>NC_057807.1:676536328-677176749 GCF_018294505.1 Triticum aestivum | reverse complement strand
TATCGGCGCGGCGGGGAGGGCGGCTTTGGCGGAGCGAATGGAGTGGAGGGGGCGGGGGGAGGGGGGTTTGGGGAATATTTGGCCGAAGGGCGGTTGAATCGAATTTGGGGGGAATTTTCGTGTGTGGGGGAGGATTTTCGTGTGGTGGGCTGGGGGAGTTTGGCACATGGTCGGTTTCTCCAAGTGCAGTCCCACGTGTGAGTGAAGAGGCAAGCCGAAGCGCGTTCCGTTTGCGTGAGCCGTGTGCAGGACCGAACGTGCATGGGGTGCAATGCGACCGCGGCCGGAGTGTTGTGAGTGTACCGCCTTTTTTCCTTTTAAACTAGGTGCTTCGCCCCCTCAAAAAAATGTTGCTTCGCGCGATCCATCGATACTACTACTAGTAATCCGGTAATCCCGACTAAGGGTCCGTTCAGAGTGGAGGAGTAGAAAACAAAGGGATTGAAAATTTTACAGGAATGTACTTTGCCTGACTAGGAGAAACCTTGGAGCGTGAAACAGAGGGATGCAAAATTTTGTTGCGTTCGGCGTGAACTAGTAAAACCAAAGGAACCGGGAGATAGAAGCCAGTGCATGCATCTGCCTCCCATTGTATGAAAATAGTTTTTTATTTACCTGTACATGCAGCTTGCTTGACCGCTAGCTTGACAACTCACAGGCAATGATTTTTTTAGTACGGCCAACTCACACCTTGCATCGGGCTTCTGCCCAAACATTGGGTTGGAGTAGATTTTTTAGTTCCCGTAAAAGGTACAGGCTAGGTGAACTTTCCTATAGAATGAGCGGGGATGTTCCTTTGAACCGAACGCATTACATGTTATTTTTCCGAAGGAAACCAGACCTACGAAAATTCCTGCAGAATTCTTGCACACCGAACGGGGCATAAAACGGCGCGGCCGGGTCTTTTCCCGCGCGATATGCTGGGAGGTTGGCTTAGTTGGGTTTTTTAGATTTGTCTCGGTTCAATAAAAAGCAGAGTTGGTGATGATGGTGTGCCTGTCATCCTACAATATAGGTTGTCTGATCTATATCTAACGGATAGGAAGGAAACTATGACAATTTACCCGCACTCCTCTCCACATTTGCAGATAAGGCTTTCCCTCATTCATCCTTTTCTCCCACAAGATCTTGATCTTCCATGCACTAGTACTCCTACAATATGTATATTATTGTGAAAGTTCATATACACCGGCCGAGATTAATGCAAACACGGCAGATTTTCATTACATTTCGAACTCTTATAAGACAGAAAAATAAAAGAAACCCAACCCTAAACCTATTCTACAGCGGCGACCGACGTCCTCCATCTGCAATCTCTATGTACGGGGGCGGGGTTCAAGACCCGTGAAGTGAATGTGCGGTCTCCGGCGAGGAAGAGTAGAACACGGGATACGGACCGGCCAGTTGGCACACCATGCCCTGCCGCCTCCCATGCCCTACTCATCCTCGGAGGAGTCCCCGACCTCGGTGGTGCCGGATGTTGGACGCGTGGCTGACGGTACTCCCGTCGTCGGCCGCCAGTGTGGGCACCGCTTGTGCGGTCGCGTCCGCGTCCGGTTACGCTGCTATTGCGTCGCGAGAGGTGACTTGAGCGAGGGCGGCGACCTCGAGCTTCATCCCCGAAGACAAGCTCTCCCGCAGAGCGTTCACACCTGCGGTCATGGCGGATGTGGTGTCAGGTAGGAGGACGATGCGCTATGGTGTGGAGGTTAGCTGGGCGTTGCCACTTTAATTAGCACATTCCGGTGAGGCGAAGCGTCCGGGTGCATCATTAAGTCGCCGGAGTTGGTTCCTCGGGCACCGAGCTTCTTAACGATGACATACGAACGGACGGCATGAATGTGGGCAGCTGGCGCCGGCTGGGAACGCACCACGACGACGCGAGGGACGAGGGCTTTGGTGTGCCAGGGTAGTCAGCTGCGGCCGTGGCAACGTTGGAGATGCCCTTTGCTCAAATGCGATCCCCGCATGTCATTGAAAAAGCAAGACGACCCGGCATGGTCTCAGGTCCAGAGGATGCAGTTGGCCGCGCTACACCACTCCGTGGACGCGTCACGGCGCCCCATGCATCCGCGACGAGCCGGGTGTTGGGGTGTGTTTGGATTGTGGCCAAAGTGCACCTTACCAAAATTTTGTTCATGACCCAAAGATTGGTCTTTGTTTGGATGGTTGCCATTTCTTTGGCATGCCAATGAACTCTAGCCAACTCTAGTTCATTTTTCTTGCCAATGTCGGCCAAATCATGGGCAACCAATACCTCAACCAAAATTTTGGCTACCCAATGCTTTGATGGGGCAACCTTAGGCACAAACCAAACATACCGTTGGTCGTGCCACAACACAAACGCCACCCTCGGCACACTGAAACCGACCGTGTCTATCGATGATATGAGCGTGTCACTCACCGCGGTCACCGTGTCCAGAGGCGGTGCTGGAGCTGCGCTCCGTTGTTGGCCCCAAAGACCCACATGAATGGTTGTCGGTGGCGAGGAGGTCGTCGGCCAGCTCCTCCATTGGACTAGTCTGCGCTACATCGTCCCGACAGGTGTGCCCCACATGTCGGTTTCCCTGTTTTCCCGGCCATATTCGAGTGTTAGTGCTCTGCATTGCGCATTAGGCCTTTCACTATGTAGGCCAAGCGAGACAACTTATTGTTTATTTGAGCCGTTCAAGTGTAATCATGTGGCGTTTGCTTATTTCTCATTCCTCTCCAACCCTCTTCTCCATCGATCATGTCGCCCTCCAGTCGAGTCCATCCTCCCGCATGCCTCATTTGAACATTCCGCCGAGTATCATTCGCATATACCCACCCTATTCCTCTTTCAATAGATCTCCGGACCCCGAGATGAAATCGAGAGGGAACGAGTGGGGGCACGTGATACCTAAGGAGGATTCAAAATTTTGAACCGGTGATCATAGCATCCGCAAATCATATATAAAGGGTATTCAATGTTCGTTTCGTTTTTGAACGTACAATATACTCCCTCCTATCCTTTCTACCTTACATATAAGTTTTATGTGTAGTCAAAGTATCTCTACTATGATAAAAAAGGTATCAACATTCAACAACGCCCAATCAATATTGTTAGATTCGTACGTACTCCTCGATTTGTACTCGAGATGGTTTCCAATTTGACTATTAGCAAGATTAATAGTACTCCTTTCACATAGGTGAGTAAGTCATCTTAGGCTGTGCACCGTGTCCAAGGAGGAGGGGAAAACGAGAGACATTAATGTTTATTTGCTAATTAATAGTATTGCATGCAATGAACTAACCACTGGATGTCATGTTTGATAGTCATTAAAAGCATGCACACCCTCATCTCTTATTGGTTCATATGTCAAGAAACAAGAAACAAGGTAGAAGTTAATGCACCGCACCTACATGTCTTGGGATTATTTGGTTTTCGTAAGATGACTTACACACCTAGACGGAGGGAGTACATGAGATGTATAATGTGAAAATTATATCATTGGAAACTCTTTTCACATACGAATTGACCATATGCTTTGTGTAAGTTGCATGTCATATATTATTACTCTAACATTTGGTCAAAGTTAGCCTCGAAAAACGCATTAGACCCTGTATGCTTTGTGTAAGTTGCATGTCATATATTATTGGGACAATTGCATTTTTACCCCTAGTTGGTTCCTACCCACGGGTTTTGCCCTTACTTTTCGAGCTTGCTCAGTTTTCCCCTTACTTTTTCCATCAAGGTCCCTCGGATGCCCTTTGACCATTTGACCAAAACTTTGAAAATTCATAACTAATTCATATGAACTTACAAAAATGCAGATAAGATAACAAAATGTTCAGATAAACATTACCTTTATGGGCATATCATTTGCATTCAGGAAAAAAATCATCATTTAAACTGACCGAGGTAATTAATACAATTAACATTATTAAAAATAAATAGGTATAAAAAATATATTTTTCATGAATAAAAATTACATGCAAATGTAGGTGATGTTTTCTGAACATCCTGATAACTTATTTGCATTTTTCTGAGTTTGTATCAACTTGTTATGAATGTTCTAATGACTTTGACCATTATTTGGAAACTTCATAACAAGTTGATACGAACTTAGGAAAATGCAAATAAGGTATCAGGATGTTCAGAAAACATCACCTACATTTGCATATATTTTTTATTCACGAAAAAATATTGTTTATAACTATTTATTTTTAATAATGTTAATAACATTAATGACCTTGGGTAGTTTAAATGATGCTTTTGCCCTGAATGCAAATGATATGCCCATAAAGTTAATGTTTATCTGAACATTTTGATATCTTATTTGCATTTTTCTGAGTTCATATGAATTAGTTATGAATTTTCAAAGTTTTGGTCAAACGGTCAAAGGGCATTCGAGGGATCTCGACGGAAAAAGTAAGGGCAAAACTGAGCAAGCTCGAAAAGTAAGGGCAAAACCCGTGGGTAGGAACCAACTAGGGGTAAAAATGCAATTGTCCCTATATTATTACTCTAACATTTGTGTAAGTTACATGTCATATATTATTACTCTAACATTTGGTCAAAGTAGTATAGTGGAAGTGGATCCTCTGACGTAGGTATTCTGCCTTACCCTCCCTTTCGGTCACTTACTGGCGGACCCCATGCTTGCTAGGCCCCGCATGTCAGTTACTCAATGGGTTTGGCCACGTCAGGAGATCCTCATCCGTAGTATACTCCCTCTGTTTTTATTTACTCCGCATAAAACGGAGGGAGTAGTGGTATAATAAATGACGCGGGCGGGGGAGGGGGAGGGATGTCGGTTTGCTCTCAACTACGGTCCCACAAGCGAGCGAAAATGCAAGACGAAGCGCGTACCATTTGGTGAGCAACGTGAAGGGTTTAGCGTGGCGGGCTGCAACGCGAACGCGACAAGAGCGATGTACAGTCAAAACCGATTGACCGGTCGTCACCGGAACCACTATTCACACCAGAACCTTCGCTGCTCGGCCTACGCCAGCCACTACCCTAAAACCACACCAAATCTCCAGCCCATTCCCCCACCTTTCGATCCCCTAGCCCGCATCAAGCGTCCCCTAGTTCGTCGGAAAGCCATGGTGCGCCGCAAGATCACTTACTAAGAGATGCTGACGCCGGAGCGTCGCACAGAAATCGCGGCGGCGGTCGGCGCCATAGACCTCCGTTCCCAACCTCGCTTTGCGGTGGGCCAATCCCCGAGTCTCTGTAGCCAAGCTACGAGGAGGAGGAAGCCGATCCAATGTTCACTGCGGAGGTCGCGGCGCAGAAGGCCTCCGATGGGTATGAGATGATGGACGTCGACTTTGTGCCGGCGTCCGAGTCCCCCATGGTGCAGGCAGACCAGCGGTTCAACATGGCGATACTAAAGGAGGACCGGGAGGTAGAGGCTCAACTCGACGCGGAGCGCGCGCATGCCACTGCCATCGAGGCTCTCCTGCAGGTGGAACCGGATGTCGTGGATGTGAACCGGGCGGCGGAGGCTCAACTTGAGGCGGTGCGCGCGGATGCCGCTGCCATCGAGGCCCTCCTGCAGGCGGAACCGGACGTCCTGGACATGAACTGGGCGGCAGAGGCTCGACTCGACGCAGAGGGCACGGATGCCACTCTCATCGACGCCCTCCTGTGGGTGGAACCGGAAGTCCTGGACTTGAACCGGGCGGCAGAGGCTCGATTCGACATGGAGCGCGCGGATGCCGCTCTCATCAACGCCCTCCTGCAGGCGAAACCGGAAGTCCTCGACTTGAACTGGGCGGCGGAGCGCGCAGATGCCGCTGCCATCGAGGCCCTCCTGCAGGCGGAACCGGACATCCTCGACTTGAACCGGGTTGTGCTCTCGTCCGTGCAGAGCACCCGCACGCTCCACTTGAACGAGTAGCTGGAGGCCGAGGACAACCACGGTGCGGAGACACACGTCGGCAGCGAAGGCTGGTTCGCGCTGGCAGCCAAAGACGACGAGGCCGTCTCTTTCCGCGAGCAGTGATAGTTTGTATTTATGTTGTTGTTTTTATTATTATGGATCTTTTGCTGTGTCAAAACATACTATTTGTTATGCAAGTCACCTGAGTCTACCATTTCAGGCGGTTGGATGAATAGCCTACGCCTCCTAACCCTTCTTTCCTTCTTCCTCACCTCTTCTCCTTCCCCAACAGACCACCGCATGGGCCATACGGATACTCCGGTTGGATAAACATACTCTATGATCGAAAATTATGTGTCAGCGATAGGATGGCTGAGTTTGGTTTGTCCACATGCGACAGCACGTGTCAGTGAGGGTACGTTCCCTTGGTTGGGTTTGCGGCGTGCAGGAGCGAAATGTGAGGGTGCGGTGCGACCGCGGCGTGCAGGAGCTATCGTGTGAGGGTGCGGTGCGACCGCCACAGTCGTGCGCAAGTGTACCTCCTTATCATTTTGAAAACTTTAGGCAAGCTTGGCAAAAATGTGTGGTGAAGTTTGGCAATGCAAGGCCTAGACCCAAACAGGATAAGTACGTACTACCTCTGTCCGGGTTTATTGGTCCCCATTATATTTCGTGCCAAATTTTGACCATAGATTAAACTAAGAAAATGTTCACGCATGACACCAAACATTATATTTTTCAAAACTATGTTCAAATACGAATCCAATGAGATAATTTTTCTTGACATGCATTAACATTTTGTTAGTTAAATCTTTAGTCAAAATTTGGCACAAACTATAAAAGGGACCTATAAACCAGGACGGAGGTAGTACGTACTAGGGGTACTAGTGTTAAAAAAGAATGGCGGGGTTTTCCTTCGATACAAATCCTCGTTTCACGTGTCAATTAATGCGTATTTTTTCTCGAAAGACCAAAGAGCTAACCATCTCACTCCTCATCGCTTGATTAATGCAGCGCCATGCAAACGAACCTTCTCACTTCCGCATGCATGCAGGGGATATTAATGTCCTTGGTTGCTAACCCCATCAATTTTGCCTCGATTAGTGTTAGTGGCCCTTTGCAAATTGTAATTTTGATATACTGGCCTTGTGTACAAAAAAATGGAGGTAGTAACTATATTTGAATTCCTTGCCCATTGCGGTGACGTCGACGACTTTTTTTTGTGGTTTGGCGAAGTGCGTTCGACGGAGAACACCATTGAGGGAGACCAGGGTAAGTCGTTCGCAAGTGCCACCTGCAAGCTGAGACAACCGCCTTATTTGCATCCAGGAAGTCCTTTACTAGTACTACTACTAGGAGTACTAGTGCAGTGAGATGGTTTCTTGAAGAAGACGATGGAGAAGCGGAGTCAGCGAAGAGTGAAATGATAGTTGCTTCGTCCGTGCTTTGTGATTTGACACCTCATTGCTTTGTGATTTGTGATAGAACGGACAGGGGAGTAGACTCTGTGCTCTGTACTGTACTACTCCTACATGCGTCCAAGCATGGGAGAAAGAGGAGAGACGTTGCATTTTTCTATTCCTTCAATCAATCAATCAGGGAGCTTCGGTTCCATCTTTTTGGCTTTGGCAACACCGTCCACAATGGTTCCCACGATGCCAAAAGCTATTTTCACATTTGGCTACACATTATGGATGCCCTTAACCGTACCACTTGGTTTTTCTCCTGTGTGCTATCTATACAAATCTCAATTATATTGATCTAAAAAATATAGAATCAAAGATTAGTAAAAAGGAGGTGATTTTGCCGCGCGGATGGCGGGGGAGGTTTCTTATTTTTGGAGGACGTTGTCCTGGCGGTTTGCTAACATGCGGTCCCACGTGTCAGTGCTTTACCAAGCTGATCCGCGTCCCACATGAGGCAGAACAACGGCAGAAGCAACACGTGGTTAAGTTCAAGAAGATGGGGGAGAAGCGACCAAGATGATCCGCGTCCCACATGAGGCAGAAGCAACACGTGGTTAAGTTGAAGAAGATAAGGGAGAAGCGGATTCAGCAACGAGTGAAATGATGGTTGCTTCGTCCCTCCAACTTTTTTTAGCATTATTACTTCGTCCCTCCAACTTAACTGCGGGAAAGGTGCAACTTTATGATTTGACGCCTCATTGCTCATTACTATGCCGGCGCCATGACTGGGGTGCTTCACCCCGGCTGCTCTGCACTGTATTCCGGTATGGCACGTGGACCCGGTAGCTTGATGTCCCACATGTAGGCGAAAGGGACTAGAAGATTTATGAAAGCGAGCCCTCCACTCTTACGACAGAGGAGTAGACGACACGACGGCCCAGTGAACTGTCACTTGTACTGTATAGTACTATAGTTTTGCTGTTTCGCACGATCCATCGATACAAACCCGATTAAACAGGAAAGGGCAGGATTTTTCCCGCGTGGTAGATGATACTGGCCATACACTTCAAAGGCAATTTTAATGTATGCAAACTGAATAATTAAGTAACAATATGATATCTAGTAAAACTAAAAACACATATGATTTATTGTGTTAGAGTGTAGTAGTAGTGTTGTATTGCATAGTTGTTAGATGTAACATGCGAGAACGTGTAGAGATGTAGTTTTGGAGGGCCTACAGAGAGAAAAGCGTAGTACGGTCACCGAACTTCAGAATAAGCTGATTACGGTCACTATATACATTTTGCGGTGATTATCCGGTCACTTGCTCATAGTTCAGCATCGGATTGCACTCTGTTGACCGGCCAAATAGGCTGCGTGGCGCCATGTTGACTAGTTAAATTGACCATGTTCCTTGTGGGTCCCACCTGTCAGTTCGCATAGGGAAAAGGTCAGATAAACACAAATTTACGCAGGCGCGACAAGGCTCCAACCCATGCGCGGGAATCACCTGGTTGTGTATGTGTCTGTCAGGGCCTGATGTGTGCGCATGCACGTGTAGGTTGAGCACTTGAGCGTGAGAGTGTGTGTTCGTCGTGTGGTGTACTGGTGTGTGCATGCATGCGTGCGTGTGTGCGTGTGAGTGTTGCGTGCATGCGTGGCTGCGTGTGTACGTGTGAGTGTTGCGTGCATGCGTGGGTGCATGTGTTTGTGTGAGTGTTGCGTGGATGGAGTTCGTGTGCATGCGTGCGTGTGTGTATAATCACCACACTAGCTCCTATGTGTTAAAACAGACGGCTCAACATACCAATACAAGGCCACCTTGTCCGTTGTGCCCGCGGTCATGACTTCGCACCACCGTCAAAATATTTTTTTTGTCGTTTGTTTTCATTCTTACTAGCAAGATGCCCGTGCATTGCACGTAACATCAAGATGCATTTGTATGACTTGTTTATCTTGTGAGAGAAAAGCATGAACGAGGGAAGGCCTTATTTGCAAATGTGGAGAGGTGTGTGGGTACCTTTTTGCAAAACTGTCATAGTTTCTTTCCTATCCGTCAGATATAAATCAGATGGCCTATATTGCAGGATGGCACACACACCATCATCACCAACTCTATTTTTTATAAGAGTGTATTTTATGTATTTTATAATAGTGTATATGTAGAGTAGATACAAGCCGACAGGTGGGCACGATGTTAGTGAGATAATGTGATGCAACACTAGATCAGGTGCCACGTGGAGTGTTCAACTGGTCAACTAGTCATTTCATGAGCAAATACAAAGTTGTACGGTGAGCCCATGACTGTATAATAACCACTAAACGTAAACGGTGACCGTAATGAGTGGATTATGAAGTCCAATGTATGTATCATGCTTTCACTTCAAATACAATGATCGTCCTTGCATATATCGCGAGAGAAATATGAAACACGCATGAATTTTCTGGGGGCTTACTTTTAGAGGACATGGAGATAGTTTTCTGTGCATACGTGAAAGGGGCGTACAGGGGGGTATGCGATGGAGAGAGAGATGCTCTTCGTTTCTCTTTATTATGACTAACTTTGTATATAGTATAAAAATATACAAATTCAAAGTGCGGAATAAATATCATTGTGGGCACAATGCAATGAAAATTAGCGTTCGTACTCCTCCATATAACTTTGTAATGTTGTGTATATGTAGAAACTCTAAAATAATTTTTTTGGCCACACTTTATTCAAAAGGAATGTTGTATGCGAAATAAACGTGAAGAGAGGGCTTTTTAGATCAATGGGGTACGTGATGTAACATGTGTGAATGTGTAGTTGATGCATTTGGCGGGGCCTAGAGAGGTATGTGTGTGTATTACGTATTCGAGAGAGTCATGGATAGAGGGGCCGACGGGGGGGTGGGAGAGATAGCACGAGAAATGAGGGTGGTCTAGAGAGAGAGAGAGAGACGAATATGACATCACGACAAGAGATTCCATTCCCTTGAGTGTGTATATGCAAGGGGGGAGGGAATAGAGGCACTAGGAGAATTTTTTCATGTGTGTGGTGTTTGTGTTGGTATGTGTGGGTGTGAGAAGATAATGAGACGTGGGGGCAGAGGGTGTGTCACCGCATGAGGTCCGGTGGGTCGAGGTGAGGCCCTTTGTTCGGTTCCGTCCTGCGCCACATTGGTCGGCCCATGACACATTTAGGAAGACCCGTGGATGACTAGTCATACAAGACAAAGATAGCAGAATTGTGAAGGACTCTGTGTCCACTGACAAAGCCGGCTAGGATTTGTAACCCTAGGTTCTCGGACTAAGGTAACCCCTCTATCTCTGATATTACTATTCATCCAACCTAACTTTAAGGGGCATCCTACAGAATGCTCTGCTAGAATCATACTCGTCGATTAGGAAGAGAGGTGTGAGATAATGCGTGAGAGACAGGCGTAAAGATAATGTGCGTACATGAGACACGTAGGCAGGTCCATGTATATAGAAAGGGTCGATGAGGATTGTGCGTGTGTATGTTTGTGAGAGGAAGAGTGCTTGTGATAAAGGTTAGTGAAAACAGTTGTAAATGGTTACGAGAGGGAGGGAGGGTTATATCTAGAGAATGTGTGCGAGAAAGACACCTCGGGAGAGAGTGTGTGAGCATGTGTGAGAGACCACCGATGGAGAGTGAAACTACACATAAAAGACTGCTCTACACATTGATTAAAGATATAAATTGTATCCAAATATTAGGATGGGATCATGATATTTGCAATTCGCGTAAGGAGCGGTCATTGATCCATCAGACATCTAGATTCTATCGAATTTGAGCATGTCTATGTTATTATTCGACACAATTGATCCACATAGTTAGTATTTTGAACTCCAGACAATGCATCGCTTTAGCAATCGAATAAAAACGTGAGTATAGTTCATGTTGTGTGTAAAGCACATTATACATATGAAAGTTACACAATGGACATTTATAAATACCTACCTATGAACTAGTATACATTTGAATTCAACCTAAGGTGGTTTAAAAAATTGAATTCAACATGAAGTCCATTCAATTATTTGAATTTGATATCATGGCATTTGTAAACCATACCTAAACTATGGGGGTACCAATCTTTGCTCTGATTTTGTACATAATAGCATATGTAGTCGTGTACAAAATAGACTCAAATTTAGCTCCTCCATTCCAAAATAATCGTAGTTATAGGATTCTCAAGTGTCAAAATTCAAAAGGAAGCGGATAATTTAATGAGGTTTTCAAACATACAAGGTCAAATATAACGTTGTCTATTTAGGTCAATCCTCATAGTTCAAGAGTACTCTAAACGTGAATGCTTGTGTTTCAAAATTTCGAACGAAGCGCCAAAAGAGCCTCTACTCGCCCGAAACCGCGTGAGATCAATGTTTGGCAGTACAGGAAATTACTTTTCTAATAACTCCGACATGTGAAACCTACCGGCCCGACGTCCAAAGGTCTAAACCGGGGTAGGTTTGTAGCTTCATCTAGACGCTACCCAACCGCCTCCGAAAAACATTCATACACAATGGTCGCCTAAGCACACATGCGCGCGGCCGAAATCTCTCCCGCCCACTATTTGGGACATCTGGGATTACCATCCTTCCCCCGACCCGCAGTAGGTCCGAAATTTAAGAGGGGGGCAAAGTTTGTACTTTCCCCAAATTTCAAATAAGCTCGTCCCATCTTCTGTTCAAAAAAGCCAAAAACAAGCGCGTCCCAGACCGAAACATGGTTCCCCCCCACCCGTCCGATTCCCCATTCGTACTCCGTGGGTGCCAAAACTACCTCTCCACCAGCCGCGAAACCGCAGCGTCCTTCGTCCGCCACCCCATCCCACCCATCAACCGCCGCCCTCCTCCATCATGCCAGAGCCGATACCCCGACGTCGTCGTCCACCGCAACCTCAACCGCAACGCCCTTCATGGCTAGTAGTTGAAGCCGAGGCTGAGACGTCCGTACCTGAGCCAGTTCAACCACGCCGTCCTACGCCTCACCGCTGCCGCTCCAACTTCGCCACCCTCCACCGCACCAGAGCTATTCCTACTACGCCGTCCTTCGCCGCCTCGGATCTGCTTCACCTCCGCTGACATACAGCTACGGCAGCACAGTCACCAATTTGGCCGTGGGTTCGTCCAAGCCTGCACCCTCCAGAACATCGGTTTCCCCGGTAAAAACAAGAAGATTGGCGCGACATGTGGAGGTGACCACACCGGCAACCAAAGAAGGTACTCCTCTTCCCTTATTCGTGCAAATCTTACGTCTCTGCTTGCACAGTATTCATCCCACAGAAGACATTAGTTGACCGCTTCTTCTTGATACTAGATGTTCCTAGTAACTCGCGATGCACAAGGTTTCTCCTCATATACTATTTCACCTTAGATAGAGGTCCGTCGCCCCCCTGAATTTCAATTTCTGGCCAGTTGATTCCCAATTAACGGAAGCATGCCCCGGCATAACAGGCGCTAGTACGACTATTACGCCAGGGAAGCAGCGCCTTGGTGTTTATCTTAGGGGCGTCTGCGGCCTAGAGCTACTGGCGCCCGATCTGGAGGTCGGCCGGGATTAAAGGGATGGCTTGGGGGCGCTTCCAAGCATGGCGGTGGTGTGAGGTCGATGGGAGGGCGGGGCGGCGGAGGCACGGGTCTGGGCCGGTGTCGCTGGCGGTTCATGAAAGATCGTCAATAGTGACTGGCGGGAGGTAGACGAAGGTCATCTGCCCGTTCCTTATAGATCGGACGGTTCATTAAAAAAATCGACTGACCTATTTATTTTCAGTCGACTGTTATCTTAGATATGACCACATGTGGTGGTGTGCTGGAGGAGTACCTGCATTTCCTGTGCTCATATATTACAAAATCATACGGAGTAGAATCTAATTTTGTTTGCCATGCAATGTTGTAGAGCTATCATATGTCTCCTGTCATTTATTTTTAAGCCACCTGCTATCTGCTACTTTTACAGTGCACTAGTTCTGCACACACTTCACCCATACTCTCACTATTGTGTTTTTATGCAAGGGTATTTCAGACTCTCCTGTCGAAAGAGAAGCAGCAAAGAAAAGAGAGAAGTCGCTCCAGCTTGGTATACGGGTAGGCAAGACACGTTACAACGCTATAAAGGGTGCAGTGTCAGCATATGGAGACGGTAAACGTAGCTCTGTAGTTGATGACCTCGCTCACAATGAACCACCATCCCAGGTGCTTGCTTTAACTTCGCGGTGTCATATGTGGTTGCATGTTGGTGTCTAGCTTGTATTCGAAAGGCCGAAGTTGGTCTTTATTGAGATAAGGAAAGAAATTTTTTACATGAACCACCATCCCGTGAGCACCAGAAGACAAATAGCTAGTCAGGGCACTGGCCGAGCCAGTGACAAGCCCAGCAAAGACAGGCATCACCTAGAAGCCAACTAAAAAGCCGCGATGGTGGCGAAGCAGCCCGCCTCCCACCAGGCTCCCAGGTCCTAGATGATCATGTTCACAACTCCAGCCGGATGTCTAGCTTGTATTGCTTCCAATTTGGTTAAATTGCATCTGCTTAGCTTACACATTATACCTTTGAATATGACATGCCTTTCTGTTTTCGGTACATACTAGTACATCTGTGTATTAACCATGTTCTTACATCAAACTAATGTTCTTGTGGATCCCTCATCAATCACTTATGACGAGGCAGGCAGGCAAGGGGACTACTCCTCATTTAAAGAATGCAGCGTCAGCCTCCCGACATGATTCTCAAGAAACAGAAATGCTAGATGAAGATAGTGAACGTAACTTAGTTGATTACAGCATTTCCCCTACACTAGCATTGCAGGTGCTTGCTCTAACTTGGCAGCATGATATGTGGTTGCATGTTGCATATGGTGTCTAGATTGTAATTCTTCCAATCTGGTTAAACTGCATGTGCTAGTCTGCTTAGCTTATACTCCTGTAAATGTGACATTATACCTGTTAATGTGACATGCCTTCCTGTATTTAGTACATAGTACATCTGTCTATTAAGCATGTCCTTACATAAAACTATTGTTTTTTTGGTATCCCACATCAATCAATATGACGAGACACCTTTAGTATATGCAGTGCGATATTAGTTGCATCTTTCATATGATTTATAGCATGTGCTGCTTCTAATTTGTTGAAATTCCATTTATGATGGGACGCTTTTAACTTGGCAGTCATATTGGTTGCATCTTTCATGTGGTGTCTAGCTTGCATTGCTTCTTATTTGCCGGAATGGTTTCTGCTTAGTTTAAACAAACAGTTGTGAACATGCCATGCCGTCCTGTTTTTCGTACATATTCCATCCTGGTATCATGTGTTTGCCTTACATCAAAGTAGTGATTGTCAGTATCATGCATGAATGAGTTCTGAAGAGAGAATTTTATTGCTTTTTCTTGTCGGTTTTACTTGACAATTCAAAATCAATAAAGCGGAAGGAAGTTAGCAAGGCAGCGGATAAAGGTGCTCCTTCCAAATGGAGGGACTCTACAGTTTCTACTCCTCCACACCCCCAAGATGATTTCCAAGACAACACATGCATAGACACTCAACAAAGCTGTGTTTATGATGAGCACGTCTCCCCTAGTGCAGCATCATTGGTGCTCCCTCTAACTTGGCACTGTTATATGTGGTTGCATGTTATGTGTGATGTCTAGCTTGTATTGCTTATAATTTTGTTGAATTCCATCTGCTTACTTTACACATTATACTAGAATAAGACATGTGTTCCTGTTTCTAGAACATACAATATCTGTCTATCACATCATGTTCTTACATCAAATTACTACTGTTGTGTAACCTGCAACAATCACTTATCATAAGACAGGTTTGACTTCGGAGTGTGATATAGGTTACATCTCACATTCTTTTCTACCTTGTACTACTAATTTGTTGAAATGGCACTTATGACGAGACAGTTTTAACTTGGTAGAGTGATATTATTTGCATCTTTCATATGGTGTCTAGCTTTCATTGCTTCTAATTTGTTGAAATGCCTTCTCCTTAGTTTACACATCATAAGATGTGAATATGCAATCTTGTGAATATGCAATGGCACTAATGATGAGAGACCTCTAACATGGTAGTGTGATGTTGTTTGCGTGTTGCATATGATTTATTTCTTGTACTGCTTCACATTTGTTTAAATGAAATTTATGCTGAGACACTATTAACTTGGCAGAGCGATATTTGTAGCATCTTTCATTTGGTGTCTACCTTCCATTGCATTGCTTCTAATTTGGTGAAATGTCTTCTTCTTAGTTTACACATCATAGTTCTGGTTATCTCTTCCGTCCTGTTTTTCATACATATTACATCCTCCTATCATGTGGTTGTCTAACATCAAAGTTATATTCGTCTGCATCACGCATCAATTTGTTCTGAAGAACTAAATTTTATTCGTCTTTCTTGTCGGCTTGACTTAACATGGCACAGAGAAAGAGGAAGAAACAGAGAATGGCAGGGAATGAGAAGCGGATGAATCCTCCAGATTCTGGTGGTACTGATGGTGCAATAGAAGGTGAAGGTCCAGCGGAAAATTCTACAAACACGGTATCCCATGCTACATGAACTGCAAAAAAAGCCAAACAGAAACAAATAGCTGCCACCAAACAAGCAGACACAGCCCTAGTTCTTGCAACACCTACCACAGTACTACCAGTTGCACGACATACTCGTGCGTCAACTAAGCTAGCAGCACGTTCCCAAGCTCCCTTGTCACCTGACACTACTTCCCAAGCACTCTTGACACAAGACGAGTTGGCAATATCATATGAACCTTGTGAGCTTCAACAGCAAGAAGGTAGTTGCTGGAGTCAAGTTACAGTTGCATGCTTCTTTATATGTAGTCTCACAGTTTGATGTACACTAACACTTCCTATGTTTGTTGTTGGACTAGCACCTAGGCGCAAGAGGAAACAAACATCAGGGATAATGCTCGATAGGTTAACTAAATCTAGAGGAGGAAGAATGGAGATCCGTTTTGAGGGAGGTTTAAAAAGGCCACGTGATGCTACAGAGTCAGCCAAGTTAGTATCAGAGGCAGCGGTTGCCGTTAGGTGTCATGTATGTATCCTCCCAACATGGATTCAGTACAGGAATGACAAAGACGAAACCCAGTTCAACACCTTCCTTGACCATTTATCTGTAAGTATGGTTATGTATGGAAACTAGTAATATCGTCTTGCTCTGTCCCATACTTTCTAGGTTGCTGAAAATGAGACTCCCATAATTTTCAACAGATGAGGTCCAAGTTGGATAGCCAAGATGATGCAACCAGACAAGCTTGCACCCATGTTTTCAAGTCTGCTCTGCGACAGTATCGGTATAACTTGAGGAAAACTCACTTTGAAGGCAAGGCTAACAGTGAACTTTCCCAAACATCTCCAGTGGAAAATATATCGAATGAAGACTGGAGGGGCCTTGTTAAACACTGGTCTGATCCGAAGTATCAGGTACATTATATATATGTGATCAGATCACATGTTGAAGTCCTATTGACGCATGTGCCTCACAAATCTATCTTCTTGTAGGTGAACTGTTCAAAGAACAAGGCCAACTGTACGAAAGTGAAATTCCAACAGATGACAGGATCTCATAGCTATATTGCACACTGTGAGGCTCTTGTAATTAGCTGTTGTTTCACTCTTTTCGTTGTACCATATTATCAGATCTATATTGACTTGTTCGAAATGCAGAGGAAAGCCCGCAAGGACCAAAAAGTACCTGAACCAAATGTTGTGGAAATCTTCAAGGACTGTCACACCAGCAAGAAGAAGGGCATGACTACACCAGTCAAAGTCGCTGTTGTAAGTCCTTAATCCTCATGCCTTTTAACTACTACTTACTCTGACATGTGCCTTGAACTGCATGGTTTGCAGCCAATGTCTATTACTCTTTTCAATTTTATACACAATTGTCTTAGCGTATCATTGCACCTTACAAGGTTTAAAAGGAAGGAGTGATGTTCCTTTGATCTTGACCCGTAATCTAGTTCCGTGCTGGACTTGCCCACACAACGTTACAATTGCATGTTTGTCTGTTCTCAGTTGTTTTGTGATATGAATGATGTCATACTATGCTTACCGTATTATAAACTTCGTCTCTTTATCCTTAGCCCTCAATACAATGTGAAGAAATAGACAATACATTAGCGATGGTACATGGTCATATGTTTGGAACCTGGTTTTATTATGTACTTTGCGATAAAATACAACTAATATTTTACATGGGTTCTCCAGAGTAAGTTCTGTATATAGCTCAAAGCAATGTTGTATCTGCAATCCAGACACAAGTCCATTCCCTAACAGAGGCCCTTTGTGAAACAAGGAGAAACATTGCTCAATGTCGTCAAGATATGCATGGTTTTGAAACCAGACTATCAGACATTTGCTATGTTGTTCGAGAGCCTAGGGGAAATGAAGGCGGGGGTTATGGTGTTCCATCGGACAATACAGCATGAAAATGTAACAGTTAGGTCAAATGAACCGAGCTTCTCAACTTCTGGTGGTGCATTTATCTGCTAGACTATTAAGTTTTATGCCAACCTTCCTTTTGTTATATAGTTGTAATTTGTTTTGGTGCGATACAAAATTTATTCTTAACGTGCAGCCACCGACTGAAGAAAATAGCAAGCCATTTTTGTATAGTGTAGGGTGTTCCCTATATTTGCACTGGTGGCGATCTTTGATGCCGAGTGGATGTAATCTGTGCAATCGCCTTAATAGCCTAGCGTTAGTTTGGGCCTTATTTATTTCCTAGTCTTCTTTTTCCCTGGTTTGCTAGTGGCCGCAACTACCCATGGGCCATATACGGGCCGTAGGATCCATGGGTCTCCTACGGGCCGTCGATAAATGGGCCTGTAATCGGTGGGCCTCGGGCCATCGATAAATGGGCCTAGGGCCGTCGGATAAATGGGTCTACTTGGGCCGTAATCAGGCGTAATTGGTATCGTCCCAGCACGGTAACGGGCCGTTAACAGGCCGTAGGACTGCAAAAGCTTAATTCTGTAACAGGCATAACGGGTCGTTAATGGGCCAGAATATAGGACAGGCTGGCCAGAAACGGGCCGACTCTTGCCATGGGCCGAATTTGGCCCATTAGGGTAACAGGCCAGTAACGGGCCGATTCTTGCCATGGGCCGAATTTGGCCCATTTGGGGAACATGCCAGTAACGGGCCGACTCTTGCCATGGGCCAAATTTGGCCCATTAGGGGAACAGGCCAGTAACGGGCCGGAAGTAATCGAGGGCCGAAAAGGAGCCCAAGAACGTATGGGCCGTCAATAGGCCAAAAGCTAACACGGGCTAGAAACAGCCCATGTAAATCACGGGCCGTTAACGGGTACAAAGAAAATTACTGTTCATTATGGGCTAGAGTCACCATGGGCCTGTAAAGGGCCGAAAGATACGAAGGCATCATATGGGCCGAAAGACGTCGTGGGCCATACATGGGCCCAAAGTGAAATGGGCTGGTGTTATATTCGACGGGCCACATGACGTTGTTGGGCCGATTTCCTTTAGTGCCTAACGGGCCATAAAATGGGATATTTGCGAAGAGACCGTTAACAGGCTTTTCATGGGCCAGCCCGTTAACTTTTGACCAAGTCAAACGGGCCGGCTTTATAAGCTAAATGGGCCAGTGGTGGGTCGTGGCACGTGTCGACATATCATAGGCGCCTATCTGACCCACTAACGAGCTGACACGTGTTTCGTCCGGCCAATAAGTATTTTACATGTGGAAATTTCCCATTGGTCGGGGCTGTTAACGGGTTATCGGATCTAAAATCCGACCCGACAGCTTAACGGCGTTCCGTTACGGTGGATGCCACATGTCGGTCACCCTTGATGAAAGCACTTCTGTGACGCGCGATTTATCATCATGGAAGTGGACACTTCCGTGATGATAATTTTGGTAATGTCATGGAACACTTCTACGACAGCACAGGTATGACTATCTTGATTCTGTCATAAATTTGTCATGGATGTACAAGCATGACAAAAAACGGGACCTACTGTGACAAACACGTATCATCACGGAAGTGTATTTTTTTTGTAGTGTATGAAGCACTCCCTCCTAACCCTGCTGCACCAGATATTCTTGTTCCCGGGCCAGGATGAAATCCAATATACTGATCCAGAGAAAGACCCGGCAATGAAGAAGATAAACAAACGCGCGATGACCAAGTTTAAGTACGCGTTGGCCACCTGGAAAGTAAGGGTGAAACATGCTACGTCTTGAGCTTGAGTTGGTTTTCCTTGAAGAGGAAAGGGTGATGCAGCAATAGTAGCATAAATATTTCCCTCGGTTTTTGAGAACCAAGGTATCAATCCAGTAGGAGGCTCCTCAAAAGTTCCACGCACCTACACAAACAAACAAAGAACTCGCAACCAACGCAATAAAGGGGTTGTCGATCCCTTCACGGCCACTTGCGAAAGTGAGATCTAATAAAGATAGTATGATAAGATAAATATATTTTTGGTATTTTATAATATAAATGCAAAAAGTAAAAAATGCAAATAAAAGTAGATTGGAAGCAAATATGATAAGAGATAGCATAAGTATTACGATGGGTGAACAAATTACTGTCGAGCAATTGATAGAAAAGAGAATAATTATGAGATTATCTAGGCATGATCATGTATATAGGCATCACGTCTGCAACAAGTAGACCGACTCCTTCCTGCATCTACTACTATTACTCCACACATCGACCGACTCCTGCCTACATCTAGAGTATTAAGTTCATAAGAACAGAGTAACGCATTAAGCAAGATGACATGATGTAGAGGGATAAACTCAAGCAATATGATATAAACCCCATCTTGTTATCCTCAATGGCAACAATACAATACGTGCCTTGCAACCCTTTCTGTCACTAGGTAAGGACACTGCAAGATTGAACCCAAAGCTAAGCATTTCTCCCATGGCAAGAAAGATCAATCTAGTAGGCCAAACCAAACTGATAATTCGAAGAGACATGCAAAGATAACTCAATCGTACATAAAAGAATTCAGAGATGATTCAAATATTATTCATAGATAAACTTGATCATAAACCCACAATTCATCGGATCTCGACAAACACACCGCAAAAAGAGTTTACATCGAATAGATCTCCACAAGAGAGGGGGAGAACATTGTATTGAGATCCAAAAAGAGAGAACAAGCCATCTAGCTAATAACTATGGACCCGAAGGTCTGTGGTAAACTACTCACAACTCATCGGAGGGGCAAGGATGTTGATGTAGAAGCCCTCCATGGTCGATTCCCCCTCCGGCAAAACACCGACGAAGGATCCAAGATGGGATCTCGCGGATACAGAAGGTTATGGCGGTGGAAATTGTGTTTTGGTTGCTCCATGGATGTTTTCGGGGTACGTAGGCTTATATAGGAGGAAGAATTACGTCGGTGGACGCCCGAGGGGCCCATGAGACTGGGGGCGCGCCTTATAGGGGGGCGCCCTCCTATATCGTGGAGTTCTCGGCTGCTTCTTGACTTGCACTCCAAGTCCTCTGGATCACGTTCGTTCCAAAAATCACGCTCCCGAAGGTTTCATTCCGTTTGGACTCCGTTTGATATTCCTTTTCTTCGAAATACTGAAATAGGCAAAAAAAAACTAGCAATACGGGCTGGGCCTCCGGTTAGTAGGTTAATCGCAAAAATGATATAAATGTTTAAAATAAAGCCCATAAATATCCAAAAGGGGTAATATAATAGCATGGAACAATCAAAAATTATAGATACGTTGGAGACGTATCAAGCATCCCCTAGCTTAATTCCTGATCGTCCTCGAGTAGGTAAATGATAAAAAAGAAATTTTGATGTGGAATGCTACCTAGCATAATTCTCAATGTAATTTTCTTTATTGTGGCATGAATGTTTAGATCCAAACGATACAAAATAAAAGTTCATATTAACATGAAAATGGTGATACTTCAAGCATACTAATCAAAGTAATCATGTCTTCTCAAAATAACATGGCCAAAGAAAGTTATCCCTACAAAATCATATAGTCTGGCTGTAGCTCTATCTTCATCACACAAAGTATTTAATTATGCACAACCCTGATGACAAGCCAAGCAATTGTTTCATACTTTAATAATCTCAAACTCTTTCAACTTTCACGCAATACATGAGCATGAGCCATGGACATAGCACTATATGTGGAATAGAATGGTGGTTGTGGAGAAGACAAAAAAGGAGAATATAGTCTCACATCAACTAGGCATATCAATGGGCTATGGAGATGCCCATTAATAGATATTAATGTGAGTGAGTAGGGATTGCCATGCAACAGATGCACTAGAGCTATAAATATATGAAATCTCAACAAAAGAAACTAAGTGGGTGTGCATCCAACTTGCTTGCTCACGAAGACCTAGGGCACTTTTGAGGAAGCCCATCATTGGAATATACAAGCCAAGTTCTATAATGAAAAATTCCCACTAGTATATGAAAGTGACAACATAGGAGACTCTCTATCATGAAGATCATGGTGCTACTTTGAAGCACAAGTGTGGAAAAGGAGGTAGTAGCATTGTCCCTTCTCTCTTTTTCTCTCATTTTATTTTTTTTCTTTTTCTTTATCTCTTTATTTTTTTCTTTATTTTTCTTTGGCCTTCTTTTTTTTATTTTTGGCCTTTCTCTTTTTTTTGTAAAGTCCGAAGTCTCATCCCGACTTGTGGGGGAATCATAGTCTTCATCATCCTTTCCTCACTAGGACAATGCTCTAATAATGAAGATCATCACACTTTTATGGATTTACAACTCAAGAATTACAACTCAAAGCTAGAACAAGATATGACTCTATATGAATGCCTCCGGCGGTGTACCGGGATATGCAATGAATGAGGAGCGACATGTATGAAAATTATGAAAGTGGCCTTGCCACAAATACGATGTCAACTACATGATCATGCAAAGAGCAATATGACAAAAGTAATGCGTGTCATATGAACAGAGCGGTGGAAAGTTGCATGGCAATATATCTCAGAATGGCTATGGAAATGCCATAATAGGTAGGTATGGTGGCTGTTTTGAGGAAGGTATATGGTGGGTGTATGGTACCAGCGAAAGTTGCGCGGCACAAGAAAGGCTAGCAATAATGGAAGGATGAGGTGCGTATAATCCATGGACTCAACATTAGTCAAAAGAACTCATGTACTTGTGGCAAAAATCTAGAAGTCATCAAAAACCAAAGCACTACGTGCATGCTCCTAGGGGGATATATTGGTAGGAAAAGAACATCGCTCGTCCCCGACCGCCACTCATAAGGAAGACACTCAATACATAAAATTGTGCTCCAACTTCATCACAAAGCAGTTCACCATACGTGCATGCTACGGGAATCATAACCCTTAACACAAGTATTTTTCATAATCACCTCAACTAGCATGACTCTAATATCACTACCTCCATATCTCAAAACAATTATCAAGCATCATATTGATCATAGCATCCAATTCTTTTTCTATAATAGTTTTTATTATACCCAACTTGGATGTTCATCATTCTAGGACCAAAAGATATAAGTGAAGCACTAGAGCAAAAACTATCAAGCTCAAAAGATATAAGTGAAGCACATAGAGTATTCTAGCAAATTCTAATCAAGTAGGCTTCTCCCAAAAGGTGTGTACAGCAAAGATGATTGTGGTAAACTAAAAAGAAAAGACTAATATAATACACGACGCTCCAAGCAAAACACATATCATGTGGCGAATAAAAATATAGCTCCAAGTAAAGTTACCAATGAACGAAGACGAAAGAGGGGATGCCTTCCCGGGGCATCCCCAAGCTTAGGATTTTGGCTATCCTTGAATATCTTGGGGTGCCTTGGGCATCCCCAAGCTTAGGCTCTTGCCACTCCTTATTCCATAGTCCATAAAAGCTTTACCCAAAACTTGAAAACTTCACAACACAATACTCAACAGGAAATCTTATAAGCTCCATTAGTGAAAGAAAAGAAAACCACCACATAAGGTACTGTAATGAACTCATTCTTTATTTATTTTGGTGTTAAACCTACTGTATTACAACTTCTCTATGGTTTATAAACTATTTTACTAGCCATAGATGCATCAAAATAAGCAAACAACACACGAAAAACAGAATCTGTCAAAAACAGAACAGTCTGAAGCAATCTGTAACTAACGCAAACTTCTGGAACTCTAAAAATCCTACCAAAATAGGAACTCCTGGACAATTTGTTTATTGATCCGCAGCAAAAAGAGTTAACGCAAAATCACGTTTCTGTGATTTAAAAAAACTAAATTCGTGCGCGTAAAGTTTCTGTTTTTCAGCAGAATCAAATCATCATATGTTATCCTGTAGGTTCTACTTGGCACAAACACTAATTGAAGGATAAAAACACATCTAAACAGAAGGCAGATGAAAGATTTATTAAATAACAGCAAGGAAAAAAATTGGGTTGTCTCCCAACAAGCGCTTTTGTTTAAAGCCTCTTTTAGCTAGGCATTGAGATTTCAATGATGCTCACATGAAAGACAAGAATTGAAGCACAAAGAGAGCATCATAAAATATGTGACAAAGAAATATAAGTCTAACATAATTCCTATGCATAGGCATATTATAAGCAAACAAATTTGCAAGGCAAGCAAAAACTAGTATACGCAAGGAAGAAGAAAGAGACGATAGCAATCTCAACATGACGAGGGGTAATTTAATAAGATAAAAATTTCTGCAACCATATTTTACTCTCTAATAATAATTACATGTAGGATCATAGGCAAATTCAACAAAATAGCTATCACAAAACATATTCTCAACATGATCCACATGCATGCAAAGTTGACACTCTTCCAAGATAGTGGGATTAACATTAACTAAAGTCATGACCTTTCCAAACCCACTTTTATCAAAAATATCATAAGATTGAACATACTCCAAATATGTGGGATCTAAAGTTGACACTCTTCCAAACCCACTTTCAATATTATTGCAAACACTATTATCAATCTCATATTCATCATGGGGCTTAAATAAATTTTCAAGGTTATAAGAAGAATCACCCCAATCATGATCATTGAAACAAGTAGTAGACATAGCAAAACTAGCATCCCCAAGCTTAGGATTTTGCATATTATTAGCACAATTGACATCAAGATAATTTATAGGAAAATCATTGCAATCATGATTTTTATTCAAGGAGTTATCGTGAATCTCTTCATAAATTTCTTCATCGTAATTTTCAGATTCACAAATTTTGAGCAAAGCTTCATAAAGATAATCTAGTGCACAAAACTCATTAGCAATTGGTTCATCATAATTGGATCTCTTAAAAAGATTAGCAAGCGGATGAGGATCCATAGATCTTAGGTTCTCTGTTTAGCAATAAATAAGAATCTATTCCAACCAAACGAGCAAACGAAAGGGCAAGCGAAAGAGAGGAGGAGATTGGGAAAGAGAGGGTGAATAAAACGGCAAGGGTGAAGTGGGGGAGAGGAAAAGAGAGGCAAATGGAAAATAATGTAAATGAGAGGGAGATGAGTTTGTGATGGGTACTTGGTATGTCTTGACTTGAGCGAATACCTCCCTGGCAACGGCGCCAGAAATCCTTCTTGCTACGTCTTGAGCTTGCATTGGTTTTCCTTGAAGAGGAAAGGGTGATGCAGCAATAGTAGCGTAAGTATTTCCCTCTGTTTTTGAGAACCAAGGTATCAATCCAGTAGGAGACTCCTCAAAAGTCCCACGCACCTACACAAACAAACAAAGAACTCGCAACCAACGCAATAAAGGGGATGTCAATCCCTTCACGGCCACTTGCGAAAGTGAGATCTAATAAAGATAGTATGATAAGATAAATATATTTTTGGTATTTTATAATATAGATGCAAAAAGTAAAAATGCAAATAAAAGTAGATTGGAAGCAAATATGATAAGAGATAGACCCGGTGGGCATAGGTTTCACTAGTGGCCTCTCTCAAGATAGCATAAGTATTACGATGGGTGAACAAATTACTGTCGAGCAATTGATAGAAAAGAGAATAATTATGAGATTATCTAGGCATGATCATGTATATAGGCATCACGTCCACAACAAGTAGACCGACTCCTGCCTGCATCTACTACCATTACTCCACACATCGACCGACTCCTGCCTGCATCTAGAGTATTAAGTTCACAAGAACAGAGTAACGCATTAAGCAAGATGACATGATGTAGAGGGATAAACTCAAGCAATATGATATAAACCCCATCTTGTTATCCTTGATGGCAACAATAAAATGCGTGCCTTGCAACCCTTTATGTCACTGGGTAAGGACACCGCAAGATTGAACCCAAAGCTAAGCACTTCTCCCATGGCAAGAAAGATCAATCTAGTAGGCCAAACCAAACTGATAATTCGAAGAGACTTGCAAAGATAACTCAATCATACATAAAAGAATTCAGAGATGATTCAAATATTATTCATAGATAAACTTGATCATAAACCCACAATTCATCGGATCTCGACAAACACACTGCAAAAAGAGTTTACATCGACTAGATCTCCACAAGAGAGGGGGAGAACATTGTATTGAGATCCAAAAAGAGAGAAGAAGCCATCTAGCTAATAACTATGGACCCGAAGGTCTGTGGTAAACTACTCACAACTCATCGGAGGGGCAAGGATGTTGATGTAGAAGCCCTCCATGGTCGATTCCCCCTCCGGCAGAACGCCGGTAAAGGCTCCAAGATGGGATCTCGCGGATACAGAAGGTTACGGCGGTGGAAATTGTGTTTTGGTTGCTCCATGGATGTTTTCGGGGTACGTAGGCTTATATAGGAGGAAGAAGTACGTTGGTGGACGCCCGAGGGGCCCACGAGACAGGGGGCGCGCCCTATAGGGGGGGGGCCTCCTATCTCATGGAGTCCTCGGCTACTTCCTGACTTGCACTCCAAGTCCTCTAGATCACGTTCATTCCAAAAATCATGCTCCCGAAGGTTTCATTCCGTTTGGACTCCGTTTGATATTCCTTTTCTTCGAAATACTGAAATAGGCAAAAAAACAGCAATACGGGTTGGGCCTCCGGTTAGCAGGTTAGTCCCAAAAATGATATAAATGTGTAAAATAAAGCCCATAAACATCCAAAAGGGGTAATATAATAGCATGGAACAATTAAAAATTATAGATACATTGGAGACGTATCAAAACGCGCCATCCACAAAAAGGAACCCTACTCCGAGATTGTAAAGGATAATCCGACAATCACGAAGGAGCAGTTTCAAATATTCAAGGCGGCTTGCGATGCCAAAGATGCCAAAGAAAAGTAGAAGTACATGAAGGGGCTTCAACACAGGAACATTGGGTGCCACTACCTCGGAAGGCGTGGTTATGCGGGGAAGAGGTCCATATGGGCCAAGGAGGACGTGGAACGTGAAAGTCTGGGCATCTCGAACCCCTTGGCGGAGTTCACCGTCCCGCAGGAGCATGACGTCCTCAGGGCTCGGTACCGTTGGGACCCAGTCAAGAAGGTTTTCGAGATGGACCTGGTCACGATGGAGTTCATGAGACTACTGGTAATTTTAGTTTCTGATCAATTCGACTTCACGTTTAGTCATATTTGTAAACGATTCTTGTTCCTTTTGAAGAGAGAGCAGCACAGGATTGCGGCCGAAAGCGACTCGCCTCTGAGGCGTTGGCAAGGCCCAAGCAGGACACCCCATTCAACCGGGCGTTGAACATATTGAAACGACTCCCGGTGGACACTCGGCCATCGTATAGACGCGTGCACAGTGTCGGAGACAGCGCCACGTGGAAGTAGCACTACAGTGAGACCACGGAGGAGAGAAAGGAAAGACGAAGGTTAACTAAAGAAAATATCGACAAGAAGGTTGAGATTGCAGTTGAGAAGAATTCAGATAAGACAGCGGTAGCTGTCACAAAATGGGAGCTGGCAACTACGTGTGGTGTCTTGGTTCCGCTTATCGTCAGTTGGAGCAGGCAAAATCCAAATAAAGATGCAGCGGACTTTCCCCTTGCCGACTTCTTCAGGAGAAGCTCGACTAGTGTTGCACCAGCACCTGCACCAGCACCATCACCAGCACCTACACCAGCACCTGCTCATGCACCGGCTCCCGCACCTGCTCATAGCAGCCCGTCCTCCGTCTCGAACGTGCTTGGCGGTGCTTCATCTTTGGCTGAGCTCGACGCCCTCACGGTACTTGTCACACCGGCCCTCTTCAATAAATGTATAATCTCTCGTTTCCATTGCCTTTCGGATGTCTCACGTTGCAGACATCTCTTTGCAGGCCGACGCCCCGTGCACCATATTGTAAGACATACGGCCAGAAAGTGGACGTGGGGAAGGCGGCGATAATGAGGTCGAAGGAACAATTGTTCCATAGCCGACCGATCCCCCCTCACATCTTCAAGGTTTCCGTGGCCAGTGTCAAACCGGGCCATGAGAATTCGGCTCCTCCGGTACTAGGGGGAGATGACGACAAGACCCCGCGGCAGCTTGGCAATTGCAAGACGTGGGTCCTGTTGTGGCCAAAGAGTCTGCTTTGTCTGGAGGCGGCTGGGAGCACACCCACGACCACGCAGCCTCCGCAAGGTATGAACATCAGCACCCTGCTACCTCTTGAGCACTGCGTTGGATTTCCCCAAAGAGGAGAGGATGATGCAGCAAAGTAGCGTAAGTATTTCCCTCAGTTTTTGAGAACCAAGGTATCAATCCAGTAGGAGGCCACGCACAAGTCCCTCGTACCTACACAAAACGATAGCTCCACACAACCAACGCGATTAGGGGTTGTCAATCCCTTCACGGTCACTTACGAGAGTGAGATCTGATAGAGATGATAAATAATATTTTTGGTATTTTTGGTATATAGATGCAAAGTGAAAAGTAAAAGGCAAAGTAAAAACAAAGCAAGTATTAAAGTAATGGAGATTGATATGATGAGAATAGACCCGGGGGCCATAGGTTTCACTAGTGGTTTCTCTCAAGAGCATAGATATTCTGCGGTGGGTGAACAAATTACTGTTGAGCAATTGACAAAATTGAGCATAGTTATGAGTATATCTAGGTATGATCATGTATATAGGCATCACGTACAAGACAAATAGACCGAAACGATTCTGCATCTACTACTATTACTCCACTCATCGACCGCTATCTAGCATGCATCTAGAGTATTAAGTTAAAAACAGAGTAATGCCTTCAGCAAGATGACATGGTGTAGAGGGCTAAATTCATGCAATATGATAAAAAAAACATCTTGTTATCCTCGATGGCAATAATACAATACATGCCTTGCTGCCCCTTCTGTCACTGGGAAAGGACACCACAAGATTGAACCCAAAGCTAAGCACTTCTCCCATTGCAAGAACTACCAATCTAGTTGGCCAAACCAAACGGATAATTCGAAGAGACTTGCAAAGATAACCAAACATACATAAAATAATTTAGAGAAGATTCAAATATTATTCATAGATAAGCTGGATCATAAACCCACAATTCATCGGTCTCAACAAACACACCGCAAAAAGAAGATTACATCGAATAGATCTCCACGAGAGAGGGGGAGAACATTGTATTGAGATCCAAAAAGAGAGAAGAAGCCATCTAGCTACTAGCTATGGACCCGAAGGTCTGAAGTAAACTACTCACACTTCATCGGAGGGGCTATGGTGTTGATGTAGAAGCCCTCCGTGGTGGATGCCCCCTCCGGCGGAGCTCCGGAACAGGCTCCAAGATGGGATCTCATGGATACAGGAAGTTGCGGTGGTGGAATTACTTTTTGGCTCCTGTTCTGATCGTTTGGGGGTACGTAGGTATATATAGGAGGAAGGAGTACGTCGGTGGAGCAACAGGGGGTCCACGAGGCAGGGGGCGTGCCCTAGGGGGCGCCCCCCACGCTCGTGACCACCTCTGTTACTTCTTGGACTAGGGTCCAAGTCTCCTGGATCATGTTCGGTGAGAAAATCACGTTCCCGAAGGTTTCATTCCATTTGGACTCCGTTTGATATTCCATTTCTTCGAAACACTGAAATAGGCAAAAAAGAGCAATTCTGGGTTGGGCCTCCGGTTAATAGGTTAGTCCCAAAAATAATGTAAAAGTGGAAAATAAAGCCTAATATAGTCCAAAACAGTAAATAAAGTAGCATGGAGCAATCAAAAATTATAGATACGTTGGAGACGTATCAGGCATCCCCAAGCTTAATTCCTGCTCGTCCTCGAGTAGGTAAATGATAAAAAGGGAATTTTTGATGCGGAGTGGTACTTTGGCATAATTTCAATGTAAATCTTCTTAATTGTGGTATGAATATTCAGATCCGAAAGATTCAAGACAAAAGTTCATATTGACATAAAAATAATAATACTTCAAGCATGCTAACTAAGCAATTATGTCTTCTCAAAATAACATGGCTAAAGAAAGTTATCCCTAAAAAATTATATAGTCTGGCTATGCTCCATATTCCCCACACAAAATATTATGCACAACCCCGATGACAAGCCAAGCAATTGTTTCATACTTAGTACATTCTCAAAACTTTTTCAATCTTCACGCAATACATGAGCGTGAGCCATGGATATAGCACTATATGTGGAATAGAATGGTGGTTGTGGAGAAGACAAAAAGAGGGAAGATAGTCTCACATCAACTAGGCGTATCAACGGGCTATGGAGATGCCCATCAATAGATATCAATGTGAGTGAGTAGGTATTGCCATGCAACGGATGCACTAGAGCTATAAGTATATGAAAGCTCAACAAAAGAAACTTAGTGGGTGTGCATCCAACTCGCTTGCTCACGAAGACCTAGGACATTTGAGGAAGCCCATCATTGGAATATACAAGCCAAGTTCTATAATGAAAAATTCCCACTAGTATATGAAAGTGACAAAATGAGAGACTCTCTATCATGAAGATCTTGGTGCTACTTTGAAGCATAAGTGTGGTAAAAGGATAGTAACATTGTCCCTTCTCTCTTTTTCTCTCATCATTTTTTTATTTGGGCCTTTTCTCTTCTTCTTTTATGGCCTCTTTTTTGCATTTTTCTTTTTTTTCGTCCGGAGTCTCATCCCGACTTGTGGGGGAATCATGGTCTCCATCATCCTTTCCTCACTTGGGACAATGCTCTAAAAAATGATGATCATCACACTTTTATTTTTCTTACAACTCAACAATTACAACTCGATTCTTAGAACAAGGTATGACTCTATATGAATGCCTTCGGCGGTGTACCGGGATATGCAATGAATCAAGAGTGACATGTATGAAAGAATTATGAACGGTGGCTTTGACACAAATACGATGTCAACTACATGATCATGCTAGCAATATGACAATGATGGAGCGTGTCATAATAAACGGAACGGTGGAAACTTGCATGGCAATATATCTCGGAATGGCTATGGAAATGCCATGATAGGTAGGTATGATGGCTGTTTTGAGGAAGATATATGGTGGGTGTATGATACTGGCGAAAAGTGCACGGTATTAGAGAGGCTAGAAATGGTGGAAGGATGGGAAAAAGTGTGTATAATCCATGGACTCAACATTAGTCATAAAGAACTCATATACTTATTGCAAAAATCTATAAGTTATCAAAGCAAAGTATTACGCCCCGGAAGGAATCCCCTCTTTCGTCTTCGTTCATCAGTAACTTTACTTGGAGCTATATTTTTATTCACCACATGATATGTGTTTTGCTTGGAGCATCATTTTCTTTTGTTAGTATTTGCTTGCTGTTAATTAGATTAATGTTTTGCATCTTTAGTTTCAATAAAGAAGTCAAGGATAGCCTTTGCCATGCTTATTTTGCTAGTATACATGTTGTTGTTTGAAAACAGAAAGTTTACCGCTGTTGCAAAAATTCCCTAGAAAAGTCAGAGATGATATAATGATGAAACCTTTTGCATAATGAGCTCTGATAAATTTACTGCAGTGGGAATTTTAGTTCATAATTTTCGGAGTTAGGGAAGTATTGTTACTCTTGCATTCTTTACAGACTGTATTGTTTTGACAGATTGCTGTTATGTTTGCATTGTTTGCATATGTTTGCTTGTTTAATGATTCTATTTGAGGATAAGGTTATTAAATATGCAGAGGCATTTAGTATGCAATGTTGAATAATAATTGTAGTGATTTGTTACAGTAGAAAATGATAAGGTTTTGCATTGGTTTATACTAACCTATCTCACGAGTTCTTGTTGAGTTTGTTGTGAATGAAGCTTTTGATAAAAAGAGAAACCATGATATGAGAGGAATTAAGGAGACACAAAAGTTCAAGCTTGGGGATTACCAAGGCACCCCAAGATAATATTTCAAGAAGTCTCAAGCATCTAAGCTTGGGGATGCCCCGGTAGGCATCCCACCTTTCTTCTTCAACAACTATCGGTTAGTATCGGTTGAGCCTAAGTTTTCGCTTCTTCACATGAGTTGTGCTATCCTTGCAATGTAGTTTTCTTTAGCTTTGCTTGATGTTTGAATAAAGTATCAAGATCTGAAATTATTAAATGGGAGAGTCTTCACACAGTTGCATAATTATTCGACTACTCATTGATCTTCACTTATATCTTTCAAAGTAGTTTTTGTTATTGCTCTACTACTTCACTTATATCTTTTAGAGCATGGTGGTAGTTTTATTTTGAATAAATAGATGAACTCTCATACTTCACTTAGATTATTTTGAGAGTCGTTAATAGCATGGTAATTTGCTTAATATTAATATACTTGGTATTCAAGATATGTGAAACTTTCTTATGAGTGTGTTGAATACTAAGAAAAGTTTGATGCTTGATAATTGTTTTGAGATATGAAGATGGTGATATTAGAGTCATGCTAGTTGGGTGATTATGAATTTAAAGAATTCTTGAGTTGAAGTTGGCAAATCCTGTAGCATGCACGTATGGTTAAAGTTGTGTAACAAATTTGAAACATGAAGTGTACCTGGCTTGTGCATCCGTATGAGTGGCGGACAGGGACGAGCGATGGTCTTTTCCTACCAATCTATCCCCCTAGGAGCATGCGCGTAGTACTTGAGTTTTGATGACTTCTAAATTTTTGCAATAAGTATATGAGTTCTTTTGACTAATGTTGAGTCCATGGATTATACGCACTTTTACCTTTCCGCCATTGCTAGCATCTTCGGTACCGTGCATTGCCCTTTCTCACCTTGAGAGTTGGTGCAAACTTTGCCGGTGCATCCAAACCCCGTGATATGATACGCTCTATCACACATAAACCTCCTTATATCTTCCTCAAAACAGCCACCATACCTACCTATTATGGCATTTCCATAGCCATTCCGAGATATATTGCCATGCAACTTTCCACCGTTCCGTTTATCATCATCATGACATACTTTACTTTTGTCATATTGCCATATTGCATGATCATGTAGTTGACATCGTATTTGTGGCAAAGCCGCCATGCATTATTTTTCATACATGTCACTCTTGATTCATTGCACCATCCCGGTACACCGCCGGAGGCATTCATATAGAGTCATATCTTGTTCTAGTTTCGAGTTGTAATTCTTATGTTGTAATAGAAGTGTGATGATCATCATTATTAGAACATTGCCCAAAAAGAAAAAAAAGAAAGGCCCAAAAAAAGAAAAAAGAAAAAAAAGAAAATAAAAAAAGGGCAATGTTACTATCTCTTTTTCCACACGTGTGCTTCAAAGTAGCACCTTGTTCTTCATGTAGTGAGTCTCATATATTGTGCTTCAAAGTAGCACCATGTTTTTCATATAGTGAGTCTCATAAGTTGTCTTTTTCATACTAGTGGGAATTTTTCATTATAGAACTTGGCTTGTATATTCCTACGATGGGCTTCCTCAAATGCCCTAGGTCTTCGTGAGCAAGCAAGTTGGATGCACACCCACTAGTTTTCTTTTGTTGAGCATTCATAGCTCTAGTGCATCCGTTGCATGACAATCCCTACTCCTCATGTTGACATCAATTAATGGGCATCTCCATAGCCCGTTGATTATCCTCGTCAATGTGAGACTTTCTCCTTTTTTTGTCTTCTCCACACAATCCCCATCATCATATTCTATTCCACCCATAGTGCTATATCCATGGCTCACGCTCATGTATTGCGTGAAGGTGAAAAGGTTTGAGATTATTGAAGTATGAAACAATTGCTTGGCTTGTCATCGGGGGTATAGAAGTTGGGAACATCTTTGTGTGACGAAAATGAAGCATAGCCTAACTATATGATTTTGTAGGGATGAACTTTCTTTTGCCATGCTATTTTGAGAAGACATGATTGCTTTGATTAGTATGCTTGAAGTATTATTTTTATGTCAATATGAACTTTTGTCTTGAATCTTTCGGATCTGAATATTCATACCACAATTAAGAAGATTTACATTGAAATTATGCCAAAGTATCACTCCGCATCAAAAATTCTCTTTTTATCATTTACCTACTCGAGGACAAGCATGAATTAAGCTTGGGGATGCTTGATACGTCTCCAACGTATCTATAATTTTTGATTCCTCCATGCTACTTTATCTACTGTTTTAGGCAATATTGGGCTTTATTATCCACTTTTATATTATTTTTGGGACTAACCTATTAACCGGAGGCCCAGCCCAGATTTGTTGTTTTATGCCTATTTCAGTGTTTCGAAGAAAAGGAATATCAGACGGAGTCAAAGCGGAACGAAATCAACTGGAGAAGTTATTTTTGGAAGGAAAGCCACCCGATGGACTTGGAGTGCACGTCAGGGAAGAAGGGAGGTGCCCACGAGGGTGGGGGGCGCCCACCCCCCTGGGGCGCGCCCCCCTGCCTCGTGGACCCCCCTTCGGTCCACTGACGTACTTCTTTCACCCACATATACCCACGTATCCTAAAACTTCCAGAAAAGAAGATAGATCGGGAGTTCCGCCGCCGCAAGCCTCTGTAGCCACCAAAAACCTCTCGGGAGCCCGTTCCGGCGCCCTGCCAGAGGGGGAACCCATCACCGGTGGCCATCTTCATCATCCCGGTGCTATCCATGAGGAGGAGGGAGTAGTTCACCCTCGGGGCTGAGGGTATGTACCAGTAGCTATGTGTTTGATCTCTCTCTCTCTCGTGTTCTCTCTCGCGTTCCTCTATGGCACGATCTTGATGTATCTCGAGCTTTGCTATTGTAGTTGGATCTTATGATGTTTCTCCCCCTCTACTCTCTTGTGATGAATTGAGTTTCCCCTTTGAAGTTATCTTATCGGATTGAGTCTTTTATGAGAACACTTGATGTATGTCTTGCCGTGTTTATCTGTGGTGACAATGGGATTTCACGTGCCACTTGATGTATGTTTTGGTGACCAACTTGCGGGTTCCGCCCATGAACCTATGCATAGGGGTTGGCACACGTTCTTGACTCTCCGGTAGAAACTTTGGGGCACTCTTTGAAGTACTTTGTGTTGGTTGGATGAATCTGAGATTGTGTGATGCATATCGTATAATCATGCCCACGGATACTTGAGGTGACAATGGAGTATCTAGGTGACATTAGGGTTTTGGTTGATTTGTGTTTTAAGGTGTTATTCTAGTACGAACTCTTTTATAGATTGATCCGAAAGAATAACTTTGAGGTGGTTTCATACCCTACCATAATCTCTACGTTTGTTCTCCGCTATTAGTGGCTTCGGAGTGACTCTTTGTTGCATGTTGAGGGATTGCTATATGATCTATCTATGTTATTATTGTTGAGAGAACTTGCACTAGTGAAAGTATGAACCTTAGGCCTTGTTTCCTATCATTGCAATACCGTTTACGCTCACTTTTACCACTTGTTACCTTGCTGTTTTTATTATTTCAGATTATAAAAACCTTTATCTACCATCCATATTGCACTTATATCACCATCTCTTCGCCGAACTAGTGCACCTATACAACTTACCATTGTATTGGGTGTGTTGGGGACACAAGAGACTCTTTGTTATTTGGTTGAAGGGTTGTTTGAGAGAGACCATCTTAATCCTACGCCTCCTACGGATTGATAAACCTTAGGTCATCCACTTGAGGGAAATTTTCTACTCTCCTACAAACCTGCGCACTTGCAGGCCCAACAACGTCTACAAGAAGAAGGTTGTGTAGTAGACATCAAAAAGTAAAAGGCAAAGTAAAAACAAAGCAAGTATTAAAGTAATGGAGATTGATATGATGAGAATAGACCCGGGGGCCATAGGTTTCACTAGTGGCTTCTCTCAAGAGCATAGATATTCTACGGTGGGTGAACAAATTACTGTTGAGCAATTGACAAAATCAAGCATAGTTATGAGTATATCTAGGTATGATCATGTATATAGGCATCACGTCCAAGACAAATAGACCGAAACGATTCTGCATCTACTACTATTACTCCACTCATCGACCGCTATCCAGCATGCATGTAGAGTATTAAGTTAAAAACAGAGTAACGCCTTAAGCAAGATGACATGATGTAGAGGGATAAATTCATGCAATATGATAAAAAAAACCATCTTATTATCCTCGATGGCAACAATACAATACGTGCCTTGCTACCCCTTCTATCACTGGGAAAGCACACCGCAAGATTGAACCCAAAGCTAAGCACTTCTCCCATTGCAAGAACTACCAATCTAGTTGGCCAAACCAAACAGATAATTCGAAGAGACTTGCAAAGATAACCAATCATACATCAAAGAATTCAGAGAAGATTCAAATATTATTCATAGATAAGCTGGATCATAAACCCACAATTCATCGATCTCAACAAACACACCGCAAAAAGAAGATTACATCGAATAGATCTCCACGAGAGAGGGGAAGAACATTGTATTGAGATCCAAAAAGAGAGAAGAAGCCATCTAGCTACTAGCTATGGACCCGAAGGTCTGAAGTAAACTACTCACACTTCATCGGAGGGGCTATGGTGTTGATGTAGAAGCCCTCCGTGGTGGATGCCCCCTCCGGCGGAGCTCCGGAACAGGCCCCAAGATGGGATCTCGTGGATACGGGAAGTTGCGGCGGTGGAATTAGGTTTTTGGCTCATGTTCTGGTCGTTTGGGGGTACGTAGGTATATATAGGAGGAAGGAGTACGCCGGTGGAGCAACAGGGGGTCCACGAGGTAGGGGGGCGCGCCCTAGGGGGGGCGCCCCCCACCCTCGTGACCGCCTCTGTTACTTCTTGGAGTAGGGTCCAAGTCTCCTGGATCACATTCGGTGAGAAAATCACGTTCCCAAAGGTTTCATTCCGTTTGGACTCCGTTTGATATTCCGTTTCTTTGAAACACTGAAATAGGCAAAAAAAACAGCAATTCTGGGCTGGGCCTCCGGTTAATAGGTTAGTCCCAAAAATAATATAGAAGTGGAAAATAAAGCCCAATATAGTCCAAAACAGTAGATAAAGTAGCATGGAGCAATCAAAAATTATATATATATATATACGTTGGAGACGTATCACACCCCACCTACATAATTAGTGTCGCTTGTCGTGCTAGGTGATAGCGAATGGGGTGAGGAAGAGGCTCCATTAGTCGCTGATGATGTCGCCATAGATGAGTTTGAGGATGATGATGACACTCAACAGTATCTCATACTGGCGCCATTGATGACAGAGGATTGATGGCTCAGCAGTGTGAGTACTCAGGGTTTGAGCGTCATGAGTCGGTGCCTGAATTGCCGCCTCCGGAGCCTGAACGTATTATAGACGGACTTCCACCAAAGAAGCATCGGAAGAGAGCGAGGAAAGGCAACAATAATGCTGCTGCTATGATCCAGCCGCCTCCGCAGCCTCGGGTTCAAGACTGTATACATGTCCGCGGTGCAGCAAAATACCATATCCCCGGTGAACCAATCCTACTGAGGGCATCGGTAGAGTCCATACACGACGATCTAAGGAGACTTCATGACGATGTGCTGCGGAGAGAGAAAAGCCTAATCGCCTCAGAAAATCCAGGATACCCACTCTACGTGGTTAACGTGCCGCGGCAAAGGTAGTACGTTGACTCATTCTCCATGGAGAAGTTCTTCCTTCAATTCGATTACATCTTCGACATGTTTCACTTGAAGAAGCTGGATTTTACGTTTGTCCGCCTTTATGCCTTGTACATGAACTACATCATTGGGATTGAGCAGATACCTTATATCTGTATCGCTGACATGTACTTCATGCACGAGGGCTTCTTGGCAGTCTGCGGAGAGCACCGTGAATACGTGAGAGACTACATCGTCGATTTCATGGTCGCCAGTAAGGACAAGGAGACGATTCTCGTGCCTTATCATCCCCTGTAAGTCATCCACGCAGATATCCTTCCTTTGATTTCAATCATTCATTTGCACGGTGGAGGCTAATTAATTTGAGGTGTACTTATTTTGCGCAGCCATGGGAGCGCCGACCTCATCATCCTTTACCCCTGATACTCCCGCGCTCTTTTCTTGGACTTGGCAAAGAACATGAACAAAAAGGATTACACCCACATCAAGTCTTTTCTCGACAGTGCTATCTTTTTCTACGGCGTACAGGGTGGAGAAATCAAGACCAAGAAGAAGAGGAATGGCAGGCCCGCCTTCAGCCATAAGACCGACTTCTGCTGCATCCAGCAACCGAGTGATACTCTTAGTGATGGATTCTATGTCCTACACCACATGCTAGAGTACAGACGGGATCAGCAGAACCTTCGCATGTCACCAACATCCGGGGATGCCCATATTCTGCAATGGGCAAGGAACTTAGGAGATATCGAGGATCATCGGCTTCGAGTTGAGTTCTATCACATCCAGCGTGAACTTGCCCAAATTATCATGAAGGAGGTCCTCGAAAAAATAGGGATGTTCTACGAGGAAGGGAAAATGTCGCAGGAAGACGTATGAACACGCATAGCCGCTCAGCTTCTCGACCTGAAGCCTTTCACTAAGTTCGGGGACTATCTCCCTGACTTGGATGGATGGCACGACATGTTTGAGTGATTGTCGATATATGACAATGTGTCTGTTTAGTCCATTCTTTATGTATGACGAAACTTTGAGTTATGCACGACGAAACTTTATTTGTGATGTAATAAACCGTCCTCCTCGACTAGCGAAGATCACTCTAGTTAGGGCATTTTGGGTATGATGAACTTTACTATTTATGCTTATGATATGTTGCTTCTATTTTTGCCAAGTCTGTCTCTTTCTGTTGCTCAACTATATATGTTGCATATCATCGACTCATGTGATGATGCAGGTGCATAGATCATCGATGGCGAAGAAGTGCTACGCCAGGAGTATACGATGAGTGGCCGGAGTGTCAAGCCCAGGTGTACCGGTTTCCGGTTTCCGAGCGACAGCCAGTAATTAGTTTAGGTTCGCGCTAGTACGAGAGAGGGATACGAACTCATGTTCTGCATAGCTCCGCTCTCACTCATAGTGATAGCTCTTCTTGCGTATATCATTGTTTAGATGGATGACGATGTAGTTGCAAGAACTTGTATCGCTATTTTCGAGATGATGACGAGAGACCACTTTGTGTTGGATGATGATATGATTTGATGCTATGATTACATTTGTATGTGTATGATATGCTAAAGATTATTGTATAAAGCATGTTCAAATACAAAACAAATATGCAGAAAAAAAACTAATAAAAATAACAGTAGCGAGGGGAGTAGAGTTAGCAGCAGCGTGCTCTTACCAGTAGCGCTCCCTAGATAAAAGCGTTGCAAATATTAGCAGTAGCGCATTGCGCTAAATCTCGTTGTTGCTAGCCATGTATAGCAGTAGCATGGGTCAACACGCGCTATTGATACACCTAATACGCGCGCTACTACTAGGCTTTTCCCTAGTAGTGATAAATCATGCTCCAATTTCATCGCATAATGAGAGACTCTACATGCATGCTTCAAGAATCACAAACCTTAACACCAATAGTCTTACTAAACCACAATCATTCACTAGTACCTCCCACATATTACCATCTCTATATCGCAAAATTATTGCAAGGAATCAAACATATCATATTCAATGATATACAAGTTTTATGTACGATTTTCTGACTAACCATGTGAATACCAATTCCTGTTAACTCTCTAAATAGATATAAGTGAAGCGAGAGAGTTTAATACTTTCTACAAACGATTTGCCCATGCTCTAACAAATATAAGTGAAGCAAAATAGCATTCTACAAATGGCGGTTTTCTATGTATAGAGAAACAGGCAATCCAAACTTCAAATGGTATAAGTGAAGCACATGAAGCATTTTATAAAGCCATACTCAAAAGATATAAGTGAAGTGCATGAAGCATTCTATAAATCAACCAAGGACTATCTCATACCAGCATGGTGCATAAAGGAAAAAGGGAAAAATAAACACAAAAGACGCTCCAAGAATTTGCGCATATCATGTGACGAATAAAAATATAGCTCCAAGTAAAATTACAAATGATCGTTAGAAGAAAGAGGGGATGCCTTCCGGGGCATCCCCAAGCTTAGTTGCTTGGGAGTCCTTGAATATTACCTTGGGGTGCCTCGGGCATCCCCAAGCTTAGCCACTTGCCATTCCTTATTCCTTCATCCATCGTGATCTCATCCAAAACTTAAAAACTTCAATCACACAAAACTTAGCAAAACCCTCGTGAGATCCGTTCATGTAATAAAAGCAGATCACCACTTAGGTACTGTTGTGAACTCATTCCAAATTCATATTAGCATTATATCTGCTGTAGTCCAACTTCACCATGGTTCATAACCCCCCCCCCCCCCCCGATACTACCGATAGATTCATCAAAATAAGAGAACAATGCATAGAAGACAGAATCTGTCAAAAACAGAACACTGATGAACATGATCCACGATAGTGGTGGCCATGAAGACGTGCAAGTGGAGGAATATCATCAGACGCACACCCACATGTCGTACATCTAGCAGACGCACATCAGGTAGCAAGACGAGAACCACCCGGACGATGATCCGGTGGACATCTGGCGCTTTTTGCTTGTGATTAAATATGTTTGTACTTGTATTTACATATGTTAAATTTCTATTGATCTACATATGCATGTCAAATGGAGGAGGTCGGGGCCAGGGACAACATTTTGTGCACCCGGTTAGATGGTCGGGTAACCACTGTCCGCGGACACATTGGGACGTGTCTGCAGATGTTTGGGGTGTTTGATTTCATGCACGACCCGGAGACGCCCTTAGTTCCCATCCTTTTGGTTTTGTAGAAACTGGTTTCCCTCATCATTGGACAGGAAGGCACGTGACGATCTCTGACCGGCACGACGATGTCCTGCAAGTGCATAGGATTTAGTTGTAACCTTTTCAAAGTAAGAGTATCGGTATGACATGGAGCATAGGAATTGGACTTTGTCACTTGTAGTGATTTAGTAAAATATAGTGCCTGCAAGTTAGTTACTGTCCAAACAAAGTGGAAACGGAAGTTTAAAGTAATGGGAGGTTGTTGCAAACATGGTAACAAAGAGCAAGGGTAAACAAAAGAGTGTGAGATGTAAATAACGGTTGTTGAAATCGATAGGACTAAAGCGTTCTCAGGGAGTCCAGCTTCCCCACTAGTATGCGTCTACTGCGGCGACCGATGCATGAGCATAATTCGTAGTCGCATTCCTAATTCACTTTATATGTTTCTACAAGTGGACGAAGCCAAGTATAGATACGTGCATACATGCAGTACCCCCTTATCCCACAAACCACCACCATTCATCCTCACTTCAGTTACAGAATGGTAATTAAGGGTTTGTCCGTGGACATAGGTAAGGCGGTCTCTGTTTGTCCCCTATTGCAATGATCCAGAAAGGAGGGCGGTAAGCACTGTCACTACTGACCTCCGTTTCCGACCTTAACACCATAGTAATAACACCTTGCCTCCAAAGGAGGCATATGTTGGATGGTCGACTTTACCCAACCATCAAGATAATCATTAACATAAACATATAAATAGGATGTCATTATCATTCAATCTTAAACATACTAGGGTTCCTCCATATCCCTGAGAACTAGGGAAACTACTCGCACTTGAGGGCGTAAACATCTGGGATGAACCATGGTGAACATGGAGATAGCGTCCAAGTAATACAAGAGTGAATCTACACTGATAATGTGTTACAAAGAGAGATGGGATGGTGATGATAAAGACGGATGGTGATGATGCTCTCTCGATGTGGTGATGCAGCGATGGATTCCCTTAATCAATTCCCCCTCCAAAATCCTTCCAAATGCCAGGGTTCTTCGTTCTGGTCGCTAGGCGTATTTGATTCGCGATCCGTCTATGCAGGGGTGAATAGTTGACCAAGCTCAGGCAATGGCATGTGGCGCGAGCGTGCGTCGTCTTGTGCTCTGGATGCTGATGTGTGGCCTCCTTCTTCTCCTAGGTAATTACAGCCTTTATGGTAGTATCCTATCACGTTCATTGATGTGATTTCACCACCATAATATGATGATCTTTCCTTAAACTCCAAAATGCTCCTACAAGTGGTAACTTGGTGAAAACATATAAAAGATGCACGCAAACGCAGTAAAATTCAAAGATCCCTATGACTACAGATAGAATAAGAGGTGCAAAACAATCACATGCCACAAAAATATTTGTCTCGGCCCATGTAACATACCTAGGTTCGGTTCAAAAAGTGTTGGTGCTTTCCTAGTGTTGTCAACGACATAGGATATTCTTCTCTTCCGCCAATGAATGTCTCGGTGGTGCCCGTCCCCCCCCCCCCCCCTCCCTGCCCCATACACACAATTACACAAACGGGCGGCCCGTGCAAAACCCTAGCCGTCGACGAACCTCTCCTCTCCAACGCTTCCTCCTCTCGCCGCCACCGACGTCCGCGAGGCCTTCATTTTTTTCCTCTTGTGAGGCTTGGGCAATGTGGGGCGCTCAGCCAAGGAAAGGCGTGGGAGCGGCGTGGCGAGCTAGGGCTGGCGAGAGCGGCGGTAGCACGTGAAGACACTAAGGACATGAGAAGCACGCGTTGCAGACGGCTGCGGGAGTGCGTGGAGGCACGGTTGGTTGCGGTGTGCGGGCATAGATGTGGTTGCTGGCCCATGTGTTTCGTTCCCTAGCCTCGCTCCTTGCGCGCATCTGAGGAAGGCGGGGCACATGATGTGTGTGGTAGGTGCCCCCAGCGCGGATCTTTTGGGTGGCGGCCTTGTGGACTCTAGTGGCACTCCAGTGCAAGCCTGGAGATGTTCAGTGGGAGAAGTTTGGCCTGGAGGTGCATGCAGAGGATCCGGGCCTACTGGAGGCGTGGATTCCCTAGACGGCAGACCCAATCTGGGTTTCTACAGGCCTGCGGTGGAGGGGTCCTTGTTGCCTATTGCGCAAGGCCGAGGTGTGGCGCGATGCTTGCTCGTCGTGGAGAGGGCGGGTTGGTAGCCGGCAAAAGCCGTACTCTGGTTGTGGCCAGAATCGTCGATGGGGGCGCCTACAGGCACCGTTCCCTTGTTGTAGGCATCGATGTTGTTGTCGCCCCCCCCCCCCCCCCCCCCCCCCCCCCCACTCCCCCTCCCAACATGCTATGGGGAAAACCCTACATCCAATCTCCCTAATCGGACGATGACGACGTTTCTGGCTTTGCATGGTGCCCTGTTTCCTCTTGGGGTCTTTGTCTTGGAGTTGGACTCGGTCAGAGGGCTAGTAGAGATGGTCAGCAGCAGCTTGTGTGACCTCTCTGTGTGAGCAGCAGAAGCAACCTGGACATGCAATGTGCATCGGGCGAGTTATATTAGCCAATCTTGCGGGATCGGAGTGGCATATGTTTGCTATATTGGACAGAGGGTTCCTCTTTGATGTCGTTGAGTTTCACGGATATGTGCACTTTGGTAGCGGCGTAGGCGCTTGAGTGCTTGACCGGATGTGTTGTGGGTGCTACCTTCTGGCGCGCAGTATGCAATGTGGTTCTTTGGGCCAGTCTAGCTAGAAGATGTTTAGGTCCCTTTTCTTCCCTTCTTTTTTTGCTCTCGCCTTCTCCGGTGCATTCCTCAGTGGCGCTACTTACAAGTCCCCTTTATACTTTATACTACTAATCCATGGATTTTGCAGCTCTCCTGCCAACATTCAAAAGAAAAAAAGGTATCTGGTGGTGCTTTGTTGTTCCTGTTGTTGTCCTCTCTGCAGCTCTCCCGTCGTTCTCAGCTAGTCGACGTGAGTGTCAGGTCATGTAACCACACCTCAACAACAACAAAAACGATGCATCAACCATCGGGACTCCGTGCCTCTTAGAGAGGACCAACAGCAGCATATGTAGATAACCTGGCAGTCAGATCGCCCATAATAAACAGAGATAAATACTACACATTGTACTAGTATTGTACATTCAGACACGCGGGCACTAAATTAGCTAATGGCAGCGTGCTCGCCTCGAGCACGCGTTTATTCGAGCAATAGGTATGTGTGCATGTACAAGCGACCGACCACGGCCGGCGGTGGTCGATCTACAGCCTCAGTATGGCTGCGCCGCTCGACGGCTTCGACGCAAACACATACAGGCCAAGGTCGCTCTGCTTGATCACTCCCCTGTCGACCCTTGATTTGTAGTACTTCTCCTGCAGAGAGGGAAAACAATCCGTTTTAGTTGCAACGACTGATACTTTTATACTTTACCGCCGTCGCCTTGTTACAGGTTGAGGGTCGGTTAAAAGGGATAGCGACAGCATTGTGCATTGGCTGCCCAGTTTGGATGATGTCACTGGTTCTAGATGAGCTGAGGGATTCCAGCGTACCTTCAAATTGAGGATGAACTGTGGGACGATGCCCTCCTTGACCAGGGCGACTGCGCAGCCGCCCCACCCGGCTCCTGTGAGCCGCGCTCCGAGTGCCCCGTTGTCCCGGCACACTTTCACAAGCTCTTCCAACTCGGGACAGCTAATGCAGAGGAATACAACAGTATGCTCATTAATTAATTGTTAACAAAAAGCTGTTTCATGACACATGAGTGCCTGGATTTTAATAAATAACAGAGTACACCAAACACATACCTGCATTCATACAGCACACTGCAGCTATGATGGCTATCGTTCATTAGATCACCGAGCTTCTTAAGCATACCTTCGTCGCTGCAAGCAAAGTAATGGTCAGTGCCGTATCACCGAGATTAGAAGGAAAATGCTGGGTATAACAGGTCAAGCACACTTTACCCAGGTCAACTATGATGAGGGTATATGCAAAGAATAATACATGGTGACTGAAGTTGAAATAAATTAACTCTACCTGAGTTTCGATAATACAGTATCCCTAAATGCGTACACCCACCTTGCTTCAGAGTACACATGAGAGGCACGCTGAAATTACACACACGTTAGGAAACTAGACTAGATAATCTAGCATCATACAACAAAGAGAAAATCAATCTTTAGTTACACAAGACTGAAGTAAACTAAAGTTTGCTAGACTTGCGAAGAGAGTGTGTACTTTAGGTGAAAAAGAGGATAAGTTGTGCTGACATGGAATGGTGCCAAAATAGAGTGTTGGGGAAGGAGGGAACTTCTGAGTCTCCAAAACTAAGTAGGGAGCGATATGTATCTTCATTGATGTATGTAAGGAAATACAGAACAATGAAGTATAATTCACCTGAAATAACTTGAAATGCTTCGCAGCTCTCAAAACATCCAAGGAAGTTTGAGAGCTTTGGAAGACAGTTGCTAGGCTTTGACCTGTAATTTTCTCTATTTCCTCCAACGTATATGGCTCCTCATGCAATAGCTTCTGCAGAGTTGCACACTGATCAGAGAAGTGTAAGGTAAAAACAAAACATGAGAAATATTTACTGTTGCAAACCAGCACTTCTTTCCTGGATAATATGTATAACTAGGGATAATAAAATTCTTATCCTTAGTACCAAAGTTTATTTATTTATAAACAAGAACAAGTATGGCATAGAAGCTCTGTTGCAACAAAAGCAGCTCTCGAAGCATACTTCAAAGATCCAAATTTCACCATTTGGCAGCACTAATGGCAACCCAGGCAAGTGCTGACATCTCTAACTAGGAACGATTAAGATAACTGCACAATCAAAGATGGTTCACCCAGGCTTCGCAGTAATTTGGCAGAAGGAACTTTTTAACAGCAAACCTCCAGCATTTGCATCCTCGCCAATTTTGACAGCTATATGTTGTACTTAAGAATTTAGAAAAATTTGCTCGTATGTTAGCAAATTTAGAATTATTTGCTCGTATGTTAGCTGACAAAAACTCCAAAAGGAACATAGTTGTGATCACAAAGACATCAAGAGCTTCACTGAAATTTTGATAGCTGAACCACAAATAGATATAGGTGCTGTAAATTGGCAGGAAAAATACACCCAAGGACACCGGGAATATGTGAATATGGGAATCATATCCAGTTTTTGCTTTTATCACGCTATCATCACATCCTATGTTTGTCTGTATTCTCTGTAGAATTAAGATGAATTGTACCGCCAAAAATTTAGATGCCTAACCCACTGCCAGCACCTACCTTTCTTTGTGTGTTTGATGACGACTAGATGTTTGTATGTTAAATCCGATGTATCAATTATACATTTTTCTTGGTTTATGATCTTATAGGTCATGATTTGCGTTCTCTGGTTATGCTACTGATGCATACTATCAGCTTAACATACTGTAGCTCTGTAATTCTCCATACTGGAATTTTATGAAATTGTGGATTGCAGTTATCCATATTATGTCCTGCCGTATACAAATGTATCTATCTGCTGCAACATAGGCGTGCACAGAGAAAATGAAAGCAGCACACGTATTCATTGTATGCAAAAGCACATCTTCCTCGGCCATATCCTAAATTCTTAGTAAGATTCTGTACCTTCACAGCAACTCCGGGATCAGAAGAACCTTCTTTGCCAGCAAAGGAGACGCATAGCCCCTCAACATCAGAGAGGGTTGTAACAGACGTGACGGCCTTTTTTGTATCCATCCCTAGTTTGATGGCGAGAACAATCTGTAAAAACGCAACAGAGAAATATTATCTCAATAGATGATAAATGAAGATGTATGTCTCAAGTTGTTTTTCCACAGTTAACAACAAAAACTGAGAACAGCGAAAAACATTCTCCAGATAGAACTACATATGTTCCAGAGTTGCTTGCAGAGATACAGTGGCAAAGCATTTACGACCTTCCATACTCTTTAAGACATTCAATTAAAAACAAGAAATGCATTATAGCTGTCTAGCGGTACATGTGCAATAGAATGTATTGTGTAATCATCCTTAATTTGTTTACATGCTCACTTTGGAACCAAAGAATCTCTTACCGCTGCCAAGCGACACTCTACAACACGGTTGTTGTAGTTTGTAGCAGCTGTTTCTGCTTTCTTGGACTCTGCCAAGCAGTGAGCAATCACAAATGTACCACCAGAGGGTAGTTGCACATCGGTTGCTTTGATTGGATTGAAATCTATCAACTCAGCAAATCCAGGTTTGGCCATGATAGATATAGCCTGGAAAAATATAGTGAAGTAAAGAACTCAACAACAATAAAAGATGATCCAAAGCTTCTTAAACAGTGTGAATCAAACTTGCAGTCACATATCAAGTTCTATAAGATTTAACAGTGTAACTCTTCCTCTTGTAAATAATATCAAGGGTGGATCACATTACTTTTTGCATGTAAGCATGATTTCCAAAAAGGATATTGGAACATAAAGCTAAACCTTCTTATTCTGCAAAGAATAAGCCATACCAAACATTACACCTGCTGCTAGGATTGTTCTGTGGTGTCCCAGTACAGGTACAATATATATTTACTGAATGTAAAAGATATTTGCTGAAGGAAATCGGTACAGATACTGTCCTACCCACTAGTTCCATAGAAGGACTTTCTTTATCCTACCAAATTATTTTGATTTTACTTAAATGGCATAAATTAGGCAAAACAGGAAAATAGGGAGTTTCCCATATACAGTATGGTGTCAATTACCTGATCCATACCACCTGACTGTGTCCCAATATGACGCTCAGATTGACAAGTAAATTGAGCGACTTCTTTCTGCATATTTGAATGGCACAATTAGAAATAAGGAAAAAAATCACAAGAACCTTGTTCGTGAACACACCAAAAAAGTGGATAAATGTTTTTGGAAACACCTAGTTACTAATTCCATAGGAAATCATATTGATAACAGCAATTCTGCAACAATTTGGCACCGCCAAAATCATTTTTATCGCCACATTTTGTACTAGTCAAGTATTTATTATACTAGTGTGAAAGGATAACACATCTGTTACAACAGAACTACCTCAGAGCATGTCTATTTTCTTTCATAAGGTAAACATTGCATGTCCATTTGACGCAGAAAGAAAAGATGCGCTTGTTCAGGGTCAAATTTGGAATTAGATTATCAATTTTCCAGAACCTGAAAAGTTTATCAACTTGTGTCATCCATGTCATCCTTATATTATATATAGTGTTTTGGTTTATAGTGGCAATTATTTGAGAACGATTCCTTAAGCTTGAAGCCTCCATCAAAAGCTTGCATCAATGAAAGGTTCACCTTTGATCAATAGTCAGTTGTCCTTTCATATGTGAACAGGGATTACAGCAATGTTTGATTTGTGGTAAAGAATACCTTTGGGAAGTTTTTCCCGAGAATTCCCATGATAGCAATTGTTGCTGAACAGACAAATGCGGCTGAGCTTGAAAGTCCAGATCCTGAGTAAGAGCAACACACAAACATTACAAACTTTGGTACACATGATATCACTCATGGTAACCATAAAACTCATAACCAAATTCCCCTGTGATACCTTGAGGGACTGTGCCATCAACAACAACATCAAGAGCAACAGGTTCACCCATATCTATCCCTTTCGACCTAGCATATTCGTATACTCCCTTGTATCTGCAGACAGAGGATTAAACAATCAAGCAAATGAAATAAACAGAGCAACGACTTTACCAGTAAGTAGCTAAACTTACCCACACATAAAGTAGTGGCCCCATTTGTGGTTCTTGATGTCAATTTCCTGCACGACAAATGCTTACCAATCAATGACTGAATCAAAGGTGACATACAGAAAGAATCATGTAAGTGAGGCTGACGACAGATAGCAACATGGACAAAAGCAAATCTGATGCCACCAGTGCTACGAGAATCTGTTCCAAATGATTCTGAATAAAATAGAAGAAAGGCACGCTTATTTTGTTTTGATTCTCAAGCACGACAGGCTTATTTTATTTATCCGCAGTTGTTCTGATTCAACAAACTCCGGTTGCATTTGCTGCATCGGGCAATCTATTTATTGCACACCTCGCATTGTTCTGCATTCCAATTTGAAAGACCCGTCTAAATTTGAACATGTATCCCTCCAAAGTGTTCAGTGTTGTGAACAAAATTGCCAGGTAAACCAAAAGTCAAACCGTCAAAGTAATATCGAAGTAAAACTGATCGATTCCAGCACCTCCTTGCTAGTCAGTCCTCGATTGGCCATCTGAGGCAGGGAACAGCATCTGTTGCACAGGAGGCTCCACACGCCAGTGAGCCAACAGTGGATAGGGATCACAAATACTAAAAATTATCGAGTTCACGGGCATGACACGGAACTGGTCCATGGCACGCATCACGGACTTTCTGTTATCCACAAGATCATGATGATAATGCAACCGCCCGCCGCACCATTAGTTAGTTAGGAACGAGATTCGCGTGCCCTACCTCCCTCCGCAGCAGAACAAAATAATTTTATGATAATAAAAAATTAGGTGCGCGGCTGGAACAGAAACCTCGGCTTTTTCTGTTTTTGGGCGGATTGGATAGCAACCCATCCCCTTGAATCACGGCGTTGCGTGAAGGGGAATATTCGGGAATCCGATCTGAGAGCAGAGCAGAGCAGAGCAGGGCGGAGCGGAGCGGAGGATTGACTTGGTTTACTACCTTGTCCGGGTCGGCGGGGTAGACGCAGGTGGCGTACTTGTCGTCGACATTGGCGACGCGGACGAGGCCGGCGTCGGCCCTGCGGATGGCGACGATCATGTCCTGGCGGATGGCCATGGGCAGCACCGAGTAGCCCTCGTAGTCGATGTGCTCCCCGATGAGATTCACCCTCCCTGCACGCACCACGCATCAGCAAATCTCGCCTAAATCACGTGCACCGCCACGCTAACCAACAGACCTGGGGAGCGGGCGAAGAGGGCGGGGCCGGCGGAGTAGAGGGCGCGGAAGCGGTCGGCGAGGCGGGCGAAGCGGAGGCGGGCCTCGTCGAGCGCCGGCCCCGCGCCGTACACCGGCTCGAGCGAGGCCAGCGCCGGGACCAGCTCCTCGCCGTCGGCGTCGGCGTCGCCGGCGGGAACCACCTTCGCCTCCTTGGTCGCCTTCGCCTCCCTGGTCGCCATCGCCGCTATCTCTCTCTCCGTCTCTATGGTGGTTCGAGAAGAAGTTTGGACTCTCCCCTACTCTTCGGCGCTCTGACCCTCGAAACAAGTCGCAACCGTGGCGAACGGGGTTCTGTTCCGGGCTAGCGGCGGTTCGGGCCGCGTATATAGCGGCGTGGCGCCACGTGGGCGTAACCGACTAGCAGATGGGTTTTATCCCATCCCTTTTAATCTTTCTCTCGAAAGGTGTCGAATCGAAGGGAGAAAAAAAAGAGGAGAGGCTTATCCCGTTCCATGGGATTGTCGCAGTTTTTTTTTAACATCAGTACAGACACAAGCGCTCATATACACGCGCATATACTCATCTCTATGAACGCACACACGCACACCCTACCCCTATGAGCACCTCCGAAAGACCGAGCCGGCATTTCATCTTGAGATTTACGAAGTCACCGTAGGCGCACGGAAACGTCTCCTCCACTGAATGCGCATCGCCGGAAATTCTGAAATAAATCCAGGAGTAAATGCGAGCACCAGGATTTGAATCCTGGTGGGCTGGGAATACCACAGTCCCTCTAACCATCCAACCACAGGTTGGTTCGCGGATTGTCGCAGTCGAGTTGGGTTGACAACGACGTCCAAGGTGATTGTGATTGACGTACAAAGGGCTTTAATAATCCACGTGTGCTCTTGAGCAATCAACCTCTAGTTTGATTCTCACGCCCAAACAGATCTTATTTACTCCCTACTTAACATCTTCAAAATGAACGGCTTGTACGATTATTCTTGCCTTGTCATCCGACTCATCCATCTTCAATGTCAACATCTTCACCTTCTCCGAAGTGGTTGCGACATGAACCTTCTTCTCTTCAAGCTTGAGCTTCTTCTCGGTCACAACCATCAAACATGTTAAACCTCTCCGCCTTACATGTCTCCTTCATATCGGAGCGCTTGATATATGTCTACTCATTCTTCGTCGAGATGTCCACGAACCTCTCCGTCATCTTGGCTGCCATCCCTTCTAGCTTCACCTTCTTCTCCTCCCACTTCTTTCCTCGGAAACCCTCTCCTAATCTTCTTCGATGGCTCTTCTGTTGGATCATCCGTTTCTTCCTCAGTGCTGATACCGGCGGTCTTGGTGGAGTTGGCAATGAACACATTCCACTTGGGTTACCCGTTCAACTTCAGCCAACAATGCATGAGGACGAAATTCTTCTTCTCCAGCGCCAAGAACAAAGTCCATGTACGAGGAGGCTATAAAGTAAAACATTGGCAACGATATGCATATCCGATCTGGCCAAATGTTCAAAACATGGAGTATACCTGGCCAACAATTTGCATATCCAATCCGGCCAAATGACCAAAACATAGAGCATATCCGGTCAACAAGTTGCATATCCTGCAAAATGACCAACACACTTACTTGCTCGGAGATTTAGGCAGGGCGCGATGAGTTGCTTCAAACGCCCGCAATACTTGGACACGGACCCTTGAATGATGTACCATCCATGGCTATGAGACTGCATCAATCTGTTGCAGAAGAGTTCGCCGGCATAGGGCTTGAAATGCTTGCGCTCATGGAACCAACGTGTGAATGTTGGCCCAAAATGTTGAGCCCTTTTTCTCTGCGCCATGGATCAGATCGATGCTAGTGGTCAACCACACATCGCACAAAAACTCGCCCTCTCTCATGTTGAAGCTTTCTCCTCTACCCCTTTTCTTCGGATCGACTACAAATTCATCTGGATCTAGGTCGTCGCCGCCGCCCTCCTCCTGCTCCTGCTGCCCGGTGGCCCAATCCGGTTGCATGCCTGACTGCTTGTGCATGCCCGGCTGCGTGCCCTACTGGGTGTAAGTGTCGGACTGGATGTACCCGCCCGACTGCGTGGACTTTGATTCATCCACATGCTCGTCCTCGTAGCCTCCACCTTTGTCATGGATTAACTCAAACAACGGCCTATCTGCATCGTTGTATGCCGGCTCACCCCGCTTGAGGCATACCGAAGAATAGCGTGCAGGCATTGAGTTGCTCCATGCCCGGTGTCTGACCGGACAAGCTGCGGTGATGTAGCCTCCAAGAAAAGAGGTGCCGCATTGACATCGACATAGAAAGGCATGTGTTGCTTACCGAGCTGCTAGGGAAGCACAGAAATAGGGAGCCTTGTGCTCCGGCCAGGACATCGTCTACACAGAAGATGGCGGCGGCGCTGGCTAGCCCCGCCCTGCACCACAACCGCCACCAGCACCACGACGGGCCCTTACACTTTTTTTTAGAACGAAGGCTCACGGTGAGCCCGGCTTTGAATTAACAAAGCCATCAACCGGCCAGGATTACAAACTCTGGAGTACAACCTCGACACAGAACCATAAAAAGAAAACACGGCAAGATACAATGGTGCCGGGAGCAGCTCACATGCCAGACATACAACAAACTGAAAAAAAGGATCTACATGAAGCACCAAGCTTGAGGATGTCAAGGCCTCTTGCACACGCGAAGCCTAGGAGAAGGGGGATGCCGGCTCAGGAGAGGAAGATCAGATGACCGAAGAGGCAGCCCTAGCCACAACATCTGGGACCAGCCAGGAAGCACCACCATCCAGATCCATTGTCGAAGAAGGCCCCTGCCTCCTCGCCTGGCTCGAAAGGCGCCGAACCGTCAACAATGAACACGTTCACCCTAGAACCTGGATGAGTGGCACCGATGGCATCCACATGGTTGGGATTAGGCAGACGCGACCTGTCGTCGACTTCTCACCTGGAGCAGAGCAACACCGAAAACCAGAGACTTGGGCATTCAAGAGGAGAGCTGCCAGGATGCACGAAGGAGCAGCAGCCCACCACCAGGGGGAGCACAGCACCTCTTGAGATAACTGCTGCCGCCGACACCCACCGCACACCTCACGGCGAAGACCAAATTCCCACCTTGCTCCCAAAGCAGCGCCTTCAAGAAGGAAACGGCGCCAAGGGCGTCGCCGCCGCCCAACATCGTTGGGGTTTTCACCCGGGAGGACAAGGGGGAGGGGGTGGGGAAGGTATACCTGACCAGCGCCTCCAAGAAGGTGCGCGGCGCCCGCGGGCGTCGCCGCCGTCACAGCCAGCAAGGCGGCTAGGGATTTCTCCTGGCAAACTTCCCGTCCCCACTCCCACCCGGCGAAGAAACCGGCGTCCAGGATGGAGCCGGCCAGATCTGGGGGGAGGACTTGCGAATCCACCGAAGAGGGTGGAGGGCGACCAGATCTGGAGCCGCGGAGCCGAAGCCGCCGCCGCCACGCCCTGGCGCGCATCCACCGGCTGCCTCGCCGTCCACACGGCCGAGGGGCACCGGCCCGCACCTGCGCCACCATGCGCCGAGGGTCTGGTGGCGCCAATCCCGCCGGGGCCGCCGCCCCGGGTCGCAAGGCCCCCCGCGAGAGATGCAGAGCAGCAGGAGAGGCCCCGCCGCCACCATCATCAGCAGCGCCCCGGGCGAAGCCGGCGGCTGCCTCAGGCGGCGGCGAGGAGAGGGGTGACGGGGGAGGAGACGGCGGCGGCGGGCTAGGTTTTCGGCCCTCGAGTCGCCCGAGAGGGCGACGCGAGGGAGAGAGGGGTCTGGTGTAGTTGCATGCACGGGCCCTTACACTTCCCCAACCATGACCTCCCCATGCACGACCACCACCTCCACCAGCTTTCTGCTTCTTGAATGACACCGCCTTTGCCTTCTGTCTGAGCCGACGATCTTGCCTTGTCGCCAACTTGATCATGTGGGCGGCTGCCTTTGTCGGATCCTCCGCCACTGACTTCGACAAATTTTTGTAAGGGTCCTCCATGCGGCGGCGGCAGCGAAAGGAGGGGGGTTGTGGTGGAGAGCGGCTGAATGGAAGAAGAGAGGGGTTGAGAATGACTGGTTTTGCGACTGGCGGTCCAAGTTTGCACCATGGCGCTGAGCCTCTACCTCAATCGTAGCTTCTTCTTCTTTTATTTGGGGTTCACCATGCCATCTGTGTGTTGATGCTCATTATATATATATATATATATATATATATATATATATATATATATATATATATATATATATATACTACATAGTTCCTGGAATATGTTTACCTTGATATGGAATTTACCGATGCACTTGAATATTGTTCATGAAAGCCGGTACATATATGTTGGAAACAATATTTATTAATGCTGGAATATTTATTGTACTAAATGTATATTTGCCCGGGCACAGCATATATTATGGAAAGCCAGGTTGTTTGTGGGATTGGCTCCATGAATTGGTAAAACCTGTGAATTTGAATTGTAATTCAAATTCAGCGTGCGACTCACACGTACATGCTTGTAGGACAGTTTGCAGATGAAACTCCTTGATGGTTACTAATGATTGTGGTTGGTTAAGTTAACCTGGAGTCTTCGTTTAAACAGATTTTATCTGGACATTTATCTGCAGTTTATACAATTTGAAAGTAACTGGAATAGGATCATTGTGAGCGGAACCACGGAAAAGGATCGAGGAATAGGGGTTAGACCTGTGCGTATATTTCTTACATGGATGGGATATGGTTTCTCTCGCTCGATTGCAGCAGGTTTGTCGTCTACTCGGTACATAGACACAGTTTCTGTCTTCACATCTTCATATTGCTTCCATGCAAAAAAAAAAACATCTTCATATTGCTTTTTTTTGTCTGAGCACGCACGTCATTCATATTGATTGGTAGGTGGCTTGCCACGGACGCATCGCGGCTGGGCTTTGGCACTTGTTCTCAACTCTTGCCGACAAGTCACCTCTGATACGATAGTCAACTTGGCCCCGTTGACCCGCCGAAAGAGACGCAGCAGCTGTCGTTAGCCGGTCGATTACTCAAGGTCGTCGTCGACTTTACTACCTACGTCGTATGTCGATACCACTTTTGTACTGTACTTTGAACTGCCAACACGTCGTATGTTTAAGAATGAAGGGAGTAGCAGTAGCAACTTGCATGGAGTAAATTGCATAAAACCACCCCATTGAGGGCTAGCTTTGCGAAAAACACTAGGGTACAGAATCATTGCAGAAAGCACCACGTCTAGCGTAATTGTTTTGCAGAAACCACTGATTGGCGGATCGGGCTGAGTTAAGTGAGTTTATGACAGGTGGGGCCCGTTTTTCGCGTACGTGGCACTCCAGGCCGTCCCGACAGCCGGCGGACGGCGTTAGACGGCGCCGTTAGGTCTCGCCTTTAGTCATCCCCGCATCCGTCTCTGTTTCCCCATTCTTCTTCCCCCTCCCCCTTGCTCCCGCCACCGTCGCCCCCTCCCCCTCGCTCCCCCCGCCGTCGCCACCTTGCCCCTCGCACTGCAGAGATGCGTAGCCCGGTGAAAGGTGGAGTTGTTGGTGGCGGCGCTCCGCCCGACAGCGGAGGAGGACCCGCAGTGGATCCAGGCGAGCTTTGCGGGAGCTCGAACCCTAGCAAGCCGACGGAGGAATCAGAGGAAGAGGACCCGCAGTATTCGATGGAATACCGGGCGGCGAGAGCATTCGCCGCGGCGGTGAAGGCCAATCCGAAGGGAAGCCAACACATCGGGTCATCCTACGGCGGCGTATAGTGAGATCCGCTTTTCTTTGCTCTTCCCCTTCCCGTTCTCCATTCAATGAGTATTCTCATTCAATTGTGTTGCTAATGTACTCTAGGGTTAGGGTTCATATTGCTCTATCCTATCAGATGGAGTAGATGTTGTGGATTTGTTGTCATGTGCTCTAGGGTTGACATAATTTAGATTAGTTCAGATTCTATGATTTGTTTGTCCTGTGCCCTAGGGTTGACATTTTTAGATTAGTTGACAAATAAGCTGATTTAGTTGTTTTTATAAACGAGCAGCAAAGTTATCCTAGTATAGTATATGATTATGATATTATTAACTTAGAAGAATGCATGTTTGTGCTTTGTTATTCAGTTTATTTTAGGTACACTGTTAATTGGAGTGAAGTTAGACATTTGGTTAGGTTCACTGTTAAATGAGTTATCCTGTTATCTGCTTTATAAGTGACAAAGGATTGTATTAGTGCACTGACATGAGTTGTTTCATTAGTGTTATTGAGTTATAATTAAGCACTTATACTGCTATGTATTTTATATTATTTGCAGTCTGGATGATGAGGTTTGGGAATTGAGAATGCATTTCCATGACAGAGACAATATTGAGAGATCTATGATGATGTCAGACATAACATTTTACAACCTAGTAGCACTGATAGAAACAGAAGGTTATGGATTTAAAGATTACATGTACTATGTCAGGGATCCTGGGCTAGGTATAGAAGGAATGGAAGAAATAGATGATGATGACAAGCTTGAGGAAATTCTAGACAACATAGCATTGCAAAATCAAAAGATATTGAATGTGACAGTTGTTAGGGCCAGTTCTCCCAATGCTGCAACTATAAACACCAGCTCCAATTTTATTGAGCAGCAAATCCCTCTAGAAGAAATTGGAGAGCCCAAACTATATTAGATAGATGAAGGAGGAGTGTTGTTCAGTGCAGGAAATGTGCATGTAGCAGTAGCAAGTTCAGAAGCAGCAGAACTGCAGCCAATGCCCATGCAGTTTCAAACACAGCATAGCACAAACAATTTGGAGGAGCAACTTGCTTTAGGTTATGTACAAGTGGAAGAAAATTCTGTAAACAATTCAGAGGAGCAAATGGAAATTGAAAAGGTTATGGAGGAGACAAGGAGGAAGGAAATTCAAATGTTTAGGAAGAATAAGAAAAATAAAGAGAAGGACACTTCTTTGAAGAGAAAACCTGCAGTGATGGATAATGAGGAGGATAGTGGTGATGATGATTTGGAAGAATACAGTGATATCCTTGCTAGGCTTGAGGAGATGAAAAGACAGAGGGAAGATCCATTCCTTCATTTTGAAGGGGACACAGATGTTGAGGAAATGTATGAGATAGAGGAGGAGGATGCACCATATGAGCCTGAAAGTGAAGAAGAGGAGGAAGAGGATGAAGAGAGTACTCTGGAGGAAGAGAGTAATCTAGAGTAGGTAGGGCAAGATGGACAGAAGAAGAAAAAGGAGAAGAAACACAGAAAAGGCCCAACAAGCAGATCACATGCAAGTGTAGAGGAGTTGTTTGAGGAGGACTGGATACCATCTTCTGATGAAGACAAGAAACCAATGGACTTGGGTGTGGAAGATGATGATGGTGCAGAGGCATTGGCATATGTTTTGCCCAATGGCAGGAAAAGCAAAGCTAAGAAGATGAAGAAAAGGTTATGGTATGATGAGAATAGAGCTCACCCAGCTGAGCAATTTGTGAGGCATCTTTGCTTCATTGATGTGTACCAGTTCAGGAATGCACTTCAAACAATGCACATTGCACAGAACAGGAACTATGAGTACCATAGAAATTGTAGTGACAGGGTTATAGCACAATGCATAGATGAGACATGCCCTTTTTATATATCAGCTTCTCAGATTGCAAATGAGAAGACTTTTACCATAAGGAAGCAGTATGTGGTGCACACTTGTCCTTCTGTGTCAGAGAACACAAAAGTTACTGCTAAGTGGGTTGCAAAGTTTTGTGAGGAAGCAATCAGAAATGACCCATGCACAACAATCACTACTATAATTAACACTGCAAAAAGCAAGTATGGAGTGGAAATATCAACCCACATGGCATACAGGGCTAAGAAGGCAGCGAAGAATGTTGTGTTAGGAGACAACATTGTTGGAAATATGCCCTAGAGGCAATAATAAATTAGTTATTATTATATTTCCTTGTTCGTGATAATCGTTTATTATCCATGCTATAATTGTATTGATAGGAAACTCAGATACATGTGTGGATACATAGACAACACTATGTCCCTAGTAAGCATCTAGCTGACTAGCTCGTTGATCAATAGATGGTTGCGGTTTCCTGACCATGGACATTGGATGTCGTTGATAACGGGATCACATCATTAGGAGAATGATGTGATGGACAAGACCCCAATCCTAAGCCTAGCACAAAGATCGTAGTTCGTATGCTAAAGCTTTTCTAATGTCAAGTATCATTTCCTTAGACCATGAGATTGTGCAACTCCCGGATACCGTAGGAATGCTTTGGGTGTACCAAACGTCACAACGTAACTGGGTGGCTATAAAGGTGCACTACAGGTATCTCCGGAAGTGTCTGTTGGGTTGGCATGAATCGAGACTGGGATTTGTCACTCCATGTAAACGGAGAGGTATCTCTGGGCCCACTCGGTAGGACATCATCATAATGTGCACAATATGATCAAGGGGTTGATCACGGGATGATGTGTTATGGAACGAGTAAAGAGACTTGCCCGTAACGAGATTGAACAAGGTATCGGTATACCGACGATCGAATCTCGGGCAAGTACAATACTGCTAGACAAAGGGAATTGTATATGGGATCGATTGAGTCCTTGACATCGTGGTTCATCCGATGAGATCATCGTGGAACATGTGGGAGCCAACATGGGTATCCAGATCCCGCTGTTGGTTATTGACCGGAGAACGTCTCGGTCATGTCTGCATGGTTCCCGAACCCGTAGGGTCTACACACTTAAGGTTCGATGACGCTAGTGTTATAAACGAAATTTGTATGTGGTTACCGAATGTTGTTCGGAGTCCCGGATGAGATCCCGGACGTCACGAGGAGTTCCGAAATGGTCCGGAGGTAAAGATTTATATATGGGAAGTCCTGTTTTGGTCACCAGAAAAGTTTCGGGTTTTATCGGTAACGTACCGGGACCACCGGGAGGGTCCCGGGGGTCCACCAAGTGGGGCCACCGGCCCCGGAGGGCTGCATGGGCCAAGTGTGGGAGGGGACCAGCCCCAGGTGGGCTGGTGCGCCCCCCCACAAGGGTCCAAGGCGCCTAGGGTTGGGGGAGGGGGCGCACCCACCTAACTTGGGGGGCAAGTTTCCCCTCCCCCCCCCTTGGCCGCCACCCTAGATGGGATTGGGCTGGCCGCCGCCCCTAGGGGTGAAACCCTAGGTGGGGGCGCCGCCCCTCCTCTCCCCCTATATATACTTGAGGGTTTCTGGGGCTGTCAACAGATGAGTTTTACCTCTCCCAGGCGCAGCCCTACCTCGCTCCCTTCTCCTCTTCCGCGGTGCTTGGCGAAGCCCTGCAGGATTGCCACGCTCCTCCACCACCACCACGCCGTTGTGCTGCTGCTGGATGGAGTCTTCCTCAACCTCTCCCTCTCTCCTTGCTGGATCAAGGCATGGGAGACGTCACCGGGCTGTACGTGTGTTGAACGCAGAGGTGTCGTCCGTTCTGCACTAGGATCTCCGGTGATTTGGATCACGACGAGTACGACTCCTTCAACCCCGTTCTCTTGAACGCTTCCGCTTAGCGATCTACAAGGGTATGTAGATGCACTCTCCTTCCCCTCGTTGCTGGTTTCTCCATAGATAGATCTTGGTGACACATAGGAAAATTTTGAATTTCTGCTACGTTCCCCAACAGTGGCATCATGAGCTAGGTCTATTGCGTAGATTCTTTGCATGAGTAGAACACAAAGTAGTTGTGGGCGTTGATTTTGTTCAATATGCTTACCGTTACTAGTCCAATCTTGTTTCGACGGTATTGTGGGATGAAGGGCCCGGACCGACCTTACACATACTCTTACGTGAGACAGGTTCCACCGACTGACATGCACTTGGTGCATAAGGTGGCTAGCGGGTGCCAGTCTCTCCCACTTTAGTCAGAACGGATTTGATGAAAAGGGTCCTTATGAAGGGTAAATAGCAATTGACATATCACGTTGTGGCTTTTGCGTAGGTAAGAAACGTTCTTGCTAGAAACCCATAGCAGCCACGTAAAACATGCAAACAACAATTAGAGGACGTCTAACTTGTTTTTGCAGGGTATGCTATGTGATGTGATATGGCCAAGAAGAATGTGATGAATGATATGTGATGTATGAGATTGATCATGTTCTTGTAATAGGAATCACGACTTGCATGTCGATGAATATGACAACCGGCAGGAGCCATAGGAGTTGTCTTTAGTTATTGTATGACCTGCGTGTCATTGAACAACGCCATGTAATTACTTTACTTTATTGCTAACCGGTAGCCATAGTAGTAGAAGTAATAAGTTGGCGAGACAACTTCATGGAGACACGATGATGGAGATCATGGTGTCATGCCGGTGACGATGATGATCATGGAGCCCCGAAGATGGAGATCAAAAGGAGCAATATGATATTGGCCATATCATGTCACTATTTGATTGCATGTGATGTTTATCATGTTTATTCATCTTATTTGCTTAGAACGACGGTAGTAAATAAGATGATCCCTCAATAAAATTTCAAGAAAGTGTTCCCCCTAACTGTGCACCGTTCCGAAAGTTCGTCGTTTCGAAGCACCACGTGATGATCGGGTGTGATAGATTCTTACATTCACATACAACGGGTGTAAGCCAGATTTACACACGCGAAACACTTAGGTTAACTTGACGAGCCTAGCATGTACAGACATGACCTCAGAACACAAGAGACCGAAAGGTCGAGCATGAGTCGTATAGTAGATACGATTAACATCAAGATGTTCACCGATGATGACTAGTCCGTCTCACGTGATGATCGGACACGGCCTAGTTGACTCGGATCATGTAATCACTTAGATGACTAGAGGGATGTCTATCTGAGTGGGAGTTCATGAGATGAACTTAATTATCCTGAACATAGTCAAAAGATCTTTGCAAATTATGTCGTAAGCTCGTGCTTTAGTTCCACTATTTAGATATGTCCCTAGAGAAAATATAGTTGAAAGTTGACAGTAGCGATTATGCGGACAGTAGAAAGCTTATGTCCTTAATGCACCGCTTAGTGTGCTGAACCCCAATAGTCGTCTGTGGATGTTGCGAACATCGGACATACACGTTTTGATAACTACATGATAGTTCAGTTAAACGGTTTAGAGTTGAGGCACCAAAGACGTTTTTCGAAACGTCACGGAACATATGAGATGTTTCAAGGGATGAAATTGGGATTTCAGGCTCGTGCCCACGTCAAGAGGTATAAGACCTCCGACGATTTTCTTAGCCTGCAAACTAAGGGAGAAAAGCTCAATCGTTGAGCTTGTGCTCAGATTGTCTGAGTGCAACAATCACTTGAATCGAGTGGGAGTTGATCTTCCAGATGAGATAGTGATGTTTCTCCAAAGTCATTGCCACCAAGCTGCTACAGCTTCGTGATGAACTATAACATATCAGGGATAGATATGATGATCCTTGAGGTATTCACGATGTTTGACACCGCGAAAGTAGAAATCAAGAAGGAGCATCAATTGTTGATGGTTGGTGAAACCACTAGTTTCAAGAAGGGCAAGGGCAAGAAGGGATACTTCATGAAACGGCAAATCAGCTGCTGCTCTAGTGAAGAAACCCAAGGTTGAACCCAAACCCGAGACTCAGTGCTTCTGTAATAAAGGGAACAACCACTGGAGCAGAATTACCCTAGATACTTGGTAGATGAGAAGGCTGGCAAGGTCGATAGAAGTATATTTGATATACATTATGTTAATGTGTACTTTACTAGTTCTCCTAGTAGCACCAGGGTATTAGATACCGGTTCGGTTGCTAAGTGTTAGTAACTCGAAATAAAAGCTACGGAATAAACGAAGACTGGCTAAAGGTGAGCTGACGATATGTGTTGGAAGTGTTTTCAAGATTGATGTGATCAAGCATCGCACGCTCCCTCTACCATCGAGATTGGTGTTAAAACTGAATAATTGTCATTTGGTGTTTGCGTTGAGCATAGCCATGATTGGATTATGGCTATCGCAATACGGTTATTCATTTAAGGAGAATAATGGTTACTCTATTTATTTGAATAATACCTTCAATGGTCTTGCACTTAAAAGGAATGGTTTATTGAATCTCAATCGTAGTGATACACATTTTCATGCCAAAAGATATAAGATAGTAATGATAGTACCACTTACTTGTGGCACTGCCATGTAAGTCATATTGGTGTAAAACGCATGAAGAAGCTCCATGTTGATGGATCTTTGGACTCACTCATTTTTGAAAAGTTTGAGACATGCGAACCATGTCTATTGGTGTATACGCATGAAGAAACTCCATGCAGATGGATCGTTTGGACTCACTTGATTTTGAATCACATGAGATATGCAAATCATGGGCAAGATGACTGAAAAGCCTCGTTTTCAGTAAGATGGAACAAGATAGCAACTTGTTGGTGTTGGGGAACGTAGTAATTTCAAAAAAATTCCTACGTACACGCAAGATCATGGTGATGACATAGCAACGAGAGGGGAGAGTGTTGTCCACGTACCCTCGTAGACCGTAAGCGGAAGCGTTATGACAACGCGGTTGATGTAGTCGTACGTCTTCACGATCCGACCGATCCAAGTACCGAACGTACGGCACCTCCGAGTTCAGCACACGTTCAGCTCGATGACGATCCCCGGGCTCCGATCCAGCAAAGCTTCGGGGATGAGTTCCATCAGCACAACGGCGTGGTGACGATGATGATGTTCTACCGGCGCAGGGCTTCGCCTAAACTCCGCGACGATATGACCGAGGTGGAATATGGTGGAGGGGGGCACCGCACACGGCTAAGGAACGATCTGTAGATCAACTTGTGTTGTCATGGGGTGCCCCCCTGCCCCCGTATATAAAGGAGCAAGGGGGAGGAGGCCGGCCCTAGGAGGGGGCGCGCCAAGTGTGGAGTCCTACTAGGACTCCCTAGTCCTAGTAGGATTCCACCTCCCTTGTTGGAGTAGGAGAGGGGGAAAGAGGGGGAGAGGAGGAAGGAAAGGGGGGCCGCACCCCTTGTCCAATTCGGACCAGAGGGGGGCTGCGCGCCTCCTTCCTTTCGGCCTCTCTCCTCTATTCCCGTATGGCCCAATAAGGCCCATATACTCCCCGGCGAATTCCCGTAACTCTCCGGTACTCCGAAAAATTCCCGAATCACTCGGAACCTTTCCGAACTCCGAATATAGTCGTCCAATATATCAATCTTTACGTCTCGACCATTTCGAGACTCCTCGTCATGTCCCCGATCCCATCCGGGACTCCGAACTCCTTCGGTACATCAAAACTCATAAACTCATAATATAACTGTCATCGAAACCTTAAGCGTGCGGACCCTACGGGTTCGAGAACTATGTAGACATGACCTAGAACTATTCTTGGTCAATAACCAATAGCGGAACCTGGATGCCCATATTGGCTCCTACATATTCTACGAAGATCTTTATCGGTCAAACCGCATAACAACATACGTTGTTCCCTTTGTCATCGGTATGTTACTTGCCCGAGATTTGATCGTCGGTATCCAATACCTAGTTCAATCTCGTTACCGGCAAGTCTCTTTACTCGTTACGTAATGCATCATCCCGTAACCAACTCATTTGGTCACATTGCTTGCAAGGCTTATAATGATGTGCATTACCGAGAGGGCCCAGAGATACCTCTCCGACAATCGGAGTGACAAAACCTAATCTCGAAATACGCCAACTCAACATGTACCTTCGGAGACACCTGTAGTACTCCTTTATAATCACCCAGTTACGTTGTGACGTTTGGTAGTACCCAAAGTGTTCCTCCGGTAAACGGGAGTTGCATAATTCTCATAGTTACAGGAACATGTATAAGTCATGAAGAAAGCAATAGCAGTATACTAAACGATCAAGTGCTAGGCTAACGGAATGGGTCATGTCAATCACATCATTCTTCCTAATGATGTGATCCCATTAATCAAATGACAACACATGTCTATGGTTAGGAAACATAACCATCTTTGATTAATGAGCTAGTCAAGTAGAGGCATACTAGTGACTATATGTTTGTCTATGTATTCACACATGTATTATGTTTCCGGTTAATACAATTCTAGCATGAATAATAAACATTTATCATGAAATAAGGAAATAAATAATAACTTTATTATTGCCTCTAGGGCATATTTCCTTCAGTCTCCCACTTGCACTAGAGTCAATAATCTAGTTCACGTCGCTATGTGATTTAACACCAATATTCACATCTGCATGTGATTAATACCCATAGTTCACATCATCATGTGATCAACACCCAAAGGGTTTACTAGAGTCAATAATCTAGTTCACATCGCTATGTGATTAACACCCAAAGGGTTTACTAGAGTCAATAATCTAGTTCACATCGCTATGTGATTAACACCCAAAAGAGTACTAAGGTATGATCATGTTTTGCTCGTGAGAGAAGCTTAGTAAACGGGTCTGTCATATTCAGAGCCGTGTGTATTTCGCAAATATTCTATGTCCACAATGCTCTGCACGGAGCTACTCTAGCTAATTGCTCCCACTTTCAATATGTATCCAAACTGAGACTTAGAGTCATCTGGATTGGTGTAAAAACGTGTATCGTTGTAACTTTTACGACGGGCTCTTTTATCACCTCCATAATCGAGAAACATCTCCTTAGTCCTCACTAAGGATATTTTTGACCCATGTCCAGTGATCTACTTATTAGATCAAAATTGTATTCCTTTGCCAAACACAGAGCAAGGTATACAATAGGTTTGGTTCACAGCATAGCATACTTTATAGAACCTATGACTGAGGCATAGGGAATGACTTTTCATTCTCTTTCTATTTTCTGCAATGGTCGGGTCTTGAGTCTTACTCAACTTCACACCTTGTAACACAGGCAAGAACTTCTTCTTTGACTGTTCCATTTTGAACTATTTCAAAAATTTATCAAGGTATGTACTCATTGAAAAATCTTATCAAGTGTCTTGATCTATCTATATAGATCTTGATGCTCAATGTGTAAGCAGCTTCACCGAGGTCTTGCTTTGAAAAACTCTTATTCAAGTATCCTTTCATGCTATCCAGAATTTCCATATCATTTCCAATCAACAATATGTCATCCACATATAATATTAGAAATGCTACAGAGCCCCCACTCACTTTCTTGTAAATACAGGCTTTTTCAAAAGTCTGTATAAAACCATATGCTTTGATCAACTCATCAAAGCGTATATTCCAACTCCGAGATGCTTGCACCAGTCCATTGATGGATTGCTGGAGCTTGCACACTTTGTTAGCATCTTTAGGATTGACAAAAACTTTCTGGTTGCATCATATACAACTCTTCTTTAATAAATCCATTAAGGAATGCAGTTTTGACATCCATTTGCCAGATTTCATAAAATGTGGCAATTGCTAACATGATTCAGACAGACTTAAGCTTCGATACGAGTGAGAAAATCTCATCGTATTCAACACCTTGAACTTGTTGAAAACATTTCGCAACAAGTCGAGCTTAGTAGATAGTAACACTACTATCAATGTCCGTCTTCCTCTTGAAGATCCATTTATTTAACATGGCTTGCTGATCATCGAGCAAGTCAATCAAAGTCCATACTTTGTTCTCATACATGGATCATATCTCAGATTTTATGGCCTCAAGCCATTTCGTGGAATCTGGGCTCATCATCGCTTCCTCATAGTTCGTAGGTTCATCATGGTCTAGTAACATGACTTCCAGAACAGGATTACCGTACCACTCTGGTGTGGATCTTACTCTGGAAGACCTACGAGGTTCTGTAGTAACTTAATCTGAAGTTTCATGATCATCATCATTAACTTCCTCACTAATTGGTGTAGTAGTCACAGGAACAGATTTCTGTGATGAACTACTTTCCAATAAGGGAGCAGGTACAGTTACCTCATCAAGTTCTACTTTCCTCCCACTCACTTCTTTCGAGAGAAACTCCTTCTCTAGAAAGGATCCATTTTTAGCAACGAATATCTTGCCTTCGGATCTGTGATAGAAGGTGTACCCAACAGTTTCCTTTGGGTATTCTATGAAGACGCACTTCTCCGATTTGGGTTCGAGCTTATCAGGTTGAAAACCTTTTTCATATAAGCATCGCAACTCCAAACTTTAAGAAACGGCAGCTTTAGGTTTACTTCTAAACCATAGTTCATACGGTGTCGTCTCAACGGATTTAGATGGTGCCCTTTTAAACGTGAATGCAGCTGTCTCTAATGCACAACCCCAAAACGATAGTGGTAAAACCGATAAGAGACATCATAGATCGCACCATATCCAATAAAGTGCGATTACGATGTTCGGACACACCATAACGTTGTGGTGTTCCAGGTGGCGTGAGCTGTGAAACTATTGCACATTGTTTTAACTGAAGACCAAACTCGTAACTCAAATATTCGTCTCCGCGATCAGATCGTAGAAACTTTATTTTCTTGTTACGATGATTTTTCCACTTCACTCTGAAATTCTTTGAACCTTTCAATTATTTCAGACTTATGTTTCATCAAGTAGATATACCCATATCTGCTCAAATCATTTTGTGAAGGTCAGAAAATAACGATACTTGCCACGAGCATCAACACTCATTGGATCGCATACATCGGTTTGTATTATTTCCAATAAGTCAGTAGCTTGTTCCATTGTTCCGGAGAATGGAGTTTTTAGTAATCTTGCCCAAAAGGCACGGTTCGCAAGCATCAAATGATTCATAACCAAGTGATTCCGAAAATCCATCTTTATGGAGTTTCTTCATGCGCTTTACACCGATATGACCCAAACGGCAGTGCCACAAATAAGTTGCACTATCATTATAACTTTGCATCTTTTGGCATCAATATTATGAATATGTGTATCACTACGATCGAGATCCAACAAACTATTTTCATTGGGTGTATGACCATCAAAGGTTTTATTCATTTACAAAGAACAACAATTATTCTCTGATTTTAAATGAATAACCGTATTGCAATAAACATGATCAAATCATATTCATGCTCAACGCAAATGCCAAATAACATTTATTTAGGTTTAACACTAATCCCGGAAGTATAGGGAGTGTGTGATGATGATCATATCAATATTGGAACTACTTCCAACATACATCATCACTTCACCCTCAACTAGTTTCTGTTTATTCTGTAACTCCTGTTTCGAGTTACTAATCTTAGCAACCGAACAAGTATCAAATACTCAGGGGTTACTATAAACACTAGTAAGGTACACATCAATAACATGTATATCAAATATACCCTTGTTCACTTTGCCATCCTTCTTATCCACCAAATATTTAAGACATTTCCGCTTCTAGTGACCATTTCCTTTGCAGTGTAAGCACTCAGTTTCAGGCTTTGGTTCAGCTTTGGGCTTCTTCGCGGGAGTGACAACTTGCTTGTCATTCTACTTGAAGTTCCCTTTCTATCCCTTTGCCCTTTTCTTGAAACTAGTGGTCTTGTCAATCATCAACACTTGATGCTCTTTCTTGATTTCTACCTTCCTGGATTTCAACATCACGAAGAGCTCGGGAATCGTTTTCGTCATCCCTTGCATACTATAGTTCATCACAAAGTTCTACTAACTTAGTGATGGTGACTAGAGAACTCTGTCAATCACTATCTTATCTGGAAGATTAACTCCCACTTGATTCAAGCGATTGTAGTACCCAGACAATCTGAGCACATGCTCACTAGTTGAGCGATTCTCCTCCATCTTTTAGCAATAGAACTTGTTGGAGACTTCATATCTCTCAACTCGGGTATTTGCTTGAAATATTAACTTCAATTCCTGGAACATCTCATATGGTCCATGACGTTCAAAACGTCTTTGAAGTCCCGATTCTAAGCCGTTAAGCATGGTGCACTAAACTATCAAGTAGTCATCATATTGAGCTAGCCAAACGTTCATAACGTCTGCATCTGCTCCTGCAATAGGTCTGTCACCTAGCGGTGCATTAAGGACATAATTCTTCTGTGCAGCAATGAGGATAAACCTCAGATCACGGATCCAATCCGCATCATTGCTACTAACATCTTTCAACACAATTTTCTCTAGGAACATATCAAAATAAACATATGAAAGCAACAACGCAAGCTATTGATCTACAACATAATTTGCAAAATACTACCAGGACTAAGTTCATGATAAATTTAAGTTCAATTAATCATATTACTTAAGAACTCCCACTTAGACAGACATCTCTCTAGTCATCTAAGTGATCACGTGATCCAAATCAACTAAACCATGTCCGATCATCACGTGAGATGGAGTAGTTTTCAATGGTGAACATCACTATGTTGATCATATCTTCTATATGATTCACGCTCGACCTTTTGGTCTCCGTGTTCCGAGGCCATATCTGTATATGCTAGGCTCGTCAAGTTTAACCCGAGTGTTCCGCGTGTGCAACTGTTTTGCACCCGTTGTATTTGAACGTAGAGCCTATCACACCCGATCATCACGTGGTGTCTCAGCACGAAGAACTTTCGCAACGGTGCATACTCAGGGAGAACACTTCTTGATAATTAGTGAGAGATCATCTTAAAATGCTACCGTCAAACAAAACAGAATAAGATGTATAACAGATAAACATCATATGCAATCAAAATAAGTGATATGATATGGCCATCATCATCTTGTGCTTGTTATCTCCATCTTCGAAGCACCGTCGTGATCACCATCGTCACCGGCGCGACACCTTGATCTCCATCGTAGCATCGTTGTCATTACGCCATCTATTGCTTCTACGACTATCGCTACCGCTTAGTGATAAAGTAAAGCAATTACAGGGCGTTTGCATTTCATACAATAAAGCGACAACCATATGGCTCCTGCCAGTTGCCGATAACTTCGGTTACAAAACATGATCATCTCATACAATAAAATATAGTATCACGTCTTGACCATATCACATCACAACATGCCCTGCAAAAACAAGTTAGACGTCCTCTACTTTGTTGTTGCAATTTTTACGTGGCTGCTACGGGCTTAGCAAGAACCGTTCTTACCTACGCATCAAAACCACAACGATAGTTTGTCAAGTTGGTGCTGTTTTAACCTTCGCAAGGACCGGGCGTAGCCACACTCGGTTCAACTAAAGTGAGAGAGACAGACACCCGCCGGTCACCTTTAAGCAACGAGTGCTCGTAGCGGTGAAACCAGTCTCGCGTAAGCGTACGCGTAATGTCGGTCCGGGCCGCTTCATCTCACAATGCCGCTGAACCAAAGTATGACATGCTGGTAAGCAGTATGACTTATATCGCCCACAACTCACTTGTGTTCTACTCGTGCATATAACATCAATGCATAAAACCTAGGCTCGGATGCCACTGTTGGGGAACATAGTAATTTCAAAAAATTTCCTACGTACACGCAAGATCATGGTGATGACATAGCAACGAGAGGGGAGAGTGTTGTCCACGTACCCTCGTAGACCGTAAGCGGAAGCGTTATGACAACGCGGTTGATGTAGTCGTACGTCTTCACGATCCGACCGATCCAAGTACCGAACGTACGGCACCTCCGAGTTCAGCACACGTTCAGCTCGGTGACGATCCCCGGGCTCCGATCCAGCAAAGCTTCGGGGATGAGTTCCGTCAGCACGATGGCGTGGTGACGATGATGATGTTCTACCGGCGCAGGGCTTCGCCTAAACTCCGCGACGATATGACCGAGGTGGAATATGGTGGAGGGGGGCACCGCACACGGCTAAGGAACGATCCGTATATCAACTTGTGTTGTCATGGGGTGCCCCCCTGCCCCCGTATATAAAGGAGCAAGGGGGAGGAGGCCGGCCCTAGGAGGGGCGCGCCAAGTGTGGAGTCCTACTAGGACTCCCTAGTCCTAGTAGGATTCCACCTCCCTTGTTGGAGTAGGAGAGGGGGAAAGAGGGGGAGAGGAGGAAGGAAAGGGGGGCCGCACCCCTTGTCCAATTCGGACCAAAGGGGGGCTGCGCGCCTCCTTCCTTTCGGCCTCTCTCCTTTATTCCCGTATGGCCCAATAAGGCCCATATACTCCCCGGCGAATTCTGGTAACTCTCCGGTACTCCGAAAAAATCCCGAATCACTCGGAACCTTTCCGAACTCCGAATATAGTCGTCCAATATATCGATCTTTACGTCTCGACCATTTCGAGACTCCTCGTCATGTCCCCGATCTCATCCGGGACTCCGAACTCCTTCGGTACATCAAAACTCATAAACTCATAATATAACTATCATCGAAACCTTAAGCGTGCGGACCCTACGGGTTCGAGAACTATGTAGACATGACCTAGAACTATTCTTGGTCAATAACCAATAGCGGAACCTGGATGCTCATATTGGCTCCTACATATTCTACGAAGATCTTTATCGGTCAAACCGCATAACAACATACGTTGTTCCCTTTGTCATCGGTATGTTACTTGCCCGAGATTTGATCGTCGGTATCCAATACCTAGTTCAATCTCGTTACCGGCAAGTCTCTTTACTCGTTACGTAATGCATCATCCCGTAACCAACTCATTTGGTCACATTGCTTGCAAGGCTTATAATGATGTGCATTACCGAGAGGGCCCAGAGATACCTCTCCGACAATCGGAGTGACAAAACCTAATCTCGAAATACGCCAACTCAACATGTACCTTCGGAGACACCTGTAGTACTCCTTTATAATCACCCAGTTACGTTGTGATGTTTGGTAGTACCCAAAGTGTTCCTCCGGTAAATGGGAGTTGCATAATTCTCATAGTTACAGGAACATGTATAAGTCATGAAGAAAGCAATAGCAGTATACTAAACGATCAAGTGCTAGGCTAACGGAATGGGTCATGTCAATCACATCATTCTTCTAATGATGTGATCCCATTAATCAAATGACAACACATGTCTATGGTTAGGAAACATAACCATCTTTGATTAATGAGCTAGTCATGTAGAGGCATACTAGTGACTATATGTTTGTCTATGTATTCACACATGTATTATGTTTCCAGTTAATACAATTCTAGCATGAATAATAAACATTTATCATGAAATAAGGAAATAAATAATAACTTTATTATTGCCTCTAGGGCATATTTCCTTCAGTTGGAAGTAACACATTTTGATGTATGCAGTCCAATGAGTGCTGAGGCATGCAGTGAATATCGTTATGTTCTTACTTCACAGATGATTCGAGTAGATGTTGAGTATATTTACTTGATGAAACACAAGTCTGAATTATTGAATGGTTCAAGTAATTTCAGAGTGAAGTTGAAGATCATTGTGACAAGAGGATAAAATGTCTATGATATGATCATAGAGATGAGTATCTGAGTTACGAGCTTTGGCACGCAATTAAGACATTGTGGAAATTATTTCACAATTAATACCGCATGGAACACCATAGTGTGATGGTGTGTCCGAACATCATAGTTGCACCCTATTGGATATGGTGCGTACCATGATGTCTCTTATCGAATTACCACTATCGTTCATGGGTTAGGCATTAGAGACAACCACACTCACTTTAATAGGGCACCACGTAATTCCGTTGAGACGACACCGTTTGAACTGTGGTTTGAAGAAACCTAAGTTGTCATTTCTTAAAAGTTTGGGGCTGCGACGCTTATGTGAAAAAGTTTCATCGTGATAAGCTCGAACCCAAAACGGATAAATACATCTTCATAGGATACCCAAAATGGTTGGGTATACCTCCTATCTCAGATACGGAAGCAAAAGTAATTGTTTCTAGAAATGGGTTCTTTCTCGAGGAAAAAAATTCTCTCGAAAGAATTGAGTGGGAGGATGGTGGAGACTTGATGAGGTTATTAAACCGTCACTTCAACTAGTGTGTAGCAGGGCACAGGAAGTTGTTCCCGTGGCGCCTACACCAATTGAAGTAGAAGCTTATGATAGTGATCATGAAGTTTCGGATCAAGTCACTACCGTACCTCGTAGGGTGACAAGGATGCGTACTACTTCAGAGTGGTACACAATCCTGTCTTAGAGGTCATGTTGCTAGACAACAATGAACCTACAAGCTATGGAGAAGCGACGGTGGGGCCGGATTCCGACGAATGGCTCGAGGCCATAAAATCTGAGAAAGGATCCATGACTTTGGAAGAAATACTTGATGGTCGTAAGGCCATTGGGTACAGATGGATTTTAAAAGGAAGACAGACAATGATGGTAAGAATCACCATTAAGAAAGTCAACTTGTCGTTAAGATGTTTTCCGACAAGTTCAAGGAGTTGACTACGGTGAGGCTTTCTCACTCGTAGCAATGCTAAGAGTCTGTTGGAATTGGATTAGCAGTTACTGCATTATTTATGAAATCTTGCAGATAGAATGTCAAATAACCATTGTTTCCTCGACAGTTTTATTGAGGAAAGGTTGTATGTGATACAACCAGAAGGTTTTGACAATCCTGAAGAACGCTAACAAATATGCAAAACTCCAGCAATCCTTCTAAGGACTGGAGTAAGCATCTCGGAGTTGGAATGTGCGCTTTGATGAGATAATCAAAGATTTTGGGTTTATACAAAGTTTGTGAGAAACTTGTGTTTCCAAAGAAGTGAGTGGGAGCACTATAGAATTTCTGATGAGTATATGTTGTTGACATATTGTTGATCAGAAATGATGTAGAATTTCTGGAAAAGTATATAGGGTTATTTGAAAGTGTTTTTCAATGGAAAACCTGGATTAAGCTACTTGAACATTGAGCATCAAGATCTATGAGGATGGATCAAAACGCTTAATGGTACTTTCAAAATGAGCACATACCTTGACATGATCTTGAAGGTGTTCAAGATGGATCAGTCAAAGAAGGAGTTCTTTCCTGAGTTGTAAGGTATGAAGTTAAGAGTTGAAGCTCGACCATGGCAGAAGAGAGAGAAAAGACGAATGTCGTCCCCTATGCTTCAGACGTAGGCTCTATAGTATGCTATGCTGTGTACCGCACCGGAAGTGTGCCTTGCCATGAGTCAGTCAAGGGGTACAAGAATGATCCAGGAATGGATCATTGGACAGCGGTCAAAATTGTCCTTGGAGTAAATAAGGACACGTTTCTCGATTATGGAGGTGATAAAGAGTTCGACATAAAGGGTTACGTCGATGCAAGCTTTAACACCTATCGACTCTGAGTAGCAAACCGGATACGTATAGTGGAGCAACCATTTGGAATAGCTTCAAGTGGAGCGTAGAAGCAGCATTTACAATATGACATAGAGAATTCCGACTACATACGGATCTGAAAGTTGCAGACCCGTTGACTAAAACCTCTCTCACAAGCAAAACATGATCAAACCCCAGAACTCATTGAGTCTTAGTCACATGATGATGTGAACTAGTTTAATGACACTAGTAAACTCTTTGGATGTTGGTCACATGGCGATGTGACGTGTGAGTGTTAATCACATGACGATGTGAGCTAGATTATTGACTCTAGTGCAAGTGGGAGACTGTTGGAAATATGCCCTAGAGGCAATAATAAATTAGTTATTATTATATTTCCTTGTTCGTGATAATCGTTTACTATCCATGCTATAATTGTATTGATAGGAAACTCAGATACATGTGTGGATACATAGACAACACTATGTCCCTAGTAAGCCTCTAGCTGACTAGCTCGTTGATCAATAGATGGTTGTGGTTTCCTGACCATGGACATTGGATGTCGTTGATAACGGGATCACATCATTAGGAGAATGATGTGATGGACAAGACCCCAATCCTAAGCCTAGCACAAAGATCGTGGTTCGTATGCTAAAGCTTTTCTAATGTCAAGTATCATTTCCTTAGACCATGAGATTGTGCAACTCCCAGATACCATAGGAATGCTTTGGGTGTACCAAACGTCACAATGTAACTGGGTGGCTATAAAGGTGCACTACAGGTATCTCCGAAAGTGTCTGTTGGGTTGGCACGAATCGAGACTGGGATTTGTCACTCAGTGTAAACGGAGAGGTATCTCTGGGCCCACTCGATAGGAAATCATCATAATGTGCACAATATGATCAAGGGGTTGATCACGGGATGATGTGTTACGGAACGAGTAAAGAGACTTGCCGGTAACAAGATTGAACAAGGTATCGGTATACCGACGATCGAATCTCGGGCAAGTACAATACCGCTAGACAAAGGGAATTGTATACGGGATCGATTGAGTCCTTGACATCGTGGTTCATCCGATGAGATCATCGTGGAACATGTGGGAGCCAACATGGGTATCTAGATCCCGCTGTTGGTTATTGACCGAAGAACGTCTCGGTCATGTCTGCATGGTTCCCGAACCCGTAGGGTCTACACACTTAAGGTTCGATGATGCTAGGGTTATAAAGGAAATTTGTATGTGGTTACCGAATGTTGTTCGGAGTCCCGGATGAGATCCCGGACGTCAGGAGGAGTTCCGAAATGGTCCGGAGGTAAAGATTTATATATGGGAAGTCCTATTTTGGTCACCGGAAAAGTTTCGGGTTTTATCGGTAACGTACCGGGACCACCGGGAGGGTCCCGGGGGTCCACCAAGTGGGGCCACCGGCCCCGGAGGGCTGCATGGGGCAAGTGTGGGAGGGGACCAGCCCCAGGTGGGCTGGTGCACCCCCCCACAAGGGCCCAAGGCACCTAGGGTTGGGGGAGGGGGCGCACCCACCTAACTTGGGGGGGGGGGCAAGTTTCCCCTCTCCCCCCCTTGGCCGCCACCCTAGATGGGATTGGGCTGGCCGCCGCCCCTAGGGGTGAAACCCTAGGTGGGGGCGCAGCTCCCCTCGCCCCCTATATATACTTGAGGGTTTTTGGGGCTGTCAACAGATGAGTTTTACCTTTCCCAGGCGCAGCCCTACCTCTCTCCCTTCTCCTCTTCTGCGGTGCTTGGCGAAGCCCTGCAGGATTGCCACGCTCCTCCACCACCACCATGCCGTTGTGCTGCTGCTGGATGGAGTCTTCCTCAACCTCTCCCTCTCTCCTTGCTGGATCAAGGCATGGGAGACGTCACCAGGCTGTACGTGTGTTGAACGCGGAGGTGCCGTCCGTTCGGCACTAGGATCTCCGGTGATTTGGATCACGACGAGTACGGCTCCTTCAACCCCGTTCTCTTGAACGCTTCTGCTTAGCGATCTACAAGGGTATGTAGATGCACTCTCCTTCCCCTCGTTGCTGGTTTCTCCATAGATAGATCTTGGTGACACGTAGGAAAATTTTGAATTTCTGCTACGTTCCCCAACAAGCATGGGCTTGGCTTAGTAAAATCCCAAAGCACACTTGGGCCAGACATGCCATGGACACAAATTGCAAAACAGACTTAGTAGTTAACAACTTAAGTGAGGTTTTCAACAAGTGGGTTCTAGATGTCAGGGCTAAGCCAATAAGGACCATGGTTGATGGAATTAGAACAAAATTAATGGTCAAGTTTAATACAAATAGAACCAAGACTCAGACTGTCAGATGGGAGATTTGTCCAACATATGCAGAGAAATTGGAGGAAGCAAAGAAGTGGTCTAGAAACTGCCAATCATTGATGGCTGGCCCCAACCTTTTCCAAGTTACTAGTGAGGAGAGAACATATGCTGTCAACCTAGCACATAGGACTTGTGGTTGTAAGAAGTGGGATATGACAGCAGTTCCTTGCAATCATGTTGTTTCTACTATACACAAGGCTAAGCTTCAGCCAGAGGACTTTGTTCATGATTTCTTCAAAAAACCTATGTACCTGGCAGCTTACAGTCCTATAATATATCTTGTATCTGGCCCTGACATGTGGCCAAGGACAGATAGTTTGGACATTGAGGCTCCTGTTTTCAAAGAACACAAGGGCAGAGCACAAACTAAGAGGAGAAAGGGCCAATTTGAGAAGTCAGCTCCCAAAGACACTTCAAGAATGGCCTCAATTACCTGCTCCAACTGTAATAAGGTGGGCCATAGGTACACCAATTGCCATGATGCTCTAAAGCCTGCACTTGCTATGAGAAAGAACAAACATCAGGTAACCACTCTACTATGAGAAAGACTAAATTTGTTGTTACTTTATTGCTTACTAATATTAAACTACTTGTTTCATTGCAGCCAAGCACCAGCTCTTACCCACCTGATAGTAGAAGCACACCAGCACCAGCAAGGACTGCAGCCTCTGCTGCTGCCACTGCTGGTGGATCATCAAGGAGGGCAACATCTGCTGCCAGTCCAGCTCCAGCAAGGAGGGCAACATCTGCTGCTGCTCCAGCTAGGAGGCAGCCAACTGCTCCAGCTGCTCCCAAGGGTAAGGCAGCAGCCAGTAAATCTTCATCATCTGCTCCCAAGAGTAAGGCATCAGCTGCTCCCAAGGGTAAGGCACCAGCAACCAGATCTTCATCAGCTGCTGCAAAGGGACCAAGGTTAGCTTTCATGCCTTCAAGACCAAATGATGGTTCCCAGAGAGTCAGGAAGCCCAGCAACAGAATGAAGGATTACTTGACTGCCTCTGGTGCAAAATGGTGATGATTTGGTTGTGTTGATGCTTTATCAAACTATGGCATTTTGGTTGTGTTGTGAAACTATGTTGTGTTGTTCTGCTACTCCAGTTATGCTACTCCAGTGTTGATGGTGATTTGGTTGTGTTGATGTTGTATCAAACTTTGGAATTCTAGTAGTCCTGTGATGCTCAACTATTATGATCAATTTGTGTCAAACTATGGCATTCTAGTAGTACTCTTGATGTTGTGATAGTCTTGATGCTGTGATAGCCTCGACGTCGACAAAAAGCCAAAAACCCATCACTTGGCCTACTTGCTGCCTCGACGTCGACAAAAAGCCAAAACCCATAACTTGGCCAACTTGATGCCTCGACGTTGACAAAAAGCCAAAACCCATAACTTGGCCTACTTGATGCCTCTGCATCGATAAAAAGCCCAAAACCCATCACTTGGCCTACTTGATGCCTCGACGATGATAAAAAGCCAAAAACCCATCACTTGACCCTACTTAACTAACTCAGAATCATCAGTTGAACAGGAACATACTAAAGCAAAAATCATCATTTGCAAACAGATTACTTAAGATAACATTAACCAGCTCTAAATACCACCAAATTCAGCACTAGTTCAAATCCATACATAATCATAGTTTGACATTCAGCACTAGTTCAAATACCACCACATTCAGCACTAGTTCAAATGCAAACATCTTACTTAAGCTTACATATCCATAGTTCAGGAGTACTCATAGTTAATAGGATTTAAACTACTATCATTACAACAAATGCCAAACCACACCCTGCAAAAGGTCAGCAAATGCCAAATGATATTGCCCATTCTTCTCTTGCACTGCTTATCCATTTATGATGGCCTTGATCCCCTCCAGCTTCACATTGCTCTCTTCAACTGTCTTCTTGAGCTCATCAATGTGGATCTGCAAATTCTTCTTCTCTAAAGCTAGCTTCAACTTCATGTTCCTAATGACAGTACCTTGAGCATCTGCTATGTTCTTCAAAGTGTCATACTTCTCCTACAACTTGGTTGTTTCAGCATCTTTCCTTTCTATCACTGCCCTCTGCTCCTGGGCATCCATAAGTGCATTGACATCTTCAACCAACTTCTCATAGCTGGCCTGGAGTTTTTTCTTCTCTTGTGTGAGGTCATGAATAGTAAATGAATGCATCAGACATTCCTCATTCCTGTCAATCTTACTCTGTTCATACATAGACCACAACTTGGACAGTGCATTCTCAAGGGTATTGGGCCAAGATGGATCAATCCATTCTACTAGTCCACAGTTTTTACCTTCCTGGAAAAAGAGTATTAACAAAATGAATTACATAGCAGTGACTTGCTTACAATGACAGGCTAGATTACTTTATACTAAAATTCAGATCATGCTCTAAAGTAAACAACTACTAAGGGAGTGTTTGGTTATCCGGCAAGCGTTGGCTTAGCCTGGCTCAGCAAGGAAGCGAGGGATTTGGTTCCCGAGCGAGCCTGCCTCGTATCCTGCGGTTTCCAGCTTTTTCTTCGGTTGACCGAGCTAGCCAAATCGGCTCGCCTCCGTCGGCAAGGATTGCCTTGCCTAGCGAGGTAAGCTGGCAAGCGATCCAAACGCTCCCTAAATAAACAATGCTGGTGTGCTAACCCATGAATATTCTGTCCTAAAATAAGCTAACATGGCAGAGTTAAAAAATGACCTAACTAAACAATATTGCCAGATCCAAACTAAAAAATGCTGGTCTGCCAACCCATGCATCTACTCTCTTAAAATACCTTCTCTGCACAACAAAGAAACCTCCTGCCAGTGTGAATCCCTTCGAAAGCAACACGCCTTTCTGCTGCCTTCCCGTGTCCATGGCACAAAACATGAATATATGTCTCAGGGCCCTCAAAATCTGAGTCTTCGGTGCTAGCAGGAACCTGGAGTGCAAAGGAATGACAGAGATTTGGTCCAATGATTGAAAAGAAGCTTATTCCAGAAATCCCCAAATATCAAACCCTAACCCTAACTCTGAGAACTGACCTTAATGGTGACGTCGTCGGAATCTGAGCTCATGTACTGCCTGGTGTGCTCGCTGCTATCCGACCCATCACTCCACGACACCATGGGGCTGCGGCAGCGGCGCGGCGCGGCGACGACGGGTGTGGCGACCAAGAACAGAGCGAGAGCGAGAGCGAGAAGAGAGTGAGCAAGCAGAGTGGAGAAAGAGTAACGGTTGGGGCTTTTGACTGCTAGGACCGAACGACGCCGTCTAACGCCGTCCGCCGGCTGTCGGGACGGCCTGGAGTGCCACGTACGCGAAAAACGGGCCCCACCTGTCATAAACTCACTTAACTCAGCCCGATCCGCCGATCAATGGTTTTTGCAAAACAATTACGCTAGACGTGGTGCAATCTGCAACGATTCTGTATCCTAATGTTTTTCGCAAAGCTAGCCCTCAATGCGGTGGTTTTATGCAATTTACTCACTTGCATGAGTATCAACCGATCGATCAAGACAAGGTAGGATCGTACTACCACAGTGGTATTTCGTGTCGTGGCTGCACTCAGAAAGGATCCACACCATACAGTACAGTACACGTGTCGCTGATCTACGGTAGCAAGCGATCGATCGAGTCAGGCTGGTTTCCTTCAGAGTTTGTGTCATTCATCACCACACCCACACCTGCGGCTAGCTTCAGGATTCAGCTACCCTCCACAATTCCACCGTCAGCACCAGCAGCAGCAGACAACACTTCCTATTATCCCCTCTTCCCTTCTTCTTGCAACAATAAAAATTATTCGGATACAACTGGAATCCCATGGAAGCCACTGATTCAATCTTGACACACCATCAGGCTTCTTGGTTGAAAGCCTGTAATTCCGAGTGAATGGCGGGGGGTCATTGTAAGACGGCGAATAAAAATGTTTGAAGTCAGACCAGAAGTGCACACAGTTTTTCAACTTTATCATTGTAAGAGCTTCCTTACACCACTCAGGCACCAAAGCCTCCTTTTCCAGCAGAGACAAGGAAATATCAGAATGAAACTGCACAGCCAACTAACTAAACTCTCATGTTACAACCGAATGCCATTTAAGCGCTCGACTTAACTTCGCCGAGTGAATCATCAGGTCTCTAGTGGACGCTCACGCTTCGACAAGGAAAACTGTCGAGGCAGACCAAAAGTGCCTAGCACACAGGTTTCCTACTTACTCATTGTAAGAGTACCACTCAGGCACCCAAATGATGAAACAAGACCGCAGAAGCATCAATCCCGTTGAAGCAACCTAGCACTGCTGAGTGAGACATCATCAAGCCTGTACTTCAGGCTGCTCCACCACCGTCAATGCAGCCCTCAAATGCAGCAAGCCGTCGATGAAGAGGCTGTCGTCCGCCATGAATGTCGACCATGGAACGCCAAAAAGATCACCGCATCCCTCCATGCAATCACCTGTGAAGATAGCCTTATCCTTCAACTTGCGCACAAATTCTCCTGACGATTTTGTCCGTGCAGCAAACTCAAACTTGAATGTCAAGCATGCCGAGCCCTCCGGCTTGTCATGGATCCCTAACCAGAGGCCAAAGCTGTATTGCTTACTCTGCTCGTCCATTTCACAGGTTGGCATGATATACAAGTTCTGCCCCGCAAGATGGAACAATTGCGAGAATAGTTCTCCTTCAGGGAAGAGTCGGGAGCACTCTTCACGCGTTAGATCCAAGTACACAATAACCTGTGGGCGGGGTCGATCGAACTCAACCACTTTCAGGGGTTTTCTCATGTAGGCTCGTTGTGGAACTTGGCAACAGGTTGCTGTGTCTGCTGCAAGTGCACCTTGCTCGTGTGCGGGGTAAGCTTTGTGCAAGAGTGCATCGGTAATGTGCTTCTTTGTTTGCTCATTGTCTACATCATCACAATCATCACTGCATGTCAGGACCTCGTGGAGTTTTTTCCAGCTCATATGATTGAAGCGCAACAGCGGAAGTAAACGAGAACTCCATATCTTGTGCCTGTCCTCTGTTTCTAGGTATTGCTCGCACACCCACTCGACCAAGAAGGTATATACGGCATCTTCAGATGATATCTGTAGGTCAGAACTAGAAAAGATGGCTTCAATCCCAACAAGAGGCATGTCCATCAATTCATGAGGAAATCTGGAATGAGACAAATCATGCCATGAGTAAACATTTCATGCAAGATTTTGTGGCATGAAGATGTCTATAGTTTTCACGGAAAAAGGAAAAAAGTGGCTCCATCAGATGGTGGTCACTCACTTATCCAAAACCTTGTATTTGTTGGCGAGGAATTCCTTCGCTGCATCTGTCAGATGACGAATTTCAGCAGCCACTGAAATGGAGCATGGGTAATCTAGGTAGAGCAGTGCAGTCTCTCTGGTCATAGGCAAGTTTGTGAGCAACTGGCTGCAACGCTTCATGCAAGCAAGAACCTCAAATTTATCAGCGGCCATCAAGATGTCGAGCAGAAGATTGGGTTCAGTTGCTGTCAACTTTCCAGTGTACATAAATCTCAAAAGCTCCATCATGACAGTTTCCTCTGTTCCTAATAATAGAATAAAACAAGGAGGCATACGGATTTATGATAACAGTTCGATAAATAACTAAATGGCAGATTCTTTGTGCGTAAAATACTACAGTACACCTTCGGTACTAGGAAAGCTATCCATACAGCAGACTAAGAGTAAACAAAATAACTATTTAGTACTTAAAGGCGACGGTGAAAAGAGAATAAATCATTTGATTAGAAAAAAAACTAAGGGGTGACAGAAACTCGGGGACATAATCCCTAGAATACCATAAATAATCATGTTTTATATTAAAAAACTGTAGTGTGTGCAGATTACATAATAATAACAAAATCACAACAGAAAAGAGAAAACCAGGATAAGCTATAAAGGAAGAATGTTATCACTTGACCTGAATCAGCAATTCGGAGTGTTAGATATCTCTGATCAGACTCTTTCATACCATTTGAGAAAAGCTACGGTGAATGAAGCATATTAGCAAACATGAGCTGACCATAGAAGAAAATGAATCTCAGAAGGTTATGTGAATCACCTTGAGAAAGAATGGACTATTTGCAGCGAGAACCACCGAACTGATGTAAATGGTCTTAACTCGTAAAACTGGCATGGCCACCATGGTCCAGGAAGAGTCAATACTTTGCCCATCTATGCATCACATATATTATAAAGATCAGAGAGAAATAAAGGCAAACGGGGAAAATGAAGTAAAAGGCATAAAACACAGCCACCAGACAGATTCTGCTTTTAAGATACTTGGAACACTCTGTACTTCTAGGTGCACATATTTGTTTATTCAACATTCAGAAACATGGTAAAATGATTAAGAAAATATCATGAACCTTCAAATTCATTCAGCTGCACCAAGCAATCTAAGCATGCTCGCTGCTTAGTGAGTAAAGTGATACCGAAATCTCATATAACCGTGTCCAAGTACGAAAGAACAAACATCATTTTATACCGTGCAAGCATATAGTGGCAGAATCAAGCTCAAGTAACAAAACAGGAACATGGGGTTAACTAAGAGTCGGTGGGTATCTTCCCATCATTGTAATGTAACTAGTCTGTTGCCCATATGGAGAAACAACCTGCAAGGCTAATATCTAGTTGATCGGCAGATTGTATCAGCAGTAACAACTATGCCTATACATCACAGTTTGATACTACATTAAAATGATGATGATCAAGCAGACTACTATCTAGTACCACTAAATGTTTCAGTAAATACGGCAGACTATTGTTGACTTTAAATGTTGAACAGGGAACATGGTTGTGAAGAGCTCTAGAGTAGGAACCCACCCCTCCACAGTCCACACCTTCTCTCAAAATACATATGGCGTATCATAGTTGATCATTGAATCATAAGTTTTACAAAATGGGGATTATAAACCAACTTCCTCATCCTTCGAAATATAAATCCATCAAGTGAATAACAGATTTGACAGTATCATGTTCTTCCTATTTGTTTCTTCAGTACAACTTTATCAGAAAAATTTCCAAGCACATAAGATTTCCTCTAAAATCTAATTAAGCAATATATTTCCAGAAAACAAACTCTTTGTCACAAACTTGACTAGGAAGAATATTACATTATTTATTTGAACATCGTAACTGCTCCACCTAAATATGTGACTAAGAATTTGTCTGCATCCTAGTTGGATGCATGGACGATGTACAATTTGTTGGTTGCTTCATCTGAACAGAATTGATATTAATCCAGACTAGAAAACATCCATAGTCAGACAATTCTTAAATTCACACAGCAACAGGTGAGGCTCATATCACCCTAATCGTTAGCCCCTAATGAAGGGCAAGCTACGCGAAGTGAAGGAACAGCAAGAATCGCAAATAAGCCACAGATTTCACACGGATCCACATCTGAATCGCGCTAAACAGCAGAGAATCCTACACATGGATCACCAGCAGCTACATCCATCCAATTCCAACGGCGTGAGGGGGGGTTAGGCACTGTACGGACCTGCATCCTCCTTGTGGAGCTCCTCGCGGTGGAACGCCAAGTCGGGGAGGGATCCTCTGGCGACGCCGTCGCTGGCGACGCCGTTGCTGGCGACGACCTCCAGCCGCAGCACCCGGTCGGAGAAGCTCTCTGAATTGAACGCGAACTCGAAGCTGGGCAACCCGCCCCCGCGCGAGACGCCGGGGTCCATCTCTGCCTCCGCGGGCGCTCCCGCGGTGTCCGCCTCTTCGCCGCCGGCCATGCGCCCCGCCGCCGCTAAAGGAGGTTGGAGGCGCCGGGCCGTGGCCGTCAGCCCTAGCCGGATTCTTCGAGAAGGCGAGGTTCAACTTTTGGGAGACCCGCCAACCTTTTTTTTTTCTCCCCCGGGGAGGAAGAATGGGACTTAGGCCCAGTTCTTTTGCCAGAATTTGGGGATTCTCCCAGAATCTGACCCCTACCCAACTTCTTTCAGAATCTTTGAGCCTCATTTGTTTTACAATTCTATCTAATTAGGGGTCTAATTAGATAGAATTGTAAAACAAATGAGGTTCAAAGATTCTGGGAGAAACTGGGTAGGTATCGGATTCTGGGGGAATCCCCGGATTCTAACAACAGAACTGGCCTTTATAGCTGGCCAAACGGGCCGGCCCGGCCCATTCTAATCGTGCCTGGCACGGCCTGGCCCGCCTAGGCACGATTATTATACGGGCCGTGCCGTGCCGGCCCGCGTGCTGCAGCCTGCAGCCCAAACACGGCCCGTATGCTAATCGGGCCGGCCCACCGGCATGCCAGGCCCACTAAGGCCTAGTTCTTTTGCCAGATTCTAAGGATTCTCCCAGAATCCGACCCCTACATAGCTTCTCCTAGAATCTTTGAGCCCCATTTGTTTTACAATCCTATCTAGTTAAGGTCTAATTACATAGAATTGTAAAACGAATGGGCCTCAAAGATTCTAGAAGAAGCTGGGTAGGGGTCGGATTCTGGGAGAATCCTCATATTCTGGCAAAAGAACTGGGCCTAATCTACCTCCTATTTTGCGCCCTGAGCGTTTTTAGCCTATTTTTACATGTTGGCCCATATTAGGATACATTAAAAATTGAAAAAAAGTTAATCAGGCTGTGTCGTGCCAGCCCGCGTGCTTGCCCTTTAGGCCCAGGCACGGCCCATGGCGTGCGCGTGCCGGGCCTGGCCTGTTTAGCACATGTCGTGCCGTGCCGGCCGTGCTACCGGGCTGGCCCAGCTATCCTGGCCCATTTGGCCAGCTATATTGGGACTTCAGTCTTTATTAAATCGCCATCGAATATCAATGTGATTTGATTTTTTAACCACCAATTATTTTGGATTTTGACATTTTGCCACTTTATTACATTGGGCGACTATGACGGGAACATGACAGATATCTACGAATTCATATTCAAAAGAAGTTTTCAAAGGTATAATTTTTCAGTAAAATAATTTATGTTTATTGGTCTAATTTATGGTCAATGTTGAATCTCAAAAAAGCATGGGCGCACTACGAGCATAATTGGTTTGCTGCCAAAAATTGGCATGCCAATGTTTGGCATTGTGCCAAATATTGGCAACTACTTGGTTGTCTACGAATTGTTTTGCCTATCTCACATAAAGTTACCAATAGTTGGCAAATTTTGGTATTGCCAATATTTGACAATGCCAACATTTGGCAAGCCAAATATTGGTAACAAACCAATTATGCTCGTAACATTATGGAATGGAGGGAGTATTCCTATTAGTATTCAAAAAAAATTGCATGCTAATCCTTATGCAGGAGATGGAACGATAATGCACTTGCTTTTCATAGATGAACTTCCTGGATTATTTAAGCTTGTAGGACTGCCGAGGGATGAAGTTAAAACAAATCATTCCCTTTACTTTTAAAGGGAAAAACTTTGTTATGGTATAGGCTATTGGATGATTCTCTCTCATGGAAGTGGAATCGACTGAAACTGCAGTTTCATAGTAAATTTTATCCTATGCATCTGGTTCACCGTGATCGGAATTATATCTATAACTTATGACCTCATGACGGAGAAAGTATCGCTCAAACTTGGGGAGGCTTAAAAATCTAATGCTATGATGCCTCGATCATGAGCTCTCAAGAAAAATCATTGTTCACAATTTTTATGCTATGCTTTCTCTTCGCGATAAGGAAATGCTTGATTCATCTTTTGCGAGATCTTTCTTAAATAAACACTTACTGAAAGAATTAAATGTCACGCTGAAGATTGGGAGGTCGACAAAGGTAAGGAATCAGGTATAAATCTTGAATATGATTGTGTTAAGTCTTTTGTAGAAACTGGTTTTTTTTCATGAGCTTAGTGCAAATATGGGCCTGATTCTGAGATAGTAGTTAATTTCTGTAAATCTTTTCCTGCTCATGTTGATCTTTCTAAAGAAAAATGGTTTAAATATCATAAACCCATTAAAGATATTTGTGAAGAACCAATTGTTGTGAATACTGAGATTTAAGCTTATTATGCTAATCCTATTGTGCCTACTACTTATATTGGGAATCCTCCTTTTCCTGGTGGAATTAAGGAACACTCTAAGGCTACAACTGTGATTCACAAAAGTTATTTTAAAGCACCTAAACATCCTCAACAAATTAAAGTAGAACCTCAAACTGCAATTGTTATAGATCTTTTGGTTGAAATTGTGGATGTTCATGTTACCTATTTCTGTGACGATGCTACTGGAATTGCTAAACTTATTAGAAATGAACAAGATAATGAAGATAAAAATAAAAGAGTGGTTCACATGCATGTTGTCTCTGTTAAGATTGGAGATCATTCACTACAAGAAATATGTCAACTTGTGACCTTGACTATTGGTCACTGAAAGGTCATTGTTTTTCATTTGCGACCTTTTTTGACCAAAAACAGGAGGTCAAAAGCTGAGGGTCGTTAACTGACTATAGCGACCTTCTCTGTGAGAAGGTCGTGGACGTTTACGACCAAAATATTCCTACTGTGGCGTTTTGGTCACTAGCAACCTCCCCAGGCCACGTAGGCATCCAGCGTGGCAAGCTGATGTGGCACAAGATTCAGCCCAGTCCAATTTGGTTTTCTACATGGGCCTAGCCCAACAATACAACCTTTTGTTTTTATTTTTACCAATTTTTGGTCAGGTTCATGGGCCAAGCCCAGTATTGCAGCCTTTTTTATTGTTAGTCCCATGGACCAGGCCCACCAATTCAGCCTTTTTATTTTCTGGGTCGTGGCCTTTTTGGCTACAAAGTTTACGATTTTTTTTTTCAAAAGATGGGCCCACTAGTGAGATGGGACCAGTTCTGATAAGTAGGTTATATTCTTCAGATCTCAATTTTCCAATAAATAAATAACAATATTAAATCAAAATAGACAGAAAATAAAATGCTTCAAACAGAGCATAACTAATCCGGAAAAACATGGTTCACATCATGAATACAATCAAACAGAGCCAAACTTGGCACATTATTACAATCAACCATCAGGTTTACATCAGGTAACTATCAGGTTTACAATAATATATACAAGCATCTGGACCTCACGATGCTATATAAAATAATAATATATCAGGTTTACATCAGGCTATCTCCAATGAGCCCGACTTGTTCATCCTGGACCTCACGACAAAACACGAAGGAAGGCTAGCATCTGCAAGTTATCAAACAAAATGGTTAGGAACAAAATAAAAGCAAACCTAACAGCATGTTAGAACAAGCAAAATGCGACTTTTTCATCATTTAAGCATAGAATGACAGGGTCAATAAATTAACAGAGTTTGTCCATGGACTGTCACCGGCAGCAACATAGCACTAGTGCTCTTGTGCTTGAGCAAGAAGAATATATATAATACACGGGCAGCAGAGTTGGTGCCAATAGAATACAGCAGCAATGAGTAGTAGTAATTAACAGGCAGCAGCTAGCCAATTCACATGAACATGCTAACAAGTTAAGGCAGCATTGAAGCAACGGGTAGCAGTATCCACAAAAGCAACAATATAAGCTATGACAAGTTCACTTGAAACCAGGCATATAAACAAAGTTATGGGTGAGACAAGAGCATATATAGTAAATCAACATTGTATCTTGCAAGTCAACAGTTATCACAGAGAACAAGATACCATAAGATGAACAAGAGGAGTAGAGCAGGCCCTTGATGGCCAACTAGATGCGTCCCTCCTGCTCCTCGAGGATGGGTGACCTGCAGTAACAAATATGTTATACAACCCAGGATCGAATGTAGCACATACTATCGTTTCTGAACTTAATCGTGGCAGTCTTTTATCATTACCCAGTCTCTGACAACAAATAAGCTCACTAAAACAGCATTGTTGAGATCTCTTTTAACAGACTAGTAGTAGATATTTTAAATGGGGAATGCTGTGTTAATACAAGTCTGGAAACAAGCCGTGATTAAACTATCCATCGCTCACAGATTAACAGACTAGTAGACGGTACTCCCTTGTTGAAACACATTAGCATAGTGATATAATATCTCAAAATGTACCGAGCATTCCTTTAGTCAACTACTAGCTCAGGCTGAAATTTAAGTGAAGCAGATTCACAAACCAGACCAAAAGTATGAAATGATACCCTTTTCAGTTTATGTGAAGTAAACATAACACTTTAAGCTTCGCTGCCTACATGACTACATCACTAACTCGATGGCATGTGTAGTCACTATTGCGCCACAATGAACACCAATCTCACCGGCAGGCGGCTCCGAAGATGGTGTGGAGGTGTTCCACAAGCTAGGCGCAGAGGGGAGGGTGGCTGGTGGAAGAAGTGGAGTTCGTGTACCCTGCACAAGAGACAAGATGAGGAGTGAGACCGGGGAGAGCAGCAGCAGTAGGGGAAGGGGAGGGGAAAGGACAGAGGGAGATGCATACCTTGCCTAGGAGCTGCAGCATGCGCTCGTCAGGGGAGTAGGAGCGGTCGGACATGCTGCGAGAGGCCATCTCACCCACGCTCGCTCTCCTCCACCTTCATCTTCATCTTTGGGGCCGAGGCAACTAGCAGCCTGCCATCTCAGCTTGTCTTCACCTTCGAGGGCATCACCTGACCACAGACACACATCGAACAGGGAGGGTCACGCATATGCATAACACCCAGCGAAATCTCAAGCAAATCAAACAAGAGCAGAGGAGATCTGGCGACTCACCGGCCCAGGGAGCAGAGGAGATCTCGGACAGCGTGATGCCGGCCTTCAGCATCTTGGACACCGCGTCGACGACCACCGCCTCCATGGCCGGCCCCGCGTCGACGACCACCGCGTGTCGAAGATCCTGGCCGCGACCTCCTCGTTCTCCGGTGGCAAGTTGGATCTGGGAGTGGGGAGAGGATCTGAGGTGGGGAGGGGAGGTGTGGCGGAGGTGGGTGGCAGCGAGGGGAGGGATGGGTGTTGGAGGTGGGTGGCGGCAAGGGAGGGGTGGGTGGCGGCAAGGGAAGGAGAGGGATCTGGATCGGGGAGCGCTGGGGTTTGCTGTGTGGAGCGCTGGGGTGTGCGGGGGAGAGAGAGGAGGGGACGAGTGGTGTGACCGGCGGAGGAGGAGGAGACGGTGGGGAGCTTGGCCTTCTTCATGTGCAACGGCGCGGGGAGGTGGGGGATGTTGGAAATATGCCCTAGAGGCAATAATAAAAGTATTATTATATTTCATTGTTCATGATAATTGTCTTTTATTCATGCTATAACTGTATTATCCGGAAATCGTAATACACGTGTGAATACTTAGACCACAATATGTCCCTGGTAAGCCTCTAGTTGACCAGCTCGTTGTGATCAACAGATAGTCATGGTTTCCTGACTATGGACATTGGATGTCGTTGATAACGGGATCACATCATTAGGAGAATGATGTGATGGACAAGACCCAATCCTAAGCATAGCATAAAAGATCGTGTAGTTCGTTTTGCTAGAGCTTTGCCAATGTCGAATATCTCTTCCTTAGACCATGAGATCGTGTAACTCCCGGATACCGTAGGAGTGCCTTGGGTGTATCAAACGTCACAACGTAACTGGGTGACTATAAAGGTGCATTACAGGTATCTCCGAAAGTAGCTGTTGGGTTGACACGGATCGAGACTGGGATTTGTCACTCCGTATGACGGAGAGGTATCTCTGGGCCCACTCGGTAATGCATCATCGTATTGAGCTCAATGTGACCAAGGTGTTGGACACGGGATCATGCATTACGGTACGAGTAAAGTGACTTGCCAGTAACGAGACTAAACAAGGTATTGGGATACCGACGATCGAGTCTCGGGCAAGTAACGTACCGATTGACAAAGGGAATTGCATACAGGGTTTGATCGAATCCTCGACATCGTGGTTCATCCGATGACAACATCGAGGAGCATGTGGGAGCCATCATGGGTATCCAGATCCCGCTGATGGTTATTGACTGAGAGCGTCTCGGTCATGTCTGCATGTCTCCCGAACCCGTAGGGTCTACACACTTAAGGTTCGGTGACGCTAGGGTTATGAAGATATGTATATGCAGAAACCCCAATGTTGTTCGGAGTCCCGGATGAGATCCCGGACGTCACAAGGAGTTCCGGAATGGTCCAGAGGTAAAGAATTATATATAGGAAGTGCTATTTCGGGCATCGGGACAAGTTTCGGGGTTATCGGTATTGTACCGGGACCACCGGAAGGGTCCCGGGGGTCCACCGGGTGGGGCCACCTGTCCCGGGGGGCCACATGGGCTGTAGGGGGTGCGCCTTGGCCTTCATGGGCCAAGGGCACCAGCCCCTATAGGCCCATGCGCCTAGGGTTTCCCCCTAGGAGGAGTCCTAGTGGTGGAAGGCACCCCTAGGTGCCTTGGGGGGGAGGGAAACCTCCCCTAGGCCGCCGCCCCCCCTAGTAGATCTCATCTACTAGGGCCGGAGCCCCTCCTGGCACCCCTATATATAGTGGGGGAGAGGAGGGACTTCACACACCAGCCCCTGGCGCCTCCATCTCCCCCCGTTACGTCTCTCCCTCGTAGTCTCGGCGAAGCCCTGCTGCTGTGACGCCCTGCATCCACCACCACACCGTCATGCTGCTGGATCTTCATCAACCTCTCCTTCCCCCTTGCTGGATCAAGAAGGAGGAGACGTCTCCCGTCCCGTACGTGTGTTGAACGCGGAGGTGCCGTCCGTTCGGCGCTGGTCATCGGTGATTTGGATCACGTCGAGTACGACTACATCATCACCTTGCAAGCTTCCGCACGCGATCTACAAGTGGTATGTAGATGCAAACTTTCTCCCTTGACTCGTTGCTTAGATGAACTCATAGATGGATCTTGGTGAAATCGTAGGAAAATTTTTAATTTTCTGCAACGTTCCCCAACAGTGGCATCATGAGCTAGGTCTATGCGTAGTTCTCTTTGCACGAGTAGAACACAATTTTGTTGTGGGCGTGGATTTTGTCATCTTACTTGCCTCTACTAGTCTTTTCTTGCTCAACGGTATTGTGGGATGAAGCGTCCCGGACCAACCTTACACGTACGCTTACGTGAGACCGGTTCCACCGACTGACATGCACTAGTTGCATAAGGTGGCTGGCGGGTGTCTGTCTCTCCCACCTTAGTTGGAGCGGAATTGATGAACAGGGCCCTTATGAAGGGTAAATAGAAGTTGACAAAATCACGTTGTGGTGATTCATAGGTAAGAAAACGTTCTTGCTAGAACCCAATTGCAGCCACGTAAAAGATGCAATAACAATTAGAGGACGTCTAACTTGTTTTTGCAGCGATTGATCATGTGATGTGATATGGCCAGAAGTTGTGATGAATGATGAATTGTGATGTATGAGATCATGTTCTTTGTAATAGGATTCACGACTTGCATGTCGATGAGTATGACAACCGGCAGGAGCCATAGGAGTTGTCTTTATTTTTTGTATGACCTGCGTGTCATTAAATAACGTCATGTAAACTACTTTACTTTATTGCTAAACGTTAGTCATAGAAGTAGAAGTAGTCATTGGCGTGACAACTTCATGAAGACACGATGATGGAGATCATGATGATGGAGATCATGGTGTCAAGCCGGTGACAAGATGATCATGGAGCCCCGAAGATGAAGATCAATGGAGCTATATGATATTGGCCATATCATGTCACAACTATATAATTGCATGTGATGTTTATTATGTATTATGCATCTTGTTTACTTAGGACGACGGTAGTAAATAAGATGATCCCTTACAAAAATTTCAAGAAGTGTTCTCCCCTAACTGTGCACCGTTGCTACAGTTCGTCGCTTCTAAGCACCACGTGATGATCGGGTGTGATGGATTCTTACGTTCACATACAACGGGTGTAAGACAGTTTTACACAGCGAAAACACTTAGGGTTAACTTGACGAGCCTAGCATGTGCAGACATGGCCTCGGAACACGAGACCGAAAGGTCAAACACGAGTCGTATGGAAGATACGATCAACATGAGAATGTTCACCGACGATGACTAGTCCGTCTCACGTGATGATCGGACACGGGCTAGTCAACTCGGATCGTGTAAACACTTAGATGACTAGAGGGATGTCTAATCTAAGTGGGAGTTCGTAATTTGATTGGAACTTTATTATCATGAACTTAGTCTAAAACCTTTTGCAAATATGTCTTGTAGATCAATGGCCAACGCTAATGTCAACATGAACTTCAACGCGTTCCTAGAGAAAACCAAGCTGAAAGATGATGGCAGCAACTATACGGACTGGGTCCGAAACCTGAGGATCATCCTCATAGCTGCCAGGAAACAATATGTCCTAGAAGGACCGCTAGGTGATGCTCCCGTCCCAGAGAACCAAGACATTATGAATGCTTGGCAGTCTCGTGCTGATGATTACTCCCTCGTTCAGTGCGGCATGCTTTACAGCTTAGAACCGGGGCTCCAAAAGCGTTTTGAGCATCACGGAGCATATGAGATGTTCGAAGAGCTGAAACTAGTTTTCCAAGCTCATGCCCGGGTCGAGAGATATGATGTCTCCGACAAGTTCTACAGTTGTAAGATGGAGGAAAATAGTTCTGTCAGTGAGCACATCCTGAAGATGTCTGGGTTGCACAACCGTATGACCTAGCTGAACATTAACCTCCCAGATGAGGCGGTCATTGACAGAATCCTCCAGTCGCTCCCACCAAGCTACAAGAGCTTTGTGATGAACTACAACATGCAGGGGATGGAAAAGACCATTCCTGAAGTGTTCTCGATGCTGAAGTCAGCAGAGGCTGAAATCAAGAAAGAACATCAAGTGTTGATGGTCAATAAGACCACTAAGTTCAAGAAGGGCAAGGGTAAGAAGAACTTCAAGAAGGACGGCAAAGATGTTGCCGCGCCTGGTAAGCCAGTTATCGGGAAGAAGTCAAAGAATGGACCTAAGCCTGAGACTGAGTGTTTTTATTGCAAGGGGAAGGGTCACTGGAAGCGGAACTGCCCCAAATACTTAGCGGATAAGAAGGCCGGCAACACCAAAGGTATATTTGATATACATGTGATTGATGTGTACCTTACCAGTACTCGTAGTAACTCCTGGGTATTTGATACCGGTGCCGTTGCTCATATTTGTAACTCACAGCAGGAGCTGCGGAATAAACGGAGACTGGCGAAGGACGAGGTGACAATGCGCCTCGGGAATGGTTCCAGAGTCGATGTGATCGCCGTCGGCACACTGCCTCTACATTTACCTACGGGATTAGTTTTGAACCTTAATAATTGTTATTTAGTGCCAAGTTTGAGCATGAACATTGTATCAGGATCTCGTTTAATACGAGATGGCTACTCATTTAAGTCTGAGAATAATGGTTGTTCGATTTATATGAGAGATATGTTTTATGGTCATGCTCCGATGGTCAATGGTTTATTCTCAATGAATCTCGAACGTAATATTACACATGTTCATAGTGTAGATGCCAAAAGATTTAAAGTTGATAACGATAGTCCCACATACTTGTGGCACTGCCGCCTTGGTCACATTGGTGTCAAGCGCATGAAGAAGCTCCATGCTGATGGACTTTTAGAGTCTCTTGATTATGAATCGTTTGACACGTGCGAACCATGCCTTTTGGGCAAAATGACCAAGACTCCGTTCTCCAGAACAATGGAGCGAGCAACCAACTTGTTGGAAATCATACATACCGATGTGTGCGGTCCAATGAGCGTTGAGGCTCGTGGAGAATATCGTTATGTTCTCACTCTCACTGATGACTTAAGTAGATATGGGTATGTCTACTTAATGAAACACAAGTCTGAGACCTTTGAAAAGTTCAAGGAATTTCAGAATGAGGTGGAGAATCAACGTGACCGAAAGATAAAATTCTTACGATCAGATCGTGGAGGAGAATACTTAAGTCACGAATTTGGTACACACTTAAGGAAATGTGGAATCGTTTCACAGCTCACGCCGCCTGGAACACCTCAGCGAAACGGTGTGTCCGAACGTCGTAATCGCACCCTATTGGATATGGTGCGGTCTATGATGTCCCTTACCGATTTACCGCTATCATTTTGGGGATACACTCTAGAGACAGCTACATTCACTTTAAATAGGGCACCGTCTAAATCCATTGAGACGACACCGTATGAATTATGGTTTGGAAAGAAACCTAAGCTGTCGTTTCTGAAAGTTTGGGGATGCGATGCTTATGTCAAGAAACTTCAACCTGAAAAGCTCGAACCCAAGTCGGAAAAATGCGTATTCATAGGATACCCTAAGGAAACTGTAGGGTATACCTTCTACTTAAGATCCGAAGGCAAGATCTTTGTTGCCAAGAACGGATGCTTTCTGGAAAAAGAGTTTCTCTCGAAAGAAGTAAGTGGGAGGAAAGTAGAACTCGATGAAGTACTACCTCTTGAGCGGGAAAGTGGCGCAGCACAGGAAACCGTTCCCGTGATGCCCACACCAACTGAAGAGGAAAACAATGATAATGATCAAGGTACTTCGGATCAAGTTACTGCTGAACTTCGTAGGTCCACAAGGACACGTTCCGCACCAGAGTGGTACGGCAACCCTGTCCTGGAAATCATGTTGTTAGACAACAATGAACCTTCGAACTATGAAGAAGCAATGGCGGGCCCGGATTCCAACAAATGGCTTGAAGCCATAAAATCCGAGATAGAATCCATGTATGAAAACAAAGTATGGACTTTGACAGACTTGCCCGATGATCGGCGAGCGATAGAAAACAAATGGATCTTTAAGAAGAAGACGGACGCGGATGGTAATATTACCATCTATAAAGCTCGACTTGTCGCTAAGGGTTATCGACAGGTTCAAGGGATTGACTACGATGAGACATTCTCTCCCGTAGCGAAGCTAAAGTCCGTCCGAATCATGTTAGCAATTGCCGCATACTATGATTATGAGATATGGCAGATGGACGTCAAAACAGCATTCCTTAACGGGCATCTTAAGGAAGAACTGTATATGATGCAGCCGGAAGGTTTTGTCGATCCACGGAACGCTGACAAAGTATGCAAGCTCCAGCGATCCATTTATGGACTGGTGCAAGCATCTCGGAGTTGGAACATTCGCTTTGATGAGATGATCAAAGCGTTTGGGTTTATGCAGACTTATGGAGAAGCATGCGTTTACAAGAAAGTGAGTGGGAGCTCTGTAGCATTTCTCATATTATATGTAGATGACATACTCCTGATGGGAAATAATACAGAATTTCTGGATAGCATTAAGGCCTACTTGAATAAGTGTTTTTCAATGAAGGACCTTGGAGAAGCTGCTTATATATTAGGCATCAAGATCTATAGAGATAGATCGAGACTCCTCATAGGTCTTTCACAAAGCACATACCTTGATAAGATTTTGAAGAGATTCAGAATGGATCAGTCCAAGAAGGGGTTCTTGCCTATGTTACAAGGTGTGAGACTGAGCTCAGCTCAGTCACCGACCACGACAAAAGATAAAGAAGAGATGAGCCATAGGATCTATTATGTATGCCATGCTGTGTACCAGACCCGATGTAAACCTTGCCGTAAGTTTGGTAGCAAGATACCAAAGTAATCCCGGCAAGGAACACTGGACAGCGGTCAAGAATATCCTGAAGTACCTGAAAAGGACAAAGGACATGTTTCTCGTTTATGGAGGAGACGAAGAGCTCGTCGTAAAGGGTTACGTCGACGCTAGCTTCGACTCAGATCTGGATGACTCTAAGTCACAAACCGGATACGTGTATATGTTGAATGGTGGAGCAGTAAGCTGGTGCAGCTGCAAGCAGAGCGTCGTGGCGGGATCTACGTGTGAAGCGGAGTACATGGCAGCCTCGGAGGCAGCACATGAAGCGATTTGGGTGAAGGAGTTCATCACCGACCTAGGAGTCATACCCAATGCGTCGGGGCCGATCAAACTCTTCTGTGACAACACTGGAGCTATTGCCCTCGCCAAGGAGCCCAGGTTTCACAAGAAGACCAGGCACATCAAGCGTCGTTTCAACTCCATCCGTGAAAATGTTCAAGATGGAGACATAGAGATTTGCAAAGTGCACACGGATCTGAATGTCGCAGATCCGCTGACTAAACCTCTCTCGCGTGCAAAACATGATCAACACCAGAACTCTATGGGTGTTCGATTCATCACAATGTAACTAGATTGGTGACTCTAGTGCAAGTGGGAGACTGTTGGAAATATGCCCTAGAGGCAATAATAAAAGTATTATTATATTTCATTGTTCATGATAATTGTCTTTTATTCATGCTATAACTGTATTATCCGGAAATCGTAATACACGTGTGAATACTTAGACCACAATATGTCCCTGGTAAGCCTCTAGTTGACCAGCTCGTTGTGATCAACAGATAGTCATGGTTTCCTGACTATGGACATTGGATGTCGTTGATAACGGGATCACATCATTAGGAGAATGATGTGATGGACAAGACCCAATCCTAAGCATAGCATAAAAGATCGTGTAGTTCGTTTTGCTAGAGCTTTGCCAATGTCGAATATCTCTTCCTTAGACCATGAGATCGTGTAACTCCCGGATACCGTAGGAGTGCCTTGGGTGTATCAAACGTCACAACGTAACTGGGTGACTATAAAGGTGCATTACAGGTATCTCCGAAAGTAGCTGTTGGGTTGACACGGATCGAGACTGGGATTTGTCACTCCGTATGACGGAGAGGTATCTCTGGGCCCACTCGGTAATGCATCATCGTATTGAGCTCAATGTGACCAAGGTGTTGGACACGGGATCATGCATTACGGTACGAGTAAAGTGACTTGCCAGTAACGAGACTAAACAAGGTATTGGGATACCGACGATCGAGTCTCGGGCAAGTAACGTACCGATTGACAAAGGGAATTGCATACAGGGTTTGATCGAATCCTCGACATCGTGGTTCATCCGATGACAACATCGAGGAGCATGTGGGAGCCATCATGGGTATCCAGATCCCGCTGATGGTTATTGACTGAGAGCGTCTCGGTCATGTCTGCATGTCTCCCGAACCCGTAGGGTCTACACACTTAAGGTTCGGTGACGCTAGGGTTATGAAGATATGTATATGCAGAAACCCCAATGTTGTTCGGAGTCCCGGATGAGATCCCGGACGTCACAAGGAGTTCCGGAATGGTCCAGAGGTAAAGAATTATATATAGGAAGTGCTATTTCGGGCATCGGGACAAGTTTCGGGGTTATCGGTATTGTACCGGGACCACCGGAAGGGTCCCGGGGGTCCACCGGGTGGGGCCACCTGTCCCGGGGGGCCACATGGGCTGTAGGGGGTGCGCCTTGGCCTTCATGGGCCAAGGGCACCAGCCCCTATAGGCCCATGCGCCTAGGGTTTCCCCCTAGGAGGAGTCCTAGTGGTGGAAGGCACCCCTAGGTGCCTTGGGGGGGAGGGAAACCTCCCCTAGGCTGCCGCCCCCCCTAGTAGATCTCATCTACTAGGGCCGGAGCCCCCCCTGGCACCCCTATATATAGTGGGGGAGAGGAGGGACTTCACACACCAGCCCCTGGCGCCTCCATCTCCCCCCGTTACGTCTCTCCCTCGTAGTCTCGGCGAAGCCCTGCTGCTGTGACGCCCTGCATCCACCACCACGCCGTCGTGCTGCTGGATCTTCATCAACCTCTCCTTCCCCCTTGCTGGATCAAGAAGGAGGAGACGTCTCCCGTCCCGTACGTGTGTTGAACGCGGAGGTGCCGTCCATTCGGCGCTGGTCATCGGTGATTTGGATCACGTCGAGTACGACTACATCATCACCTTGCAAGCTTCCGCACGCGATCTACAAGTGGTATGTAGATGCAAACTTTCTCCCTTGACTCGTTGCTTAGATGAACTCATAGATGGATCTTGGTGAAACCGTAGGAAAAATTTTAATTTTCTGCAACGTTCCCCAACAGGGGAGGGCGAGGAGGAGAAGGGCCGCTTGGGGTCGCACGAAGCAGATCCCCAAGTGCATCGTGCGGCGGCGGCGGCAACGGCAAACGATGCGGTGGCCGCCGCGGGGGTTTTGCACCACAAGAAATATGTCAATTAGTGACCTTTTGTCAGTGACTCTGGAAGAATTGGTCGTAGATCTATGACCATTTCAGACCAATTGGTCAAAAGCTGTTCGAGGGGCTCCAAACCCTAAACCATTGCGACCATTTTGGTCAGAAAGGTCGTAATTTCCTTACACGAAAAGGTCACAAAGCAAACAGTGCTAGTCCGCTGCCTTATTTCTAGTTGTTAATGACCAATATAGATGGTCATAACCTTATAGATTATGGTGGGTTGTGATGACTAGGCGCCACCTCATTAGTTTTGCCTATGTGTCATGTCCATGTGGCAGTTTTTGCCCTAGGTTGTGAAGCAACCTATATTTCTGTCATTCCCAAAATTCCCAAAAAAATCTCATAAATTCTTTGGGTCATATATTCGTCAAATATGTAAAAACCTTCCTTGTCTAGTTCAAAAATAATTCAAAAATACTCATTTTCCTATTTTGTTCAAAACAACAGTTTGTGAAGGAAGTACTACTTTGGCATGTCCAAATAGTATCCATTTTCTACAGTGCTTTCCTATGCCCAAATAACCATGCTCCACCAAATGCCAGCTCAATCCATTCATTATTTTGAGCCGAGCTTCAACATTCGTATTTATGTCCAGTGTGGTAGTTTGCAAAGCAAGTACCACCTAGGCTCCTCCTTTTGAGCTGAAAATTTGTGAAGACGGTCTTCTTAGTAACTGATCATCCTCAGCCAAAACTCACGCCCATTAGCCATGTACACTTTCCGTACCGCTAATCAAACACTTGGTTGCTAATTCATGTTTGAGCATCGATCGGTCTCCTTGTGAGAATATTATGTTGTAATTTTCTTCCTAGCACCTATCTGGGGAGTGCCCAACCCACTAGACATGCCTAGGCCGCCCAGAACACATGGCAACGCCACGGTCACGCGGTGACCACGCGGCGGGCATGCGAGTTTACGCGCTCTAGAGTTGGGGCCCTCGGCCACCGCCCAAACCTCGACGTATCGCCACCAAACCATGTATTTATGATAAAATAGGTACTTATGTAACTAGAAATGATTTTTGGAAAAAATAAATAGCAAACTATGAGGCAGCTGCAGTTCAAATTTGACCCGCTTCCAACTGAATCGGCGGAAATTTGTCTTTTTCACGAGAGGTGGATCAAAACTTTTTGCACCCAACCATTTTGTCAATTGTGCATTAAATATGTCCTAGTATTTTATAAAATTGATTTGGTTCAATTTTGCAACAATTATTTGGGAGGTCCTTCACAAAAAAACCTCCTTTTGGGCACTCGGAAAATGGAAAATGGTTTTTTCGTCCAAAGAAAATGAAAACTTCCTTAGGCAACATTATTTGCCATTCCAATATGCACCCTTGTGCACAATATGAGATTATTTGAACAAACTATGCCACTAATGTTGCCATAAGATTGATCATTTGGCTTGAAAGCCATGAATCTTCACAGATGATAGCTCATTTCTGAGAACACGTTTTTAAAATAATTGTCGTATTACAAGTTTGTTATTTTTCCTGGCAACTTGGCCACATGTAATGACACAATGCGAAGGTTTCCCAATTTTTTTATTTTTTTTTGAATTTTTTATGCCCATTTCAAAATGCGGTCAAAACGGCGGGAATGACCGTTCCTAGCTAGTGGTTGAATCTTGGAGTTTTTTTATTGTTTCTATGAGTAAATAGATACTATGTACCTAGAAATGATTTTTAGAAAAAATAAATAGCAAACTATGAGGCCGCTGCAGTTCAAATTTGACCCGCTTCCACCTGAATCGGCGGAAATTTGTCTTTTTCACGAGAGGTGGATCAATACTTTTTGCACCGAACCATTTTTTCAATTGTGCATTACATATGTCCTAGTATTTTATAAAATTTATTTGGTTCAATTTTGCAACAATTATTTGGGAGGTCCTTCACAAAAGAACCTTCTTTTGGGCACTCGGAAAATGGAAAATGGTTTTTTCGTCCAAAGAAAATGAAAACTTCCTTAGGCAACATTGTTTGCCATTCCAATATGCACCCTTGTGCACAATATGAGATTATTTGAACAAACTATGCCACGAATGTTGCCATAAGATTGATCATTTGGCTTGAAAGCCATGAATCTTCACAGATGATAGCTCATTTCTGAGAACACGTTTTTAAAATAATTGCTGTATTACAAGTTTGTTATTTTTCCTGGCAACTTGGCCACATGTAATGACACAATGCGAAGGTTTCCCAATTTTTTGATTTTTTTGAATTTTTTATGCCCATTTCAAAATGCGGTCAAAACGGCGGGAATGACCGTTCCTAGCTAGTGGTTGAATCTTGGAATTTTTTTGGTGTTTCTATGATTAAATAGATACTTATGTACCTAGAAATGATTTTTGGAAAAAATAAATAGCAAATTATGAGGCAGCTGCAGTTCAAATTTGACCCGCTTCCAACTGAATCGGCGGAAATTTGTCTTTTCATGAGAGGTGGATCAATACTTTTTGCACCCAACCATTTTGTCAATTGTGCATTAAATATGTCCTAGTATTTTATAAAATTGATTTGGTTCAATTTTGCAACAATTATTTGGGAGGTCCTTCACAAAAAAACCTTCTTTTGGGCACTCGAAAAATGGAAAATGGTTTTTTCGTCCAAAGAAAATGAAAACTTCCTTAGGCAACATTTTTTGCCATTCCAATATGCACCCTTGTGCACAATATGAGATTATTTGAACAAACTATGCCACGAATGTTGCCATAAGATTGATCATTTGGCTTGAAAGCCATGAATCTTCACAGATGATAGCACATTTCCGAGAACACGTTTTTAAAATAATTGCCGTATTACAAGTTTGTTATTTTTCTAGGAACTTGGCCACATGTAATGACACAATGCGAAGGTTTCCCAATTTTTTGATTTTTTTTGAATTTTTTATGCCCGTTTCAAAATGCGGCCAAAACGGCGGGAATGACCGCTCCTAGCTAGTGGTTGAATCTTGGAATTTTTTTGGTGTTTCTATGATTAAATAGATACTTATGTACCTAGAAATGATTTTTGTAAAAAATAAATAGCAAACTACAAGGTAGCTATAGTTCAAATTTGACCCGCTTCCAACTGAATTGGCACAAATTTGTCTTTTTCATGAGAGGCGGATCAAAACTTTTTACACCCAACCATTTGGTCAATTGTGCATTAAATATGGCCTAGTATTTTAGAAAATTGATTTGGTCCAATTTTGCAATAATTATTTGGTAGGTCCTTCACAAAAAACCTCCTTTTGGGCACTCAAAAAATGGAAAATGGTTTTTTCGTCCAAAGAAAATGAAAACTTCCTTAGGCAACATTGTTTACCATTCTAATATGCACCCTTGTGCACAATATGAGATCATTTGAACAAACTATGCCATGGATGTGGCCATAAGATTGATCATTTGGCTTGAAAGCCATTGATCTCCACACGTGATAGCTCATTTCTGAGAACACTTTTTTAAAATAATTGTCGTATTACAAGTTTGTTATTTTTTCTTGGAACTTGGCCACATATAATGACACAATGCGAAGGTTTCCCAATTTTTTGATTTTTTTTGAATTTTTTATGCCCGTTTCAAAATGCGGTCAAAACGGCGGGAATGACCGTTCCTAGCTAGTGGTTGAATTTTGGAATTTTTTGGGTGTTTCTCTGATTAAATAGATACTTATGTACCTATAAATTATTTTTGTAAAAAATAAATAGCAAACTATGAGGCATCCGTAGTTCAAATTTGACCCGCTTCCAACTGAATCGGCGAAAATTTATCTTTTTCACCAGAGGTGGATCAAAAATTTTTACACCCAATAATTTGGTCAATTCTGCATTAAATATGGCCTAGTATTTTAGCAAAATGGTTTGGTCCAATTTTGCAACAAATATATTATAGGTCCTTCACAAAAAAACTCAGTTTGGACACTCAAAAAATGGAATATTGATTTTTCGTGCAAAGAAAATAAAAAATCCCTTTGTCAATATTGTTTGCAAATCCATGATGTAAACTTGTGCAAAATATGATATCACTTGAACAAATATTTGGTAGGAGTTTCACAAAAATACTCATTTTGAGCACTGAAAAATGGAATGAAATTTTTTATCTTGAATCGATCACGACCAATTTATATTGGTCATAAGGTCATCAAATGGTTTGCTGCGTTCTGATTGGACCATGAGCATATCACGCGGATCACACATCAACCACCGTCAGATGCTTCCGGATCCAACGGCCCAAACCCACCCGAGCCGAAACCCTAGGTCTGTCCTTATGGACATTTTCCACCCACCCCCACGCCTCCATTCTTTCTTTCTTTCTCTCCCTCCCCCCTCAGATCCTCTCCCCTCTCCCCCGTGCAGCGAACCCTAGCCCCTTTCTTCCCCGCACAGTTGCCACCCTCCTCCTTTCCTCCGTCCTTCAGATCCGCCGCCACCCACCTCCCTCGCCACCGCCACCGTCCTTCCCTCTCCGCCTCGCCTCTGTCTCCCACCGTGTCCCCTCTCCCTCTCTCAGATCCGCCGCCGTCCGCCTCCGCGTGGCCTCCATGCGCACCCCGTCCTCGCCAGCCTCTGCGCGTACCCCGTCCTCGCCCGCCTCTGCGCGGCCTCCACCTCCACCTCCAGCCCCACCGCACACCACTCCTCTCTCTCCCCGCGCGACGAACCCTAACGCTCAGATCCAGATCCTTCCCATCGCCACGCCATTGGGAGGTGCTTGGCGGTGGCGGTGGAGGAGGCCGGCGCGCAGGAGGACGGCGTGATGCTGCCCAAGGAGGGGAGCGAGGCGGCCGAGAGGTACGACTGGCGGGAGGAGTGGTACCCGCTATACCTGTCCAAGGAGGTGCCCGAGGACGCGGCGCTCCCGATCACCGTGTTCGACCGCCTGCTCATGCTCTTTCTCCCTTCATGTCGGTTTCTTTCTCCATGGATCAGTAGCGGTTTAGATGAAGAGCGTGATTTGATTTGTTTGGGTTTGAATTGATCGTGTGTGTGTGTGTGTGTGTGTTTACAGGGGAGAAGAAGGCCAAGGAGGAGCAGGCCAAGAAGCTGCAGGCCAAGAAGTCCAAGATGAAGGTATGCGCTGCCGCTTCCTCGTTCCTCCCCTGCTTTGGTGCTGTTACTCGACTCGGATGTGTTGCTAGACTGCTTGTTAGCGGAATCAACTTCTTGATTGGTGCTGTGCTGCTACTGTTGCTGTGTTAGATAAGCATATCATGTAGTCTTTTGGTACATGGAGTTCTGATTAGTGGTGTTTTTAGCTTGCTATGCTAGGTTGCAACCTTGTTGGAGTGTGTACACACACTTAAAGTTGCCTTGTCTGCTGTGAAATTCACTAATTTGGCTGACTGTTGGACTGTTGGACTCTGTTAGAGTTCATACTCTTTGCCTTTGTGCAAGAATTACAGCTGGAGCACCATTTGTTTGGCTCAGATTCCTGATGTGTTTATATTCAGAAGGACTAATTCACTTGGAAACCGTTACTGCTTAATTCACTTGGAGACATTTGCATACTCTTCTCTTCCCAACTACAAGTGTGACCTGACTGAGATGTCTGAAATGATTAGTGCAGATGCTTTTCTGATAATTGTTTCCACATTATCTCGCTGAACCTGTCAGATTCTTACTAATTGCCTGAGTTTGAGTACCCAAACCAGCTGCATCTTTAACCATGTTTTTTTGCTGAATGTTTTAGGCCTTTTGAGGCTGTTCATCACTGTCCTACGCAAAAGAGTGCTAAAATGCCATCACTGTCCTGTATAGAGAGTAGTGCCTACTACTGATATCAAACTTGTATTATGTCTCATCTTTGATTACTAAAATCCACTCACAAATTTGTCTTCTAGCTCCTGTATTAGCACTCCTAAATCCTAATAATAATCTGTTTGAATGCATAATTTGCTTGGTATTGCTTTATAGATGTCTCTTTGTGATACTTAACTATATGAGGATGATTATGTTGAAAATAAGTTTTGATAAACCATTTATCCTATCCTTAGTCTCATTGCATTAATCTAATTTTTATTTCTTATTCTGAGTAGCATCTAGCAATAGATTTGTCCTCTTATCTTAAGTCATTTTGGCATGCTTAATGAACCATCTGAGAATGAATCATTTTTTGCGTTCAACATCTAGAACCATTCTGTCCATGTTGGTATTAATGCTACAACTGTGCTTTCTTCTCTTGTGTTGCGTTGTCCTTGTGGTTGTTACTGTTACATTTACATATGCTTCATGATTCAGTCCCTAGCTGCTTTGTATGTTTGTTTTTATTCTGCTTCTAACTCCTATTGTTTATTGTCTAAAGTTGATTGTGGAGCATGCTTTGCTAATGTGGTCCAACCTGGCATTTGGTGAACTCTCAAGTTGATTGTGGAGTATATGTTTGAGTAATGCTAGTTTGGGTACTCCTCTCTCGTCCTGACATTCTCAATGCAATTCTTCCATGTTTTCTATTCCCACATGGCACAAGCCTATTTTATTCAATTTGAATTCTTACTCCAGTTTACGCTACAGTTTTAATTGATCAAGCTCTCTTTACAAACCTTTTTTTTGCAAGATGCTCTCTTTACAAACTGGATGTATATCTTGTGCAGGAGTACCTACTGCTGATCCGGAGGCTGAGGAGGAAGATGGAGCTGCAATTGAAGATCCGGAGGCAAGAGGAGGAAGAAGATGGCGCAACACTTGATCCGAAGGCGGAGGAGGAAGAAAATAAGGCATCCATCACTGGCGCGGACAAGGAGAGGGAAGCAGAGTCGTTGCCGCGAGTTCTGAAGGTGCGAGCTCAGAGGCATAGGATAAATCGGAGGCGTGGAGGAGCAGCTGGCCTTGCTCAGAGAAGAGGCTCTTCATCCGGCAGGCGAGTTGCTGGCTTGCTGTTGAGGGCAATCTGGAGTGACCTGCAGCTACTGCCGAGGGCGATCTGGAGCTGCTGTTGAGGGCGACCTGGAGAGGCGAGCGAGCAAAGTGGGATGTGCGAGGCGAGCGGTCTGGAGGGTGTCTGGAGCGGGTGATGGGCCAAGGCCCAAAGCCTACCAGCGTTTTTTAATACTACCCAACATGGGAATATTAGGTAGCAACACTGTATTGACTGGTAATATTTGTACAACAGCAACTCTGTATTGACTGGTAATATTTGTACAGCAGCAACACTGGCTGGTAATATTTGAAGTATTTTGTGTGTTTTCTGTGCCAATTTAAATACTGTGTATTTATTTACGTTAAATTGGGAAATGAAGAATGTGACCCTAACAAAAAAGAAAAAATGAAACTGTTGAGACAAAAAGGCCATGGGCCAAAAATAAAAAGGCTGCAATGTAGGCCATGGGCCAAAAATAAAAAGGCTGCAATGTTGGGCTTGGTCCATGAAGCTGACAAAAAATTCATAGAAAAAAAATATAAATGGGCTGAATTAATGGGCTTGGCCCATATAAACACCGAATTGGACCGGGTTGAATCTTGTGCCACATCAGCTTGCCACGCTGGATGCCTACGTGGCCTGGGGAGGTTGCTAGTGACCAAAACGCCATAGTAGGAATATTTTGGTCGTAAACGTCCACGACCTTCTCACAAAAAAGGTCGCTATAGTCAGTTAACGACCCTCAGCTTTTGACCTTATGTTTTTGGTCACAAAAAGGTCACAAATTGAAAACAGTGACCTTTCAGTGACCAATAGTGGTGGTCACAAGTTGACATATTTCTTGTAGTGTTGGGGGCCGGGCCGATGCCGTCAAGTGCTCGGTACGGGGGAGAGTGGCCAGGGGATGGATGTGGATGGCAGCGTGATGCAGGAGGGCAGGATGGCTAGATGGGTGGCGGCGCGATGCGAGGGGAGGGAAGGGGTCGGGGTGGTGGGTGGGTGGGAGACGAGGGCAGGGGATGGGTAGATTTTTTTAGGGCAAGGGGTTGGATGGATGGATGGATGGCCGCCACATCATCGATCCGGGTGAGACCTAGTTCCACCAATGAGAATAAAGTAAAACAAATTGTGTTTACATTTTTGTTTTCTTCTACTTTTTTCACATTAATAGGTACTAAAGTACCTATTTAATTTTTCTAAAAATAATTTATAGATACTAAAGTATATATTTCATTAGAGATACTCTGAAATGTTTGTAAGATTCAATGCCTAACTATCGAAATTTCATTTTCCATTTTCCGAGTGCCCGAAATGAGTTTTTTTGTGAAGGACCTACCATATATTTGTTGCAAAATTGGACCTAATCAATTTTATAAAATACTAGGGCATATTTAATGCACAATTGACAAAATGGTTGGGTGTCAAAATTTTTGACCCACCTCTGGTGAAAAAGACAAATTCCCGTCGATTTAGTTGGAAGCGGGTCAAATTTGAACTGCAGCTACCTCGTAGTTTGCTCTTTATTTTTTCCAAAAATCATTTCTAGGTAAATAAGTATCTATTTAATTAGAGAAATACAAAAAAATTCCAAGATTCAACCACTAGATAGGAACGGTCAAGCCCGCTGTTTTGACCACATTTTGAAACGGGCATAAAAAATTCAAAAAAAATCAAAAAATTGGAAAACCTTCGCATTGTGTCATTATATGTGACCAAGTTTCCAGAAAAAATAATAAACTAGTAATACGATGATTATTTTAAAAAAATGTTCTTAGAAATGAGCTATCAAGTGTGAAGATTCATGGCTTTCAAGCCAAGTGATCAATCTTATGACCACATTCATGGCATAGTTTGTTCAAATGATCTAATATTGTGCATAAGGGTGCATCTTGGAATTCCAAACAATGTTTCCTAAGGGAGTTTTCATTTTCTTTGCACGGAAAATTCATTTTCCATTTTCCGAGTGCCCGAAATGAGTTTTTTTTGTGAAGGACCTACCATATATTTGTTGCAAAATTGGACCTAATAAATTTTATAAAATACTAGGGCATATTTAATGCACAATTGACAAAATGGTTGGGTGTCAAAAAAATTTATCCACCTCTGGTGAAAAAGATAAATTCCCATCGATTCAGTTGGACGCGGGTCAAATTTGAACTACAGCTGCCTCGTAGTTTGCTATTTTTTTTCCAAAAATCATTTCTAGGTACATAAGTATCTATTTAATCAGAGAAACACCAAAAAAAATTCCAAGATTCAACCACTAGCTAGGAACGGTCAAGCCCGACGTTTTGACCGCATTTTGAAACGGGCATAAAAAATTCAAAAAAAATCAAAAAATTGGGAAACCTTCGCATTGTGTCATTATATGTGACCAAGTTTCCAGGAAAAATAATAAACTTGTAATACGGTAATTATTTTAAAAAAGTGTTCTCAGAAATGAGCTATCATGCGTGAAGATTCATGGCTTTCAAGCCAAATGATCAATCTTATGGCCACATTCATGACATAGTTTGTTCAAATGATCTCATATTGTGCACAAGGGTACATCTTGGAATTCCAAAAAATGTTGCCTAAGGAAGTTTTCATTTTCTTTGCACGGAAATTTCATTTTTCATTTTCCGAGTGCCCAAAAGGAGGTTTTTTTGTGAAGGAACTACCAAATAATTGTAGCAAAAATGGACCAAATCAATTTTATAAAATACTAGGACATATATAATGCACAACTGAAAAAATGGTTGGGTGAAAAAAGTTTTGATCCACCTCTGGTGAAAAAGACAAATTGCCATCGATTCAGTTGGAAGCGGGTCAAATTTGAACTGCAGCTGCCTCATAGTTTGCTCTTTATTTTTTCCAAAAATCATTTCTAGGTAAATAAGTATCTATTTAATCATAGAAACACCAAAAAAATTCCAAGATTCAACCACTAGCTAGGAACGGTCAAGCCCGCCGTTTTGACCGCATTTTGAAACGGGCATAAAAAAAACAAAAAATTGGAAAACCTTCGCATTGTGTCATTATATGTGACCAAGTTTCTAGGAAAAATAATAAACTTGTAATACGATAATTATTTTAAAAAAGTGTTCTTAGAAATGAGCTATCATGCGTGAGGATTCATGGCTTTCAAGCCAAATGATCAATCTTATGGCCACATTCATGGCATAGTTTGTTCAAATGATCTCATATTGTGCATAAGGGTCCATCTTGGAATTCCAAACAATGTTGCCTAAGGAAGTTTTCATTTTCTCTGCACGGAAAATTCATTTTTCATTTTCCGAGTGCCCAAAAGGAGGTTTTTTTGTGAAGGAACTACCAAATAATTGTTGCAAAAACGGACCAAATCAATTTTATAAAATACTAGGCCATATATAATGCACAATTGACAAAATTGTTGGGTGAAAAAAGTTTTGATCCACCTCTGGTGAAAAAGACAAATTGCCGTCGATTCAGATGGAAGCGGGTCAAATTTGAACTGCAGCTGCCTCATAGTTTGCTCTTTATTTTTTCCAAAAATAATTTCTAGGTAAATAAGTATCTATTTAATCAAAAATACATGGTTTGATGGCGAGACATCGAGGTTTGGACGGTGGCCGAGGGCCCCAACTCTAGAGCGCGTAAGCTCGCATGCCCGCCGCGTGGTCACCGCGTGACCGTGGCGTTGCCATGTGTTCTGGGCGGCCTAGGCATGTCTAGTGGGTTGGGCACTCACCAGGTAGGTGCTAGGAAGAAAATCAGAACATAAGATTCTCACGAGGAGATCGATCGATGCTCAAACATGAATTAGCAGCCAAGTATTTGATTAGCGGTACGGGAAATGTACATGGCTAATGGGCGTGAGTTTTGGCTGAGGATGATCAGTTACTAAGAAGACCGTCTTCACAAATTTTCACCTCAAAAGGAGGAGCCTAGGTGGTACTTGCTTTGCAAACTACCACACTGGACATAAATACGAATGTTGAAGCTCGGCTCAAAATAATGAATGGATTGAGTTGGCATTTGGTGGAGGATGGTTATTTGGGCATAGGAAAGCACTGTAGAAAATGGATACTATTTGGACATGCCAAAGTGGTACTTCCTTCACAACTGTTGTTTTGAACAGAATAGGAAAATGAATATTTTTTAATGATTTTTGAACTAGTCAAGGAAGATTTTTACATATTTGACGAAGATATGACCCAAAGAATTTATGAGATTTTTTTGGGAATTTTGGGAATGACAGAAATATAGGTTGCTTCACAACCTAGGGCAAAAACTGCCACATGGACATGACACATAGGCAAAACTGATGAGGTGGCGCCTAGTCATCACAACCCACCACAATCTACAAGGCTATGACCATCTATATTGGTCGTTAACAACTAGAAATAAGGCAGCGGACCTGCACTATTTGCTCTGTGACCATTTCGTATAAGGAAATTACGACCTTTCTGACCAAAATGGTCGCAATGGTTTAGGGTTTGGAGCCCCCCGAACAGCTTTTGACCAATTGGTCTCAAATGGTCATAGATCTATGACCAATTCTTCCAGGGTTACTGACAGAAGGTCACTAGTTGACATATTTATTGTAGTGATTGTTATCATGGTTTATGTGATATTGTTGCTAGTATAAGTGTTATTCCTTTCTATCTCTATCAAGAAGTTATGCATGATATATCACATGTTGAGAAAGAAGAGATTGATGTTACTATTAAGCTTGGAAATAGGGATATCATTTCACCTCTTGGGATCATAAGAGATGTTAAAGTCTTATGTGGTAAGATCAAATACCCTACCGATTTCCTAAAACTTGGATCTGAACAAGATAATTTTTGTCCCGTTATATTTGGTAGACCATTTTTGAATACCGTTAATGCTGAAGTTGACTATGCTAAAAAAGTTAATCTTCTTGTAAATTCATTGTGTAAAATAACTCATATATTCATTATGGTAGAATTGATCACTAATCAGGTGTGATGAGTCTTGTCCTTCAAAGATCCGGTGCGATAAGTCCCATCAGTGTAACATTTTGGAATTCATGTTCCAACTCGTCCCTAAATGGGCGTTATGGCAAAGAACAAGAAGAAAAAGACAGAAGGAATTTATCCAATAGTAACAAATGGTGCCTCCATAGGTTGACATCGGATCCAACCTAGTAGTAAGCAATCCGACAAAAGCAACCAAAATATTCCTTGGTGAATTGGATGAAAACTTGAACTACGCACATAGTTAAGTTTGGTGAAGAATCTGATGACTTTATTTTTTTCTAAGTTCTCCAAACAACACCATGATAAAGATTTTCCCAATGAGGATGTAATTGTTGGTCTTGCTTCTATTGTTGTGCCTCATACCAATCTTTTAGAGCAATATTTGTTAGATCATGAAAATGATGTGCATATGGATGAAAGAATTGAAATAGATGAAATATTCTTTTGGCAAGAACCTATTCTTAAGCATAATTTGCATGTTAAAATTTTGGGAGATCCTCCTCCACCTAAGGGTGATTATGTATTTGAATTAAAGAAACTCCCTCATACATTAAAATATGCTTATCTTGATGAAAAAATCTATCATGTTATTACTAATTCTAACCTTTCAGCGTGCAAAGAGAATGAGTAGTCAAAATTTAGACAGTCAAACTACGCCTTATTTTTAGAGTTGGGGTGAGTACATATTAATTTTGTGATAAAGTTCAATTGCAAGTCCGAACACAGACATATACAGAAAAGAAAATTCTAGTTGTGAATTAATAAGATTACAATGTGAATCCCGTCAACTAATCTAGTTGTACAGCTATAGAAAATAAACTTTCAGATGCAACACACCATCGATGAAGAGGTTATCGTCGGCAAGGAATGTTGACCATGGAATGTCAAAAAGATCAGAGCATCCCGTTATCCCATCACCGGTGAAGGTATTCTGATCGTTGAAAGCTCTCTCAAATTTTCCTGACGATCTAGTCCTTGCATCAATCCTATAACGTACTCTCAGATATTTTGAGCCCTTCAGATTCCTGGTGACTACTAACCAGAGGCCAAAGCTGTACAACTTACTCTGCTCATCAATTGTACATGTTGCCATGAGATATAACTCCCAACCTTCGAGTTGGAATGGATGCGAGAATATATCTCCAGAAGGGAAGAGTCGGGAGCACTCCTCGAACGTTAGATCCAAATAAACCGCAAACTCCGGTCTGCATGGATGAAGAACAGCCAATTCCACAGGTTTGAAATGGTAACCCCGCTCAGCGAATTGCCCACAGGATTTTAGAGCACCTTCCATCTGTGTTGGGTGGGCTTTGCGTAGAAGTACCTCAGTAATACGACTCAGTTACTTGCTCATGGTCTATATCATCATCGGTGCGTGCTAGGATATCCTGAAGTGCCGCACGTGTCATATGATTGAAGTGTACCAGCGGAAGTAAACGACAAGTCAAGATCTCGCGTCTTTCATCCAATGCTGGGTATCGTGCACGGGCCCACGTGAGCATAAAGGTATATATTTTACCTTCAGTTAGTACTTGTAGGCCCATACTTGAAAATATGGCTTCAATCCCAACAAGAGGGAAATCCATCATTTCAAGCACGAACCTGAAAAGAGACAAGCCATGCCATGAGTGCCACTTAATCCAGACCTCCGTTTTCTCAGAAAAGGAAATAAAACATGGCTCCGTCAGATGGGGATCACTAACTTTTCAAAATCGATGTATTTGTTGGCAAGAAATTCCTTGGCTACACGTATCACACGCTGGACCTCAGAGGCCAATGAAGCCGAGCAAGGATGGTCTATGTAGAGCAGTGCAGATTCTGTGGTCGACATAGGCAAGCTTGTGAGCAAACGACTACAATGCCTCATGCATTAAAGAACCCCAAACTTATCCGCAACCATCAAGATGTCGAGCAGGAGAGTGGGCTCAGTTGCAGTCAACTTCCTGCCGTACATATACCTTAAAAGCTCCATAAGGGCATTTTCCTCTGTTCCAAGTAGAATGAAAACAAAAATGCATAAAGACCGAATAATAGAGAAATAAAAGAAAACAATGACTTGTGTATCCTAAATGATTATTTAAGTTGAATGTTGTCTTTCAATATTGAGAAAAGATCCGTGGCAGACTAACCTTCTCTTTATCACTGAAAATGCAAAGGTGGCAAAAACCATGAAACATAAACTTTCATTTACCCTAAATATTCATTTTATCACTGAAAAAACAAAATTGGCAGAAACTATGAAACATAATCTTTAGTTCACTATAAATATTCATGCTATTCTGATTTTAAATAGAAAATAGTAACACAGCCACCCACAGTAACAAATTAGAATAAACTATAAGAGAAAGAATGTTGCAGTTTAGCTATCGCATTACCTGAATCAGCGATCCTAATTGTCGAATGCGTCTGAGCAGATTCTTTCATGCCATTTGAGAAAAGCTATAAGAAGCGTGGAACTTATTATAAACTTCACATCACGAGAAGAAATCAACAAATGTAGTACACGAGGTCATCAGAATTACCTTCAGAAAGAAAGAACTTCTTGAAGCAAGAATTGCTGAATTGATATAAAAGGTTTTTTCTTGTAAAACTGGTTGATCCACCATCATCAAGGAAGAGTCAATGCTCTGTCCTTTATCACCTGCAAAATACCAAAGATAGAAGAAATTAATAAAGAACGAACTGGGAGAAGTAAAACTCTATGGGTGAACAACATAATAATATGGTCTTCCTATATATATCATCTGACACATGCCTCAATGCGAACTCTCTCAAAACTCAAAAGTCAAAACAAGCTTAATTCGGCATATCTAAATTCTTCCACAAATAAACAATTGTCAAAAATGTACTCCCTCCGTCCGAAAATACTTGTCATCAAAATGGACAAAAAGAAATGTATCTACATACAGATACATTCCTTTTTATCCATTTTGATGACAAGTATTTCCGGACAGAGGGAGTAACTAAGCAGTGCCTTTTTCCAAAGGCTTTGTGACAAACTTGACCACGAATTTTGACAAGAAGATTAAGTGTCTGAAACTTACAAAGGACAACAGGTAGTAGAAAATAGCAGCTACATCAGGCACTGTACGCACCTTTCTCCTCGTGGTGGTGCTCGACGTCGGCAATGGATCCTCCGCCGGAATCCGAAGCGCCGGCGACGATCTCTAACCGCAGCTCCCTGTCGGAGAAGTGTGCCGAATTGAACGCAAACTCGAAACTGGGCACCACGCCGCCGCGCGAGAAGTCCAGCCCCAGCTCTGCTGCCGCCACCGCCGCCATCGCTGACTCTTCCTCAGCGTCCATGCCCTCTGCCACGTACGTATGGGAGAGGAGCACGGGACGGTGGCCGGTCGTAACCTAGCTGCCGAAGCTTCTTTCTTCGAGAAGACGAGGTCGGCGGTATCTAATTAGAGTAGTTTAACTTTTGGAAGTCTCTCTCAATTTGATTCAAAGCCTGATTGTAACAGTGCTGCTATATACAGTACGAGCAACTTTTTTTTCCTCTTCAATCAAAGACAAAAAGTGCCAAGCAAATTGATAACTTGTTTTTTTAGTTCAACTTATTATCTATTTTCTATACAAGCATATCGTGTTTTATGGCTTGTGGTGCTACCAATACAGCAGGGTCCCACTTCGTCCTGGTAGGTTTAGAATCTTCGGCCCCACCTATGACTTCTTTCTCGCAAGCATAGGCCAACAACTTCCACCATCGAACGGATGTGAGCATGTGGGTCCCCTCTCTTCAATCTGTTTGGTAGGAGAGAGAACAAAATTCCTCAAGTAAGGCATTCAAGAGGTGGCATTGTGTAGAATTATATATACAGTAGGCCTGTAGTATCTACTTCCCCTTCTTGGGGAGGCCATCTACCATAGAGTCGAGGGGCCAACGAAGATCTCCTCATCAATTGGGAGGTCATTTTGACAAAACTAGTGTTTCAGGAGGTGGCGATGACCTTGCCTTGGAATTTTGTCGTCTAGCTTTGCCCCGCCATAATTGTGCATGCTTCCTCGCCATTGTGAAGCCGGGGATGGACTATGCCAAAAAGGTCGGATTGTGTGTGCCGCCCATAGGACTACATCTATGTTTGCTGGAAGATTGCTTCTTTGTGTGCAAATGTTGGTCTAAAATATGGCTTATGACGAAGGTTGGAGGATCTGGAAGTCTCCTTCGACAACGCATGTGGTTGATCGCAGTCTAGAGACAATCAAGTACATGGTCCAAGTCAAGGTCTCCCGGGTGTGTGGGTGGGGCCCACCACACACTGATGGTGAGGCTTTCAATCACAATCAGCTCCAAGAAGCGGAGTGCAGCACCATCCGTGTAGGTGGGCCCTGGTGTTGGGGTTGATGTGTAAAGAGGAGGAAGAGAAAGGATGGAGTGAGGACCGGAGGCAACAAGACAGACGCGAAAGCCTAATATTGCCCTCGTGGGGGCACCAAATTCGTAGGCGGTGGCATGCGATATTTCTACTGGAGGGTGCACTGCTTTGATCTATAGTAGCATGCCTCGATCCAATGGCCGATATCTCTCCATCTCACGGTCGAACGGTCGAAAACGCATCAAGAAACAGATCTGGTGGCCAGGAATCGCTAAATTCTGAGGAGGCTGGGCTCCTCCCACGGTGATTGTTTCTGGATATGCAATCTTAGTCGGGTAGGTATGAATTAAGGACATAAAAAGTGACTGGAATACGAACTAAATCGCCTTAAGACCACATTTTTATTTTCCCACAACTAAACAATTCGAAATACCACACTTCTTCATAACAAATCTGAGTCGTGCTTCAAGTCTCGAATAAACTTAAGAACATGTTCAAAAAAGTACTGACACACATTTGGAATTACACAAAAAAAAAACATCAGAAAGAGGTCTACGATAAACCCACTTGTCAGACTGTTGCTAAGCAGTTTTGTGGAGGCAGTTTTACCTATAGACAGTCCCCATTGTACTACGTGACATGGTACCACCATAAAATACTAATCATGAATAGAAAACCCAAATATCTAGAGCTACACCTAACAAAGTAGTAGGTGTCTTTTTTAGAAAACCTATAAACTACGATCCATCTTACTCAGCAAAGTTGATTTGGACTTGAGTTGAATGTTCAAACTTGAACTACGAGGATAAACTTGCACAATGCAATCCTGTTATGTCTTGGTTGAAGCTACAATATCGATGATGTGTTCCTTCCATTTTTCTTTCTGAACTAAGACTTTGCAAAATAAATAGGGTTGGGATGTTCTTGTTTTTTAAGTCAACAGTTTCTTCAGAGCATCATAGCGAGGGAACACAACAGGCACTGCTTCAAGGTTTGGCTAGACTAGGTACTACGACGCCATGAGCGAAGACAAGAGCCAGACCGGCTCCAGCAAGGAGAGTGTCCCCTGCCCGGCCATCATTCATCAGGCACAACTTCCAGATAGTTGCCTGTCAGTTTGAAACAAGCACAACTTCATTCATCAGGACATACAGAAACGTATCAGTGCACAATCCCAGGAAGCTTCACTGGCCAATACTATTGCTGCATCTCACGCTAGGCTTCCATGGACAATCAGATTCGTCGTCAAACCGAGCTGGTGATGGCGAATCTAATCCAGAACAATAAAAAACAAGCTGAAACATCACGCCTGTCGAGAAGAAAATTATGGTGAATCTAAAACAAAAAAGATGGACCCTCACATTTTGAACAGATTAGAGAAAAAGTCGGATCAAATGTGCCGACAAATCGCCAGAGTTTTCCACCTTCTCACTGCAAGTTAGAGCCTCCTTACATCATTCAGGCAAGCCTAGTTTTCCACCAAAATAATGAAATGCGGCCACGACTGAACCACACTGCCAACATGCCACCTAAAGTTTCAGACACAAAAATAGCATTGAACCATGCTGCCAACATGCCACACCAACTGAAATTACATTGAGCCGATCTACCTAAATTTGCTGAGTGAGATATTGTCAAGATTGTAATTCCGGCTGCCCCACCGCCACCCTCAAATCAGCTCTCAGATGCAGCACTCCATCGATGAAGAGGTTGTCGTCAGCAATGAACATCGACCATGGCATGTCAAAAAGATCATTGCATCCATATAACTGATCTAACGAATCGAAGGTAACCTTATCTTCCAACTCGCTTACAAATTTTCCTGACGATCCATGCCTTGCAGCAAGCTCCATATCTACTGTCATATCTGTTGAGCCCTTGGGAATCTCACAGGCTCTCAAGGAGAGGCCAAAAGTGCAAATACTCTGCTCGTCCATTTTACAGAATGCATTAACATAAATACCCAGCCTGCAAGCCAGAAGTAGTGCGAGCGAATAGTTCCAGATGGGAAGAGTCGAGAGCACTCCTCGCGCGCTAGATCCAGGTAAACTGTAACCTGTGGGCGGGGTCGATCAAAAGCAACCAGTTTCACAGGTTTGTACTTGTAAGCTCGCTCAGCAAATTGACAACAGGTTTGCGTAGAAAGGGCACCTTCCAGCTGTCTTGGGTAAGCTTTGTGCAGAAGTACCTCAGTAATACGCTTGGTTAATCATGGTCTATATCCTCATCGGTGCATGCTAGGATCTCCTCAAGTGTCATGCATGTCATATGACTGAACCGAACCAGCGGAAGTAAACGAGAACTCAAGATCTTGCGTCTTTCCTCTGGTTCTGCATATCGTGCACGGGCCCACTCGAGCATGAAGACATATATGTAATCTTCAACTTCCACTTGTATGTCAGTATTTGAAAAGATGGCTTCGATCCCAGCAAGAGAAATGCACATTAGTTCATCTTCGAATCTGAAATGAGACAAACCATGCAATGCGTACACTAAATACATGATTTCATGACATCAATGTCTACAGTGTTCTCAGAAAAAGAAATAAAATATGGGTCCATTAAACAGGGATCACTAACTTATCAAAATCCTTGTACTTGTTGGCAAGGAATTCCTTGGCAACACCAATCACATGTTGAACCTCAGCAGCCAATGAAGTCGAGCAGGGATGGTCTATGCAGAGCAGTGCAGATTCTGTTGTCATAGGCAAGCTTGTGAGCAGCTGACTGCAACGCCTCATGCAAGAAATAACCTCAAACTTGTCTGCAGCCATCAAGATGTCGAGTAAAAGAGTAGGATCATTCGTTGTCAACTTTCCACTGTACATATAGCTTAGAAGCTCCATAAGGGCATTTTCCTCTGTGCCAAGTGAATGAAAACATAAAAATCATAAGAGAACAATTCAATAAAGAAGTTAACAAACGAAGGATAATCACTTTGTATCCTAAATAATCGTTTAAGTTGACTATTAACTTAAATTATTGAGTAAAGCTCCATGGGAGATTAACCCTTTTTTCCAATCACGGAAAATTTTATATCTATACTAGTACTACTATATCAAGCACACACTGATGACTAAAAGAGACAAGCTAGTGCATGGTGCATGCAATATATATAACAAATAATCATGCTTTTATTTAAATTAATTGTAACACAACCACAATAGCAAACTAGAATAAAATATGAGGAGGAATGTTACAGTAAAGCTATCACATTACCTGAATTGGCAATCCTAATTCTTGGATGTGTCTGATCAGATTCTTTCATGCCGTTTGAGAAAAGCTAAGGAACATGCAGCTTATTAGCAACTTGAAATGTCTTTACAACAAATCCATTTCCCTTGGTCATAAGAAATACCTTTAGAAAGAAAGGACTTCTTACAGCAAGAATCGCTGAATTGATATGAAGGGCCTTCACTGTTAAAATTTGTGTACCTGCCATGGCTGAGGAATAGTCAATACTCTCTCCATTATCAGCTGCAAAATACCAAGATAACTGGTATATGACACAACTAGGAAAAGTAAAAGGTACATAATTAAAACCATTGGACATATTATCTTCTGTTAAAAACTTAAAATACTTAGAACACTCTGTTCAATGGTACATATTCATTTAAATTCAATCTATGGATCCATGGCAAATGGTTAAAATAAGGTCACCAAAACTGAACGGTCATTTAGCTGCAGCCAGCAATCTAAGCATGCTTGTAGCTCAGTGAGCAAAGTGATCATGGATGTTATCTCAAGGATCCTATCAGAATTCATCAGAAAAGTATTTGTCAAAAGCCGAGCTAAGGCAATGGCTTTTAAAAAGGCTTCACGACAAACTTGACGAAGAATTGTAAAATGAAGATCAGAATTTCAAAACCTACAATTCCACAAAGCACAACAAGTGGTAGAACTTTAGGTGTCAACTGGATGACATGCTTCCAAATATTCTGACTCGCATGGTTGCGTGCCTCCATTGTCCAGTGGCCAGTCTCAGTTACAATGGATCGACTTTATTCTACTTTTAAAGTGTCAAAGGGGTTGTTATTTGTTGTGTCAAAGTCTGATGTATGGACAGGAATACATGGTATGCTACTTGTTCATTCTGAATAAATTTGATACTGAATTTAGCCCAGCAGAAATTTCATTTGGTCGTTTCCATGATAAGATCTCAGATACAAAACTTATAATAGCACTCTATTGTTTCACCGTTGCCGCAATCACTAATCCCTAATAAGAAGATCAGCCATGTGACTGCATATTGTGCCAGTACCAAATTTATCTCTATGCAACAGGTTGTATACTACATAAACCAGGCTAATAATGACCTTAAATGTTTTAATACCACAAAACAGACTAGCAGAGGCGAAAAATGCAGACTAATATTAGCCTTACATACTTATATGTTTTTTTAGAACGAAGGCTCGCGAAGAGCCCGGCTTTGAATTAACAAAGCCATCAACCGGCCAGGAATACAAACAAACGCCACACCACAACGGCCCAACGATACAAGGGAGCACTCTAGGAAGCTTACAACTCAACGCAGCACACAAGCACGAAAGGAATACAACCGAGCCCATTGCTTGTACTAGCCGAAGACAACAGCAAAACTGATAACAAAGGTAGCGACCGCCAGCAGGATGAAGACCTGCTAGAACAGAGTGTGGGCATGAACCAGGATGAAGAGAAACCAGGCGTCTTCCTCCTCTCGCGCCGCAGAGGGACCCTTCCCTCTCGCCTTGGATCGAAAGGCGTCGTACCAGCGGACCTGAGAAGCGCTCACCCTAGAGCAGAAGCGATGGCAACCTCGGGGCCAGGAGCAACCGCAGAACACAACACCATGGACGATGAGCACACAGCATCCACTAAACCGCCGCTACCAAGGACACCAGTAGACTGCCGGAAAGCCACCGGGAGCAGCTGCTGAAGAAAGGCAGCAAGGACCGCAAGGAAGACCGCAGAACGTCGAGGAGCAAGACCCGTCGGCCCTTGAAGAAGAGCACCGGGAGCCCACAGCCGGGGCCGTGTTGCTAATGCTGGGAAGGGGAACCCCATCCCCTACCGCCGGATCGAAGGCGCCGTACCGCCAGCCTTGAGCCAAACACGCCACAACTAGTGGGCACCACCCTTGAGGGGAACGGGGACAGAGCCGGCAATGCAATCCCGACGAAATCGCCGCCGGACAACCAGAGCCGCCCAAAGCTCGGACCTTTGACCCACATACTTATATGTTGAAGAGGGAACATGATTGTGGGGACTCGAGAGTTCTAAAGTTTTAGAAAGAAGTCCACATCACCCCCTGGGATTTCAGAAACCGGGTAATCTACCCCCTCAGTTTCTAAACCGGTTAACTAATCCCCTGAGATTTCTAATACCAGCCAAAGTACCCCCTAATCCCGATTAGAGTGGTATCCGCTGGTGGTTTGCTTGCGTGGCTCGAAAGGATGGCCACGTCGGCTTGGTGGGTGGGTCTCCTACTTAACTGCCCCTCCTGTTTGTTTGGACGTCGTCTCCCTTATTTCCTTTCGACGAGACGGCGGCGGGGCAACACATGATGATCGCCGCTTGACAGGAGCGGCGCGACGACTCCAGGTTAGGCGCTCAGCTCTTCCATGCCCAGCGCACGCGTCCTTCTCTTTGTGGACTACGCATTGAAACTTGCACACCTGCAACGACCCTTCCTGAATTCAGATGTCACACGCCCACACCTAGATAGTCAGAGATCTGTTCGGTGATTAGTACTAACGCACCACAGTTGCACGGGAGTAGTGCTTGTTTAGTTAATGTGTATACCGTGATTATCTCCTGGGCACTTGAACAATATAGGTTCTGTAGATTTTTAAGCAGTTTTCTAAATTCAGAGAATAGACTTGGCTCCGTTCAGGCCACTGCCATTTTCCAAGTTTAAGATTTTTGCTCCATGATTAATCTGGACCGACATGTTAGTATTCTTTTCATGGTACTTGTGTGATCATAATTAAACAACTAGCCGGCCGGTGAGCTACAGTACACATTGAAATAGCTGCTCCACAATCAGCAGTTTTCTTTCACACTTGATGGAATTAACAGTCGAGATAACTCAGGTTGATGCCTACCTGCATGTATTCTAAGTAATCAAAATTTACTAAATGCTCTGTTGTATTTTGTTGTTATTTCACAGATATGAAACCACTCGGTTACCTATCCGTTCAGCAGGCAGAACAAGGAGAGGGACAACCAGCAGAACAAGAAGATTGGCCAATTTCTGAAAAACCTAGACCTCTTCCACCTAAGAAAAGAACTCAGAAAGGGAGGCCCCAGACAAAGAGAAGGCAGGAAGAAGGAGAGAAACCTAGGGATCCATCAAAAATGTCACGAGCAGGCCACTTGTTCAAGTTGTGGAACCCAGGGGCGCAACAAAAGAAAATGTACTAACAACAATACTGCTGGTAACAAAGAGCATGACAACTTCACAAGAGGAGCTACAAGGAGGAAGGCAAAGCAAGCAAGTACAGAGGTGCCCCCTTTCTCTCTTCTTTTACTTGCATTTTTTTCCTGACATGTGCAAATGTGCTCACACTTACTGTTTTTCAACACAGCAAGATCATGTCCCATCAACACAACAAAGTTCAGCTCCTGGTCCATCAACAAAGCAAGGTTCTAGAGCATCTAAGCCAACAGATAGGAAGAAGAAGGTTTCAACTTCACAAAATAGTCCTTCCACTGCACCTTTCTATGAGAGAGCAAAGAATAGAAGGAAAGCACAGACACAATCATCTCAACCTCCATCTGCAACATCTTCTTATCAACAAGCACCTGGGTTGATATCTCAGGCAATGCCAAACCAATCAGGATTCCCATGGTTGTTATATGGCAATAATTGAACTGCTAGTTATCTAGCTATAGCAAAATAAAAATGAACTTGTGGTACATGGTTTACTGTGCATGCTCTGGTTCATGCTATATTATGTAAAACTGGTACCACTAGCACTTGTTCCCTATTATGTGACGCATGTACTGTTTTCTGATGTGGGCATGGCTTGTTCTTATGTGAATTTACTGTTGTGTTTAGAAAAATGTGTTCTTCCGAAGTAAAGCTGGAACTATACAAATAATTGGCGTGCTGTCTTGTTTATTAATTCTGCTATTGCCAATTTGCAATAATGATGTTGAATGTAAATAAAATGCTGCTAATTTGCAACCATGATAGTTGCAACAACAAAGTGCTTTCAGTTCTCAAAAGCTTTCATTCATGTCACAAGAAAATATTGCATTTAGATTACATATATTTGTGCATATGCGACAGTTTGTAGACTCAGAAGTACATTCACCAAACAAAATGCTTTCTCTGAATTCTTATATCTTCTCAACTAAACTGGGACAACAACACCAGCAAGAGAAGATGATTTTTTTACACATACTAATTCTCTATCTGAACTAAACTGAATTCTCTCTTCTCAGAGCATCATCACATGCCTACCAAGAGTATAATGTACACCATTTGGGCCCCTGGTACGATTATGTGTATATTTTTCCTGGAACTAATTGATCCTCTGAGGAAGCTTCAGTTTTGGTCTATTCGGATCATGTACGAGGAATGACTTGGTGAAACTGTTGACCCTTCTCGCCCCCCTCCAATGCGTCGTTGCGTCCTTGATGGTCTCTAGCATCTAGCCTGGATTCCTCGCCTAGATGCCTGCACTCACCAACAAGAAAATGCAACAGAGTGTTATGCTATTCTCCTTTTAAAGAAAACCTATGTTGTTAGTATCATACAGAATTCATGAAACAGAAAGTTGCTAGATAGCTCGAGCTCCACGGCACCCTCTATCTAGACCATCAATTTACCTGGTGATCTGTGCAGCTGGGTGTAAAGTAATCCCATACTATGGACAGGCCGGTCACTAGCAGTAGCTTTACGTCCTGCAGTTGCAGGGTCTGCCATGGCTTGCATGCAGTCACATACTCACATGCACCACATTCTGTAGACATGACATAACACTGTACATGCCACTGTCCACTCTCCCTCTCGTGAGCCTTTAATGATCGACATGCAGCACATGCTCCATCCAGGATGCTGCTTCCGGACACGCGAGACAGAATTGTTAGAGATGGCCTAAATGAAGAGGAGAGAGGAAAAAATAGGACTGAGCGAGATGAGAGAGGAGAAATATGTGGAGACCGAATTGTTAGAGATGGCCTAAATGAAGAGGAGAGAGGAAAAATAGGACTGAGAGAGATGAGAGAGGAGAAATATGTGGAGAGCACGTAATATCCCCGGTTTAAGAGAGAAACGCTGTGAGAGATGGTAGAATCGAGAGGAGAGAGAGACTAGAGAGAGCCTATCTGAGAATATTTAAGAGAGAGCTTGTGAGAGAAAAACCTTGTTTTTTAAAGAAGTGTGTGAGAGAGCCCGTGAGGGATTTCTTTAAAGAAGTAAGAAAGAGAATATGTGTGTGAGAGGAAGAGTAAAAGTATGCATGTGCATCATAATCGAGGAAGACCAGAGAGAGAGGAGTGAGGAAAGAGAGTTTGAGAGAGTCTGACCATGCATGCGGTCGGTCCCATGCGCGCCAGAGATGTACTGTAGATGTACTGTTCGGTCTTGTTAATTACTGTTAAGGTCTGCTCACATAGCGCATATCTCTATGTAGAGTATTTCAAAATGAATGGATAGGATAGTAGGTCCTGTGTAGCTCCAGCTACAAAAAACTGCACTCAAATGTTAACTAGAAACTTGTGGTCATCTTTGCTTTTCTGCAAGCACTAGCCCTGCAACTAGCATTTATCATGTATATACAAAATATTTTGGCAGTACCAACATTAATTATGTATATATGAAGTTTTTGCCAAGCACAGACTGGTGATAACCTTTCTTTCAACGAAAACGAAAACAAAAAAAAAGAGGTGGTAAAAATAATGCAGACTAATGTGTTGACCTAAAATGAAGGTCCCGAAACATTTTTTTTCCTCCCACTCCAAATACTTCTGTTACATCAAGAGCACGTTTGATAATAAAATGGTAGTACGAGTAGATTAGAAGGTTCCCGACTGACAGGCACGGGGTGGATATGTGAAGGCTTAGCCGTGTCCGAGTGCGTACGCCGCGTCGGACCCGACAGGCAGGAGCAACTGCAAATTGCACCAAATCCCTTGTCCTAGATCTGTTGGACTAGCCATTTTTCTCTCCTCTCTACTCCCTCGTCCGTGCTGGCCCTCCCCTAGCTCAGCCGCCACCCTTGCTCCGCCTCCGTACTGAGCCCTCAGCACCGCCACAACATTACTCCCCTCTAGTCTCGCCGCCACGGACACTATCATCGGCCCATACGCTGCCCTAGCACGTTCGTCTTATCTCGGACCGCATCTTGTCCTCTGTGTGTTCGACTAGTTTTTTGTGATTGTTTTGTAGGCAATACAATGGATTCAGATGGTTCGCCGGATGAGGAGTATAGACCCATGGAGCTTGATGAATTAATTGAAAAGGAGTTCTTCGGTTCATTGGATTCGGACAAAGAAACTGAGATGATAATGATCATGAGCATCCAACAGGAAATGGACCGGGAGGTAGAGCACATTCTAAACTTCAAGGATTCGATCAAAATTGGTACAGTCTATGCAGCTCGGCTACTCTAGAAGGACTACATTGATCACGTACCAACATTCCCCGATGAATGGTTTTGTCGATGCTTCTGTATGCACAACCTCTTGTTCTTGCGTGTGGTGAAGGGAGTAGAGGCACACAATCCCTACTTCAAGCTCACCTGGGATCTTGTGGAGCATATATGGACCCACAATGAAAATCAATAAATTGTGCTCTTAAAATGAATTTTATCTTCAAACTATGTATTCATGTGTATTATAGACATGTATGAATTTGCATGAATTTAAGGGTTTCAATTTGAGAAGTGTGGCTGTCCGGCAGAGGCGCGACCGCGGACATATATAGGAAGTGGGGATTTGTCAAGTCCGGCCGTAGATGCACTATAGAGTCCAAGGCAAAGAACACTCACAACTGCTCGGGTCTGTTCAATCTCGCCACCGAGCGGATCCAATTATCATCAAGTGGCTTGTTGTGCGCCGTACCGTTTTCCCGTGTTGCAGTGCTGAAGGGCATAGGACAACGAAGGCGAAGTACGCCACCGGAGCAGTTGGCGTGTGAGAGGCAGGATTTTACCCTCTTCGTGGGAGATGGAGGCTCCAAAAATTTTAAGTAACGTGGTTGTGCTCCTTTTCCTCGAAACAAGCTTTTGTCCTCTTTATAGATAAAGGCACAAAAAGCCGCACCGATACATAGTGATGAGAAAACCCTCATACAAGCAGGTCCGAACGAAAAAGAAGGCACCGGGCAAGTGGCACAAGTGCCACTAAGCCAACGCCAAACATGAAAAATAGGAGAGGCCACCCCTAACACACTACAGCGGTAGAGGGGCTCCACAAAATCCCACTTAGGGAAGTCCTCTCGCGACCGTGTCGCCCCCCCGCGGGCGACCGGCCGCGCGTCCCTCCTCCTCCCTCCAGCCACCCCCTTCCTCCCTCCCTCCCGCCGCCGTCGTCGGCGCCCGCGGCCGGCCTGGCCCCTGGGCTGCTGGTGGCGGCGGCCTCCCTGCCCTTCCCCTCTCGGTCGCTCTCCGGCGTGGGCGGAGATGCTCCGGGGGGTGCTCGGCGTGGCGGCGGGGCTCCGTGGCGCGACGCAGGCGGACAGCTGGGCGGCGGCGCCGCCATTGGCGGTGGGGCGGTGCGGCGGCGCGATCTGGTGTCGTCCGCTCGGCCCAGATCGGGGCCCTTCGGGCCCCATCTGGGCTTGGACGGGCCGGCGGCGGTGATCGTCTCCGGCGTGGCTTCTGGGAGGCGGGGGAGTCGCGACGAGTGGCTGGGTGCTGGCGGCGCCGACGCCGACTTGCTGCATCGTGGCCGGCGGGGCTTAACGGGCCCGCTGCGGGCCTGGCTGGGCCGGGGGTGGCCCGGCATGCCCCGCGGCCATGTTCGGACGGCTACCGCGACGATGCCGGAGGCATGGGCCTCCCGCACGACGGCGGTGGAGGTGGTTCCCTCCCGCTCGGCGTCGGTGTTGCTGCTCCCGTTGTGGTGCGCTTCTCTCCGGTCCTCTTGGCCTTGTGGTGGTGTTCGTAGTGAGGCGGCGTTTCTGCGTAGGCGCATGGGGGTGGGCGACGGTTTGGCGGGTTGGTTTCATCCGGTTGGGCGGTTGGGTCTGGGAATGCGGGAGAAATCCCTGCCGGCTTCGGCCCCGACGCGGTGACACCTGCGGGTGCCACCATTCCTTCCTGGAGGGTGTCGGTGGTATTCACCCCCCACCTCCCTCCGCGTGCCGGGGGAAACCCTAGGACTCGTCCGGGTAGCAGCGTCGTCGGCGTCGCATTCCTTCTTGGAGGTGCTGCTTGGTACGCGGCGGTTAGGAACCTCGGTCTGTGGTGGTTTTTTTCCGGTGGGCACCGCGGTGGCGGGTCATCCGTGCTTTGCCGAGCTGCCGTAGCTGACATTTGTTTCTTCTTCCTTTTCTTTTGGTGTGTTGTGCTGCTCGCCACAGCGATCTCTGTACTCGGTGTTGGTGCTTTGGAATACAAAGCGGGGGGAAACCCTTTTTGGTAACACACTAAGACTACAGAAGAGGATCGGAGCCACGCCGCCAAAAGAAACCACCGTGCCCTTTTTCTGTCCAGTGTTTGTTCTCAGGTCCAAAGGATTGATTTTATATAAATTTTGCAGGGGTAAGAGCTTGATTTTTTTTATCACCATATAGCGTCAAATCAAATACCAAATATTTGTTGTATTCGGATCGGGTGTATGAGCATTGGATGATATAGAATCTGCTACAGTTTCTTTGTGTGTATAAATCTGATGATGATCCACACAAATGTCACTGTCAGATATAAGGTTTTAGATTTCCACATACGTGGTAAATTAACTACGTTACATGAAAAGAATCATAATAAATCCAAAAGAAACGCGAGATCTTACTCCACAAATTCATACGCCCAACACCGATCCGCGGCAACCAACCAAAAATTTACGCTCGGATACTGTACACACCTTTTTTCTTTTTCTCGGGGTGTCGTGCACAGTCGGCGGCGGATCCTCTGCCGAGCTCGTAGCCGGAGACGATCTCTATCCGCAGCTCCCTATCGGAGAAGTTGGGCAAATTGAACGCGAACTCGAAGCTGGGCAGCACGCCTCCGCGGGAGAAGTCGTCCAACTCCGTCGCTGCTGTCGATGGCGCCACACCAGCAGCCATCGCTGACGCTTGGCCGGCGGCCATCTAGACGACCTGGAGGAGGCGTAGGAAAGGAGGAAGACCAAGGCCGCAACACTAGCTTCGAGATGGCGAGGTCGCCTCGATCCTTCCGGCGGCGTTAATGAACTTTCTTATCTATCCATCCCTTAAAAAACAGTTTGGCACAATAATATACTGTATCGCAAAAAAAAAAAAACTGACCAAAAAAAGAGAGCAACATGGACGGGTAGAAGTTTTTTTTTCTTGCGAGAAGACAAAAAGCAATAAATAAAGTACCATAAACCCTTACAAAAACACCTTACAGAAATGAAATAATACATCCAAATCCTTTGGAGTGTCAAGTCTTCTTCCTCTTGTGTCTACCAGTGGCGCACTCTGAGCAAAACTCGTCGCCGCCTCTAGGTCACCATCTCATTCGAGCAAACTTGTTAAGACCTAGGAGTTTGGAAAGGTTGCGAACGCAAGTTGTCGATATGGGTTAGAAGATGTTGACAACCGCGACGCATGTAAAAAATCGTTGTCTCGAGAAAAATGCGAGAGAGGGCATGTATAACGCCCTAAGTTCAGTCGGGCGGAGTTGGAGAACACAACTCTCACATGCTCCTCGACGTAGCCGAAGCCGACAAACCTTCATCTGTCGAAACTGGAGCCTAAGGAGCAAGACGCACAACTGTACCATCCGCTCCACATGACTGCGCACTGAGACAAACCTGTAGAAGAAAAATCACAACCTAGAGAATCAGATCTGGGGACACACCACCCTTCACATGCCTCCCAACGATGACAAGAAGTACCATCAGAATGAGGACACAACGAGGAGGAGTTATCCCATGCTGACATCGGTGCCATCGTCTTGCCACCGACGATTGGGAACCAAAACCTAAACTCAAAACCTCAACCTACTACCACAGGTCTGAAACAGCAGGGGTCACTGCCCCCTTCCTTCGACGGATCGACGAATGGAGGGAGGGGCCGTGATCTCACCGGGGAGGAGGTAGATCGCAGCTGCCACTGAATCCCCTAGGGTTTCACGGGGAGGAGGGATGAAAACACTCCCAGAAGAAGATTTTTCTTTTGCCATGAGGGAACAAAGTAAAAGTTGGGGATAAAAAAAGAGAGAAGAACAAAGACTCACAACTTGTAATATCGTGACAACTACAGTTAGGATTCCAAGAGCAAGGGTTCCGTCGATGAGTTCATCCCCCCCTCCGGTCGGCAGCCAGTGAAACGACTGAGAGTGGGGAACTTCAAGTGTCCATCTTCTAGCTTGAATGAAACGTTTTTATTACGTTTTATAGTGCCATGGTGTCACTTCACCCTAGCATAGAACCCTGTACTCGGAGGTCAATATCCGAAGCTCAAACCCGAAAAACCCGAAATATTTTCGGGTAGAAATCTAGAAACCTGAAATTTATAGGAAAATTCAGGTTTATAGTCCCGGTACCGGAACAACCCTAATAACCCAAAATTAGGAAAAAGAATAGAAAAATTTGTTGCTCTAGAGAAGGCCCGCCCTAACATAGTACTCTTTCCCTCGTGACCTAGCTAGGCGTCATCAAGTTATTGTTGGCCAAATAACACCCGCGTTGATAACCGTTAGATGCTCAGCACCTGGCTGTCTGATCTTCTCTTTGCCGGCCTCTTTCTTCCCATCTTGTTGTCCTCATTGCAACACCTCTGGCCCGCACCATGGTCCGCCCAACACCAATGCAGCACCGCTCCGAGCAAAAAGTTGTCGACCAATGCACGTGGCTCTAGTAGCAACTCCCGCGACCTTGTAGCAGCTGCTCGCATCAACACCGTCTATCATAGAGACTCCGGCGACCTCGCAATAGTGGCTCACAACAACAACACCCATAGCGAAAGTGCCTTTATGCTCCCGAGCTCATTTGAGCTCGGTGAACAGTAAAATCGAAAAAAAAACAAAAAAAATTCAAAGAATTCCAAATTTTTTTTGGGAGAAACATTGACAAAAGTTCTAAGTGCTTGCAAAAATTCATCATGAAATCACATTCCTGTAAGGCGTGGCAAAAATAATAAATTCAAGCTCCAAAATGCTTTTGAAAGTAGCATTTTCAGAGTACCAAATTTTTTTTGCCACGCCTTCTAGAAATGTGATTTCACGACGAATTCTTGCAAGCACTTAAAACTTTTGTCAATATTTCTCCCAATTTTTTTTTGGAATTTTCTTGAATTTTTTTCGATTTTACTGTTCACCCAAGCTCAAATGAGCTCGGGTGCAGAAACTCCACGTCCCACCCATAGTAGCAAACTTCGGCGACCTCGCATCCCCTCCCCCTTCGTTTGCACAACAAATTTGGTGTTGGAGAAGAAAAGAGAAGGAGGATAAGGTAAGAAGGAACAAATGGCTGAGAGAAAGCGGTGGTGGGTGGAGAATACGAAGGAGGTGGATGGGTGAGATGTGTGTGGGCATGTGGCGAGCCGTGAAAGTGGCTGGCGCGTCGGATGTCTACAGACGGCTGATTAAAATCGTTTTCCATTCTCCATCGCCATCCTCTCACTCACCCCGTTGTCACACAACACAAACTCACGCATCATACCACCACGAAACCAGGCAACCGACACGACGCTTGGCTCCACTTCTCGCTCGTCGGCACAACGCCCCCCTCCCTCTGGTAGCTGCCACCACCACTGCGTGTGATGGCCGGCCGCCTCCCTTCGTTCCTACTGGCTGTTGCCACCACCTTCTATCCCGTCGGCCGGCCACCATCGATCCTTACTATCCGCCGGCCGACCGGCCTCTATCCGTCCTACCCGTTGGCCGCCGCTGGAGAGATGGAGTGAGAGGTGTGCGGAGGCGAAAGTGTCGTACCTCTTCTGGAGGGACGTCGTACGTGTTTATAGAGCAGGGACGCACATCCCTGATAGCGCATACAAGTTCGTTACAGGAGATTACAAGAGATTACATCTTGGAGAGAAAGTTAGGTAGAGATAGAGATAGAGTTTACATGAGATAAGATATCTTCTACCTAATATCTAAACCTCCTAACAAACATATCACACAGCCTCCTGTATCACGCAGCTCCTGTAAGTTATGGATGTTTAACATCCTCCCTTAATCACAACTTCATCAAGTTGAGATTATGCTTGAAGTCCTCAAAGTTGCGTATAGGCAAGGCCTTTGTAAAGCCGTCTGCAACTTGATCCTTTGAATGTATGAACCGAATCTCTAAGAGCTTGTTAGCAACTCTTTCTCTGACAAAGTGAAAGTCTATTTCAATATGCTTTGTTCTTGCATGAAAGACAGGATTTGCTGAGAGATAGGTGGCTCCCAAATTATCACACCACAGTCAAGGAGCTTGAGTACTTTTCACACCAAGTTCCTTAAGCATAGACTGTACCCATATAATTTCTGCCGTGGCATTAGCCAGTGCCTTGTACTCTGCCTCTGTACTGGACCTGGAAATTGTGGCTTGTTTTCTGGCACACCATGATATGAGATTGGGTCCAAAAAATACTGCAAAGCCACCAGTTGAGCGTCTGTCATCCAGACAGCCTGTCCAGTCTGAATCAGAAAAGGCACTAACAAGGGTTGAAGATGACCTGCCAAAGTTAAGACCAATGCTCAAGGTATTCTTCACATATCTAACTATGCGTTTTGCAGCAGTTAAATGAAGTGAGGTTGGTGCATGAAGGAATTGACACACTTTGTTGACAGCAAAAAAAATATCAGGTCGTGTGAGTGTCAGGTACTGGAGTGCACCTACTAGACTCCTGTATTTGGTGATGTCCTCAGGGCTCAATAGTGTTCCTTCTGTGAAAGACAACTTCTCTTTACTAGACAAAGGAGTAGATGTGGGTTTACAGCCTTGCAAGCCAGCCTTTCTTACCAAGTCGGTTGCATACTTTTCTTGGGAGAGATGAAGTCCATCCTTGTGCCTTTTACCCTCAATCCCTAGAAAATAATGCAAATCTCCAAGATCCTTAAGAGCAAATTCAACACTTAAATCCTTCAAAAGTCCTGCTATTGCCTTTCAGAAGAGCTTGTGACAATAATATCATCAACATATATGAGAACAAATATGGATGTGTTAAACTTATTGTAAATAAACAATGAGGTGCCAGACTTTGAAGGAATGAAGCCAAGTGTTTGCATCTTTCTGCTAAGACGGGAATACCATGCCATTGGAGCTTGCTCCAGTCCATACAATGCTTTATCAAGCCTGCATACATGAGAGGGTGGATGTTCATTTTCAAACCCAGGTGGTTGTTTCATGTATACTTCCTCTTCCAGAACACCATGAAGAAACGCGTTCTGTACGTCTAGCTGTCTGAGACTCCATCCCCTGGAAACAGCAATAGACAAAACAAGATGGATGGTAGCAGCTTTTACAACTGGATTAAATGTGTCCTCATAGTCTATACCATACCGCTGTTTGAAACCTTTTGCAACTAGTCTGGCCTTGTAACGATCAATTGTTCCATCAGATTTTCTTTTGATCCTGAAGACCCACTCGCAGTCAATAAGGTTTTTACCTTGTTGTGGAGGAACCCAGTGCCATGTTTTGTTTTTCTGTAATGCCACATATTCTTCATGCATTGCCTTCCTCCACTTTTCATCATCAAGAGCCTCCTCAAGTGTATGAGGCTCACCTGGTTCACCTGTAGAACAAACCATGCCATACTTGGTTATGTGTTTATAACTAACAGGTGCAATTACCCCTTTTTGAAGTCTTGTACGCCTTGTCTCAGTTTGTGGCGCAGAAGATCCTGTGGGCTGACCAGGAGACAGAGCTGCGCCCGATCCCGAGGCGGATTCGCCCGCGCCAGCAGTTGCAGCAGATTCCAGCGTTGGCTGGACGCGGCGCGGATCTTCTGTGGCATGCGGCTGTTGCTCAGAGGATGCATGCGCCACAGAAGATCCTGGCCGACCGGGCGTCGTGGGACCGCTGGGGTCCGCTCCGTGGCACGCGCCTGTCGCGCGAACCGCGCCGCGCCGCTTGTACACCACTGGTTGGGGAGGAAAGCGCGTGCAGTCCGAGCCAGCTGCAGCGCTGTCTGGGCCACCCGCAGGTTTCCGCGTGTCCGCTGGAGAGGCGCCTTCGGGTGCGCCTGCCCCGCCTGGCGCGACAGCGACGGAGTCTGAGGAGTCCGGCTGCACAGATCCCGTGGTGGATCGCCTGCTCTGCTCCAGAGTGGATCCCAAGGAGGATATGCCCCCTTCACCACGACACATGTGATATGGCGCTGTTGAACGGATTTCTTCATTATTTTCCGAGCTGTTTTCGTCGCTGTGGTTTCCTGTAGCAGTAGAAGGCTCATGCATATGGTCAGGAGGGTTAGTCAACATATGACCAGTACAGTTATTAGTTCCCCCTTGATCATGACCAACAAGATGAGGTGACAACAGAAGAATTTCTTGGCGAAGCATAGCACCGGCGTTGGGATGGAGGTCAGCAAAGGGAAATTTTGTCTCATCGAATACGACGTCACGAGATATGTAGACGCGTCCTGTGGAAACATCAAGGCATTTTACCCCCTTATGCTGAGCACTATACCCAAGAAACACACATTGTGTTGAGCGAAACATGAGTTTGCGTTTATTATATGGACGCAAATTAGGCCAACATGCACAACCAAAGACACGCAGAGAAGAATAGTCTGGTTTAGTGTGGAGAAGTCTTTCGATGGGAGTGTCATTGTTGATGACACGACTGGGAAGCATGTTTATAATGTGTACGGCAGTGAGAAAGGCCTCATCCCAGAACTTAAGTGGCATGGAGGCACCAGCTAACAAGGCAAGGCCAACTTCAACGATGTGCCTATGCTTGCGTTCAGCAGAGCCGTTTTGTTGGTGAGCGTGAGGACAAGACACGTGATGAGAGATGCCAAGGTTTTGGAAGGAGTTTAATTTTTCGTATTCCCCTCCCCAATCTGATTGGACAGCAAGAATTTTCCTATCAAACTTTCTTTCAACAAGTGCTTGAAAGTTTTGAAAAACTTGAAACACGTCGGATCTTTTCTTAAGAAGATAGATCCAAGAAAACTTGCTGTAATCATCAATAAAGCTTACGTAGTATGTGTTTCTACCAACAGAGCTAGGGGCTGGACCCCATACATCAGAAAGGATTAGTTGCAATGGTTGAGTAGAAACACTGGTGGAGATAGGATAAGGTAATTGATGACTTTTTGCTTTTTGGCAAGAATTACAAATAGTCTCAACATTGCGCTCACCAACAAACGGGAGCTTATTTTTTTTAAGCAAACGTTCAACTAAGGAAAATGAAGCATGTCCTAGACGATCGTGCCATCGTGTGGACGAAAGCTTGATAGCACCACAAGCTTGTTTATTGAGTCTTCTAAGCTCCGGAATCAACGGATAAAGACCTCGAACGCATCTACCTCGATAGAGGGTTTTCTTCGTGGCCAGATCCTTAATCAAAAAGAAGAAAGGATGAAACTCAATATAGACATGATTGTCAAGAGTAATTCTATGAACGGATAGAAGATTTTTGTCTGCACTAGGGACATGCAAAATTTTTCTAAGATGAATTTTACGATGCGGGGTAGTAATAACTGAATGACCAATGTGACGTATCCTCATACCTGCACCGCTAGCGGTGTGAATCTGGTCTTTGCCATGGTATTTCTCCCTGAGAGTCACCTTCTCAAGTTCTCCAGTAAGATGGTTTGTGGCACCACTGTCGAGATACCAGTTGGTATCTACACCGTATGAGCCATCAGCACCAGCAACAACCTTTTCATCATCTTCAGACGAGGCTTCATCTTCATCGAACCGATACCAGCAGTCCTTTGCTGGGTGGCCTGGTTTGCCACAAATCTGGCACCGTACATAATCAGGGCGAGACCTGCTGGACCCGCCGCGGCGGCCCCGATTGTTGGTGGAGACAGGGCGCCCGCTGCGAGAATTAGCGCCACCGTTGCTGCTGCCACCTCCTTGCTTGCCTTTGGAGCGAGGAGGACCACGGTGACGAGAGTAGCCGCCGCGCCCACGCGCCGCGACATTGGCAGAGGACTTGAAACCGCCCGATCCCTGGTACTGCACAACCCTTTGATCGAAATTGCTTAACATGGAGAAGAGTTCATCAAGGGATACCAGAGTGATGCGCGCGTCAAGGGCAGAGACGAGGGGTTGATAGTCCATGTCGAGGCCGTGGAGGATGTAGGACACGAGCTCATCATCCTAGAGCGGCTTCCCGGCGGCGGTGAGTTCGTCGGCGAGGCCACGCATCTCGGCGAAGTAGGTGGTGACGGTCTTGTTGCCCTTCTGGGCGTTCACCAGGGAGGTTCTGATGTTGTTGACGCGGCTGAGAGACTGCGAGGAGAACATGCCTGACAGTGCCGTCCAGAGCTCGTGCGACGTGGTGATCGCGGTCACCTGCACAAGCACCTCCTTGGTGAGGTTGTTCAGCAGGTATCCAAGCACCTGCTGATCCTCGCGCACCCAGATGGGATGGAGAGGATTTGGCTCGGTGGATTCCTTCCCTTCCTTGTCCTTGGTGGAGAGGATCCTGGCCGGCTCCGGTGTAGCGCCGTCGACATAGCCGAAGACGCCCGCGCCTCTGAGCTGCGGCGTGACTTGCGTGCGCCAGAGGATGTAATTGGTGCGGGATAGCTTCTCTGTAACCTGGCCGCTGAGACCAAGCTGGGAAGCACCGGAGGAGGACGCCATGATAGCACTGGTGGGGATTTGATCTAGACGATGTGGAAGAGATTGGCTTTGATTACCATGTGCGGAGGCGAAAGCGTCGTACCTCTTCTGGAGGGACGCCGTACGTGTTTATAGAGCAGGGGCGCACATCCCTGATAGCGCATACAAGTTCATTATAGGAGATTACAGGAGATTACATCTTGGAGAGAAAGTTAGGTAGAGATAGAGATAGAGTTTACATGAGATAAGATATCTTCTACCTAATATCTAAACCTCCTAACAATATACCACGCAGCCTCCTGGTACTACGCAGCTCCTGTACGTTATGGATGTTTAACAAGAGGGTGAGGAAGGAGCAGTAGTGCTTTGCCAGACGCCTTTCTTTAGTTGCTCAAATTTGGGCAATTCAAGGTTACCCGAACCCTAACCCAAATTTTCGGGTATCAAATTGTGCAAGCAAATTTTGGGTATCAGTTTTGGAAACCCGATTTTTTGATAAGACGAATACCCCGACCCGATTTTCGGGTAGACCCGAAGGCCCAGCGTGAGTGTCACTGATGACCATGACACTGTTTCGATGTCGTTTGGTTTGGTGTTCAAACAAGTTTGGGAATTTTCCTTGTTGACCTTTATGGTGAACCCTTACTTTCGAGTCTTTGCGAGCAAGGTCGTATATTTGTTCTGGTGATGTTGGCACGGCTTCCTATTTAAATTGTGATGGTGCTCCTCATCTATGTGTTTGGTGTGGTTGCCAATTTTCATCATACACGACAGTCACATAAGACGCATCTCATGTCAACGGTAGCCAACATGCACCATGAGTAAGCAAACCAAGTACATACAACATTTGGTCTGGATCGTCCTTTCACTATATGACGATAGCTTCATGTATGTTGCAATGTGCTCGTTTCCTTAAGCTCCTCACAGTAGAGGGAGGAGAGGAGTCCTAGTTCTACCACCATTTTTGGGTCTTAATGTGTGCTACCAATGGATGGAAGCATTCATAAAAAATGGTAAAAAGGTAAGGAATTAAACTCAACGATGAGGGATATGTTTCTATAATCCCACATGATTTCAGATGGAAATTGGATCTACAGATAATTATATACGATGTTGATTCCACAAAAAAAAAACCTCGATCCACTCATTTTTGTGCGTACAAGCTGAGGGTAGAGTTGTTAAAGAAAAAAAAACCCTCTTTGATAGGGTTTCAGACGATTGGGAGCTTTCTCTCTTGATTTTGTCCACAGAGACAAATTCAACCCCTCCGCAACCACGCCCTTTCTCGGCGCCCTGGTGCATCGACCCTGCCTCTCCCTGCCGCTCCGGCTCCGCGCGACAACAACTACACATTTTTATCACGTACATGAATTAGATATTAACATGTACTCCTTCGGTAAAGAAATATAACAGCGTTTAGATAACTAAAGTAGTGATCCAAACGCTCTTATATTTCCTTACGGAGGGAGTAGTAGTTACAAGTTATTCTATCTGTGATTACACATTTTTTTAATCTATTGATTGATGTATTTATTGATAAAGTATATATTATTCATTGCTTAGAAAGCCGACAATCGAACCGGTGAACTGGCGGTCTGACCGATAAACGAGAACCGACAGCCTTGCCGGTTCGATAACCGGTTTGGTTTTTTAAACTATGAAAATATGTCTATATGCATTTGTATGTAGTCCTTATTGAAATATCTAAAAAGACTTTTATTTAGGAACGGAGGGAGTAGACGAGTCTTGGTTCTTCAGTTTCATTCATTTTTAGTGGATGGACGTAGAGTAGTATATATGGACACTGTTGTAAGGAAACTCTACTCACTTCGTTCCAAAGAATCAAAGTATAGTGAACATTAGATTTTCTATAGTCAAAATTTGTATACTTTCACTAACTTCATAGAAAAATTATCAATTTCTAGAATGCCAAATCATTATCATTAGATTCATTACAAAATATAATTTTATATGGTATAAATGTAGTGTTCTAGTTTAGAAAAATGTTTCTATTTTTTTACAATGGGTTTCTCTATAAATGTTGTCAAAGCTTAAGAAACTTGATTTTTGGAAAACCAACTATGTATTAAGGAACTATGGGATAATAAGCCAGATGAAGCCAGTTTTCAACTCTCTCAAGTTTTCTGGAGCCAGCTATATATTGCGCGACATCTAGCACTGGACGTCGACCTCGCTTCCACAACGATAGGCCAGGAAGCTCATCGCGCTTCAATGCTTCCAGCTGAAAAAGTGCAATCTAATTACACCATTCACATTCAGGCACCAAACATTCCAGCAGAAGCAAAAACATAGCTATACAAGACCGCACCAAGCCTGCACCCAAAAGCCAACACTGCCCATATGCCCAGCCAAGCAACAATATCCAAAATTATAACTGAAATCCCATTGAACTTTGTGACACTTACAACTGCATCATGGATCCAACAGACCACTTACAAGATAACGACCAACACAGAGAAAGATTCTCCACATAAACTGTATGATACAACATGCAACAACGACATACAAAGGCAACACATAAACGCACACATATATTACTAAGTAACATGCAGTAGCAGCGGCCGGCCCACGTACATCAGCTACTCTGTTCATAGCCCTTCAGGGATGAAACTGAAATCCACGACTGAAGCGTCTGATACTGCACACAAGACACGACCCAGTTAACTCAGCTGCGTGAGATATCAGATCAGGTCTGTAATTCAGGCTGCTCCACCAGAGTCAAGTCGGCTCTCAGATGCAGCACACCGTCGATGAAGAGGCTGTCATCAGCAATGAACGTCGACCATGGCATTCCAAAAAGATCACCGCATCCCTGCGAACAATCACCAGTCATGGTGTTCTTATATCCGTACTTGCTCACAAATTTTCCTAACGGCTTTGTCCTTGCAGCAAACTCAATATCTAAACATATTGAGCCTGCCGGCTCATCAAAAATATGTAATGATAGGGCAAAGCTGTACGACGTTGCCTGCTCAACCATTTTGCAGTTTGCCAAGAGATAGAATTTGTGCCCTGCGAGATGGAACATTTGCGAGCATATACCTCCTGATGGGAAGAGTCGGGAACACTCGTCACGCTTTAGATCCATGTAATGATGTAAACTGTAACCTGTGGGCAGGGTTGATTAAACGCAACCACTCTCACAAGTTTGAAGTCATAAGCTCGCTCAGCAAATTGCCGACATGTTGTCACGTTTGCTGCAAGAGCACCTTCCATCTGGTTTGGGTATGCTTTGTGTAGAAGTAAGTACCTCAGCAATATGCTTAGTTAAGTACTGATGGTCTATATCAACATCTTCACATGTTAGGACCTTCTGCAGTGCATCACAGCTCATATTACTGAATCGTACCAGTGGAAGTAAGCGGTAACTCAAGACCTTGCGTCTTTCCTCCTCCGAATAATAGTATCGCACACGGGCCCACTTGAGCAAGAAGTAATAAACCACATCTTCACATAGCACGTGTAGGTCACTGCTCGAAAAGATGGCTTCGATTCCAACAAGAGAGATGTTCATCAGTTCATCTTGGAACCTGAAATGAGATAAATAATGCTATGAGTGACATATAAACGATATAATTAGTGACATCAATGTCAACATTTTCTCCGAAACGAAAAGAAAAAATCATTGCTCCATCAAATAGTGGTCACTTACTTATCAAAATCCTTGTATTTATTGGCAAGGAATCCCTTCCCTGCACGTACTAAACTCTGAACTTCAGCAGCCATTAAAATGGAGCATGGATGGCCTAGGTATAGCAGTGCAGATTCTGTGGTCATAGGCCGGCTTATGAGTAACTGACTGCAGTACCTCATGCAAGCAGGAACCTCAAATTTGTCAGCAGCCATTAAGATGTCGAGCAGAAGAGTGGGCTCAATTGTTGTCAGCTTTCCAATGTACATGAATCTTAGAAGCTCCATAAGGGAATTTTCTTCTGTTCCAAGTAGAAGGAAAACAGTAAAGGCACAAGGATTAAGAGAACAGTGCAAAAAAGAAGTAAGAAAAGCTCCACCTTGGATTAACCTTTTCCAATCATGGAAAAGTTCTATCTATACAATAATAGAAAACGCATGAGTTGGCGGAATCCAAACGATCTTAACCATTCGACAATCAGATCCAATGGCTCATAAATTAAGTTTCACCTTGCAAAGCATCTCATAATTGCATATTGATTACAAAGATACTTGAGAGAGTTAATTAATCCATGAATTGCCCGCATCGCTGACTACAGAGACGACACGCACTGGTGGATACTCTATATGATAGCCCTATAGTACTGGTTACCTACCGCCATCGCTTCGTAATCCGCACTACGAGTTTGAATTATCAAATGAAATTAGTTAACATACAATTAATTGTTAACCTCAATAAGGAAAGTTCTTCAGTAATTTTAATAAAGTGCGAACATGCACTTAGAAACGTGTGTGTGAAGTCTGCGTAACTAGTCCTATAAGTGGTAGAAACTACAAAACATAATATTTATTTACCACAAATAATCAATGTTCTATATACAGAATATAAACGGTAACACAACCACAATAGAGAATTAGAATAAAAAGTAAGAGGAAGAAGGTTACAATTAAGCTATAATATTACCTGAATCAGCAATCCTAATTCTTGGATGTGACTCATCAGATTCTTTCATGCCATTTGTGAAAAGCTAAGAAACTGAAGCTTATTAAAAACTTGAACTGACTACATAACAAATACATTTCACATGGCTATGAAAATTACCTTTTGAAAGAAAGGACTTCTTGCGGCAAGAATCACCGAATTTATATGAAGGGCCTTTACTGCTGAAATTGGTTCGCCTGCCATGGTTGAGGAAGAGTCAATACTCTGTCCTTCATCAGCTGCAAAAAAACAAGATCAATGAGAAACAAGACAACTAGGAAAAGTAAAATGTACAGAGCAACCATTAGATAGATTTTCTTCTGTTAAAATGCTTGGAACATTCTGTTCAATGGTGCAGATTCGTTTAGTCAGTCTTCAGATGTATGATAAAATGGTTAAATTATCACAAAGATTGAACGGCCATTTACTGCAGCCAGCAAGCATGCCTGTAGTTCACTGAGCAAAGTGATCATAGATGTTATCCCAATGACCCAACAAGAATTTCGTATAACTTTATCAGATAATTATTTGTCAATACTCAATACCCAAACTTATACAATGCCTTTTGAAAGGATTCAGAAACTTGACCAAGAATTTCAGAACCTGCGATTCCAGTAAGGACAACGAAGTAGTAGAACTTCAGGTTTCAGGTCGAGTAACTTCTTTCCAAAATTTCTGAATTGCATCGTTGAGCACTTCCACTGTCCAGTCGCTAGTCTCAATTGCAGTGGATTGATCTTATTTTACGTTTGCAGGAACAATAAATATTGAAAAAAAGAAGTTAACAGCACTGCCACATCAAAATGTTGGACTAGATATTTGTTGCATCATTGTCATATGTATGGATACTGGAAGACATTTGTTGTCTTCTCTGAATAAGTTTGATGTTGATTTAGTCGACCCCAAATTTCATTGTCATTTGTGTCGTACATTTCCACGATAAGACCTCAGGTGAAAACTTACAATCTATACAACGTGAATCTGTAATACTTAAACATAAGAGGTTGTCAAGCAGCCTAATTGACATATTACATGCTTGAACAGGCAAGTGAGGCAACATGGCAGTGGAGACTGCAGAGTTATAAAGTTTTATGTAGTTCTTCCCTCCACATCTCCTCTCCAAATATAAAGGATCATATTACTAACATATGAAATAGAATTATGAAATCATGAAATAATTTTTCCAGCGTTCCAAATACAAATCCATAGTCAAGCACTAACATATATAGTAATAATATGTTCTTCAGTTTCTGGGATACATTCAGAAACATAATAATTGGCAGATTTGGCATGTGGATAATGTACAATCTCCGGGTCAAAACTAATGCTCATCGGTTAACTACTTTTTCTCTACAAAATTGAGTTCGATTAAATGAGCATGCACAGCTGTCAATATCAGAGACCCTCTCTTATGGGCCAGAGAAAAAAAATCGTAGAAGGCCAGTGATCATGTGTCATTCCTCCAAGTCATGTCCTCGTCCAAGTCCGCTGAAGCAGGCACAGAAAGCCGTTCCCGGGAACAGATTTGTCGCGCAGCCTTAACTCTCATCCACACACGCACATATTAGCGCATTAATAAACAAGTAAGAGATTTTGGGTGTCATTAAATAGGTGTATTGCCATGGTGTGCACGGCTTGGTTACCGGGAATGTTTCCTCCCGCCCTATATACCGGTCCTGAGGGAGTAACTCTTACATATACACAGCATCCTAGTGACCCACGGGCCACGGCACATAACTTATGGATTCTCTCTATTACATTGTTTAAACCTTATGCTAAACCCTAACACCAGGGGCGGCGCCACCGTATATGGTCGGCCGACCCAGGTAGCCGACGTGCGCCCGAAATACCTATCTATTCGTCCCTCCCATTAGTCGATTTGTTTTGGATGATAGGCACAAAACATGATTCGTCGATCTGGTTTGAACAGAAAATGATTCGTTTTTATACATGAGCTTGCATTTAAGTGGAACACGGCCTAGCCCTCAACAAAAGTAAAGTAGAACACGGCCTACATGCAGTCCAGCTGCGCCCCATCCCCCAACCAGCAACCTAGCCATCGCCCACGCCCAGTCTTTGGCTTGGCCATCCACATGACCCAATTTGTATGCCTACTCATGTGACTTTTTATCAATAAACTTTGCTTTACCCCTCAAAAAAAAAAAAAAAAACTTCGCCCATGCCCAGTCCACCCGCTGCCGTCTCACAAACACAGAGTTCTCCTCTCCAGAGCGGTCGGATGCCCTGGCACATTGCAGAATGAGAAAAACACTGCTTGGTGCCGGCGCGGCCTGTGTGGGAGGCAGCAGCGGCACGGTATCGAGCTCATGCAAGCGGGAAATTCTTTGGAAGGGCAGTAAGCTCAACCAGTAGGTATACCTAGCCCGATGCAATTTTTTTCCCCATATCAAACATGAATTTATGGGCTTGTGGCCAATTATTGAACATGGGGATGTCGTAATGTAGGGAATCTATAAGAAAATGAAACCAGTTGCTACTTATTTTTGAATTCCCCCAGTAACTGAATCTCTAGGGTCTAATTAAGCATCTGTTGCAAACATTTTGCAACTACTGTTCTGAGCTATCAGGAGTCTCATGGTGATATGACGAAAAGGTCTCATGTTTCAACTACTGGAGATAGAGGTTCCCGATTGCAACTACTGCTTTTTATTGTTGATTGAGGAGTGCTGACGGCTGATCTATCTTTTTTTCTTTTTGAGCAAAGGCTGACCTATCTGCTTTTTTTTAGGGGAACCCTGGACATGTGCCTATATGAAGTTGTGAACTAAGGGCATCTCCAGCCGCGCCCCCAGGAAGGCCTCCCCAGGCGTTTTTTTCGCGCCGGCGCCGAAAAAACGGCCCAGTCGCGCCCCCAGGAGCCCGATTTTCGCCGGCTTGGGCCGAAAACAGCGCCGGCGGACCCAGCCCGAACCCGGCGCGCTGGGGGGCGCCCGGGGGCGCCGGGCGAACTGTTTTGGCGCGAAAAAGCCGCGGGCCCGCCGCGTCAGCGACACGGCTCTCTTCTCGGCCCTTCGTCGTCCTCATCGCCTCGTTTCCCGCGGCGAATCAATGCCAAAGCTGCCGCGCGCTGCCGCGCCGGTCAGCCTGCACCATTGATGCCTCACGGGCGGCGCAGTGAAGACCGGACGACGCGCGTCCCTCGCCCTCCCTCGCCCGCCACGCGTACACACGGTGGCACGCGCGCCTCGGCCTATATATGACGCGCCCCGGCGCACTCGGCGACTCACACTCTCCCGCCGTCGTCGTTCCTCCCTCTCCTCTCCTCTCTTTCGCCGTCTCCAGTTCACACCCATGGCCGAGCGCTTCCCAGGCGACGGCGCGGCGGCGAACGGCTTCGGCCGCCGCCATCTTCATGAAGACGAGGCTCGCCTCCTTTACGAGGCCGAGTACCCGGTCCCGCCGGACATGCGGGTGCCCGGGGCGTGGAGGATCAGCGCGGGCGGCGTGCCGGTGCCCCCGGTACCCACCGGCGCGGCGCGGCGTGCGGAGATCGCACGCATCCGCTCGAACCTGCCGCGTGCGGCGAGGGAGGGGCCACGGTACGTCCCCGACAGCCCGCTCTGGGACCCTTACTTCCGCCGCCGTCACGCCCAGCAGCTCGAGGCCACCAACGGCGTCGTGCCCTCCGGCAGGCTCAACGCCGCCGGCCGGCGTCGGTGGTGGGGCGTGCCCGGGCGCACGTTGGAGGCCGTCCTCGAGTACATCGAGGGCGGCAACACGCCGCGCCTCGAGTACCCCGCTCCCCCTTCCTTCTCACGCCGCCGGGGAAGCTCCTGGACCCCGAGGCGCATGGAGACCGGGGGGTCCTCCTCCTCGTCCGGCGGCTCGCCCTGCCTCCGCCCCGTCAAGCCGGAGCCCCAGGGCACGCCGGTCAGCGCGCGCACCCGCAGCTCCGGCGTCCGCATCGGCGCCAACGCCTCTCCACCCACCGGCCGCTTCGTCCTCGTCGAGCCCAAGCCGGAGCCCGGCCTCCCCGCGGAGTACGAGGAGATAGCCCGGCGCGGCTTCTCCGACGAGGACGCCATGCGGTGGGCGCGGGACGACTACCTCCGCGACGAGATGGTCCGGCAGCGCCGGGCCCTGGAGGAGATCGCCGCCCGCAAGCGTGGGCGCGAGGACGAGCACGGCGTCGTGGTCCTCGACAGCGACGACGACGACGACGACGACGCCCCCGGACCGTCCAACCCGCCGCGCCAACCGGGGGAGGGATGCAGCAGGGACGGCGGAGGCGTAGGCGGGGGCGGCGACGACGACGACGACGATGACGACGACGGCGGTGACTACACGCGGTTCTACAGCCTCCTCGGCATGTAGAACCGCGTGGGCGGGCGGCGAGGCGGCGGCGAGGGAGACGGCGGGGGTAGTCCGCGGTAGTTTTTTTCTTTTTTGTAAAATATGTTTAAGTTTGAACGAACTCGCCGATGTTTGCGTTAAATTTGAGTCGTTTTTGCGCCGTATTTGACTTTTTTGACTAACCGTGGGCGCTGCGACTGGGGGACATCACGCCCCCGGTGCGCGGTTTAGCGCCGGTGCGCCCCCAGGGGGCGATTTTTTGCCCCTCCTGGAGGGCCAACGGCTGAAGATGCCCTAAGGGCCCAAGGCAGACCATCAGATTTGTGTTGCAGTCGAGGACCAGTACAAGACGGTGTTCCAAACTCATGAAACCATGTATGAATTCCTTGGAATGTCATCCGGCATCATCAACGCGCTAGACCCTTCGAAAGCATCATGAACCAAATCTTCAAGCCAATATTGTGGCGCTATGTACTCGTATTCATCGACGATATCTTAGTACAACCACATGGAAGAAGCTCACCTGATGCCCTTGCACGGGGTGTTTGAACTTCTTGAGTAGCACTAGTTACTCCTGAAGAAGAACAAGTGCTCATTCGTCCAACAAGAGCTAGAGTACATGGGCCGAGTAAATTGCACGAAACCACCACTTTAAAGCCTAGGTTTGCGAAAAGCACTAGGATACATTTTTTCGACAGAAAACACCACGTCTTGCGTTTTTTTTTGTTGCAAAAAAACACTTATCGGCGGATTTGACTCGATTAAGCATGTTTATGACAGACGTGGCCCACTAGTCAGGCTGACGTGGCACCGCCTAATTAACAGCGACGTTGGCTAACGTTATCATCATGTGCGGCCCTGTGGGGTCCACCTGTCATTGAAAGAAAAAAGGAAAAAAAAATCTGGTGCTCATCAACCTCCTGCCGCGGGACCAATTCGTCCAGATCCATTGCTGCTCGCCGCGGCCGCCACGCCTCGCTGCTGCTGCACCGCGCCCACTGGTCGCCATGGGCCACATTATTGGCATCAATTGTACTGGTGCTATAGATGCGAACAAGATCCAAGCTATTGCAGTTGGGCTCAACCGACAACACTCAAGAACTTGCGAGGCTTCTTCGACTTGACAGGTTATTACCGCAGATTCGTTAAACACTACGGTAGCTTGAAAAAAGGGCATCCAATGGCGTATCTCAGCAAGGCACTATATTTGCTCGCAGCGAGGCTCCCTCCACATATGAAAAAGAATGTTTGGCCATGAGACATGCGGTAGACAAGTGGTGCTCCTATGTGCAACAAGAGGAATTTGTCATACGCACCAACCCGGCATAACTTTCTGTCGATCTAGACCGGGGTGGTGCCCTAGCTGATGGGCTTGACGTGGTTGCCAATCTTAATCATTGACAGCGGTCACACAAGATGCACATCACGTCATTGGTAGCCTACTTGCGCCCATGATTGAGCAAGCCAAGTACGTAGAACATTTGGTCTGGGTCATCATTTCGTTATCGGATGATAGAGTTGCGCACGTTGCATTGTGCTCGTTTCCTTGAGCTCTTCATAGAATGGGAGAAGAGTTCTACGTCTTACTGTGTTACTAGTACACAGAAGCATCCATAAAAAGTGCTGAACAAATCTAGAAAAAAAAAAGCTAAGCCAGTCGATTGTGGGATATGGTCCTGCAGTATATTCTCCCAGAATTTCGGATCGAAATTTGATGTACGTATAGATGAGTCTTGGTGCTTCAACTTCTTAGTGAATGGGTGTAAAGAAGTCGAGTCGGTAGAGCCAAAAGGTATGGACACTAACATATTTTGAAAAGAAAAACACTACAATTAGCCAGATGTTCAACGCTCAAGTTTTTGGAGCCCACGGATGCTGAACGTCGACCTCGCTTCCACCATGAATGGCCAGAAGCTCGTCATGCTCAAAGGCTTCGAGCTGGACAAGCACATTCCCACACAGGCCCACAATAACAAAACGAGACCGCAATATGCATTAAGAACCAATTGAACATCGCAACAAACCAACAACAATATCTGAAAGTATAAGTTTATAATTGAGATCCCATTGAAATTTGTCACACTTACAACAGCCAGCATGGATCCAACAAATCCCCTACAAGACAACGACCACCACAGACAAAGTTTATCCACATCAACTGTATGATACAACAACATACAACATACAAAGTCAAGCACACAAACACACACATATACTGTATGTTACTAACAGCCGATCAACAACAACACACGATTCAGCCAGTCTGTTCAATGCCATGCCCTGGGAGGGATCAGAGTTCCTGGCCACAGCTGCACGCAGCTCACCTGAAGCAGAGATCCACAACGCCATGATTCAGGAACCAAAGGGTTTCCAGCACACATACACCTAGAAAATCAGAGATATCATCAGATGTGCAATTCAGAATGCTCCACAAGAGTCAAATCAGCTTCCAGGTGTAGCACATCTTCGATGAAGAGAGTGTCCTCATCAGCAATGAACGTTGACCATGGAACACCAAAAAGATCATTGCATCCTGTCGTCCAATCACCAGCGGCGAAGATGTGTCTGTAGTCTAACTTGGTCACAAATCTTCCTAACGGCTTTGTCCTTACAGCAATCTGAATATCTACTGTCAAACTGACAGAGTCAGTCGGCTCCCCAATAATCGCTATCCAGAGGCCAAAGGTGTAGAAGTTACTCTGCTCATCCAATATACAGTTTGGCAGGAGACAGAATTTCTGCCCTGCAAGACCGAACCAGTCTGAGGCTATACTTGCTGATGAGAAGAGTTGGGAGCACTCGTCACGCTTTAGATCCAAGTAAACTGTAACCTGTGGGCAGGGTCGATCGAACGCAACAACTTTGACAGTCTTCAACTCGTAAGCTCGCTCAGCAAATTGGTGATGGGTTGCTACCTCTGCTGCAAGAGTAGCTTCCAGCTGTGTTGGGTAAGCTTTGTGTAGAAGTACCTCAGCAATACGTTGAGCTACTTGCTCATGGTCTATATCATCATCAGTGCCCGCTAGGATATTCTGAAGTGCCATACCCGTCAAATGACTGAAGCGTACCAGCGGAAGTAAACGACAACTCCAGATCTTCCGTCTTTCCTCCAATTCTGGGTATCTTTGACGGGCCCACGTGAGCAAGAAGTCATATGCCTCATCTTCAGATAGTACCACCAGGTCAGTACTCGAAAAGATGGCCTCGATCCCAACAAGAGACATGTTCATCACTTCAGCTTCGAACCTGAAATGAGGCAAACCATGCCATGAGTACACTACATACACGATATGATGACATAAATGTCTACATTTTTGTGGAAATGAAGAAAAAACATTGTTCGTCCATCAAATGGGTATCACTTACTTATGAAAATCCTTGTATTTCTCAGCAAGGAATTCCTTGGCTACACGCACTACACTCTGAATTTCAGCAGCCATTAAAGAGGAGCATGGATGGTCTAGGCATAGCAATGCAGATTCTGTGGTCATAGGCAGGCTTGTGAGCAACTGACTGCAGTGCCTCATGCAAGCAAGAACCTCATGTCGAGCAGAAGAGTGGGTTCAATTGTTGTCAACTTTAAACTGTACATGAATCTTAAAAGCTCCACAAGGGCATTCTCCTCTGTTACAAGTAGGATGAAAACTTGAAAAAAGAAAAACATAAGGATTAAGAGAACAGTACAAAACTGAAGGGTGGGTCGGGGGGGGGGGGGACTCTTTTAAACCCTAAGTAACTGTTTAAGTTGACCCTTGACTTGCAGTATTAAAAAAGCTCCATGGGAGATTGACCTTTTACGATCATGGGAAATTATACCATAGAATATATAGGAGTTGCCAATCTCAACCATTCAATACAATCAGTTCCAACTAAGTTTGACATTGCAAAGAACTTCATACTTTTATATTACAAAGAGAGTTGTAAAAGTTGATCCCTGCTTAAGAGAGAGTTAATCAATCCACAAATTGCCAACATCGATGATTGAAACAGATATGTACATTGCTGATATTCAGGTAGTGCACAGTATATAGTGCTGGTTACCTCTACCGCTAGAATTGTTCGCGGTCCATGCAATGAGTTTGAATTATCAAACGAAATTGAATACAGTACAATTAACTATTAACCTGAATAAAGAAAAGGTCTTAGGTAATTTTAAGTTAGTACAAACATGCAGTCAGGAAAGTTCATGCGAAGTCTCCATAACTTGCCGAAAAAGTGGCAGAAACTACAAAACATAATATTTCATTTACCATACATAATCATGTTTTTATTAAAAGAATAAGTACTAACACAACCACAATAGCAATTAGAATAAAATATAAGAGGAAGAATGTTATATTTAGAGTATAATATTACCTGAATCAGCAATCCTAATTCTTGGAAGTGTCTCATGAGATTCTTTCATGCCATTTGTGAAAAGCTAAGAAACATGAAGCTTGTTAGGAACATGAACTGACTACACAAATAAATAAATTTCACATAGTTATGAAAATTACCTTTAGAAAGAAAGGGCTTCTTCCAGCAAGAATCAACGAATTGATACGAAGGGTCTTTACTGTTGAAACTGACATTGTAGAGAAAGAGTCAATTGTTTGTCCTTTATCAACAGCAAAATACTAAGATCACTGAAATACAAGATAACTAGGAATAGTAAAAGGTACACAACGGCCATCAGACAGATCTTCTGCTAAAAACTTAAAATTCTTCGAACATTGTCTTCAAGAGTGCAGATTCATTTAATCAATCTTCAGAGATATTGTAAAATTGTTAAAATAATATCAGAAAACTGAACGATCATTTAGCTGCAGCAAGAAATCTAAGCATGCTTGTAGCTCACTTAGCAAAGTGATGATAGATGTTATCCTAATGATCCTACAGGAATTTTTGTATAACTTTGTCAGGTTGATAATTATATGTCAAAAGAAAAACTTAGGCAATCCGCCTTCAGAAAAGCTTCAAAGACTTGACCAAGAATTGTAAAATGAAGATTAGAATTTCAAAACCCATAATTCCACAAAAGACAAGTAGTAGAACTTAGGTTTCAGTTTGAATAATATCTTCCCAAATTTTTTGAGTCGCATGGTTGAGCGACTTCACTGTCCAGTCGCTAGTATCAGTTGCAGATTAATTATATTTTACGTTCGCTGGAACAAGGGGATTGATATTGTTTGAACATCACTGCTACTTTCAATCATTTGACTAGACATTTTGTTGCATCGTCATTGCCTGACGTTGCTTTAGCCCAGCACAAATTTCATGATAAGACCTCAGGCTAAAAAATGTACAGTAGGTATTTGTACTACTTCAACATAAGTGGTTATCAAGTAGACTAATTGACCTTAGATGCATAATATATGTTGAACAGGATATGGCTGTGGAGACTGGAGAGTTCTAAAGTTTTATGGAGCTCTTCCCTCAAATCTCCTCTCTAAATATAATAGATCATGTTTTTCTCATAAAATCAACATTTACAAAATACTAAGTCATGAAACAGTACACATCCTCATTCAATTGACACGTTTGGTAATAATATGTTCTTCCTCTCTCGTTTGTTGGTTACATTCAGACACATAATAATAAATGGCAGATTTTTGACTTTCTCCCAGTTCAGAAAACAATGTTTCTGAATGGGAATAGAAGTTTATCATAATAAGACTGCCAAACACATGGGACTACAAGTCTATGTCTGGTCCGGGAATTAAGTTCCCAGTTCAAAAAAACAATGTTTATATGTTAACTACTTCTCTCAGCAAAATTGAGTTTGATTAAGCCAGCAAAACTATCAATGTCAGACAAACCCTCCAGACAGGGAGGTATACGACGCCAGAGAAAAACAAGTGGAGATCGACAGGTATAAAAGGCCAGCGATCATGTGCCATTTCCTCATTCAATTCCTCGGAGGCAGGCGGACAGAGCCGTTGGTGGGAGCGGAATCGTCACTCAGCCTTAACTCTCATCCACACGTGCATATCCTATATACTAGATCAGTAGCGCGCCTTGGCGCAAGCAGCGCGCCTTGGCGCGAGGGTGCCGGTTTCAACAATGTGCCCATGCATATAATGGTGAAGTTAGTAGAAAGCCAGGCTTATCATATGTATTCAATCAGGATAAAAATTAATAAATAAATAAATATTCAAGTGTAATCGGAGCAAGACATCATCAATAGATACCAAAACTACAGATTCAAGTGTAATCGGAGCAAGACATCATCAATGGATACCAAAACTACAGTACAACACATCTCCATAGCCACCAGAATGATAGTACAACACATTTGAAGAATGGAATGTTCATATACAGGGTAAATTAAAGGATGCAATGTTCATACACCGGTAATGGGCATGCGCGGTGGACAGGTCCGGTCGTCTTGAACAGCAGTGTCAGAGAGAATGATGACTCTCATTGTGTTCTCATTGAGCCAGAGTCTCAGATGGCCTTGTGAAGCCCAAGATGCTCTAGCAGGAGATCAAGCATCATTCTAACTGGGATCCTTACAATGCTTGTCTCAGCCTGTGTCATAGGAAATTTCAGAATGGTTATATAATTTTTCAGAGTACTAAAGTTGACAGCAGTTGGTTTTATACCATGAAAACAAAGGTCTGGGTAACTAAAGGACAACAATCTTTGTTGTGCAAGAGTTTTATTAGATTTTTACTGTCCTGTTCGACAATTGAGACATAGTAATTGAAAAAAAATCAAATGCTACCATGAATCATAAGATAAACCAGCAGAAAATCTAAAGCCTAATCATCGGACAAAGTCACACACACGAGCAGATCGCTTCAAGTATTGTACAAAGAACAATGGCCTAGGAAACCAATCCACAATCCAGCGAGTTTGCTACAAAGAAAATCCTAAGGACAACCTGTACACACTCACACGCAAGCGTCAATTCTGGTGTTTCCAACTTTAATGATAGGCTAATCGAAACGAGAGGCCAAGCAGTCCTGGATAATCATTTTGAAAAGTCTAATTAGACAATGTTAAGTGCAAGAGAGGCAAGGTGACTAATTCAACAATGCACCAGGAACGGCCAGAAAAAGATGATTGCACTCACACGTCCATTGTAGTTCTTGTAGTCCTTGTTTGTTTTGCATCAGGCAGACCAATGTTACCAAGAATGGCATTAACCATAGACTTTGGGCTGATCAGCTCTTCAGTTAATGAGACACCAAACGATTCGATAGGTATAATATATTTGGAAACAGAATGTGTCAGGCCAGGCTCAAAAACAAGAATGACACGATAAGTAAGAAAACAACGGTGGCACAAGTTAATATGTGAATAGGTGGCCTTTAGATCGTTTAATAGATTCATTATGTGAGTATTCATACTAAGTAAAACTCAATACCACAACTAAATTATAATCAATAGATTTGGAGTATTCTCTCTAAAAAGGGCAGCATTTTTATACACAGCCCGAATAACAGTAAGATCACTCACGTGAACCCTAGATCGATACTACTGAAGTACAGAATTTATAAGCGACCGACAGCTCGTGTTTACCTTGTTCATTGGTGGCACCGTGGACTGCGTTTTCCATGTTCCTGTCGCCGGCGTGGTGGACAGGAGTTCCCTCCATGCACTGATTGGTATTGAGTAGTCAGTTGCTTTCAGATCACAAAGAACTACATCAAACAAAGATGAATCTAGCTAAAGGATGCATGTCCTGCATACAATAAAATTGTATATTAGACAATGCTAAGAGCTAGAAATATTGATTGGTTCAAGTTTGAAGAGAACAAATATAAATTACATCATACTTAAATCTTAGCAAAGCAAATGGTCAAATAATATATGTATGAGTGGTAGAAGAACAACAATGGCCCAAAGCAGATACGCGAAACAACAATCAGGATCCAGGAAGTCCAAGGCAAGGCCTCTAATAAGAATCTGCTCCACACAAGAAGAAACCAAAGACATTTTTACAGCAACATAGCCAGTCCTGCCAAATAGTACATGAATTAAAGAAGGAAACGAGCTTACCCAGTAGGAGCATGACTGGCACGACCACCGGCAGTAGAGGCGAATGACAGAATCGTCCGTGGAAGGAAAAATCGAGCACGGCAAGTAACCTGCAGTGCAAACCACGCATCAAATATAAAGCTTCCGCCACACACCAATATGAGTCCCAATCTAGAAAAGTAGAGCCAGGCCAGGCCAAGACACTAATATGAATCTCAATACAAGGGTACAATGAGCACTGAAGATTTTTCAGCATGTACCATACATCTAGAGGAGGGAGCCGCACCAGCGTCCGCAGCAGGCCGCCGCCGCCGCTCCTGATGGCTCAGCCACCCTTCATGGCCACGAGGTGCTGGCACAAGGAAGGTTCAGCCGCGATCCGTTGGGGAGGAGGAGGAGCCGCGAATGAGCGGCGGCGACGCGGGGAGCGCCGCATCAAGCGCCTGCTGCCAGTGCTCCTCAGCTGCGCGCACCGCCTGGCATCCGACTTGGCCGAACCCCTTGAGCACCCTGCACAAGAAAACATATAGGATTAATCAACATATAGCATGTGGTAAGAAATAGGATGGAGCTAAACAAAAGGGGACTGAAAAATGTGCTTCCATGCTTGGAAACACAGAAAAGAAATGAACACATTCTACTTCTATATATGGATGGTTAGCTTGCGTCGACCTGCCCACATTCTACTTTCACATCATTGATCTATTCTGAATCTCAGCGGGGGTTGATCTAAAATCACAAGATTAATGCAGTGGTAGAAGTACCCACAAAACTAACATTTTAAACATAATTAATAAGGATCTCAAGGGACAGCTAGCAGCCGCAAGATCCCCAGCAAAAAGACCCTCTCTAAGCAAGACATAATTTCACCAACCTATATGTGAATATTGGTTTGATATGAACCGGAACAAACATCAAGAGCCAAAACAGAGAGAAGTCAAGTGCATACAGAACCATGTTGAACACCATCAAACTTGATCATAATATATCTGCCTGACATCTGGCAAAAATAAAATTGTTGAAAATTTTCATATTCATAAACTGGGAGCATACTGTTTCAGTTAACAATATTTATATAAGCATATATATTGTGCTCAGTAACCATAGGATATGCAGCATACCTATCTTCTAAAATTAAAATGTCCATATTCTGTTGTGAAATCAACGAAGCTGGCATACGGCTCCTGAAACCGATATATGAAGTAATTATTCCAGCAGTAGGCAACCACACCATAATAAATTGGAGGTGCCACAACCATGAACCAGTCCTTCTAAATTGGCTTGAGCAGACATAACTTGGCTTTTTTTTACCATAGCCATATATATATGCATCATGGATTACCTTATGATTGACTGATTCAAAAGGCACAACTTAAGTGCTCATGTTCCTAAAATTTGAAGTAAGAAGTCACGACAGATTGACAGATCTTCCTATCTACAGAAAAGCAAAACAAACATAATCTCACAATTAAATGGTAAACACTCAGAAAGGATCCAATCATCACAAGGAAATCGAGCACATATAACGAACGGATGGTAGAAATTAATGAACTGTAATAAAGTATGGCTAACAGGAGATTGCAGGAGGGCAGGGGCAATTCGGATTTGGAATTAATCTCAACAACCTGCGGAAGGTGGGGATATAACCCAGTGATGCATCCCTTTGCTATAGCACCAATCGATAAAACAACAGCTTCCCACTCCTTCCAGGACTCATCATCTGTCCGAGCCAAATTTTGCTGCAAAATTGCAGAAGTTGATGTATGGTTATCCAACGGGTTCAAGAGCAGCACTAAATATTGTACCTAGCACCAATTATAACAGAAAGGCCTTAATCATACACATGGGCCAAAAAAGCCAACCGTACCATGGGTGATGGAAACTTCCAGTTACTGAGACCTATCGGCCACCGCAGTAACAGGTTTCAGGGTTGGGATTTTACACCTTTGATAACAGTGCAACTTTAGATAATAGTAGCTATTAAGTTATCTGTGTAACTGACTACCAGCAGCCTACATCAAGACAAATCATAACTGGCACACTTAAGCAACTGCCCTGAACCGTTTCTAAGGGGCCTGATGTACTCTACTTCCGATCCTGAAGTAAGAAGTCATGACAGATTGGCACTACTATCAGCAACCAATCACACTACTCTCCCCTGGATTAGGAATTTTGAAGGCGAGGAAGGAAGGAGGGAGGATGGGGGGATTAGCTCACGTTGGTATAGAGCGCCACCCCTCTTGCACCAGTGGCCTTCTCCCAGACGACGACACAGGCGCACCTCCCGACGTCCAGCTGCAGCGGGCAGCACAACAGCACCCTGTTGGGCAGGGTGGCCCAGGACGTGACCGGTGCCGCCTCATTGTCGAAGAGGTACCACGTAGAGGTGGCGGCGGCGGCAGTGGCTCCCCCCCCCCTCGGCACCACGAACACGTGCAGACCCGCCGCCGTCGCGGTCACCACAACACCCGTAGAGTTGAAAGCAGAGAATCAAACATGTATAATCCAATCTAGCAAGCAGTCAGTCATTCAATTCAAAGCAGATTATGAAAGACATATAAACAAAGCATCCATTTCAAAGGAAATAACACATCATGACTCCTAAAAAGATGAAAAGAGTGTTGACTGCAGGGCATGCAGTGCATCGAAAAGACGGCGAAGAATAGCCGTGCACCACCTCATCACAACATAAGTAATATATGTTGTTGCTGGCCATGACATGTGTCATGCACCACTTTGACAAACCAAATGACAGGAAAAACATTTTGGATCTACCGTTAACTCAATTCGGTTTTGAAGGTAATGCTGGTTCAAACGAGAAGTGCAACCCGCAATACTCTGGGCATGAAAAGGACACACAAAATTGTTCAGTCGCAATCATGTGTATGTGTGACCCTTAAAAAAGCTGCAGTTTCAAATAGCAAAAGAGATTTGAAGCTATTATTGTGGAAATATGCAAACCAAAGAGGCGCTAAATACAAATACAGAACGACAACATAGCACACTGTGCTTGAGACCAGAACTGCATTTGAATGGGCTCAGATTCGCCTTTGCTCGATCATGACCCTTCCCCTAGTGTCTCCATCACCAGATCAATATGTTCTTAGAGGGTGAAACTGCCCTGGTTATCACTCATCAGAAATGACCATCCAAGGACAGAGCCACTAAAATAAGCACATGATCAAAACGGCTCAAAGAAACGAGGGGGGGGGGGTTCCAACTTAATACCCACAAGTGCCTCAATTGCTCGAGAGCATGCTTATATCAGCCATAATCGATCATCATAGCCCTGCGCAAGCTAAGAGCAACTCTAGCGGACTCGCCAAAATGGAAAGTCCATCCAGCACATAACAGTTCAACAACCACAAACTGGTTAATCACAAAGCCATGCATCATTCTGTGCGCCCGGGGCGCACACTGTTCATTGCAATAGCCTCAGTTTAGATCAGACAGACGAGGTGAACCGAGGGCAAGATCCAACGGCCCAGATCCCATCAGGAAAAAGAACCGACGGCCGAGAGTGACTGAGCTCTAAGAGAGCTCAAGCATGGATCCACAACTACAGAGCATCAACCAGACAAGCACTACAGAGCTCTGGGTGGGCGTCGGGGTTGCGCCTGAACGCCATCCAACCGGCGAGGAACCGCCTCCTACGCCACACATCCATGCCGCTGCATCGGAGTTGCGCCTTGCACCGTCCCGCCGACGAGCATGAACCCCAAGGGCACCGAAGCGGCCAAGGAGGCGAGGAGGTGATGTATAGCACATCCAAGAGCACCACCAGGGGCGGAGAAGACCGGGGCAAAGAGAATGATACTTTTGGCCTTTGCTAGAAATAAGATGAGAAACAAAAAGCCCTCATTGGGCAGCCTGCACACCAACAAGCACAACAAGAAGAACACGGTGAGGCCTAAAAACACATCACCATCCAACTGTACACCTAGCTTTTGAAAAGCATATCACACCGATAGAATAAGATTTTATAGTCCTACTTATGTAATTAGAACGGTGTTTTCACTACCTATATGTCTAATTAGATAATAAAAATTCCTCTCTACCAAAATAAATTGCATGTGAATGCCCTGTTTTAGCTCAACCATCACAAGGAGGATTATTCACAACTGATTACCGGTCGTTTTGTTGAAATCTTCAATAACAACAAAAAATAGAGCCACAAAACCATGAGGCACCCCTTGCAGAGCATAGGGCCTGAACAGGAAGAAAGTGAGTCCGGCCATAAAATTGATGGTCTAAACTGTATGATCACTGAATCATCTCACTGAAGATTTAAGCCAACAACTAAACTAATGCCAGCTGACCATTCATGTCATTAACTCAACATGGTGAGGACTATGCTATAGAGACTTTCAAAACAATGCAGAGAAATTGAGAGCAAGACCAGACTAAACTTCATCTGATCTCAATAAAAGGGATTATAAAACAGCTAGACCATCAACCTATGCCATCTTCTTTTTCACGGGAGAGAAGAAGCACACACGGCCCACATGCCAGGACCAATCAAAACAATCCAGCACTGACATCATCATAATAGTTCTTCCTAACCAACCATATCAGCTATCCAACCCCTAAGACACATGAATATCAGTCCAGAAAATAAACATATGTTCTTTTCTTCAACTACTTATCGAAATTAGTAACCCCATATCAAGAAGAGAAACTTTAACTGGTATTTGGTAATCAGCATAGTGAACTGAATTTATGAGGTACTAATTTCAGTTATTACTAAAACTGAAACACATGTTTTTTGACAAATGTGTTCTAAGTAAAGCCTCCAACTAACATAATCAAAACCATACTCTATAGGTTTATCATCTATTGAAGCATTATGTAGAGCACCGCAATGTTAATAAAGGGTATATGTAATTTAAAATCATACGGGAGGCAAAGAAAATGAGCTTCAAGCACTTCCCATGTACCCCAGAACAGAAATAATCATGTATATTTTGTATGCACTCATCAGCAAAACAGAGAATGCTAATATATCAGCAAAACTAATTTTTTCTTTGAATGCTCCCATGATCTGTTTTAGCATTTGTTTCTTTTTGTAAAGAACAATGAATGTATACGTGCTAGTAATTAACCTATAGAATTGATTTTCTGGTAAAGAGAAACAAATCACCGCTCTGCACCAGAAGCATGACATCAGGGGAGAAAGTAGTTGTATGATGTTACAATGAACACTGTTGGTTATTTCTGTATCATGCAGTCTGTAGAATTACATAGTCAAATAAATAAACCAGCACTGATTTTCACAGAAAATTACAAAAGTAGATGGGGTGGATTATCTATGCACGTATGAAAGTAATACTGTATATATATAAATCATTTACCTGCTTCCCAATGCTTTGTGAATTATTTTCCTTCTCTTTAAGCACCTTCTGAACACTTTGTGCAGCAGCTCTAGCATTTTCAATATCCGTGCAAGAATTAGTTCCTTTTCCAATACTTATACTGGCATCTTCCGAAGCCTGCGAATGATACAGAAAGAATGATGCATGAGCTCAGTGTCCTCTTCCGTCTCTGCGGTCGATGCTTCATCTATTGGTTGTTGACTGTCGAGGAGGGGAGCCAAGCGCTGCAGCTAAGAGTGGCTGGAAGAACAACTGTGACATCAAGATAATACCAAATGGAAGTCCATCTTACTTTAAAATATCTAAACAGGTAAAGCGAACAAAAAGGCCGTACAAAAGATGAGTCTTTCTTTTGCATGATAGGTGCTGTCAATTCAAAAGTAGTGTTGAGATTCAGGAGCTGAACTCATGAACATCAACCAAAACCAAATAACAATCTACTGTCAGAGTGGCTAATTTATTAAACAATATCTTATGCTCTTTTCCACTGCTTTCTACTATGTTCTATATGTCAATAAGCTTCGCCAAGATATGCTATAATGTTTGTCTAACCCAAAATGCAAGCACAACTACACCATTCTCATCTCTGTACTGTAATGTTGTCAATGCAAATTCATGGAAGCTTCTATGTATGCTGCAAGAGTAACCTGACAATAAACATACTACCTCCATCCATTTATGAGATGTATATCATACAATTGAAAATACGAGGAGATATCTGAGATAGCAACCACCCTGCGTCAAAATTGAAGGCAAAATCAAAATCTGGAAGCATGGAGAACCTAGGACAGAGGAAAAACAGATGTACAAAAAGATCACCTTAACATGCATCATGCCACGCAGGAGCCATTGGAGCCCGATTCAATCTCCAGATCCGTTTGTGGCCTCGCTCTTCCTCCTATCGAGGAGACGGCAGGGGCATGGCGACTGTGGCGCTAGGGGTAGCCTGGGCCGAGGGGACTGCGGGGGAATGGGTCGCATTCCACCTCATGATGTGCGGCGGCGGCCGGCTGGGCATCGAGGCGCCGAGGAGATGGCGGAGACGACGAGAAGCCGCGGCCGCGCCGACCCCCTGGGACACGCCGCCCGCGCCGCGTGAAATACGCCGCCGCCTTTGCCTCGCCTCGCAATTCCTCCTTCCCTCCCGTGGGAGCCGGGGCCGGGGCGGGGCTTTAGGGTTTGGGCGGCGCCATATCGGAGGGGTGGAAGGAGGGGAACGTGAGGGGAGGAGGTCGGGCGGCGGCGGGCAAGTAGGCAGTGGTGGCGGCGCTAGGGGCGAGAGGAGGAGAGGGAGGCGCGGGTGCGGGCGGCGCCAGGGGGAGAGGAAGAGGAGAGGGAAGCGGGGGTGTGGGAGGAGGAAGGCAGCGGCTAGGGCACCACGGAGGCGAGCGAGGGAGGAGGTGGCTAGGGCACCACGGAGGCACCCCTTCTATACCCCCACTACGCGAAATGACTGAAATGCCCCGTGGGGGCATGGTATTTACATTTTGCTACCATTACTATTCATTCCAGAAGTGCTTCTTCCAGATCCGACGGCCCAGGTTCATCCAGATCTTGATCCGACACCCGGAATTCCATCAAGTGAACGCATCCGACGGCCGAGAGTCGCTGAGCTCTAAGGAGCCTTGTACATCCATCCTTCTCTTATTTCTGTATAGCGCATTAAACGAACGACATATTCACGGGTTCATTAAAGAGGCATATTGCCGCGGCGCGCACGTGCTTTGTTACTTTTTCTTTGGCGCTCTATATACCGGTTCGCGGTGAGTAGCTAACTAGCTATTACATTTACACAACATCAGCTCACTCACATCACAGAACTTATGAATTCTCTCTAAAAAAATTTGCTTACATAGTTATACGTTGCGCTAAAATCATATATTAAAATAGCCCACGAAATAGCCGCGATATAGGTGCCCCGGAGCCTTGCCGCTAAGCTATGGCTACTACCGCGAAATCCTCCACAAATCCAACTCTTCTTGGCGGCCTGTTTGGTAGTCCTAGTAAAGGGGATTGGGAATTATTACTGATTTACTGTAGTGGGAGTTCGGTGGGGGTCTAGGGCATCTTCAACGCGCGGTCGTCCGGGCCGCGCGGTTTAAATGTGTTTTGCCATCCAACACGGTTTTGTATCAGTCCGTTCGATGGACTGGACACATTTTTTTCGCAAACTGAAATCAAAGTGGGGGAAGAGGGGTTGCAGGCGTCCGGACCGCTGCCACGCCCGCTTCTGACTAACCTGGCCCACCCAAACCCTTCTTCCTCACCCGCGCGCTTTCCCGCTCGGCGCCAGCTGCTCGTATTGTCGTTATTGTAGAGCGGCAACTCCGCATTGATGTCGGTCGAGAACGGACATGACCTCTCACTAGGGATGACATTGAAGTGGCTAGCTGGCCGAGGACGCCGCCCATGTTGCGTCCCTGGTTTCAGCGCCTTTTCAATGTCGGAGAGACGTTTATTGGATGGACATGATAGATATCTACCATGCCTGTTCAATGCCGTCTGTCCGTATGTCGCCATTAAATAGGCTCGCCAACTGAGGAACCAACTCCAGCGTCCGCACATTAACGCACCTGGACAATCGGCCTCACTAGAATCCGCTATTTAATGGCGGCCAATTGAATATTTAAACGCGACAGCTCTTGACAAACTAACACACAATACGCTTCTTCTGACCTTGCTTTGCACTCCAATCTAGTTTCAAACTGCTGATCTCTTTGGCTTCATTGGCAACACTGCGATTTAGAATCCCATTCTCGTGGGGAAGGGATATTCCGCTGATGTATATAGCTACAATTTTCCGACGTATTACATGTGATTACCAAGTATTTTCCCGCGTATTATGGGTGTTTTTTGGAAGGTTTCCACTGCCTTCTCTTGCGGGAGGTTGGGAATGGTTGGAGGGGCCAATGCGGGTCATACAACATAGGGAAATGGGTACTACTGCAAAATATATTTTTCACATGAATCAACGATATTATGCTTACACCATGTAATTCAGGTATTGTTGCATGAGATGTTGGTCAATTATAGTTCAATCATGGAAAGTGTGTGCATCTTGTAACATTAGACGAAGAGAGTGACTTGCTAAAATGAAATGACAGTCTCATATTTTAGTAATACCACCGAGATTCCATATATTAGTGATGAGTGAGTATGTAGTGAATGCAAAATAATTGGAATTTTGTCAGAAGCTTCGTTGTTTCCACTACTAAAGTTAAGGGCTATAATAAACCAGCATCCTAGCTGGTTTTGATAAAATTGTTTGCATAAAGTTTGCCATTAATTAATGAACTATATACTTGCTCTATAAAGAAATATAAGAGCGTTCAGATCACTAAACTAGTGATCCAAACGCTCTTATATTTCTTTACAGAGGAAGTATTTAGTGTCTTACCCACCTGACCCGCATGTGACAAAAGTGATGTACCGAGGAATGTCGGTTTGCCCCAAATCCTAGCCCATCAGGAATAAACAAGAGTGATAAATGTTGATCATAACCCTAGTTTTGTGGCCACCTCGATTGATTTCCCAAAGTCCCCCGGCCTATTCCGAGTTACATCAACAAGTTACCTATGACAATAGTATGGGCCCCAACAGCGTCAGGAAGCATGGTATTATTTTCGTGTTCCACCTTGATCGATGGCGGCTTTCACAGGACTGGACATTAGCAACCCTAGAAAGAATGTAGGCATTCAAGTGGCTGAAACACATCGTGAAGTTCACTGATGGTTATGCATCGAATATAAGGGGGTCAATCTTTTAACGGGCAAAGTGACCGGGCTCAAGAGTCATGATCATCATGTATGGATTGAGCGGATTATGCTAGTGATGGTTCGAGGCTATGTTCCCGAGCGTGTCTGACGTGTGCTTGCGGAGTTAAGCCATTTCTTCCGCACGCTTTGTGCTAAACAAATATGCTCCGAGATGATAAAAGAAATGCATAAGAAGGCGCCGGAGTTGATATGCAATCTAGAGAAGATCTTCCCGCCAGGCTTCTTTACTCCGATGATGCATCTCATTTTGCACCTCGCGAACGAGGTATTGTTGGGGGGCCCTGTGCAGAATCGTTGGCAGTACAGCCCTGAGAGACAGAACAAGCATCTGAGACATAAATGTGGAAACAAAACTAAGATTGAAGCTTCCATAGCCGAGGCAGTTATCCTAGAGGAGGTGGCAGACCTCAGGACAGAGTACAATCCGGACCATGTTCCCACGGTGCACAATAAGGTGTCTCGATACAATACAGAAGAACCCAAGTATAAACCCAAGCTGCCTCTATTCAGCGGGCAAGGTGGCAGGGCTGGATGCCCGACACCTTATATCATGCCACGAGATGAGTAGGAGGATGCCATGTTCTATATCTTGCACAACATGAAGGAAGTTGAAGATGAGTAGATGAGGTAATACCTTTGCACCATTCTTTTAGTCAATTCATTATGTTAACTTTGCCTCGTTCTAATACTGCTTTTCTTATTTTAGTCGATTCGTTGATGAAGAGAGGACGGGAATGCTGCCACCTACTGAAGCAGAGGCACTTGCTCTTCTCCAAAAGGGTGCCGATGGAAGGAAAAAATTTGTTGCATGGTTCATGGAGAAAGTAAAATTTCACACTTCCCTATTATCTAGTGCACCCTACAATTCCAATTAAACTAATGCACCCTATAATTTCAATTAAACTTGTAGGAAAAAGATTCGAACAGATCAATGGATGAAGAATTGAGATGGATTTCCATGGGTTTTAACAGTCGAGTCATGACATGCGAAAAGTATGATGTGAATGGGTATCGCTTCCATACAGAGGAGCACCAGAACAGTCGGCCTGATCCCAAAACTATAAATACCGAAGTCTTCACCAAAGGAGATAATAAAGTAGAGTACTACGGAAGGGTAGGAAAAAATATACGAGCTTACATTCAAACGTGGCCGCGAACCCCTGATACATCTCCAACGTATCTATAATTTTTGATTGTTCCATGCTATTATATTATCTGTTTTGGATGTTTAATGGGCTTTAATATGCTCTTTTATATTATTTTTGGGACTAACCTATTAACTGGAGGCCCAGTGCCAGCTCCTGTTTTTTGCCTATTTTAGAGTTTTGCAGAGAAGGAATATCATACGCAGTCCAAACGGAATGAAACCTTTGCGAGGATCTTTCTTGGACCAAAAGCAATCCAGAAGACTTGGATTTGAAGTCTGGGACTCTACAAGGAGGCCACGAGGCAGGAGGGCACGCCCAGGGGGGTAGGCGTGCCCCCACCCTCGTGGGCCCCTCGTAGCTCCACCGACATACTTCTTTCGCCTATATATACTCTTATACCCTAGAAACATCAGGGGGAGCCACGAATCCACTTTTTCACTGCCGCAACCTTCTGTACCCGTGAGATCCCATCTTGGGGCCTTTTCCGGCGATCTGCCAGAGGGGAAATCGATCACGGAGAGCTTCTACATCAACACCATTCCCTCTCCGATGAAGCGTGAGTAGTTTACCACAGACCTTCGGGTCCATAGTTATTAGCTAGATGGCTTCTTCTCTCTCTTTGGTTCTCAATACCATGTTCTCCTCAATGTTCTTGGAGATCTATTTGATGTAATACTCTTTTGCGGTGTGTTTGCCGAGATCCGATGAATTGTGGCTTGATTATCTATGAATATTATTTGGTTCTTCTTTGAAATCTTATATGCATGATTTGATACCTTTGCAAGTCTCTTCGAATTATTAGTCTAGTTTGGCCTACTAGATTGATATTTCTTGCAATGGGAGAAGTGGTTAGCTTTGGGTTCAATCTTGCGGTGTCCTTTCCCAGTGACAGTAGGGGCAGCAAGGCACGTATTGTACTGTTGCCATCGAGAATAAAAAGATGGGGTTTATGTCATATTGCTTGAGTTTATCCCTCTACACCATGTCATCTTGCTTAATGCATTACTCCGTTCTTATGAACTTAATACTCTAGATGCATGTTGGATAGCGGTCGATGTGTGGAGTAATAGTAGTAGATGCAGAATCGTTTCGGTCTACTTGACACGAACGTGATGCCTATGTTCATGATCATTGCCTTAGATGTCTTCATAATTATGCACTTTTCTATCAATTGCTCGGCAGTAATTTGTTCACCCACCGTAATACATGCTATCTTGAGAGAAGCTACTAGTGAAACCTATGGCCCTGGGGTCTCTTTTCTATCATATTACATGTCCTTTATTTACTTCGCATCTCGTTTACTATTTCGCAATCTTTACTTTCCAATCTATACAACAAAAATACCAAAAATATTTACTTTACTATCTTTATTAGATCTCACTTTTGTGAGTGACCGTGAAGGGATTGACAACCCCTTTATCGCGTTGGTTGCAAGGTTCTTGATTGTTTGTGCAGGTACTAGGTAACTTGTGTGTCGTCTCCTACTGGATTGATACCTTGGTTCTCAAAACTGAGAGACTTACGCTACATTGCTGCATCACCCTTTCCTCTTCAAGGGAAAACAAACGCATGCTCAAGAGGTAGCAACCCCTAAGTCTCACTGTGTTCAAATGCCGATGGTTCGACCCCAAGAAGGGTCTGAGACATAAGCCTTTTGTCCGTTTAGTTGAAGTTAAACTATCAACCGTCTATGCCGGAGCTGATCTATTTATCGCGGCTACCCAGGACACACAAGTATATTGTCTTCCTTACCCATGCCAGAAAGAGTACCTAAAGGGTTGGGAAGTTGTGTTCAAGGTATCCCCACATAGTAAGCTACCGGGCCCGAACGATGATGATTACTACAACATAAACCCCATGACATACGAGGGAGTGTTCTTTCAAGAGCAACATGATGACATGGTCCGAAACAAGGACGAAGATGACTTGGGTTATGTGGACCTGGACCCAAACGATGACGTTGCCCAGAATGATGGTGAGGCAATTGTGAATCAAAGAGACATAATGATGCTTGAAAAGTTAAATGATGACACTGACGATGAGGAATAGCCTCCAGCTCCGTCAAACAACGAAGAAGATATGTGTGATAGTGATGATGAGACCGGTCAACAAATAGATTACAATAGTGATGATTCATATGGGTTCTAGAAAATGTAAGTTCTTTTAATGATGATTGAGGTAGGTTACAATAGTATGCTTAATGTGCTCTTCTGTTATTAATGTTTTTTCTGTATGCTTAATGTGCTCTTTTGTTATTAATGTTCTTTTTTGTATGCTTGTTTATTTGATATCCTTACTAATTGTTTATTCTCTTTTCAATGCAGGTTTGCTAATCATGGGCAAGTCTAGCGGCGCGGGTTTCCTAAGCAAATTCAAAGGACTTACTCGGACTAGACGAGCCCACAAGGTCCACCCCCCGACTACTTGAGGATGACACCTCACAGGGAGGTCGAGGGGTCGGGGGAGGAGCCCCTAGAGGAGGAGGGGGTGGGGGGAGAGCCCCTAGAGGAGGAGGGGGGAGTGGCACCTGGGTCAAAAAACTCTGGGCCATGTCCGACCTAGGGGGGTCTTCTTCGATGCCCTCCTATACCGAGCCACCTTCTGAGTGTGAGGAGGAAGAGGAGGTTCATGAGGAGGAGGTTCACGAGGAGGAGGAGGAGTGCGAGGAGGAGGGTGGTGGAGGGGAGGGTGACGCCGAGTTGTGGGGTGACTTGTCGTCAGGTGGTCTGAAGGGGTGGTTGTGTGGTATTGTAGAACTACCTACACCATCTTCTATCGAGGCGAACAAGTGGCTCATTGGACCCGCGGGGACGGAGTAAGTGCCTCTCAATCATATTTTGAACACATGCCAACATTTTTTATTGTACACATGCTAATTCTTTGATTCTTTTGCATGAACTGGATCCTTCACGGAAAGGGCCGTAAACCGAACGGCCTTATCACTGTCCTGTTGAAGTAGTTTTGGCTGGGCCTATTCTGCCCGCGGCCAGACATGGACGTGGAGCTGCGGGTTTTGGCCATGAGCTGGGCCCACTATGAGGCTTCCAGCCATGCGGAGTATGGGACGATCGCTAAGGTAGTGGTCACCAAATTTTGGGTAAGTTCTCTTCAGTATCACTTGTCTTGAGTTTCGTTCATAGTTTATAATCGAATCACTCAACTCATGCCTTCTTTGCTTCTGGTTTTATGCATGATTGCAACAATTCTATAAAGTTCTTGACGAGCACAAAGCCAGAGCCGACGTGGTCTTGCTGGGCGGTTGATCTACTACGCAACATTCTTCTTGTAGACGTTGTTGGGCCTCCAAGTGCAGAGGTTTGTAGGACAGTAGCAAATTTCCCTCAAGTGGATGACCTAAGGTTCAATCCGTGGGAGGTGTAGGATGAAGATGGTCTCTCTCAAACAACCCTGCAACCAAATAACAAAGAGTCTCTTGTGTCCCCAACACACCATACCCAATACAATGGTAAATTGTATAGGTGCACTAGTTCGGCAAAGAGATGTTGATACAAGTGCAATATAGATGGTAGATATATGTTTTTGTAATCTAAAAATATAAAAACAGCAAGGTAGCAAGTAACAAAAGTGAGCAAAAACGGTATTGCAATACTTCGGAACAAGGACTAGGGTTCATACTTTCACGAGTGCAAGTTCTCTCAACAATAATAACATAACACTACTAGGGAAAAGCCTATACACAGAATCTTACCAGCAACGCGCTTTAAAATCAGGCGCTGCTGCTAAGTAGCAGCAGCGCGCGTGGACAAAACGCGCTGCTGAAACAAGTTTATCAGTAGCGCGTACACTCAAAGACGTGCTACTGCTAAAATTCCCACGATGATGCCGCGAGGCCAGTTATAGCGGCAACACGTTAATACAAAGGGCGCTACTACTACGGGTCGTAGTAGCAGCGCATTTACGCAATAACCGCTACTGCTAAGTTAATTAGTCGCAATAACCCACAGATCCACACACTCACTCGATCTCCCCCTCAATCCCCCGCGCCACCGGTCCTCCCCCGTTGCCCCTCCTCCGATCTGCGCCGCCGTCACCTCATCCTCCTCGCTGGACTCGGTACCGGCCTCGTCCTCCGTCCTCCCTCCACTCGCTGTTGGCCGGCCCCTCCTCGCTCCGCCTTCCTCCTCCGTCCTTCCTCCACTCGCCGCCAGCCGTCCCCTCCTCGTTCTGCCTTCCTCCTCCGTCATACTCTCTACTCCCTCCTCGAGTCGCCCCTCCTTCTCCCTCCTCCCTGCTACATTTTGATTTAGTAGGCTAGTTTATATGCAACATTTTGATTTAGTTGATATGATTCAGTTGATTTAGTAGGCTAGTTGATTTAGAACATTTTCATTTAGTTGATTTAGTAGGCTAGTTGATTTAGTTGATTTAGTAGGCTAGTTGATTTAGTTGATTTAGAACATTGTGTCATTTAGTTGATTTAGTATCCTAGTGGATTTAGTATGCACCATTTTATTGTTATTTTTTCTGTACATGGATAGGTAGATGCTTTTGTTTTTTTGTAATAAGTTATTTTTTTGGCAAAATGTAGGTGCCAATTTAGATAAATTTGCCACTTGTTTTTTTAATCAATTATCTTAGGCAATAGGTGCCATCGAAATGCTTTGGTAGGTGGTACCTTGTCATCTAATCGTTAATCCTTTGCTCATATTGCTTTAGGAAAATGGCGCCACCACCACCACCACTATGTCGACTGTGCAAGTCAAGGTGCGCCAGCAGCCTTGCAACTGGCAAGCTGTTCGGCATCTACTTCCAGCCGAATTTTCGTCATGCGGCGGTAAGAAATTAGATGAAATGTAACAACTATTTTATTTTTAGTGTTGGCATTACTGCATTGTGTCATTTTGCTTTTCTTACACAGATCGTCCCATGCAATGTGAGGTTGAAATTCAACAAGCTAACAGGAGACACTGTGACATTTGAGGCTCCTGGGGGGCCGTACACTATGGAGGTCGAGAAAGGACGCAATATGTCACAGATTGGAGGAGATGGATGGGCCCGTTTCCTCGCCCGCATGCGTCTTACTGGTGGTGAGTTGATCAGCTTCTCCTTCAGAGCAGAAAGACCCAAGCTGGCTGTCATTTATCTCAACCTGGTGGAAGATGATGAAGATGACGAAGATGATGAAGATGTAAGATAATGAGGACCCACTCGATGAAGATGATGAGGACCCACTTCATGAAGCCATCGTAGCTCAAAGAACAAGGCTGAGCGAGGAGGAGGTGTCCAACCTGTGGGACATAATTCCGCCACGTGCTGACTTTGTCGGGGTGCCATTCGTGACCCGACTGACAAATACCATGGTTGATCGACATGATATGGTATGTTATACTTACAAATGCAAATTATCCGATGAAATACTTAGTGTACAGTCCAATGATATGGTATGTTGTGTGGAATCTAGTCGATGATATGTTTTAGTGTAGAGTTCGATCACATGCTTATTAGTGTAGAATCTAAGGAAACTATTAATAGTGTAGATAATCCATATGTACTTATTTGCGAGGCTATTTATTAATTGATATGTTTTTCTTATTCAGAAATTGGCAAAGAAGATATATGTGAGTTATGGTATCCAGCCTGATTAAGAAGGCTCAGCTGGACTACGCCTTACTGCAAGGGGCTCCGTCACAACCTGTACTTACCGCGTGGACACGGACGGTCGCACACACTTAAACTCGGTTGGGTGGAAGAAATTCCTCGATGGCAAGAATCTTCGTGTTGGACAGGCCATCCTAATTACTATCAGGAACACCAACCGCCCAGGCTTGAGGATGATGATTGTCTTCGATATCATCTAGAACTACATATGTGTGTGTGGCTATATCATCTAGAACTACATATGTGTGTGTGGCTATATCATCTAGAACTACATATGATGATCGTCGTCGATATCATCTAGAACTACATATGATGATCGCTGTTGATATGACCTTGTACTGCTTGAGGATGCATGTTGACTATGCATGAAATTGTTATCTAGTATTCCCTTCGTTCCAAATTACTCGTCGTGGTTTGAACTAAAACCACCACGAGTAATTTGGAACGAAGGGAGTACTACCCAGTAATGGTTTATGAATTTGATATCTACTAGCAGTACCTAGTATCTAGTATCTGAAAGGGAAACTGAAAGGGAAAGGGGTACGGGGGGAAATGATGAAAGATATAGCAGTAGCAAGGGACTGCGAAATCGCTACAGCTAGGTAATAGTAGCGCGTTCTCAAAAAGCGCTGCTGATATCGTCAACAGTAGTAGCACGGGTACGGGCCGCGCTACTACTATAAGTTAGTTGTAGCGCCTTATTAGTAGCGCGGCCACCCGCACTGCTGCTAGCCCCAAAACCCGCGCTACTACTAGGATTTTCCCTAGTAGTGTAATTAGATCATATAACAATCCCTCAACGTGCAACAAAGAGTCACTCCAAAGTCACTAATAGCGGAGAACAAGCGTAGAGATTATTGTAGGGTATGAAACCACCTCAAAGTTATTCTTTTCGATCAATCCATTGGGCTATTCCTATAAGTGTGACAAACAGCCCTAGAATTCGTAGTAAAATAACACCTTAAGACACACATCAACCAAAACCCTAACGTTACCTAGATACTCTAATGTCAGCTCAAGTATCCGCGGGTATGATTATACGATATGCATCACACAATCTCAGTTTCATCTATTCAAACCAACACAAAGAACTTCAAAGAGTTCCCCAAAGTTTCTACCGGAGAGTCAAGACGAAAACGTGTGCCAACCCCTATGCATAAGTTCACAAGATCACTGAACCCGCAAGTTGATCACTAAAACATCCATCAAGTGGACCACATGAATATCCCATTGTCACCACAGATAAACACATGCAAGCCATACATCAAGTGTTCTCAAATCTTAAAGACTAAATCCGATAAGATAACTTCAAAGGGAAAACTCAATCCATTACAAGAAGGTAGAGGGGGATAAACATCATAAGATCCAACTATAATAGCAAATCGCGGTACATCAAGATCGTGCCCAATCAAGAACACGAGAGAGAGAGAGAGAGAGATCAAACACATGGCTACTGGTACATACGCTCAGCCCCGAGGGTGAACTACTCCCTCCTCCTCATGGAGAGCGTCGAGTTGATGAAGATGGCCACCGGTGATGATTCCCCCCTCCGGCGGGGTGCCGGAACAGGGTCCCGATTGGTTTTTGGTGGCTACAAAGGCTTGCGGCGGCGGAACTCCCGATCTAGGTTTCCTTTCGGGGGTTTCTATATTTATAGGAATTTTTGGCGTCGGTTTCACGTCATGGGGGTCCCAGAGTCATCCACGAGGTAGGGGCGCGCTGCGCCCAGGGGGGTAGGGCGCGCCCTCCACCCTCGTGGATGGCTCGGGAGTCTTCTGGCCCAAATCTTTTGCTGCATGGGCTTCTTCTGGTCCATAAAAAATCTCCGTAAATTGGCTTGTGAATTGGACTCCGTTTGGTATTCATTTTCTGTAAAACTCAAAAAGAAGGAAAAACAGAAACTGGCACTGGGCTCTAGGTTAATAGGTTAGTCCCAAAAATCATATAAAATAGCTTATAAATGCATATAAAACATCCAAGATGGATAATATAAAAAATCAAAACATATAGATACGTTGGAGACATATCAAGCATCCCCAAGCTTAGTTCCTGCTCGTCCTCGAGTAGGTAAATGATAAAAACAAATTTTTTGATGTGGGATGCTACCTAACATATTTATTCATGTAATATTCTTTATTGTGGCAAGAATATTCATATCCATAAGATTCGAAACAAAAGTTTAATATTGACATAAAAACAATAATACTTCAAGCATACTAACAAGGCAATTATGTCGTCTCAAAATAACATGGCCAAAGAAAGTTATCCCTACAAAATCATATAGTCTGGCTATGATCTATCTTCATCACACAAAATATTTAAATTATGCACAACCCCGGTTTCACCCAAGCAATTGTTTCATACTTTAGTATTCTCAAACCTTTTCAACTTTCACGCAATACATGAGCGTCAGCCATGGACATAGCAGTATGGTGGAATAGAATATGGTGGTTGTGTAGAAGGAAAAAAAAGAGAAGATAGTCTCACATCAACTAGGCGTATCAACGGGTTATGGAGAATGTCCATCAATAGATATCAATGTGAGTGAGTAGGGATTGCCATGCAACGAATGCACTAGAGCTATAAGTGTATGAAAGCTCAAAAAGAAACTAAGTGGGTGTGCATCCAACTTGCTTTTTCATGAAGACCTAGGGTATTTGAGGAAGCCCGTCGTTGGAATATACAAGCCAAGTTCTATAATGAAAAATTCCCACTAGCATATGAAAGTGACAACATAGGAGACTCTCTATCATGAAGACCATGGTGCTACTTTGAAGCATAAGTGTGGTAAAAGGATAGTAGCGTTGCCCCTTCTCTCTTTTTCTCTCATTTTTTTTTCTTTTTTTGGCCACTTTTTTTATTTTTTTATTTTTTTCCGGAGTCTCATCCCGACTTGTGGGGGAATCATAGTCTCCATCATCCTTTCCTCATTGGGAAAATGCTCTAATAATGAAGATCATCACACTTTTATTTACTTACAACTCAAGAATTACAACTTGATACTTAGAACAAAAATATGACTCTATATGAATGCCTCCGGCGGTGTACCGGGATGTGCAATGAATCAAGAGTGACATGTATGAAAGAATTATGAAAGGTGGCTTTGCCACAAATACGATGTCAACTACATGATCATGCAAAGCAATATGACAATGACGAAACGTGTCATAATAAACGAAACGGCGGAAATTTGCATGGCAATATATCTCGAGATGGCTATGGAAATGGCATAATAGGTAGGTATGGTGGCTGTTTTGAGGAAGGTATATGGTGGGTGTATGGTACCGGCGAAAGTAGTGCGGCACAAGAGAGGCTAGCAATGGTGGAAGGGTGAGAGTGTGTATGATCCATGGACTCAATGTTAGTCATAAAGAACTCACATACTTATTGCAAAAATCTACAAGTCATCAAAACAAAGTACTACACGCATGCTCTTAGGGGAAGGGTTGGTAGGAGTTAACCATCGCGTGATCCTGACCTCCACACAAAGGATGACAATAAAAAAATCATGCTCTGACTTCATCACATAACGATTCACCATACTTGCATGCTACGAGAATCACAAACTTCAACACGAGTATTTCTCAAATTCACAATTACTCCACTAGCATGACTCTAATATCACCATCCTCATATCTCAAAACAATCATAAGTAATCAAACTTCTCTTAGTATTCAATGCACTTTATATGAAAGTTTTATTATATCCCTCTTGGATGCCTATCATATTAGGACTAAATTCATAACCTAAGCAAATAACCTTGTTGTTTAAGACTCTCAAAATAATATAAGTGAAGCATGAGAGTTCATAAAATTCTTCAAAATAAAACCACCGACGTGCTCTAAAAAGGTATAAGTGAAGCACTAGAGCAAATGACAAACTACTCCGAAAGATATAGCGAAGATCAATGAGTAGTCGAATAATTATGCAACCATGTGAAGACTCTCTAACATTTAAGAATTTCAGATCTTGGGATATTATTCAAACAGAAAGCAAAACAAAACAAAATAAAATGAAGCTCCAAGCAAAACACATATCATGTGGTGGATAAAAATATAGCTCCAAGTAAAGTTACCGATGAACAAAGACGAAAGAGGGGATGCCATCCGGGGCATCCCCAAGCTTTGGCTCTTGGTTATCCTTGAAATATTACCTTGGGGTGCCTTGGGCACCCCCAAGCTTAGGCTCTTTGTTATCCTTGAATATTACCTTGGGGTGCCTTGGGCATCCCCAAGCTTAGGCTCTTGCCACTCCTTATTCCATAGTCCATCGAATCTTTACCCAAAACTTGAAAACTTCACAACACAAAACTCAACAGATAAACTCGTAAGCTCCGTTAGTATAAGAAAATAAATCACCACTTTTGGTACTGTTGTGAACTCATTCTTTATTTATATTGGTGTAATATCTACTGTATTACAACTTCCCTATGGTTCATACCCTCCGATACTACTCATAGATTCATCAAAATAGAAAACAGAGTCTGTCAAAAACAGAACAGTCTGAAGTAATCTGTAACTCTCTAATACTTCTATAACTCCACAAAATTCTGAAATAAATTGGTGGACGTGAGGAATTTGTATATTAATCTTCTGCAAAAACAATCAACTCAAAATCACACTTGTGTTAAAAATGACAAATAATCTCGTGAGCGCAAAAGTTTCTGTTTTTCAGCAAGATCGAATCAACTATTACCGTAAGCCATCCCAAAGGTATTACTTGGCACTTTATTGAAAAAAAAGCTATAAAACATGATTACTACAGTAGCTTAATCATGTGAACACATAAAAACAGTAGGGGTAAATATTGGGTTGTCTGCCAACAAGCGCTTTTCTTTAATGCCTTTTAACTAGGCATGATGATGACAATGATGCTCACATGAAAGATAAGAATTGAAACATAAAGAGAGCAACATGAAGAATATGACTAGCACATTTAAGCCTAACCCACTTCCTATGCATAGGGATTTGTGAGGAAACAACTTATGAGAACAAGAATCAACTAGCATAGGAAGGCAAAAAAAGCATAACTTCAAGATTTTAAGCACATAGGGAGGAAACTTGATATTATTGCAACTCCTACAAGTATACATTCCTCCCTCATAATAATTTTCAGTATAATCATGAATGAATTCAACAATATAACTATCACATAAAGCATTCTTTTCATGATCTACAAGCATGGAAAATTTACTACTCTCCACATAAGCAAAATTCTTCTCATTCGGAATAGTGGGAGTATCATAAGAAACTCGAATACTATAAATTGTTTCCACATTAAAAGAGTAATGTTCAGAAAAATGGTAATCATAATCATGACAAGTTTAATAATATAATCATCACTACTTTTTATAACATAAGTGTCATCACAATAATCATCATAAGTAGCAACTTTGTTCTCATCAAGATCAATTGAAACCTCTTCCGAAATAGTGGATCATTACTAAATAAAGTCATGACCTCTCCAAATCCACTTTCATAATTATCACAATAGGATTCAACACCCTCCAAAATAGTGAGATTATTACTTCCTAAAATTGACACTCTTCCAAACCCACTTTCATCAATATAATCATCATAAATAGGAGGCATGCTATCATCAAAATAAATTTTCTCATCAAAACTTGAGGGACTAAAAATATCATCTTCATAAAACATAGCATCCCCAAGCTTGGGACAAACATTAATTGTAGCAAATAAATTCACAAACATGTCATTCTCATCAAACATAGCATCCCCAAGCTTGGGCCTTTGCATATCATAAGCATAATCAGTCTCATCATTAATAGTACGGATAGCACCAATAGTATAGCAATTATCATCATAACAATGAGTAATAGGAGCAACATCATTTGGGAGGGATACCTTTTTACCTTTGCTTCTCCGTATTTTCTTTTTCTTATTCACATTATGTGTGGGTTTAATCCTATTTCTGGAGCTCCTTATTAATGAGACTGGTTGAATAGAAGGCTCCTCCTCGTTACCTGATTCATCATAAGAAATAATAGGAGGATATTGGGAAACCTATTCCCTTTCATTAGTATCCTCTTCATCTTCTATTTGTTTCCTTGTCTTTATGTAATTGGCAATATAAGGATTTTCAATGTAATTCACTGCACAATACATACAAATTTCCTCTAGATCAAAATCAAGAACTCTCTCAAGGGAAAATTCTGGAATATCCTTAGCTATACGTTTCATTTCTTCATAACCCAGAAGCAAACTAAGTTCATTATGATGTGCAAGGGAAATCAAGTCATCACAATTTTTGGACATGATTCGATCATGAAACAATTTGGATTGGAGATTTAAATGATCACGTTCATTGCAAAGTTCACAAGGATGGCCAAGAAATTTTAAATTTTCAGCACAAGCATCTAGCATCTCTTGCAACCATTTATTTTCTAAATACTTATGCCTCTTGCAAAATCTATCTTCTCTATTTGGTGTGTACTTGCAAACTCTATGCACTCCACAAAAGTTGACATGCTTATAAGAGACATTTTCATCATGACTAGTGCAATCATCATTAGTACTATGGATATTCAAAGAGTTCATACTCATCATTCAAATATTTAGTGCTAAACATTTTAATGCATTCTTCTTCTAGCACTTGGGCAAAATTTTCCGTTCCATCATTTTCATGAAAGACATTAAAAAGATGAAGCATATGAGGCCACCTCAATTCCATTTTTTTGTAGTTTTCTTTTATAAACTAACTATGATAAAACAAGAAACTAAAAGATTCAATTGCAAGGTCTAAAAATATACCATCAAGCACTAACCTCCCTGGCAATGGCGCCAGAAAAGTGCTTGATGTCTACTACGCAACCTTCTTCTTGTAGTCATTGTTGGGCCTCCATGTGCAGAGGTTTGGAGGACAGTAGAAAATTCCCCTCAAGTGGATGACCTAAGGTTTATCAATCCGTGGGAGGCGTAGGATGAAGATGGTCTCTCTCAAACAACCCTGCAACCAAAACAAAGAGTCTCTTGTGTCCCCAACACACCCAATACAATGGTAAATTGTATAGGTGCACTAGTTCGGCGAAGAGATGGTGATACAAGTGCAATATAGATGAGATGTAGGTTTTTGTAATCTGAAAATATAAAAACAGCAAGGTAGCAAGTAACAAAAGTGAGCAAAAACGGTATTGCAATGCTTCGAAACAAGGCCTAGGGTTCATACTTTCACTAGTGCAAGTTCTCTCAACCCTAATAACATAATTAGATCATATAACAATCCCTGAACATGCAACAAAGAGTCACTAATAACGGAGAACAAACGAAGAGATTATTGTAGGGTACGAAACCACCTCAAAGTTATTCTTTCCAATCAATCCATTGGGATATTCCTATAAGTGTCACAAGCAACCCTAGAGTTTGTAGTAAAATAACACCTTAAGACAAACATCAACCAAAACCCTAATGTCACCTAGATACTCCAATGTCACCTCAAGTATCCATGGATATGATTATACGATATGCATCACACAATCTCAGATTCATCTATTCAAACCAACCACAAAGAACTTCAAAGAGTGCCCCAAAGTTTTTACCGGAGAGTCAAGACGAAAACGTGTGCCAACCCCTATGCATAAGTTCACAAGGTCACTGAACCTGCAAGTTGATCAACAAAACACACATCACGTGGATCACGTGAATATCCCATTGTCACCATAGATAAACACATGCAAGACATACATCAAGTGTTCTCAAAGCCTTAAAGACTCAATCCGATAAGATAACTTCAAAGGGAAAACTCAATCCATTACAAGAAGGTAGAGGGGGATAAACATCATAAGATCCAACTATAATAGCAAATCTCGCGGTACATCAAGATCGTGCCCAATCAAGAACACAAGAGAGAGAGAGAGAGAGAGAGAGAGAGAGAGAGATCAAACACATAGCTACTGGTACATACCCCCAGCCCCGAGGGTGAACTACTCCCTCCTCGTCATGGAGAGCGTCGGGATGATGAAGATGGCCACCAGTGATGATTCCCCCCTCCGGCAGGGTGCCGGAACAGTGTCCCGATTGGTTTTTGCTGGCTACAGAGGCTTGCGGCGGCGGAACTCCCGATGTAGGTTTCTTTTCGGGGGTTTTTGTATTTATAGGAATTTTTGGCGTCAGTTTCACGTCATGGGGGTCTCCGAGTCATCCACGAGGTAGGGGGCACGCCCAGGGGGTAGGACGCGCCCTCCACCCTTGTGGATAGCTCGGGACTCTTTTGGCCCAACTCTTTTGCTTCGGGGGCTTCTTCTGGTCCATAAAAAATCTCGGTATTGGCTTGTCAATTGGACTCCATTTCGTATTCTTTTTCTGTAAAACTCAAAAACAAGGAAAAATAGAAACTGGCACTGGGCTCTAGGTTAATAGGTTAGTCCCAAAAATCATATAAAAATAGCATATAAATGCATATAAAACATCCAAGATGGATAATATAATAGCATGGAACAATAAAAAATTATAGTTACGTTGGAGACGTATTAGCGGTTGCGAAGAAGATAGCTCGTCAATTGCAGTACGAGGTGCGCTGGGTTGCCGTATCGCACTACTATCACTCCTACCTTCATCAAAAGATGAGCAAAAGTGAAGCGCAGAAGCAACGACTTACCTTGAACAGGGAGCACTATATGAAGGTAAGTATTAGAGACTTTTCATTCCAACGTATAAGCAGTCAATTTCATTGTTTCGTGCTGACATGTCATGCTTCAATTATTTAGGTTATTCCTCCTTGGTGCTTTGGAAAGGATGAGGGATGGGCGAGTTTGGTGGATAGGTGGCTCGACAACGATGCAGAGTTTGCTGCCAAGAGCAGCAAGGACCGGGCTAACCGTGGAAAAGACGGAAACACACGGCCAAGGAAACAGGAACCACTGGGGCTTCAAGGCCATGAAGGTATATCTATATGCATGATGCATTTTTTTTCTTCTTTTTACCATCATGTTCTTATTTATGGCAAACTTCTGTTTGATGCTGCAGGGGGACAAGTTGAAGAGGCCGCTCTTAGACATGGAGTCATGGAAGATGGCACGTGAGCGGAGTGATTGCAAGGAAGGAGAGAGCGAGTACTATGGAAAAACCGAGGAGCACCTGAAGTCTTACAAGGAGCAGTTTGAGAGGTTGCATCCGCCTGGTCCGGATGCTCCTGACATCGTCCAGTCTCAGATCGACGACACAACGGTGGTGGCCAGCTACTCAAAGTCCCATGGCCGCTACCCGTGTTCGATGGCTTGATCACTCCTTCTGTCTCGTACACACAACTTTGAGCTACCAACCCGAGCTCGTTAGAGAGTACGGGGTGTTTGCAGCATAGCTTAGCCCGCCAGCATGTTGTAAGTACTTCCCCCTTATCTTCTTTCTTTCTTACTTTCTCAGTTTATTTTCAGCATTGCCCACTTAGAAACAACCTAAATTTTGTAGGCATATAAGGCCTTTGTCGAGCTTAGGAATCTCGAGGTGCGGGAGTACTTACAACGAGTGAAGGCAAATGGGGATTACAACCGTCAGATGATGGCGGTTAGTTTTTCCCTCTTAGAACCAAGCTAAAATTTGCACTTTCATTTCTTTTGACCTTCTAGTTTGCTTGGTTAACTAACATCCAAGCTATGTTGGCGTCTTCGACTAACCGCACGGATCCACCACAAATGGGACCCACACCACCACCTGCTAGAGAACCCCCACACGTGCCCACGTTCGATGAATGGGTAGCACAAGGCAGTCAGACTCTGGTTAGTACATTTGCCTAACTATTAACAAACTAGTTCTCGTTCATTCAGCGCTATCATATCATATTTACCCTTACAGTCTCTTTTCCAACATGTAGGGGACCGGTGATTCGACTCCTGCTTAAGAGAGCCCATCCACTCCAATCTGGCAAGGTGGTGTTGGTCTTGGCGGTGCTCACGGCGATGGTCCTAGTCTTGGCTGATGATGTGTTCCATATTGTGCAATACTTTCCATGTTTCGTACTTCTTAGGGTTCTTTAGATGACGACGATGATGTTCCATGTCTTGCAATACTTATGTTCATGAAGTTTTGACGTTGATGATCTTTAGATGATGATGATGATCTTGATGATCTTTAGTATCTTTAGATGATGATCTGTCTTATTTCTGTCTATATATGGTCTCTGACATATTTTGTGAATTTAGATGCTGTCAAATTGAATGGGAAATAGGAAAACAGAGCAAATAAAAAAACATATATATGCCGACAGCCTGGCCGTCGGCATAGACATGTCCAAGAGGAACCAGGGAGCGACACATGGCATGGGTATGCCGATGGCTAGGCCGTTGGCATAGATTTCCATCTAAGCCGACGGCCAGGCCATCGGCATACCCTGCTGCCAGGAGCGCTCAGCGACGGCCACGTGGCATATATAAGCCGACGGCCTAGCCGTCGGCATAGATTTCCACCTATGCCGACGTCTAGGCCGTCGGTTTATATGTGCCACGTGGCCGTCGCTGGTTGGTCAATGGGGATGACCGCGTCGTCTGGTGGTTTTCTCTGTCGACGGTGTAACTATGCCAACGGCTGTACGAAAGCCGTCGGCATAGATGCCTATGCCGACGGTCTGACAAGACGACGCTGACGATATCTACGCCGACGGGTGTATTGCCGACGGCCCCCGGCCGTCAGCATAGAGGGTTAGTCCGGTAGCATGTCCAACAAAAGGAACAACAGACATACGTACCAAAACACTACCAAGGGCCTACTACTACTACTATGCTGTTACAGCTCCTAGATACAAGAATCTAACAACAACACTCATTTTGTTCGCGGTGGCTAAAGTATAAACGATCTGCTGATGACACGTGCTCTTTTTTCCTCGTTTGCCAGGACCTCACAAATCAACTCAATGTGCTGGATTATGCAAGGATCACAAGCAAAGCCAGACCTAACTTTGGGTAAGATATCAAGTTTGCAGTTATGTCTGCTCCACCACCTTCAAATCAAGTCTGAGATGCAGCACACCACTGATGAAGAAAGGGTTGTCATCAGCCAAGAACATCTCCCATGGAATCGAAAAGGGATCCCTGCATGCAACTATAGCACTATCAGTAAAGGTGTGACTAGCATTGTACTTGCTCACAAAGTGCCCAGATGGTCTTGTCCTTGCCGCAAACTCATAATTTACTGACACACCCGTTGAACCCTTCTGCTTCAAATTGATATATAAGAAGATGCCAAATCTGTGTGAACCAATCTGCTGGACCATGTTACATCCTGCCCCAAGAATGAAACCCTGACCTGCAACATGGAGTGGGTGCGAGAATATCTGCTCTGATGGGAAGAGTTGGGAGCATTCCTCACGCTTCAAATCCATGTAAGCTATAACCTGTGGGCAGGGTTGATCAAACGCAACCACTTTCAGATGCCTGCACTTGTAAGCTCGGTCTACAAATTGCTGACTGGAGGTTGCACATGCTGCAAGCTCATCTGGCCTGTGTGCTGGATAAGCTTTGCACAGAAGTACCTCAGTGACACACTTAGTTATTTGCTCATGGTCTATGTCATTGTCAGTGCATGTTAAGATCCCCCGAAGTGTTCCATAGGTCATTTGTGGCTGAAGCGCAACAGCGGAATTAAATGAGAACTCAAGATCTTACGTCTTTCTTCCAGTTCTGGGTACCGCGCACGGGCCCACTTGAGCAACAGGCGGTATAAGCAGTCTTCATTTACTACATGTAGGTCAGTACTTGAAAATATGGCTTCAATCCCAGCAAGTGACATGTTCATCAATTCATCTTGGAACCTGACATGATGCAAAACCAAGCCTTTAGTACACTTCAAACATGATAACTGTGACAGCCATGTCTACACTTCACTTCTCTATGAAAAGGAAAGAAAAGTTGGCTCCATCCAAAGGGGATCACTCACTTATGCACATCACTGTATTTTTTAGCAAGGAAATCCTTGGCTGCAACTATCAAATGGTGAACAGTAGCTGGAATTAAAATGGAGCATGGATGGTCTAGGTAGAGCAGCGCAGATTCTGTTGTCATGGGCAAGCTTGTGAGCAACTGACTGCAATCCCTCATGCAAGAAGGAACCTCGAATTTGTCGGCAACCATCAAGATGTCTAGCAGAATAGCAGGCTCAGCTGTTCTTAACTTTCCACAGTACATAAATCTCAAAAGCTCCATAAGGGCATTTTCCTCTGTTCCAAGTAGAATGCAAACAAAAATTATGTAAATATGATTATTGACTTTTGGTAATAAGGAAAACTATAGGTAGGGTATAGACAAAATATCCATTGGGTAAATAAAATAAAAAAAGTGAAATAAGAATAACCATTATCAAAAGTAATCAATGTTTTAGTTTCAAAAATACAGAAAATAATACAAATCACAGTAATAATTAGAAACAATTATAAGAGGAAGAATGTCACATTTGAGTAATCACACATTACCTGAATCAGCGATCTCAAGTGTTGCATGTGTCTGCTCAGATTCTTTCATGCCATTTGAGAAAAGCTAAGAATTATGAAGCTTATTAGAAACCATGAACTGATTATAGAATAAATGTATTTAAAAAGGTTTTAAGAATTACCTTGTGAAAGAAGCTACTACTTGCAGAAAGAATCACTGAACTTACATTCATTGTCCTTACTCGTAAAACTTGTGTACCTAGCATGGTTGACGAACAGAAAATACCAAGATAAAAGAAATAAAGGTTAAACATGGAAAGTAGAAGATACAGGGAGAGAATCACATAAGCAAGTTCTTTGGTGTTCAGATTCTTGGAACACAGTTCTATCATGGGTGCAGATTCATTATAAATGACTCATCAGCAATATGGCAAAAAATATAAAATAAAATCACAAAAACTGAATGCACCGACAGCTGCATCCAACAATAGAGGCATGCTCGTAGCTCACTCAGCAGTCATAAATGATCTCATGTTCAAGTAAAAAACACCCCACCAAATTTTTATAGTGTATCCAATTAGTTAGTGCATTCTATGTGATTTAATAGCAGAAACCAGGTCAACCAGTCAACTATCTAAAAATGGAAGCTATCAGGTATTTGTACTACTTAAAAAGTAAGCACTCATCAAGCAAGGGCCACCAAGGTTTTGATTTTCGGTTTGTGAAATTTCTCGCCCCAAGCCGAGATAGTCGAATTTCGGCCATTTTCAAAAATTCTGGCCAACATTTGACCAAGATTTGGCTGAAATTTGACTAAAATTTGACAAAAATCTTTTTTTCCAGCCCGAGATGGCCGAAATTCAAAACAGTGGGGCCAACGATATAATCTAAAACATTTCAACACATAGAAAGAACAGAGATGAGCAAGAAAAAGGCAGACCAATGTTAACCTTAATGATTAAATGTTTAACATGGAACATGGTTGTGGAGACTGTAGAATTCTAAAGATTTAGGAGCCCCTCACTCCTCCCCAAATATATGCAAGCTAGGGCATATTTGCACATATTATCAACACTTAAAAAAGGACAAAGTCATGAAACAGTCCATTCATCTTTCCAAATACACACCCATTATGTCAGTAACAAATTTTATACTCCCTCCGGTTCATATTAATTGTCGCTGATTTAGTACAACTTACAAATTTGGGCGGAGGGAGAAATAGAAGTTTCTTCCTTCTTTTTTCTGCATTTGGAAACATAACAATTGACAGATTTGACGTATGGACAGCGTATAATCTGCTAACTACTTTTCCTCGATAAATTGGAGCTCGATCCTGTGAACCAAGTTTTCAGTGTCAGAGAACTATTGCATTTACACCACATCGATCAGCTCAGGCACAAAACTTGCAGATCCGCCTCTTTTTACAAATCGATTGCAACTTTTTACCAGAGAAACGTACGATTACAAACAGGGACGCATTGCACTGTACGCACCTTTGTCTGCGCGGTGGCTTGCCGGTTCGGTGAGGGATCCTCCCGCGACTTCACCGTTGGCGACGATCGCTATCTGCAGCACCTTGTCGGAGAAGCGCTCTGAATCGAACGCGAACCCGAAGTTTGGGGCCCAGCTCCCGCGTGAGAGCTCAATGTCCATCCCAGCCTCCGCCTCCGCCTCCGGTGCCGCCGCCGGCATCGTCGACCCTTGGGCGCCAGCCATCTGCCCCGCCGCGTCTGGGAGAGGGAGGACGCGGCGGCCGTAAACCCTAGCTTCGCGGTCGTAGTGGGCTAGTGGCTTCTTTCGGGACTCCGTGGTGGGGTTACTTTGAGCTTTTGGAAACCCCGCGAACTAATTTTTTTCCCCTTGGAGGAGTCCAACATTTGCCAAGAGGACCCTGTGAAGCGGCCGAAATTGCAAACACGTCAACGTAGTACTACAGAATTTCTTAAACTCTCAATATAATGTTTTTTATTATGCATGGTTTCAAGAAAAATGGTCCATGTAGTCCCGGATCATTTTTCGCTTTTTGCTCATCTTATCAACTCTATCCAGCAAGGACCGTCAAGACATGCTAGGTAGAAGGGAGGAGTACGAGGTGAGACACATTTGGTACTTGAGTAGACATGTCTAGCCATGATGTGCGATGAAACTGGATGTCGTTGCTATGCCCGACACCTAGGTGATCGCGATGGCATGGCCTACCACGATGGCGAGTCTGCCTCCCGAGATGGCCTTTTGTCATTGCTTCGTTTCTTCATTCGCGGTTGAGGGCTCCGATGACTTCAAGCCATGCTTCTTTTTCTATAGCTAGTAGTCGCTTCGCAGTTTCTCTCTACTGCCTACATTTCACTTCATAAGTTTATTTCCCTTAAAACTCCGTGTTAAGATCAAACTTAGATTTACATCCTACGACATGATAGAATATCTCGTATCAATTAATTTTACCAAGAGAAGCGCAAAAAATGTAACGCTTTAGTGGTGCTACCATGTGTTGGTTGTGCAGTAGCAAGACAAGGCTTCGTAGCACTAGAATTTGACTTCTCCAGACGAATGTTTTTGAGATAGCAAATTAGCAACGGATGAGGCTAGAAACAATACACTTTTTCAAAATAAAGTGTATATTACGCCTGGGCTTACACATCAGAGACCAGGGCACCAAGTTTCAACAAGCTAGGGTAAAGTGCCAGATCAAACGCACAACATTGCAGATCGATAGTAGCATTTAGCAGAGACATCAGCAAAATAAGTTCCATGAGAAGGCATATCTTCATGGAATCCACTAATAGTTACTCCCTCCAATCCAAAAAGGTGTTGTGGCTTTAGTTCTGAACTAAAGCGACAACACTTTTTTGGATCGGAGGGAGTAGTTTTTAGCATAAATATCCAAATACGCCCTCCGTTCCCAAATATAAGTCTTTCTAGAGATTTCAACAAGTGACTACATACGGAGCAAAATGAGTGAATCTACATTCTAAAATATGTCTACATACATCCGTAGGTTGTAGTCCATTTAAAATGTCTAAAAAGATTTATATTTAGGAACGAAGGGAGTATATTGCAAGCCAAGCGCTGCAAGAGAACGACCCAGCTACAAAACCATAGCCGCACCATGCATCCAAGAAAAGGAACGGCAAACATACGTACAAATCCTACTACAACTGCAGGGACAAGGGACCAAAGCATAGCAGAAAACGGCATATAGTAGCAATATCTTGACATCGACAAAAACGTGGTCATGAAGAAGCAGATAACTCATTTCAGATTTTAAAAAAAACTCATTCAAGATCAATCCATGATCTTCTCAGCATCAAGCCTACAACTTTTAGTGTAAGAGCCCAAGGAATAAGATATCAAGTTCATAACTCCGACTGCTCCACCACCGTCCAATCAACTCTCAGATGCAACACGCCGTCGATGAAGAGGTTGTCGTCAGCAATAAAGTTCGACCATGCAGTACCAAAGACATTATTGCATCCATGCTTGGATCCAGTAGTGAAGGAACCCTGACCCTCAAACCTGCTCACAAATTTGCCCGACGCCTTTGTCCTTGCAGCAAACTCATACTGTAATGTCACACGCTTTGAACTCTTGCTGACGTACAAGAATAAGCCAAAGCTATACAGCCCACTCACCTTGTTCCCGACACATTATGCTAAGAGAAACAAGTTAAGGCCTGCATGATGGAGCGAATGCGACAAAACCTCTGTATAACGGTTCTGTTTGGAATGAAAAAATCGGGAGCAGTCCTCACGCTTTAGATCTCAGTAAGCTATAACCTGTGGGCAGGGTCCGTCAAATGCAACTAACTTCACAGGTTTGAACAAGTAATCTCGCTCTTCAAGTTGCCATGTTGTCGCGTCTACTGCACGGTCACCATACAAGTGTGATGGGTAAGCTTTGTGCAGAAGTACCTCACTGATACACTTATTTACTTGATCATGGTCTATATCATCATCAGTGCACAGTAGGACCTTCTGCAGTCCATTACGGCTCATATGACTGAAGCGCACCAGCGGAAGTAAACTAGAACTCAGGATCTTGCGCCTTTCCTCCAGATCTGGGTATCGCGCACGGGCCCAGCTGAGCATGAAATCATATATGTCATCTTCAGTTCGTACATGTAAGCCAGTACTTGAGAAGATGGCTTCGATCCCAGCAAGAGGGAAATTCTTAAGTTCGCCCTTGAACCTGAAAAAGAGACATGCAATACCTTGAGTACACTCCATACATGATTTGGTGACAACAATGCCCAAAGATTTTTCTCAAGAAATAAAAAAAAAATATGGCTCCTTTCAATTGGGATCACTCACTCAAGCACATCCTCATATTTGAAGGCTAGGAATTCCTTGGCTGCAACTACCAAACGTTCAACTTCAACTGGCACTGAAATGGAGCATGAATGCTTTAAGTAGAGCAGCGCAGATTCTGTGGTCATGGGCAACCTTGTGAGCAGCTGACTGCAGTAACTCACGCAAGAAAGAACCTCATATTTATCGGCAGCCATCAAGATGTTGAGCAGAAGAGTGGGCTCAGTTGTTGTCAACTTCCCACTATACATAAAGCTTAAAATCTCCATAAGGGCATTTTCCTCTGTTCCAAGTAGAATAAAAACAAAACAACAAAACGATTAAGAAAATAATTAAGAATTAAGAACTTGAAAAAAAGGGAAGGTTTTTTGTGCCTAAGTTATTGAAGTATTATTATTGACATTTAGTATTGAGGAAATATACCTATGGCAAAAAGTAGAAAAAATATTCATTTGGTAGGTAAAATTGAAGAATGAAAAGAGACTAATAATTAACCATTTCATTATCAAAGACAGAAAGAAGAGTGAAGAAACTCAGAAACATAAATCACTATTTATTATATTCAATCATGTTTTTGTTTTAGAAGTACAGAAACTAGCGGCATCACCACAACAATTAATTAGAACCAATTATAAGAGGAAGAATGTTACATTTGAGTCAAAACGTTACCTGAATCAGCAATCCTAAGTGTTGGATGTGTCTGGTCAGATTCTTTCATGCCATTCGAGAACAACTAAGAAACATGAAATTTTATTAGAAAGGATGAACGGAAAATAAAGCAAATGTATTTCAAATTGTTATAAGTATTACCTTGAGAAAGAAAGGACTTCTAACAGAAAGAATCGCTGAATTGATATGAATTGTCTTTACTCGTAAAACTGGTGTGCCTACCATGGTTGAGGAAGAGTCGATAACAAGGAAAGTGAGCAAACAAAGAGAAACACTAGACAAATAAAAAATACCATGGTGCAGATTCATTTAATTACTCATCAGCAAATATGGTAAAAATGATTAACTAAAATCACGAAAATTAGGAATGCACTCACGCAGCTGCATCCAGCAACAGAGGCATGTTTGTAGCTCACTCGGTAATAATAAATGATTCCCATAACCCAAGGATCATATCAGAATTTTGTATATATAAACATGTACCCAGTAAATAACGGAAAAGGAACCCACAAAGTTTTATACTCCCTCTGATCCAAAACAGGTGTCGCAGTTTTAAACTAAGATTAGTTCAACCTTAGTTCAAAACTGCCATGTTTATTATGGATCGGAGGGAGTATCATTTAGTAGCAGAAATAAGTCAAGTAGCTAAAAAGGAAAGGGGGGGGGGGGGGGGGTTAATTAACTAAGACCTGCTGGGAAGGTGGCACTGCCAGTGTTGCCATTTACCAATAACTTACATGTGTTCCAAAAGGAGCAACCAAGGCATACGTTTGATCAGCACATTGTGCCAGTACCAAATTTACCAGTATACACGAGGTATTTATATCATTATACTTATAGAAGTAAACACTCATCAGGCAGGGTAATGATGATCCTAAATGTTTCAACAGGCGGAAAGAATGGAGATAAGCAATAACAGCATACGAACAGAAAAGAACAACCCCAACTTTTTTTTTGAAAAGGGGAACGTATTAATATCGCGATGATACCAATTACACCCAGCCTCTATACCTACAAGATGTCGTCGAGACATCCACGATGCACAGAGCCAAATGAGAAAATAAAAATAAAGAAAAAATAATAAAGTCCCGCCACAGCAATCAACTCCTCTCAACAGCAGCACTCATACCACCACCAAATACAACATCCGGAAAACATAAAAGGTTTCCAAAAGCAACGCCTTCAAGAAGGAACCAGTGCACAAGCGCCGTCATTGCCCGATCCAAGATCTTAGGTTTCCACCCTGGAGAAAGTCCGCGCTCTCAAAACAATTCCTTCAGCATGGCAATCGCCAGGCACAACCAATGAAGGCCAGACCTTAAGTTTTCACCCTGAAAGTCACAACTCAGCACCCGAGGGGTACCACCAAAGATGAAATCCGCCAGTGTTGCCGCCCCACTTATCACTGCTGCTCCCGAGAGTCATCTAACACCTGGCTGACTCCATCGCCTCCAAGACTTCGTCCATGTAACTGATCCTCCGATCTCGGCCACCATGACCTTCTCCACTGTTGTCCCCACCATGGAAATCGACAAGCCGACATGTCCCAAGGTGTCATCAGTCAACAAAGCTTCGTGCCACGCCCTCAGAACCTCATAGGCTGATATGGACGTGCATGAACCGACAACTAACCGATCCAGATATCCTTGGCAAATTCTCCAGCGGTCGTTCCGGAACACGTCAATGGCCAGATCGAGGAGGACCGATCAAGCAGGAGATTGCCTTGATGCGAGAAGAGCACGAGAACCAAGAGTAGATGACAGATTGTGAGATCCGCCAAACCAGCCACAACCGGCCGACCATCTCTGGCGGAGTAGTAGATCGCCACCGCCATAATCCTCGTGATGCGTGGCAGAACCGAAGAACCTCCGCGAACCGTAGCCGCAGCTGATGAGAGGCATCAGTTTGACGCGATGGCAGCAGCCCGCCTTTGTGTAGATTGAGCCCACGCCGCCTCCTGCCATCCCCGCCGACTGCAGCAGGCCTACCGACGCGTCCCGGCCGCCGCTGCCCTCCATCACCGCTGCTGGGGACCAAGATCGGTCCGCCGCCACCTCAGATCCGTTACGCAGATCCGCCGCCGCCACGCCACTGGGCTTTTGCCCAACGACGTTGCCCGGCTGCGGCGGAGAGTGGGGGAGGTGCAGGGGGGCGAGGGGAGCCCGGTGGTGGCCGCTCGGTGCAGCCCGGCGGCGGCCGCACGGGAGAGTTTGGGTGCCGCACGGGGTCGGGGAGTCTCTCTCCAAAAGCCAGAACAACCCCAGCTATTTGCACAAACGAAATTAACCCTCCCAGCAAAAGAAAAATAATACCCCAAGTATCGAAAATGGATTGCAAATTGTACAAGAGAATCGTATGATTACCAACAGCTAAATCCATGCACCGCCCCGCCATGCCAGGGATAGGGAGGCACTCTACGCACCTTTCTCCTGGCGGTGGCACGCCGGTTCCGGGAGGGATCCTCCGGCGACTTCGCCGCTGGACACGATCTCTATCCGGAGCATCTTGTCGGAGAAGCGCTCTGAATCGAACGCGAACTCGAAGCTGGGTCCCCAGCCCCGGCGTGAGAGCTCGATGTCCATCTCCATCTCCTCTGCCGTGGCCGGCAACGTCGGCCCTTGGGCGCCAGCCATGCGCTCCGCCGCCTCTGGGAGGGGGGCGGACGCGGCGACCGTAAACCCTAGCTTCGCGGTCGCGGTGGGGGAGACGAGACGGCGGTGGGCTACTCTCAGCTTTTGGAAAACCCGCGAACATCATGGCGTGACATGTCTTTTTCTTTTTCTTTTTGAGAATCGTGGCGTGACATGTCTGCGGAGGTACCAAATTTTTTTTTTAATTGGAGTACCGAATGTTTCTCACCTTGTACTACTTTTTTTTTCCTTTCATGGTGGTTCATGTAGTATCATCTAAGAAATATGGTAAAATCATGCACACATCGATCTGACAAAACTGAAAAGGCAGCAGAACCCTACCCTTTGTACAAATATACATCAGCCTAGAAAGAAAATTACAATCAAGACCGAAAAATCTTCTGAACTTGATACCATACCCGTCACCTATCTCTGGCACCACCACAGCAGCCACCAAAGGAAAAATGATGATGAATCACCTCCTCACCCGAGCTCGATACGTCTCCATCGTTAATATGCAGCATTGTAGACCTCCAAGGTGGCTCACCAAAGGCAAAACTATCGTTGTTGATCAAATTAGACTGGAGCAACACTCCGGACACAGCATCGAACACCAGATCTGGCATCCCACACGACTAAGACGTCGAAGGAGAAAACCATGCGTACATGCCATCCACCAACCATGAACTCTAATCCTTACATTGTACTAAATCAAATCAAAGACACTTTTTTGAGACAAAGTATTATTACTTCTGAGAATTTTGTACTATCCATTCTAACTGAAAGAACATGCGGTGCCCCCATGTTTGGTTTTGGTAATTGATGACAATCTCTATGGACTAGTGGTTGTCTTGAGTTGTATTTGAAGGATTTGTCCATACATTTTTCTTGAAGTCCATGTGTAGGTTTCAAGGAGTTTTTGAGTTGACCAAGGTGCTATTAAGGAATTATCCAAAGATTGGTCATGTGAGTGTTGAGCTTATTGCAAGCATGTCTTGAAGAAGAAGGTTGTGTGATCATTCATGTTACCTTCAAGACATCCTCCAAATGAAGAGAGTTGCAAAGATTCAAGGTTGATCAAGACTAAGTCAAGAGTGAATCAAGTTGATCAACTCACAAAGCGTAGAAGATGTACCGAGAGGGATCAAGTGATCCCACGGTATGGTAAGCATTGTCCATTACACTTCTTTGTACTAACCCATGGTCTATGTGAGAGTTGTATGTGGGGTTAGGTACGTATCCATGGGCTTGCGTCAAGAGGAAGATATCATACAACACATGGAAAGGATGACATCAAGTGGTGATCGTCATCAAGATTGCCATGTGCAAGTTCAAGTGGAGCATCACGAAGAGATCAAGTGCTTGAATCTTGCCATCCATTGTGGTGTCAATGGACTTGTGAAGATGTGCCGAAGAATGGCTCACCCATAGTGAACTATCGGGGAGCAATCATCTAGTCTTCATCGAGCCAACGCAATCAAGAAAGGTGGTCCAACTTGAGGGAGTCAAGATCGTCTTCATCTAGCTCGAGTGGACCATGTGCAAGGCAAAGGTTTTACCTTGATAGGTTTTCTATTTTACCGGTCTTGTGGTGGTAGTTGGGAGACCGAGTTATAGGTTCGTTTGCCGTACTATCAAGGGGGCTCTCAAATTGGTAGCTTGATCGTATCGTTAGTAGAGAGCTCAAACCATTGCATCCTTGCATCATGTTTCTTGGTTCTTGTTTGGTTATCTTTTTGAGTCTTAGATCTTATGGTCATCTTGATGACAAACTTGAGTTCATCGAAAACGGAGTTCGCATGCGTCTTCTATGATGTTTTCGGTGTTGGAGGTTTTACCGGTCTTATCCGATGAAGGGTTCTCACCATTTTCTTATGGGACTTTTCTCATTTGCTTATTCTTGATATTTCTATCAATATTATGTTAGCCCATGTCGTTAGCTTTCCAACAAACTTGGTTTCGTTGAATTTGGAGTCCGTTTGCAAAAGTTGTGGTTGTTTTGGTAAAGGCTGCAGCGGTACTACCGCGACTAGAGCGGATGTAATTTTTTACTACCGCTCCAGAGCGGTAGTACCGCTGCTCCTGGGCGGTAGTACCGCTCCATAGCAGTACTACCATGGCTCCTAAGCGGTAGTACCGCCCCGGACCAAAATCTCGTGTTTTCTCTTTCGTTTGGGCTGTTTTGGCCGTGCTAAGCGGTAGTACCGCTCCTCCAAGCGGTAGTACCGCTTGTGCACGACCTGAGCACATAACGGTTGGATTCGGGAGGTCCTATAAAAGGGGGTCTTCTTTCTCAATGAACCTAATCCTTTGAGCTCGTGTTCTTCCCCCATTGTTGACCTTCTCCGAGCTTGCTATCTCTCAATCCCTCCATGGATTCTTGCTAGTTTTTGGGGGAAAAGAGAGAGGAGATCTAGATCCACATTTCCACCAATCACTTTCTCCTCTATGTGAGGGGAACCCCTTGGATCTAGTTCTTGGAGTTCTTGGTGTTCTCCTTCTTGTTCTTCCTCTCATTTTCCTCCCTAGCATTAGTTGCTTCGGTGGGATTTGAGAGAGAAGGACTTGGGCACTCCGTGTGCCCTTGCCATTGCATTTGTGCATCGGTTTGAGTTCTCCACGGTGATACGTGGAAGTTACAAGTTGAGAAGCTTATTTCTCTTGGGTGCTTGGTGCCCTTGAGCTTGTTCCTCTTGGGTGCTTGGGCGCCCTAGTTGGTTGGTGGTGTTCGGAGCTCAATTATTGTGGTGTAAAGCTCCGGGCATGCATCGGGGTCTCCAATTAGGTTTTGGAGATCGCCCCGAGCAATTTGACGGGTACCAGTGACCGCCCCCAAGGGTTGCCAAAATGTACGGGTTCGGTGACCGCCCCCAAGGGTCTCCATTTGTACGGGTTCGGTGACCGCCCTCAAGGGTCCCTTAGTGGATTCACGGCATCTTGCATTGTGCGAGGGCGTGAGGAGATTACGGTGGCCCTAGTGGCTTCTTGGGAAGCATTGTGCCTCCACACCACTCCAAACGGAGATTAGCATCCACAAGGGTCTGAACTTCGGGATACATCATCGTCTCTGCGTGCCTCGGTTATCTCTTACCCGAGCCCCTTTACTTATGCACTTTACTTTGTGATAGCCATATTGTTCTTTGTCATATATCTTGCTATCACATAGTTGCTTATCTTGCTTAGCATAAGTTGTTGGTGCACATAGCTGAGCCTAGTTGTTGTAGGTTTTGTGCTTGACAAATTAACCGCTAGGTTTATTCCGCATTTGTTCAAGCCTAAACCGTAATTATTTTAAAGCGCCTATTCACCCCCCCCCTCTAGGCGACATCCTCGATCTTTCAATTGGTATCAGAGCCTCGTCTCTCTTTATTAGGCTTTACCGCCTAGAGAGTAAATATGTCGACTAGGGAATTAGGATTCTCTGACACTCTTAGTTTTGATGGCACAAATTTTGATGTTTGGGTAATTCGCATGCTTAATCTCTTTAGGGTCATGGACCCAAATTTAGAGCGAATTGTAGATATGGGTTTTTCTCCTCCAAAGGATCCCCAAAGATTATCTTTAGAGGATGAGAAAAACTTTTATCTCAATGCTCAAGCTTCTAATGTTCTTTTCGATGCTTTGAGCAATGTAGTTATATTTCAACTCATGCTGTTCCGAGATGCTCATGAGTTGTGGACGAAGCTTCAAGATAAATATGGTGTGTCCAAGATTTGTGGGGATGATTGTTCTCCCTCCACCTCCGGTCGTATAGTCTTCTCAACTTATTCTACTTCACCTACATGTGGCTTGCCACAAGGTAATGACATGGTGAGTAGTGTTGGTCATTGCAATGATGATAGTATGCTTATTGTGGATGATCCTTCATCACTATATTATTGCAATGCTCCTTCTTTGGGCTTTAACACTTCGAGCACTCCAAATGTTTCACATGCTTGTGTTGATAGTCCTTGCATATCATGTAGAAATTGCTTGACTAAATCTCATGATGATATGCTTGCTATGTCTTGTTGCCATGATAAAAATGCATCTATTTCCTCGAATTGTTGTGCTAACAATGTAGTGGAAACCGAACACTCCATGGAACAAGATGTGGTGTTTAATGGTGCCTCAAAGGATCCTACATCATCATCTATTGCTTTTTGCCTTATGGCTAAGGCATCAAAGGTATCTCCTACTTTGTACCCCAATATGTCTCTTGATGATGATGTTGATGCTAATGATGATGAGGATAATGATGAAGAGAATGATAATGTTGCCTCCTTAAAAACTAAGGGGAAAATGATTTTTAAAGCTCTTCATAAAAATAAAATTGCTCGTTCCAACTTCATGGAAATAATGTCCATTGCCATTGATGGCAAGAAATACATTGAGGAGTTGGGATCTCATCTAGAGGAGCATGAGGCCACCATTGATAAAATGGAAGGTCATGGGTGTGATTACGCTAATGAGATTGCGGACCTCTCAAAAGCTCTTGAACTTGAACAAACCACCAAGGAATCTCTTGAGGAGACTTTTGCTCTAGAATTGTCTAGAGTGAAGGAATCTACTGATAGAGCTCTTAAGGTGGCCAATGTTTTTGAAACTAAAAATGCTAAGCTTGAAGTTGCTCATGCTAGACTCCTTGAGGATTTTGAGCACCTCGAAAATGGCTCAAGGGTCATCAAGGGTGAGCTCATCAAACTCATCAAGTCTCATGCTCAACTTGAAGCTTCTTATTTAAAAGAGCTTGCCAAGTTGCCTTCTCCTCTTGTTGTTAATGATGATGCTTGTGCTACTAATTCTATTACTTGTGAAGCATCCATTTTGGAGGAGAATGTTGAGCTACGGGCTCAACTTAAGGTGCTATCTTGCAATTATGGGAAATTGGAAGAAAGTCATGAAAATCTCTCAAGCTCTCATGATGATCTTCTAGTATCCCATAGTGTGCTAAAGATAGCTCATGAGGCCATGATTGCTAAGGTAACATCTAGTGAGCCTCATGTGGATACTAGCACTACTTCTAGTCAAAATAGTATATTGCCATGTGCTAGTCCTTGTAATTCATCTACTCACAATGTTGGTACATCTTGCGATGAATTGCTTTCCTTGCCTTGTTGCTCTAACGATGAATCTTATACTTCCTCTAGTACTTGTGTTGAGACTAACCATGTAGAGGAAATCAAAGAGCTCAAGGCCCAAGTCACTTCTTTGAAGAAAGACTTGGAAAAGTGTCATGAAGGGAAATCCACACTCAACAATATCTTGAGTGTGCAAAAATCCCCCAATGGCAAAGGTGGACTTGGATTCAACTCCAATAAGAAGAAGAAGTCCAACATGAACAAAAAGAAGGGCCAAGAACAAGTCAAGAATTCGGCCAAGATTGTTTGCTTCAAGTGCAAAGTAGAAGGGCATCATGTTAGATCTTGCCCATTGAAGAAGAAGGCCATTAGTGTCAAGCAACAAGGGAAGAGGGCACAAGTTCAATCTCATGCTCAACATCAAGTTGAAGAAAGGCCTCTTACCAAGAAGACTCAAGTTAATGCTTCTCAAATTGAGAAATCAAGTGAGAAGAAAGTGAAGAGTAGACGTTGCGACTTATGTCATGAGAAAGGTCACGTCGCTTCTTCATGCACTAGTGGTAACTTATCCAACACAATTATTATTGATGATATCTATTCTCTTGGTAAGGATAAGGTTGGCAATGTGTTTGCCAAGTTTGTTGGTACTCAAAGTGGTGTCAAGCAAAGAACCATTTGGGTAGCCAAACCTATTGTGACTAACCTCTTAGGACCCAACTTGGTTGGGGACCAACAAGCTCAAACTTGATCAATAGGTGTTGTTGGAGGGCATTGGAGACTTGGCTACATTATGAAGAATTAAGGGGACTTCATCACTCTTATTGTCTCAAGCCAAGTCAATTGAATCATCAAGTTTATATCTTATATCCAATGTGTCTCCTTGCGGTAACTTGTACTTAAATTGTTTACATTGAAAGTTACTTGCCCCTTTGCATGTTTTGGTTTTGTTCCTTGCATGTGTTTGTATATGATGTGTCTCCAAATTACCGTTGTGTATGTTGGTTTGCACATCATGTACTTGTGTGTTGTTCATTGAGCCTTAGTGCATCTTGTTTATTTCTTAGTTGGCTCTTGTGAGAGATTAATGGAATATCCATTATGGGGGAGTGGTGTGCTTTGTGCACCTCACAATCCTATAAATGTGTGCACATGAGTAATACCATCTAGTAATGATATTTCAAGATTATCTAGTCGCTAGGTGGTATATCTCTCATGGGAAATTCAAATTCTAAAAATTCCATTGATTATCTCGTGTTGGATCCTCTTATTGCCTCTTGTTAAGTTTTCTTCATTGGTATCACATTATGGGGGAGTAATATGCTATGGATATTACTAGCCTAGAAAATGTGTACATTTGAGATGTTGTCACCTAGTGTTGATATTGTAGATTATCTTGTTCCTAGGTGGCATGTTAGCTCTACAAGTTGCAATTTGCTTGCGTGTGGTGTGAAGATGATGTTGGATATCCTTGCTATCTACCACCGGGAATTATTTCCATCTACTTCTTGTCTTTCGACAATTGGTAGTCATTTATGTGTGGTAGAATTTATTGATCATCTTTACATTGGCTTTTGTTTTACTTGCCTTTTCTCTTGCCAAGGTTTGTGTCAACTCCCGTTGTCTTCCATACCACTTGTGGATCTTGTTTATTTCTTGTTCTTGTCTAGTGTTTTCTAGATATAGTGAAAGCAGTGGTCCCACCTTGTGCATTTTGTATTCAAATACAAATCCTATATAATGCACAACTCGTGGGGGAGCTATTCTTTTTCTTCACTCTTCTTGTGATCCTTATCAAGTGTGTTTTGGTGGAAGGCAAGCCATTTCTTTTTGGTACTTTGTGCCATCATGAAACTTTGTTGAGAGCTTGGTATGTTTGGAACCATCCTCTCTTTGGGAGTTTGACATATTTAATTTAGTGTGTATCAATGGATATCTCATTCCTTGGTGTATCTTTAATGATATCTTCCAAGTTATGATTTCTCCATTTGGTATCCTTTTCACTTGGAATTTCTTTGTCTTTTGGTTTCGGGTTTTGAAAGTCTTGAGCATGCATGTTTACTTCATGTATTTCATTTGGCATGCTTTCTTTCTTTGACTCAATATATAGGGGAAACTCCACCTACTCTCAATTTGGATGAGATGTGCATGAAATTCATTTTCATATCTATATGCACATATTTATGTGGAGTTTGTCCTATGTATTGGTGTTTCTAACTATTTGGTCCCGATGAGTTTGGGTACCGTTTAGTTTATGTTGTTCTTCTAGGAACATTTGGAGATGCATTGGATGCTTGGCTCACTCACAAGGAAGGTGTTGTCACCATGTGCATATTGGAGTCAAGCTAGGATGATCAATGAACTACTATCTACCTTCAATTGGTATCTACTACATCCTTCCAATGATATCTCGGTAACAAGTATCTATTCATGCTTTCCCTTCTTGTATTCAACCTTGTGTAGGTTGTATCTTGGCATGATATTCATTTCATATCTTGTGATACTTGTTTCCTTTCTCAAAGCATCCCAACAATGATCTCATGTTGCTAGTTGTGATGTCTTTGATGGTTGTGTGGTAGGAATTCGTTTATATACAATAAGACCATATCTAGCCAAGTGATATGCTTTCAAGCAAATATCTTATTGGTAATATTTATGACTTCCTTGTGGATATCTTGTTCCTTCGTGTTGTAACTATTTCGAGTGTACATCCTTCATTGTAGATATATATCGTCATGAATTCGTCTACCTAGAACCTTATACACTTGAGAGAAATTACATCTCTAGTTGATATCCTCTCTTTCACGTCCACCCTGTCTTTCTTATGTTATTTCTTTGGTGGCTCCGTGAAAGCTTTTGCCTTGAGTGCATGTTCTCTATCGTTGCATCTTGTTGCACTCATGTGTGGTGAAGATTTTTTTTCTTCATGCTTATCTCCACGAGGCTTTTGCCATCTTATTTGGTATCCCTCGTCTTGATGAGGCTTTCATCTTCTATCTTCACCATGGGTTGTCACAAGCATAGGTTCTTTATATGCTTATTAGTGACCTTGTGAACCCGTTTGCTAGTTATGTGTGGGAATGACATGCCTTGCACAGTGTATCTCATTCTTTCAAGACTATTTTGATTTGTAATGCTCATCCGTACATTAGTCTCCTCTAGTGCATTGCCTTGACTCACACACATCATTTTGGTTGAGCCTATTCTTAAGTTGCCTCTTTTACTTGTTGCTCAACCATGTGCTTGTTGCAAGCGCTAGGCTTTGTTTCCTATATTCTCACTTGCACTGGATGTAAGTTTCTATTGATTTTGGGGGAGCTATGATCCTATTTTGTGCACTTTGTATCCGAATACAATATTCTTATGTGTGCACAAATCATGGGGAGCTTCTCTATCTTATTTAGAACACTCCTTTGCTCATATCATAATATCCTTCATTCTTGTGGCTCATAGGATCTTTGGTCTAGTTGGTTCAATTGATATCATTTGATTGCTTGCTTCAATTGGTATCTTTTGATTGCTCGATTGCTTGTTTCTCTCTTTGTTATGTCTTTGTGGCATATCATTCTTTTGCAATCTTGGGCCTCAATATAGTTTGTCTTCCTCCAAGTATTTACCATTGGATATGTGTATTGCATTCCACTCTATTTTTGAGAGATACACAATTTATGGAGGAACACTCTTTATATTGGCCTTCTTAGTTTTTCGCCCATTTTGGCAATCGATGTCAATGGGGGAGAAGTTTCAGAGAGTTTTGTGGAGAAGTCTAGAGAGTTATCTCTTCTTGCTTTGTTTTTGTTCCTTAGCATTTGCATCTCATTCGCATGCACTATTAGTTGTTGCATTGCATGGTGATGCATAATTCCTTATATAAACTCTCTTGAAAGTGATTGTCATCAATTACCAAAATGGGGGAGATTGAAAGAACATGCGGTGCCCCCATGTTTGGTTTTGGTAATTGATGACAATCTCTATGGACTAATGGTTGTCTTGAGTTGTATTTGAAGGATTTGTTCATAGGTTTTTCTTGAAGTCCATGTGTTGGTTTCAAGGAGTTTTTGAGTTGACCAAGGTGCTATTAAGGAATTATCCAAAGATTGGTCATGCGAGTGTTGAGCTTATTGCAAGCATGTCTTGAAGAAGAAGGTTGTGTGATCATTCATGTTTACCTTCAAGACATCATCCAAATGAAGAGAGTTTCAAAGATTCAAGGTTGATCAAGACTAAGTCAAGAGTGAATCAAGTTGATCAACTCACAAAGCGTAGAAGATGTACCGAGAGGGATCAAGTGATCCCATGGTATGGTAAGCATTGTCCATTACACTTCTTGTACTAACCCATGGTCTATGTGAGAGTTGTATGTGGGGTTAGGTACGTATCCATGGGCTTGCGTCAAGAGGAAGATATCATACAACCCATGGAAAGGATGACATCAAGTGGTGATCGTCATCAAGATTGCCCTGTGCAAGTTCAAGTGGAGCATCATGAAGAGATCAAGTGCTTGAATCTTGCCATCCATTGTGGTGTCAATGGACTTGTGAAGATGTGCCGAAGAATGGCTCACCCATAGTGAACTATGGGGGAGCAATCATCTAGTCTTCATCGAGCCAACGCAATCAAGAAAGGTGGTCCAACTTGAGGGAGTCAAGATCGTCTTCATCTAGCTCGAGTGGACCATGTGCAAGGCAAAGGTTTTCCCTTGATAGGTTTTCTATTTTACCGGTCTTGTGGTGGTAGTTGGGAGACCGAGTTATAGGATCATTTGCCGTACTATCAAGGGGGCTCTCAAGTTGGTAGCTTGATCGTATCGTTAGTAGAGAGCTCAAACCATTGCATCCTTGCATCATGTTTCTGAAGGAAATATGCCCTAGAGGCAATAACAAAGTTATTATTTATTTCCTCATATCATGATAAATGTTTATTATTCATGCTAGAATTGTATTAACCGGAAACATGATACATGTGTGAATACATAGACAAACATATAGTCACTAGTATGCCTCTACTTGACTAGCTCATTAATCATAGATGGTTATGTTTCCTAACCATAGACATGTGTTGTCATTTGATTAATGAGATCACATCATTAGAAGAATGATGTGATTGACATGACCCATCCCGTTAGCTTAGCACTTGATCGTTTAGTATTATGCTATTGCTTTCTTCATGACTTATACATGTTCCTGTAACTATGAGAAATATGCAACTCCCGTTTACCGGAGGAACACTTTGGGTACTACCAAACGTCACAACGTAACTGGGTGATTATAAAGGAGTACTACAGGTGTCTCCGAAGGTACATGTTGAGTTGGCGTATTTCGAGATTAGGTTTTGTCACTCCGATTGTCGGAGAGGTATCTCGGGGCCCTCTCGGTAATACTCATCACTTAAGCCTTGCAAGCATTATAACTAATAAGTTAGTTATGAGATGACGTATTACAGAACGAGTAAAGAGACTTGCCGGTAACGAGATTGAACTAGGTATTGGATACCGACGATCAAATCTCGGGCAAGTAACATACCGATGACAAAGGGAACAACGTATGTTGTTATGCGGTTTGACCGATAAAGATCTTCGTAGAATATGTAGGAACCAATATGAGCATCCAGGTCCCGCTATTGGTTATTGACCGAGAATGGTTTTAGGTCATGTCTACATAGTTCTCGAACCCGTAGGGTCCGCACGCTTAACGTTTTGATGATAGTTTTATTATGAGTTTACAAGTGTTGATGTACCGAAGTTTGTTCGGAGTCCCGGATGTGATCACGGACATGACGAGGAGTCTCGGAATGGTCGATACATAAAGATTGATATATTGGAAGCCTATGTTTGGACATCGGAATGGTTCCGGGTGAAATCGGCATTTTACCGGAGTACCGGGAGGTTACCGGACCCCCCCCCCCCCCGGGGGGGTTAATGGGCCTACTTGGGCCACGAGGGAGAAGAGAGAAGGAGCCAGGAGGGGGCCGCGTGCCCTTCCCCCTCCTAGTCCGAATAGGACAAGGGAAGGGGGGCGGCGCCCCCCCTTTCCTTCCCCTCTTCCTCCTCTTCCCCCCCTTCTCCTATTCCAACTAGGAAAGAAGGGAGTCCTACTCCCGGTGGGAGTAGGACTCCCCCCTTGGCGCGCCCTCCTTGGCCGGCCGCCTCCTCCCCCCTGGCTCCTTTATATACGGGGGCGGGGGGGCACCCCAAAGACACACAAGTTGATCTACGGATCGTTCCTTAGCCGTGTGCGGTGCCCCCCTCCACCATATTCCACCTCGGTCATATCGTCGCGGAGTTTAGGCGAAGCCCTGCGCCGGTAGAGCATCATCATCGTCACCACGCCGTCGTGCTGACGGAACTCATCCCCGAAGCTTTGCTGGATCGGAGCCCGGGGATCGTCATCGAGCTGAACGTGTGCTGAACTCAGAGGTGCCGTACGTTCGGCGCTTGGATCGGTCGGATCGTGAAGACGTACGACTACATCAACCGCGTTGTCATAACGCTTCCGCTCACAGTCTACGAGGGTACATGGACGGATACTCTTCCCTCTCGTTGCTATGCCATCACCATGATCTTGCGTGTACGTAGGAAATTTTTTGAAATTACTACGTTCCCCAACAGTGGTATCAGAGCCTAGGTTTTATGCGTTGATGTTATATGCACGAGTAGAACACAAGTGAGTTGTGGGCGATATAAGTCATACTGCTTACCAGCATGTCATACTTTGGTTCAGCGGTATTGTGAGATGAAGCGGCCCGGACCGACATTACGCGTACGCTTACGCAAGACTGGTTTCACCGCTGCGAGCACTCGTTGCTTAAAGGTGACCGGCGGGTGTCTGTCTCTCTCACTTTAGTTGAACCGAGTGTGGCTACGCCCGGTCCTTGCGAAGGTTAAAACAGCACCAACTTGACAAACTATCGTTGTGGTTTTGATGCGTAGGTAAGAACGGTTCTTGCTAAGCCCGAAGCAGCCACGTAAAATTTGCAACAACAAAGTAGAGGACGTCTAACTTGTTTTTGCAGGGCATGTTGTGATGTGATATGGTCAAGACGTGATGCTATATTTTATTGTATGAGATGATCATGTTTTGTAACCGAAGTTATCGGCAACTGGTAGGAGCCATATGGTTGTCGCTTTATTGTATGAAATGCAAATGCCCTGTAATTGCTTTACTTTATCACTAAGCGGTAGCAATAGTCGTAGAAGCAATAGATGGAGTAACGACAATGATGCTATGATGGAGATCAAGGTGTCGCGCCGGTGACGATGGTGATCATGACGGTGCTTCGAAGATGGAGATCACAAGCACAAGATGATGATGGCCATATCATATCACTTATATTGATTGCATGTGATGTTTATCCTTTATGCATCTTATCTTGCTTTGATTGACGGTAGCATTTTAAGATGATCTCTCACTAATTAGCAAGAAGTGTTCTCCCTGAGTATGCACCGTTGCGAAAGTTCTTCGTGCTGAGACACCACGTGATGATCGGGTGTGATAGGCTCTACGTTCAAATACAATGGGTGCAAAACAGTTGCACACGCGGAATACTCAGGTTATACTTGACGAGCCTAGCATATACAGATATGGCCTTGGAACACGGAGACCGAAAGGTCGAGCGTGAATCATATAGTAGATATGATCAACATAGCGATGTTCACCATTGAAACTACTGCATCTCACGTGATGATCGGACATGGTTTGGTTGATTTGGATCACGTGATCACTTAGATGACTAGAGAGATGTCTGTCTAAGTGGGAGTTCTTAAGTAATATGATTAATTGAACTTAAATTTATCATGAACTTAGTCCTGGTAGTATTTTGCAAATTATGTTGTAGATCAATAGCTTGCGTTGTTGCTTTCATATGTTTATTTCGATATGTTCCTAGAGAAAATTGTGTTGAAAGGTGTTAGTAGCAATGATGCGGATTGGATCCATGATCTGAGGTTTATCCTCATTGCTGCACAGAAGAATTATGTCCTTAATGCACCGCTAGGTGACAGACCTATTGCAGGAGCAGATGCAGACGTTATGAACGTTTGGCTAGCTCAATATGATGACTACTTGATAGTTTAGTGCACCATGCTTAACGGCTTAGAATCGGGACTTCAAAGACGTTTTGAATGTCATGGACCATATGAGATGTTCCAAGAGTTGAAGTTAATATTTCCAGCAAATACCCGAGTTGAGAGATATGAAGTCTCCAACAAGTTCTATAGCTAAAAGATGGAGGAGAATCGCTCAACTAGTGAGCATGTGCTCAGATTGTCTGGGTACTTCAATCGCTTGAATCAAGTGGGAGTTAATCTTCCAGATAAGATAGTGATTGACAGAATTCTCTAGTCACCATCACCAAGTTAGTAGAACTTTGTGATGAACTATAGTATGCAAGGGATGATGAAAACGATTCCCGAGCGCTTCGTGATGTTGAAATCAACGAAGTTAGAAATCAAGAAAGAGCATCAAGTGTTGATGGTTGACAAGATCACTAGTTTCAAGAAAAGGGCAAAGGGAAAGAAAGGGGAACTTCAAGTAGAATGACAAGCAAGTTGTCACTCCCATGAAGAAGCCCAAAGCTGAACCAAAGCCTGAAACTGAGTGCTTACACTGCAAAGGAAATGGTCACTAGAAGCGGAAATGCCTTGAATATTTGGTGGATAAGAAGGATGGCAAAGTGAACAAGGGTATATTTGATATACATGTTATTGATGTGTACCTTACTAGTGTTTATAGTAACCCCTGAGTATTTGATACTTGTTCGGTTGCTAAGATTAGTAACTCGAAACAGGAGTTACAGAATAAACAGAAACTAGTTGAGGGTGAAGTGACGATGTATGTTGGAAGTGGTTCCAAGATTGATATGATCATCATCACACACTCCCTATACTTTCGAGATTAGTGTTGAACCTAAATAAATGTTATTTGGTGTTTGCGTTGAGCATGAATATGATTTGATCATGTTTATTGCAATATGGTTATTCATTTAAAATCAGAGAATAATTGTTGTTCTGTTTAAATGAATAAAACCTTTGATGGTCATACACCCAATGAAAATAGTTTGTTGGATCTCGGTCGTAGTGATACACATATTCATAATATTGATGCCAAAAGATGCAAAGTTGATAATGATAGTGCAACTTATTTGTGGCACTGCCGTTTGGGTCATATTGATGTAAAGCGCATGAAGAAACTCCATAAAGATGGATTTTCGGAATCACTTGGTTATGAATCATTTGATGCTTGCGAACCGTGCCTTTTGGGCAAGATGACTAAAAACTCCGTTCTCCGGAACAATGGAACAAGCTACTGACTTATTGGAAATAATACATACCAATGTATGCGATCCAATGAGTGTTGATGCTCGTGGCAAGTATCGTTATTTTCTGACCTTCACAAAATGATTTGAGCAGATATGGGTATATCTACTTGATGAAACATAAGTCTGAAATAATTGAAAGGTTCAAAGAATTTCATAGTGAAGTGGAAAAATCATCGTAACAAGAAAATAAAGTTTCTACGATCTGATCGCGGAGATGAATATTTGAGTTACGAGTTTGGTCTTCAGTTAAAACAATGTGGAATAGTTTCACAGCTCACGCCACCTGGAACACCACAACGTTATGGTGTGTCCGAACGTCGTAACCACACTTTATTGGATATGGTGCGATCTATGATGTCTCTTATCGGTTTTACCACTATCGTTTTGGGGTTGTGCATTAGAGACAGCTACATTCACGTTTAAAAGGGCACCATCTAAATCCGTTGAGACGACACCGTATGAACTATGGTTTAGCAGTAAACCTAAGCTATCGTTTCTTAAAGTTTGGAGTTGCGATGCTTATATGAAAAAAGTTTCAACCTGATAAGCTCAAACCTAAATCGGAGAAGTGCGTCTTCATAGGATACCCAAAGGAGACTATTGGGTACACCTTCTATCACAGATCTGAGGGCAAGATTTTCGTTGCTAAATTCGGATCCTTTCTAGAGAAGGAGTTTCTCTCGAAAGAAGTGAGTGGGAGGAAAGTAGAACTTGATGAGATAACTGTATCTACTCCCTTGTTGGAAAGTAGTTCCTCACAAGAACCAGTACCTGTGACAACTACACCAACTAGTGAGGAAGCTAATGATATTGATCATGAAACTTCAGATCATGTTTCTACTGAGCCTCGCAGGTCTACCAGAGTATGATCCGCACCAGAGTGGTACGGTAATCCTATTCTGGAAGTCATGTTACTTGACCATGATGAACCTACGAACTATGAGGAAGCGATGATGAGCCCAGATTCCGCAAAATGGCTAGAGGCCATGAAATCGGAGATGGGATCCATGTACGAAAACAAAGTATGGACTTTGGTTGACTTGCCCGATGATCGGCAAGCCATTGAGAATAAATAGATCTTTAAGAAGAAGACTGACGCTGATGGTAATATAACTGTCTATAAAGCTCGACTTGTTGCGAAAGGTTTTCGACAAGTTCAAGGGGTTGACTACGATGAGACTTTCTCACCCGTAGCGATGCTTAAGTCTGTCCGAATCATGTTAGCTATTGCTGCATTTCATGATTATGAAATTTGGCAAATGGATGTCAAAACTGCATTCTTGAATGGATTTCTGGAAGAAGAGTTGTATATGATGCAACCAGAAGGTTTTGTTGATCCAAAAGGTGCTAACAAAGTGTGCAAACTCCAGCGATCTATTTATGGGCTGGTGCAAGCATCTCGGAGTTGGAATAAACGTTTTGATAGTGTGATCAAAGCATATGGTTTTATACAGACTTTTGGAGAAGCCTGTATTTACAAGAAAGTGAGTGGGAGCTCTGTGGCATTTCTGATTTTATATGTAGATGACATATTATTAATTGGAAATGATATAGAATTTCTGGATAGCATAAAGGGATACTTGAATAAAAGTTTTTCAATGAAAGACCTCGGTGAAGCTGCTTACATATTGGGCATCAAGATCTATAGAGATAGATCAAGACGCTTAATAGGACTTTCACAAAGCACATACCTTGATAAAATTTTGAAAAAGTTGAAAATGGATCAGGCAAAGAAAGGTTTTTTGCCTGTGCTACAAGGTGTGAAGTTGAGTCAAACTCAATGCCCGACCACAGCAGAAGATAGAGAGAAAATGAAAGATGTTCCCTATGCTTCAGCCATAGGCTCTATCATGTATGCAATGCTGTGTACTAGACCTGACGTATGCTTAGCAATAAGCTTGACAGGAAGGTACCAAAGTAATCCAGGAGTGGATCACTGGACAGCGGTCAAGAACATCCTGAAATACCTGAAAAGGACTAAGGATATGTTCCTCGTATATGGAGGTGACAAAGAGCTAATCGTAAATGGTTACGTTGATGCAAGCTTTGACACTGATTCGGACGATTCTAAATCGCAAACCGGATACGTGTTTTTATTAAACGGTGGAGCTATAAGTTGGTGCAGTTCTAAACAAAGCGTCATGGCGGGATCTACATGTGAAGCGGAGTACATAGCTGCTTCTGAAGCAGCAAATGAAGGAGTCTGGATGAAGGAGTTCATTACCGATCTAGGTGTCATACCTAGTGCATCGGGACCAATGAAGATCTTCTGTGACAATACTGGTGCAATTGCTTTGGCAAAGGAATCCAGATTTCACAAGAGGACCAAGCACATCAAGAGACACTTCAATTCCATTCGGGACCAAGTCCAAATGGGAGACATAGAGATTTGCAAAATACATACGGATCTGAATGTTGTAGACCCGTTGACTAAGCCTCTCTCACGAGCAAAACATGATCAACACCAAGACTCCATGGGTGTTAGAATCATTACTATGTAATCTAGATTATTGACTCTAGTGCAAGTGGGAGACTGAAGGAAATATGCCCTAGAGGCAATAATAAAGTTATTATTTATTTCCTCATATCATGATAAATGTTTATTATTCATGCTAGAATTGTATTAACCGGGAACATGATACATGTGTGAATACATAGACAAACATATAGTCACTAGTATGCCTCTACTTGACTAGCTCATTAATCAAAGATGGTTATGTTTCCTAACCATAGACATGTGTTGTCATTTGATTAATGAGATCACATCATTAGAAGAATGATGTGATTGACATGACCCATCCTGTTAGCTTAGCACTTGATCGTTTAGTATTATGCTATTGCTTTCTTCATGACTTATACATGTTCCTGTAACTATGAGAAATATGCAACTCCCGTTTACCGGAGGAACACTTTGGGTACTACCAAACGTCACAACGTAACTGGGTGATTATAAAGGAGTACTACAGGTGTCTCCGAAGGTACATGTTGAGTTGGCGTATTTCGAGATTAGGTTTTGTCACTCCGATTGTCGGAGAGGTATCTCGGGGCCCTCTCGGTAATACTCATCACTTAAGCCATGCAAGCATTATAACTAATAAGTTAGTTATGAGATGACGTATTACAGAACGAGTAAAGAGACTTGCCGGTAACGAGATTGAACTAGGTATTGGATACCGACGATCAAATCTCGGGCAAGTAACATACCGATGACAAAGGGAACAACATATGTTGTTATGCGGTTTGACCGATAAAGATCTTCGTAGAATATGTAGGAACCAATATGAGCATCCAGGTCCCGCTATTGGTTATTGACCGAGAATGGTTTTAGGTCATGTCTACATAGTTCTCGAACCCGTAGGGTCCGGACGCTTAACGTTTCGATGATAGTTTTATTATGAGTTTACAAGTGTTGATGTACCGAAGTTTGTTTGGAGTCCCGGATGTGATCACGGACATGACGAGGAGTCTCGGAATGGTCGAGACATAAAGATTGATATATTGGAAGCCTATGTTTGGACATCGGAATGGTTCCGGGTGAAATCGGCATTTTACCGGAGTACCGGGAGGTTACCGGAACCCCCAAGGGGTTAATGGGCCTACTTGGGCCATGAGGGAGAAGAGAGAAGGAGCCAGGAGGGGGCCGCGCGCCCCTCCCCCTCCTAGTCCGAATAGGACAAGGGAAGGGGGGCGGCGCCTCCCCTTTCCTTCCCCTCTTCCTCCTCTTCCCCATTTGTCCTATTCCAACTAGGAAAGAAGGGACTCCTACTCCCGGTGGGAGTAGGACTCCCCCCTTGGCGCGCCCTCCTTGGCCGGCCGCCTCCTCCCCCCTGGCTCCTTTATATACGGGGGTGGGGGAGCACCCCAAAGACACACAAGGTTATCTACGGATCGTTCCTTAGCCGTGTGCGGTGCCCCCCTCCACCATATTCCACCTCGGTCATATCGTCGCAGAGTTTAGGCGAAGCCCTGCGCCGGTAGAGCATCATCATCATCACCACGCCGTCGTGCTGACGGAACTCATCCCCGAAGCTTTGCTGGATCGGAGCCCGGGGATCGTCATCGAGCTGAACGTGTGCTGAACTCGGAGGTGCCGTACGTTCGGCGCTTGGATCGGTCGGATCGTGAAGACGTACGACTACATCAACCGCGTTGTCATAACGCTTCCGCTCACAGTCTATGAGGGTACGTGGACGGATACTCTCCCCTCTCGTTGCTATGCCATCACCATGATCTTGCGTGTACGTAGGAAAATATTTGAAATTACTACATTCCCCAACAGTTTCTTGGTTCTTGTTTGGTTATCTTTTTGAGTCTTAGAGCTTATGGTCATCTTGATGACAAGCTTGAGTTCATCGAAAATGGAGTTCGCATGCGTATTCTATGATGTTTTCGGTGTTGGAGGTTTTACCGGTCTTATCCGATGAAGGGTTCTCACCATTTTCTTATGGGACTTTTCTCATTTGCTTATTCTTGATATTTCTATCAATATTATGTTAGCCCATGTCGTTAGCTTTCCAACAAACTTGGTTTCGTTGAATTCGGAGTCCGTTTGCAAAAGTTGTGGCTGTTTTGGTAAAGGCTGCAGCGGTACTACCGCGACTAGAGCGGATGTAATTTTTTACTACCGCTCCAGAGCGGTAGTACCGCTGCTCCTGAGCGGTAGTACCTCTCCAGAGCAGTACTACCGTGGCTCCTAAGCGGTAGTACCGCCCGGACCAAAATCTCGTGTTTTCTCTCTTGTTTCGGCTGTTTTGGCCGTGCTAAGCGGTAGTACCGCTCCTCCAAGCGGTAGTACCGCTTGTGCACGACCTGAGCACATAACGGTTGGATTCGGGAGGTCCTATAAAAGGGGGTCTTCTTTTCCAATGAACCTAATCCTTTGAGCTCGTGTTCTTCCCCCATTGTTGACCTTCTCCGAGCTTGCTATCTCTCAATCCCTCCATGGATTCTTGCTAGTTTTGGGGGGAAAAGAGAGAGGAGATCTAGATCCACATTTCCACCAATCACGTTCTCCTTTATGTGAGGGGAACCCCTTGGATCGAGTTCTTGGAGTTCTTGGTGTTCTTCTTCTTGTTCTTCCTCTCATTTTCCTCCCTAGCATTAGTTGCTTCAGTGGGATTTGAGAGAGAAGGACTTGGGCACTCCGTGTGCCCTTGCCATTGCATTTGTGCATCGGTTTGAGTTCTCCACGGTGATACGTGAAAGTTACAAGTTGAGAAGCTTATTTCTCTTGGGTGCTTGGTGCCCTTGAGCTTGTTCCTCTTGGGTGCTTGGGCGCCCTAGTCGGTTGGTGGTGTTCGGAGCTCAATCATTGTGGTGTAAAGCTCCGGGCAAGTGTCGGGGTCTCCAATTAGGTTGTGGAGATCGCCCCGAGCAATTTGACGGGTACCGGTGACCGCCCCCAAGGGTTGCCAAAGTGTACGGGTTCGGTGACCGCCCCCAAGGGTCTCCATTTGTACGGGTTCGGTGACCGCCCTCAAGGGTCCCTTAGTGGATTCACGGCATCTTGCATTGTGCGAGGGCGTGAGGAGATTACGGTGGCCCTAGTGGCTTCTTGGGGAGCATTGTGCCTCCACATCGCTCCAAACGGAGATTAGCATCCGCAAGGGTGTGAACTTCGGGATACATTGTCGTCTCCGCGTGCCTCGGTTATCTCTTACCCGAGCCCCTTTACTTATGCACTTTACTTTGTGATAGCCATATTGTTCTTTGTCATATATCTTGCTATCACATAGTTGCTTATCTTGCTTAGCATAAGTTGTTGGTGCACATAGGTGAGCCTAGTTGTTGTAGGTTTTGTGCTTGACAAATTAACCGCTAGGTTTATTCTGCATTTGTTCAAGCCTAAACCGTAATTATTTTAAAGCGCCTATTCACCCCCCCCTCTAGGAGACATCCTCGATCTTTCACTAACTCTCAGCTTTATTGGGGGAAAGCCATCACGGCAAGTCTGCGGAGAGTATATACGTATTACTTTTCACAGTGCATATTAATATAAGTTAGGATCTTAAATTGCCCCCTTAAGACGTCAAACTCAAAACGGTGCCCGGGCTCATCTGCTCCCTCTCAGCAAAAAAATCAAAAAAAAAACTAGAAAAATTCAAAAAATTCCAATTTTTTTGTGGTGGTAGATAATTTGACGCGTGAGGTGCGCCCCAAAATTCAACTCATTTGGACATCTGAGCAGCTCTCGGCAAAAAAGACAAATCGGGTCAAAACAGTGCGTGAACAGTATACATTTTTACAGACCCTAATTTTGTCTTTTTTGCCGAGAGCTGCTCAGATGCTCAAATGAGTTGAATTTTGGGGCGCATCTCACGTGTCAAATTATCTACCACCACAAAAAACTTTGGAATTTTTTGAATTTTTCTAATATTTTTTTTGAATTTTTTTCTAAGCGTGGGTGCAAATGAGCCCGGGTGCAGATTAGTCGCACTCCCTTAAGACCGACCATTTTTAGTACTGTTTGGGGATATTTTAGCCCTTTTAGTGTTGTTTTGTCTTGTAGGACTGTTTTGGCTAACCTAAAGAACAAAAGACCCCCCGTCACCTCCTCCCGCGTTGCCCCTGCGCGGCGATCGGGGGAACCCTAGCGCCGCCGCGTCCTCGTCCCCCCCCCCAACCTCTTCTCCTCGCCGCCGCCGGGTAAAGCCCGGTCGGCGGCGGCGGCGGTGGGATCTCTTCTCCCACAATTCGCTGGATCTGGCACGGGCGGATCGCGGCGGTGGTTGGCGGCGCGCTGGAAGCGGGGCGCGCCGGCGCGGGCTTGGGGGCGATGGCAGTTTCCCCTGGTGGGCGTGGGAGTCCGCTCGGGGCGTGCGGCGGCGGCCCTCGGCAAGCGGTGGCGGGCGCTGGGCTCTCGGTGGTGCTCCGGCGTGTGCAGGCGATGGTGGTCCCTGTGCGCGGTCGGCGGCCCCGTCTCTGACCCGGACGGCGCGGGGGATGGCGGTGGCCCGGCGTGGCCGACGATCTGGATGCGGTGGTGCCGGCGGCTCGCTGATCTGCCGGTGCTCCAGGATTCTGCCTGGTGGTGCTAGTGGTGACGGCGGCCTGTGCACGAGAGTTGTATCCCTTCGAACTGATCTGGGTGAAAACTTGCCTTCGGCGTCTGCTAAGGCCGGTGGTGGCGGCGCTATCTATGCCGTTCCCTTCTTGAAGGCATCGCCGTGGAGAAGTTCAAGGCCACTCTCTGCTACCTCTGAGGGAAACCCTTGATCGGATGATCGGATGACAGCGGCGCTCTGGTGTCATTCCCCCCTTGGGGGCGTCATTTTTTGAGGTACACACGTGATCGAGGGACCAGAGGATGGATTCTTTGGTGGAGCGGTGCTTCATCCTATACACTGATGGCGACGGATCTTGACGGCGTGGCGCAGTGCACATTCGGAGTTCGTTGTGGGAGGATGGACTCGCGCAGGAGGACGACGCTGTCGGGCGTCATGGTGGCGTCGATGGCAGAGAGACCTGACACGGTACATGCAACATTACAACTCTGAAGATGGATTGGTGGCAGGTGGCAGCGGCGGTCTCATACCCTGCAGGCGTCCTGATTAAGGAGTCAACTAGTAGGTGCCCCATACCCGGCAGGCGTCCTGGTTGGGCCCTCAGGTCTTAGATGTTTAGGTTTGACTGTGATGTCTGTTTGGTATTAGGACCAGACTATCTGCCCCCCTTCATCAATTGGATAGATGTAGCGACAGTTGTTGCTTAGACGGTGGCTTTAGTCTTGCTGTTGTATGACTTTGTAAGGTCTTGTAAGAATAATTAATAAAGATGCATCGCCCAGATGCAGAGGCTGGGGGTCATCCTCCTTTTTTTTACAAAGAAACAAAAGACCCAGACAACCCAGAAGGCCAAAACTCAACTTGGGATGGGCCGACCCTTTTATCTGGGGAGCCCCTATTTGACGCTCTTTGCGTCAAATTGGCGGCGCCACACACAGGGGCAGCTCGACTGGGCCGGCCCATGAAGCGGGTCGGAAAATATGGCAAAAATTAGTGGCAGGTGCGAAGGGGATTCGAACTGGCGGCCAACAGGTTGCGAACGTGCCCACGTAGCCACTCCGACAGAATAGTTTAGGCTAGTCATAGTGGGAGTAACTTAGCTAGTAACATAGCGCACTCCAAGAAATTTTTGCTTATGTGGCAAGTATTTCATGTGAGGTGGTAACATAATATGTTACTATAACATAGCGTTTTCCAAGACAAGATGAGTCTACAAGCTAATAAATAAAGCCATCCATGACACTATTATCATATTACTTTGCATTATGAAGGTAGTAACTTAGATGCATGACACTAGTCTAAGTTACTCCCCACTATGACCAGCCTTAGTTGGCTATAGAGCAACGCACAACTTAAAGTACTAAAACCTGACTTGTGTACTGTAGCGAACCTGAAATTAGTCCCTACATTGTTTTTTAAAGTATAATTTTTTTATTGCGTGTATTTTAAAAGTGTTCGCGTTCTTTGAATTAATGAAAAAAATAGAGACCGGAACATATTTCGAATATGTGAACAACAAAATTGAAAAGGCAGAAATTGTTTTTGAAAAACATGAACCATTTTTTGAATTTTGGAACAAGTTGGGCAGACATTTAAACCACGAAGATTTTTTGAATTTGTGAACCAATTATGAAATTCTAAACAAATATGAAAGTATGAACATTTTTTTAGTTTGTGAACAAATATTGGAAAACTCTTAGGCCGGTCAAGCCGGCACAAGACGGCCCGTCAAGGCCAGGCCTTTATAAGGTTGGGTCGGGTCGTGGCACCCGAAAGGTCGGATCCCCTTCTCAGCCTAATAATAAAATACGGATTGTGGTTCAACGTTGTGTCCTTTTTTGTGAAAAAGCTCCTATGCTTTTTAAAAATTAACCCGCAGTCATGTCCGTAGGTGAAATAACGGTTCGTCGGCAGGCCAGCCCGCCGACCGACTCGCTTAGCCGCGCACCGGAGGCGACCGGTGGCGGGTCGATCCCCCCCCCCCCCCCCCCCCCCGGCGCCACCATCTACCACTACCACCACCGCCGTCGCCGCTCCCTCCCTTTCCATAGCCCGATCTAGATGCCCCTCCCTCTCATCTCTGAGCACAATGTGCTACGTCGGCGACAAAGGCAACTCCTTCTGGCTGGATTGAGGCACGGAGACCCATGCTCCCCTCATCTGGTTGGATCCCCTCCTCAGGCGGGATCTCCTCTCCGAGCAGGATGGTGAGCACGAGATCCCCTCCTCAAGCCTCCAACCATGCGGCAAGCACTAGCAAGAAATTTTGTTTGTTGGGGAATGAACGAATTGAATGCAAGATTACATTGTTACTGGGATGGAGAGTTGAGCACCCCCTTCAGTTTGAGATTGAAGTTGCCGAACTGCAGTTGCTGAACCTGTGTCCTTGTGTTGTTTTTGGTATCTCTTTTTCTGTGGTGTACTGAATTGCATCCAATTGTTTCTGAACTGATGCCCAACTCGAAGACTTGCTTCTCTCCACCGCACGCGTTTTGTTTTGTGTAAAGGTCAACATGGATATGTAAGTACATGCCTATGCAATCTCTCTTTTCCTCTGTACTATTTCTCTTTGATTCAGTACCGTCTAATTCGTTGTGGTGAAAATTTGTCCTCAAATATCATTGTAGTTCTAGCTGTGGTCCAGGTAGATTCTTCTCTCATCCTGCACCGTCTCAGGTCTGCACAAAGGCGAACAGTGCTAGCCAGTACGGGCATGTAGTGGCGAATACCTGATCACGGTGCATCGGCCAGATTTGACTCACATAGCTCGCCCGGTGGTGTCAAGTGCCGGCAATATTGGAAGCGGCGGCAGCTACAAAGCCAATGATTTCACAGTTGGATGGTATGAATCGAAGTCTAAAATCTATTGGCTTCAACCTGCTTGTGGGTAGTGGCTCTGCTTTTATGTGTAGAATTTTCAAATGGCCTGATTTTATCCGTTGCTTTACATACAAACTCTTGCTTAGTTTAGTTTTCATGTAGAATCAAATTCCGGTGAATTAAATTGTAAGTGACGCTGCCTGCACAGATTGCGTATTAGAATAGATTTACTAATCTTGGCTTCAGCATCTCATGAAAGATTCACGTTCTTAAACACATAAATACACATTCTCAAAAAAGGTAGCAGTAACAAAGTAGTTTTTATTTTTTAAATATGTTTTTATTACGATCCACATATTTTTATCTTTGTTTATTCTACAAATTCTTAAGCTCGCTATGAAAAATTGTAAGTTTCTTTTATAAGGCTTAGTAGATGCATCATGTTGTAATGATAAGTTTCTATAAACTAATTAGAAAGGTGTTAGCTTCATGTTGCTCGCTTTAGCTCCAATTTGGTCTCCTAAATAGCTATAATGTTATGTACAAGGTTCATTTTTTACCTTTTGCTACGATAAGCTGAAATCACCAATGCACCATCTCCACACCTCATTTGTGAATCATGGGTTCTATGTTGATGGCCACATATATATATATATCACAAAAGTGTTAAGTTTGCTCTTATCCGTGAAGTGTAATTGAGATAGAAATATAATGCATATCAGAAGCACCAAGAAAGTACAGATGGGCTTGGCACAACTCTCTCTTGGCACATACTTTGATATGATGTAGTGACTTCATTTCTTGTGCTTTTTGGTGGATGTGATTGCATTACATTTTCATGGAATCCTTTTCTCTCTGCTTTCTCATCATACTACTGCTCTTCTCCCTGCCTCCGTATAAAGAAATAATTCTACCTGACATTTTGCTTGATTGACAGATTTTATGAACTTTTTTCCATGGTATATGTATAATAAGAAACATGGGAGCATGGGCGGCAGGGGCATGGAAGACTCGAGGCAGTCGACTAGCGGTAACGACATGCTGGCCCTCCAGTCTTTCCTTCTCTTGGCTATTTGAGTTTTCTTCTTCTCTTTCTTTGTCTGCCGAAACTAAAGAGTTGGCTTTGTAAGAAAACTGAGAACTCTAATCAGATGGCAGTCATACTAATGTACTCCATATCTTCAACGAAAGAACATTAAAATAGTATCCTGGCAATCTTTTTGTTTGACCTTTTGGTTTATAACTACTCATTGTAGGGCTCTCTGTTCCTCTCTAGCGGTTTCTGTCTAGGATACCAGTAACTATTCCAAGATAATCTAAACTGTGAGTAAACACAATAGTCATCTAGTGTCTGCCATTCTTTTTTTTCCGATAAAGAGTGGCCGACATTCTTGCAATGAACAGAAAACTTCCGCAAGTACATGCTTGCTGACTTGACATTTTGATGAGAGTAAATGACAGGTAAACGTGGCACTCCTGTAAATGTAATGCACGAGTTCAACAGCCATGGTGGATGTTCTACCAGAGATGCAGAATTGCTACTACAAGCAGGCAACAGTGATATGAAGTAGAGGCCACCTAACGTAAGCCATGTCATACTAAGCATGGCGGAAAAGAACGGCCAAAATGTCGGCTCATTGTAAACATATATGCAGAATTCTTATTTTGATTTTTAGCATGGCTGAGAAGGAGATTTATCTAGCGACAAGTGTGAAAGCAAGAGAGAAAATCCAAAAACAATGAGGAAGACTGAACTAGAATCATCCAACATAATATGCATATAGTATGATTTCATTTTACACAGCTGGGCATTAAAATTGACTAAACAATCCTACTTCCTCGTGTATCAAATTTATCAATTAGGGCATTCCACATAAACCCGAATAGGGTGTGTACAGTGTATGATGCACTTTTGCAAATATCATGCGTCACATCTCTTGGAAAAATTGTTGCAGATATTGACTCGGAGACCAGAAGAACTTGCCCCAAGTGTGCCTAAGAAGGAGAAACAAGTACATATTTGATATGAAAAAGCCAGACATAGTAGATTACATTGACGGGCGTAAGAGAATGATAGAAATCATCTTTTGAAAGGGTTGTTCTGGAGTTGATGTTCAGGTACTTTCGAGTACTTTCAATATTATTGATCTACTTGCATAATTGTTTCTGTGATACATCAATTTTCTGGTTTCTAAGCATATTTTTTATTTTGTACCCGTTGCAACGCACGGGCTCTTTTGCTAGTAGGGACCAAATTACAATGATGCACCGAAACACATTTGCCACTCAACCATGTAGGGAGAGGGTACGTGGAAACCATGTGTCAAACAACAACAAAGAAAACCAACCGGCACCGCCCCGTCTCGAATCTTCGTCGCCGCTGCCTAGCACCATGCTTGCCTCCGGCGCACGTTGGTGATGAAAATGAAGGCACCAACCCAATCAATTTAAAATTGCATGGTCATTTGGGTATTTTGAAATAGCCGACCACACTTTTGGTAGATATCAGCGACAAATAAATTTTTAATAGTTTTTTAGAAACATAACGCAATAAGTGATAGTTTTATGCAATTTACTCGAAGTTTGGAGGTACCAAGTGTGCAGGTTCTGATTCCACCACAGCCGCCGATGCCCACAAGAACCCCGAAGACGCTGAATCCGCGAAAGGCATTGAGAACATGGCCAGCAACGCTGCCCACAGAGCTCTCGCGCACGTGGAAGCGAGGTAGAGTTAGCACCCACAACAGCAACCTGAAGCACGGCCGGGGCAGGGTGGGGCGGCGAGGTAATGCGAGGACGCCGACAACCCCATGAGACGGTAGCAGTAATCTGACGGTAGGTAAGTTCTTCTCTTTTTGCGGGTACGATAGGCAGGTGAGTTTTTTTTAAGCATCAGTACAGACAAAAGCGCTCATATACACGCGCATACACTCACCCCTATGAACACACACACACACCCTACCCCTATGAGCACCTCCAAAAAACTGAGCCGGCATATCATCTTGAGATTTACGAAGCCACTGTAGGCGTCTCGTCGTCGACGGGAACGTCTCCTCCCACTGAAAGTACATCGTCGGAAATCCTGAAATAAATCCAGGAATAATGCCTTAGGGAGTTCATATTTGACTTCATCAGGAGAAGGTGCGTTTAGTTGAGTTAATACCTTAGGGAGTTCATATTTGACTTCACCAGGAGATATTTGAGGGAACTCTACGACCGTTTGCTCAACAAACCATATAAGGAGCAATTGATTTCTCCATGCTGATATAGGGAAACAAGATTAGGATTTTTCGTTTTTCACTTTTACAATGGAAATGCTTCACTTTGTTGCTGATGCGTACAAACACAAAGAGCATCTACAAGCAGAGAACAACGGAAAAATTAGATCTAATAATATTGATCTATTGGCACTACACAGACTTCACATTAAAGAAACAAATACCAATTTTAGCTGGTTACAAAGCATCGTCGACACAGAAAGGCTCGCCTCTTAAAATTATCAAACAATGACATGAACATAATGAATGCAGTAATATTCCTCTAGGATGTTCTCATGTTTCACTAACCTATGTGTATTACATGCATCATTTTTCATAACTTTGAGGATAAGAATACGTATAATATATGTCATTAATTACCAAATTATTATTGTACTTCAACTATTGTGAACAAAAGTTAACCAAAAACGGAGACCACCTTTTAATACTTGGTCATGATATCTTATGGATGCACTTAGATGTCTTTGTCTAGAAGTCTAGATATGGCACGTCATTTTTCATATCCTTTGGACTTTATGTGTTATCACTCTTGCTTTCAATTGGGACCGCCTATTAGTACACTTGGTAATCTTATCTTGTGGATGCACCTTTATATATCTTTTATCAAAAATCTAGAAGTTCTCAGTTGCCACGCAATTCCATATCCTTTTGACATTATATATTGTCCCTTGGCTCTTGTTGGAATGTATACTGGAAGATGGACAGAAGGTCTGTCATCGCTTGTTTTCTGGTGATGCTTGTGTTGTTCGAAAGCGCATCTGCAGGTGTGTTCTCACATTTGTTGTTCTTAATTAAGTAGAGTTACTTCTCTCTAAAAAAAAGTAGAGTCCCTAGAGTAGATGTTATTTCAAAAGAATAACCTTGAAATATCTACATAAGATTTCAAGTCGTATTACCAATAGTTTTCTCAAATATGATGTTAATACAGATTGCGTGCATGTCCTTGAGGCTTTTCGCATCGTACCGCTTTTATGCAGCGTTGGAAAAATCATGTGTTACAATCAATGTCTCATTATTATGGTATTAATTTTCATTGGTTTGTGATGCGCAGACTGTGAGGATGTTCAATTTCAGATCTTGTTCTGCGTCCAATCATCATGTGAGGATATATGCAAGTATCAGTGGAAGGGTAAGAAGGTCTACAAGCCTTGGTGCGATAAGTTCTTCGGTGGCTACTGCCACTGCAAGATTTGCCATGATGAATAGAACTTAATGGATATGTTAGGCGCACTTCATGCTAGAAATAAATAATGCATAACTTTGTGTCCTGAACCACTGATTTATGCATGCGATTGTATGCTTGGGAGAGCGTCATGCCATGTGAGACATAGGCCTTGTTTAGATACTCTAACTTAGCTAGAGGTTAGAGTTAGTTTCTAGCTCATGACTAACCCTGAACTAACTCTAGCCAAAGAGTTGTTTGGATGACAGGGTTAGATTGATAATAAATGCACTTTCTCAATCATTTGGCTCATTTAAACCCACTTTAAAGGGGAGAGATCTGGTGTGGGGGATAGAGAGATAAAAAGTGTTTTTTTAGTGGGCCCCATGAGAACTAGCTCCAATTAGCAACTCTTGGTGGGATAGTTTTTCGGGTGGGTTCGATGCAACTAGCTCAAACTAGCCCTCATGTTTGGATACTTTAGGGCTATTTGAGCTCAAACTAGCTCAAACAAACTCTAACCCATGGATCCAAACATGGCCATAATCTATACTAGAAGGGTTGGACATGCTATGCTGGATCGTTGGTGTTGTTGGGTTTCCGGTTTCCCAAAAAACATTACTCACCATCTTTCAAAATATAAGGTGTATTTTTTTTTTGAAAAGTCCAACATTTTAAGTTCGATCAAATTTGTAGAGAAATATATCAAAATTCATAGTATCAAATTGGTATGATTAGATTCATCTTGAAATGAATTTCCATACTTTTTGTTTAATATTATGGATGTCGATATTTTTTCCTCTGAGCTTGGTCAAAGTTAAAAAAAGATCCCAAAAAAGTAATACCCCTTATATTTTGAAACTGGTGGAATATTTAGTTTGGCCGGTGTGGGAGATGATGGAGTGTGTGTTTTCTTTATGCGGTGATTTGATGGGCCTTTCGTGTTATCCGCTAACCAATGTATATTTATGTGAGGAAACTTCTGTGTCACTGGCTCCATGTACTATATTGGTGCTACAATATCACATGGTGGCACTTCTTTTTCTAGGCGGTGGGAGGGTGCGCAGAATTGATGTGTTTTTATAGGCCGGTTGCTACTGATTAATTTGAGAAATCATTGGCACGGTCAAAATCGTATACCAAATCCAAAATTGTATACCTCAATTGCATTAAAGAGCTTCAAAATTAGCGAACATAGAGAATTAAAAGAATCATATGGGAAAACTCGTTGAGAAATTGTTGAGCCGGTTAAAATCGGATGACCCCAATCTAAATTGAATATCTCAATTAATTGTGCTCAATTGAATGTGGGCTCTTTAAAACTAGGGGGCATAGTGTTATAGAGGATTGTCTCATGGAAAAGATGTTTAAAGGCAAATATCGTATACTCCCTTTCTCCCATATTATAAGAGCACTACTGTAAAAAAAATTGGGGAAATCCTTTTCTGAGCCCGGGCTCATCTGCACCCGTGTTGAATAAAAAATCAAAACAAATACTAGAAAATTTAAAAAAATTCAAATTCTTTTCCCATGGTAGACAATTTAATACGTGAGGTCCGCCCCAATTTGCAAATCATTTGGACAACTGAGCAACTCTCGGCAAAAAAAGACAAATTCGGAGTCTGTAAACGGTTTACTGTTCATGTACTGTTTTGACCCGATTTTTCTTTTTTGCTGAGAGCTACTCAGATGTCCAAATGAGCTAATATTTGGAGCGAACCTCACACAATAAATTGTCTACCATGGGGAAAAATTGGAATTTTTGAATTTTTCTAATATTTATTTTGAATCTTTTTTCTGACCGGGTGCAGATGAGTCTAGGCACCGAATCGCTGCACTCAAAAAAATGCTATTATATTATGAAACAGAGGGAGTAGTTATGAACAAATATAGCGAATGAAACTGATGACTACATTATTTTTCTGAGTAAACATTTGACTTTGGTCTACAACAAGAAAACAAGAACTTGTGTACTCATCAGTTCTTGAATGCAACCCTTGTGTGGCCGTGTGGGAAGAGGAGATTGTCGCCAAGTGTGTCTCCTGCACATGTACGATAAAACCAGTCCAAGGTGCCCTTGTCAGCATTGCCATGTAACCAGTAAGTTACATATATTGAGTCAGAAGCAACTAAGCAAGGCCTACGTTTGACCAGCACATTGTGCCAATACCAAGTTTACCTGTATACAACAGGCATTTGTACCCTTAAAAGCAGTGAAAAAACAGTGCGTTATAGCGTTCTGAGAAATGTCTCGCTAAATAAAGCAGTATACAATGTCTCGCTAATAGCATGATATAGCATGCTAATAGCGCATTTTAAGGGACACGGTATTTCGCCATAGCACGTGATTTTTTTTTCATTATTGCTTAAAAGTAAACACTCATCACGCAGGCTGGTGATAATAATCTTAAATGCCTCAACACACAGAAAGAACGGAGATGAACAAGCCAAAAGGCAGACCAGTGTTGACCTGCAATGCTATGAAACAATCTATTCATCGTTCCAAATACACAAGTACACAACCATTAAGCCAATAACGATATTTGTTTATAGTATTTTCTTCCTTCTTTTTGTTGCATCTGGAAATATATAACAAATCTGCAGATTTGACGTATGGGCAGCATATAATCTGCCAACAACTTTTACTGAGTGAATAAATTTGAGTTCGGTTCCGTGAGCAAAGCTTTCAGCGTAAGATGACTATTACAGTTACATTACAGCAAATCAGATCAGCCACGGAACTTATAGTTATGGATCCCCCATGGCCCTAAAACCACAATACCAGCCTCTCTCAATATCAGGGCTACGAAATTAGCCCACGCCTTACAATGGACTGCAAGTTTTAGAAGCGCACGATTGCCAACAGCTAAACTCATCGAGAGGCGCACCTTTCTCCACGCGCTGTGGTCAGGGAAGGGTCCTCCAGCGACGTCACATCAAAAGTTAGTTCCCGTAAACCTCCATATTAATATCAAAAATAGATTTACAAGGTCCTCCAGCGCGTCCGGAAGCTCTGGGTCCTCAGAGGCATGACCCCAGCCAGGCCAAACTGCAGAAACCCGGGTCCTCTCTGCTATCTGTGTCATGGCAGATGAATTACAAGCAAACATTTAGTAACTAGTAGTCAAGCAACAAGCACAATGAACATGGATGATATAAGAGTAGGAGAATGAACGATGGATGAACCACGCTGACCTCGACAATGAGCTGCACATTTGCATAATTGTTGTTATTGGTTCCACCAGGGACCTCCAGGAACTGGTCGGCGATCCGCACGTGCTCCGCATTGGCCCGGAGATCCTCCGGGGTAGCCATGGCCACCAGGAGGACGGCCTTGTCGGTGCCAAAGGTCTCGGAGGCCCAGGCGCGGATGCTGCGCATGAACTTGACGGCGGCCATCCCATTGTTGGCGACCAGCACGCTGCGTATCGGCGTGTCGCCCCCGAGCGCCCTGCAGAATTCGCTGATCTGGTCGGACCCCACCATCATTGCCCCCTCTGACCAACCGTCAGCGCCACGCACCAGTCACCACTCAGCAACACCAATCCGGGCGGCGACGGCGAAAGTTCTCCGGCGAACACGACACACGACGGTAATCTCGCGGCCGCACCCGAAATCCGGCGAATTCGAAACCGGTTTGGTAATCTGGTGGTGGCTGCTGCTTATATAGTATACTGCGGGGGATCGGAGGGGTGGCGGAGTCGAACACGGTCTGGAGGAGGGAGGGAAGCCCACACGGAGACGGACGGAGAAGAGCGGCTAGTTCGTCACGGGAAGGGAGTCCTGCTCCGAAGAGAGGGGGGTGGACGCCGGGACTGACTCGACCGCGGGAGTGGTGGGGGGAGGGGGAGGGGGGGTGCGCGCCGGAGGCGTTCGACGGAATGCCTGCCGGCCGCGCGCACTGGAAGGGAGGGGGGAGGAAGATCGAAGATGGCGGCGGCGGCGGCGGCGGCGGGGCGGGCCTTGAATGCCTGGCTGCGGCGGCGCGCCGTCCACCGCAGAGCAGAGGGAAGACGGGAGGGAGAGGGCCGGGTGGCAGCTTGGACACGAGGAGACGACTACGACGACTCCCCCACACACACCCGGTCTCTTTCGTCCATCTGCTAGAAGACCACGACCCACTAGTCACTCACTTAGAGCATCTCCATGAGACGCGCAACACGCGGCGCGCTAAAAACTAGTTTGTCACGCGCCGTTCGCCTGATTTTGCGCAGCCACCAACGCTGACTCCAACAGCCACGCTAAAATGCAGTGCGCGCGTCGCTCCAGCAGCTCGCAAAAATGCAGCGCGCGACTCGCACAAACAACATATACATTTCAAATAGAAGCAAAAATAATCAAACTAATCAACAATAAATAGTTCAATTTCTTTATTATTACAACCCAAACAAATAGTTTATCATTCAGTACAACAAATACTGCAATAAACACAACAAATAGTTCATGAACAATACAATGTAGAACGCAGAAATCATGCTCTTTGTCGTCCATGCCGTGCCCACCACTCCTCAATGAGATCCTTCTGAAGATCATTGTGCGCTGCGGGACGCCGAATGGCATGATAGGAGGCAACAAAACGGGCCACCCTTTCAGCCCTCCGTCGCACTCGCACCCTTTCAGACGGACGCGCGCGAGGGGCGGCGGGACCAGAGGGGGGGGCGAAGAAGTCGCGGCGGCGCGGGGATAGGCCGGGGAAGCGCCAGAACGGTCGCCGGGGGCGCGGGCGGCGGCGGCGGCGCGGCTGGATGGGGGGTGGGAGTGGAGAGCGAGCGCACGAGAGTCCAGCGCGCGGGAGCGGGCACAGCAAATAAGCGGCGCACGATTGCGTTTGGCCAGTGCGCTGAACTACATATGCCGCACGCGCTGTTTTTGCGCGCCCGCTGGAGCAACTATACCGGTTGCGCGCGCGCTAAAACGTCCAATTTTACGGCGCGGCACTAGTTTGGCGTGGCTGTTGGAGATGCTCTTCAGCCGCACCCCCAACAGGCCCCCAAGGCGTTTTTTTCGCCGGCGCAAAAGAATCCCCCAGTCGCGCCCTGAGGACGCCGAATTCTGCCGATTCGGCCCATCTTTTGGCCCGGCGATCCCAAGCCGAACCCAGCGCACTAGAGGGCACTTGGAGGCTCCGGCAGAAGAAAAAGTGGTGCGTGGACCACCACTGTCAGGCGAGAAACGCCTTTTCCCTGCCCAGATTCGGCCCACGTGCGGTAGAACGTCACTTCCCCTTTTGCCGCCATGCCGGTACCAGCGCCACCCCCTGCCAACAACCGCTACTCCGCCGCTAGAAAGGCCATCCCGCTCCTGGCCAAGCTTTCCAGGACTCTGACCATGCAAGCAGGGATACCAGCGGCTACCCGCCCACGACGCCTGCGAGGTGTTTGGCGATTTTTCCTGTTCGGCAATGGACTCCAACGACGAGGAGTCGTTCGCGGCTCTGATTGAGGAGGAAGCCGAGGCCGACATCGACGACGAAGAGCACCTCATGATCCTCGCCGCTCTGGCCGGCCTGCTCGCGAAGAATGCAAAGCCGCGGCGAGGTGGCTTGGTGTCGGGCCGCCGCAAGAGCAAGCAGAGGCATCAAATGAAGGGCTATTGCTTGCTCTATGCCGACGCTCCACTACACGGTAAGATAGTATTTTGGCGTTGTTATTGGATGAGCCAGAAGCTCTTCCTCAAGATTGTGAATGTCATCTGGGAGTTCGACAGCTATTTCATTTGCAAGAAGGATTGCACCGGCACAGTTGCATTCTCCTCACTCCAGAAGTGCACAACAGCTATGAGGATGCTTGCATATGGAGCTCCCAACTCCAGAAGTGCAAGACAGCTATGAGGATGCCGAGTTCACCACCATTGGGTGTTTGTACAAGTTCTGCAGGGCAATGGTGGAAGTGTTTGGACCATAATACTCGATCATCAAATGCTGAAGACACTGCCCGGATCCTAGCACATAATGAAGCAAGAGGATTTCATGGGATGCTTGGAAGCATCGACTACATGCATTGGGCATGGAAAAATTGTCCATTTTCTTGGCAGGGGATGTACAAAGGCGCAAAAGGAGCTTGCAGTATCGTACTTGAGGCAATGGCTACCGAGGACCTCTGGATTAGGCACTCCTTCTTTGGTATGCCATGAACTCACAATGACATCAACGTCCTGCAGTGCTCGAATGTCTTTGTCAAGCTTGTTGAAGGTCATGCTCCTCCGGTGAACTTCGAGGTCAATGGGCGCCACTACAACAAGGGATACTACATAGCAGATGACATCTATCCAAGATGGTCAATATTTGTGAAGACTATCTCAAACCCTGTTCCAAGAGGCAAGAACTCCTACTTTTCTAAGTGTCAGGAGGCTTGCAAGAAGGATATGGAGCGGGCATTTGGTGTGCTCCAATATCGATTTGCTATTGTCTGGTACCCCGCTCTGACCTGGTCAAAATCTCAGATGTGGGAGGTGATGAATTGTTGTGTCATCTTGCACAACATGATCATTGAGAACGAGCAGGACAAGCCAGTGGTTGATACTAAAGCATATTTCAGACAGGGTCCTCTTGCAACTGTTGATCACCAGGTACCGACAGCATGGACTGCCTTCCTCAATATGCGTCAGGAGATCCAAGACCCATAGGTGCATCAAGAACTGCAACACGATCTGATGGAGCATCTATGGAGGCTGAAGGGCAACGCCTAGTTCGATGTTTTTTAAATTTGTGTTCGAATTATGAGTTTGATTCGTTGAACTATTTGATTTGTATTGATTTCTATGATGAACTATGTGATAAAAATTATTTTTTGTTCAATTTGTGCCGAATTTGGAACCGGAGACCCCCCCCCCCCCCCCCCCACGCCGAAAATAGCGTCGGCTAGCCCCCAAGAGGCAATATTTTCCGCCTTAAAACTCCCTTGGGGGGGGGGGGGGGGATCGAACGGCTGGAGATGCTCTTAGTTTCCCCTCCCAATCCCGGCCCTCGGTCATTTCCCCTCCTTGCATCTCTAACCGATCTCTTAAAACTTGTTAGAGAAGTAAAAATTCGGTTTTGAGGGGCTAGACCGCGCCTAGCCGATTCCTTATCCTCGGCCACTCGGCCCCTTATATCTGCTCCTCCGCAGCCGTGATGAGCATGAATTTTTCGCCTCCATTCTCGCCCACCGCTCTGCCCGCTAGGTATTTAAACCTCACCCGTCCAAACCAACAGGAACAGCAAACAGGCTACGAAAACGCTCCCAGCTACTGCTACCCTACAATTCTCGGTGTCAGGGACAGAGGAGCAAAACGCACCAGAAAATGGAAGGTACCAACAAGCAATATCCTGGGTATGACAAGAACAGGGCCATCAAGAGGCAACACATCTGGAAGGCAGTGGCCAATGCATAGCATAAACAATATGCGCCATGATCATCCCGGCGCGCAGGATCAGGCGAGGATCACAAGCAAGCCATAACAAACACGTACCTAACTTTGCTGAGTAACAAGATATCACGATTGCAGTTCCGTCTGCTCCACCACCGTCAGATCAACTCTCAGGTGCAGCACGCCGTCGATGAAGATGCTATCGTCAGCCATGAAGGTCTGCCATGGAACCCAAAAGAGGTACCTCGATCCGACTGGAAACTTGTCACTAAATGTGTGCCTACCATTTAACTTGCTTACAAACTGCCGCGATGGCCTTGTCCTTGCGGCAAACTCATAATCTACCGTCACACACGTTGAGCCCTTCAGCTCCAAATCGATATGTAACAAGAGGCCAAAACTGTAAGACTCCCCCTGATCGGCCTTGCAACATCTTGCCCCAAGAATGAAGCCCTGACCTGCGACATGGAACGGGTGCGAGAATATCTTTTCTGACGGGAAGAGTTGGGAGCATTCCTCATGCTTCAAATCCATGTAGGCTATAACCTGCGGGCGGGGTTGATCAAACGCAACCACTTTCAGATGTCTGTACTTGTAATCTCGCTCTGCAAATTGCTGACAGGAGGGGGCACATGCCGCAAGAGCACCTGGTTTGTGTGCTGGATAAGCTTTGCACAGAAGCACCCCATTGATACACTTAGTTACTTGCTCATGGTCTATGTCGTTAGCAGTGCATGCTAAGATCTCCTGAAGTGTCTTATAGGTCATATGGCTGAAGCGCAGGAGTGGAAGTAAATGAGAATTCAAGATCTCGCGCCTTTCCTCCAAATCAGGGTATTGAACACGGGCCCACTTGAGCATGAGCACGAATAAGTAATCTTCACATGCCACATGTATGTCAGTACTTGAAAGTATGGCTTTGATCCCAGCAAGAGAAATGCTTGTCACTTCCTTCCGGAGCCTGAAATAAGAGAAACCAAGCCTTGGGTGAATTTCATACATGATCTCTGATGATAACATATACAGTTATCCTAATAAGGAAATAAAAGGTGGTTCCATCCAATGGGGATCACTCACTTATTGTAATCCTTGTATTTATTGACAAGGAAATCCTTGGCTGCACTTATCAAAAGTTGAACTTCAGCTGCCATTGACATGACGCATGGATGATCTAGGCACAGCAGTGCAGATTCTGTGGTCCACGGCAAACTTGTGAGCAACTGACAGCAATGCCTCATGCAAGAAACGACTTCAAATTTGTCCGCAGCCATCAAGATGTCAAGCAGAAGAGAGGGCTCAGTTGTGGTGAGTTTTCCACTGTACATAAAGTTTAAAAGCTCCATAAGGGCATTTTCATCTGTTCCAAGTAGAATGGAAACAAAAAGACACAAGGATTAAGGAAACACTTTAACAAAGAACTAAACAACAACAAAATGAATGTGTTTTCACGTGTAAATGGTTATTTATGTGTGACTATTGACTGACGGCATTGAGAAGAGCTGTCCGTACATAAGACTTAAGACAAGATATCCACTTGGTAGGTAAAATCAAAGAGGGAAAATAGACTAGCTATTTCATCATTGAAGGGAGTAACTCAGAAATATAAATCCCTTCTTTGTTATGTATTTATTAATCATGTTCTTGTTTAAGAATATAGAAATGGTAACACGGCCACATAGCAAATTAGAATCCATTATAAGAGGAAATTTTTTACATTTGAGTCGTCACATTACCTGAATCAGCAACCCTAAGTGTTGGATGTGTCTGATCAGATTCTTTCATGCCATTCGAGAAAAGCTAAGAAGCACGAAGCTTATTAGAAAGCATTAACTGACTATAAAAAAATGTATTCAACAAGGCTATAAGAATTACCTTGAGAAAGAAAGGACTTCTCACAGCAAGAATCGCTGAGTTGATATGAATCGTCTTTACTCGTAAAACTGGTCAAAAATACTAGGGTCAGAGAAATAAAGGAGAAACATGAGAAGGAAGTAGGAGGTACAGAGTAGAACAACTAGACAAGTCATCTGCTGTTAAAAACACTTGGAGCACATGGTGCAGATTCATTTAATTAGTCTTCAGCAACATGGCAAAATATTGAAGGGAAGCGTTTAGAACTGGTCGACCAGCTGAAACTCCGCCGGTCATGTCCACGCTGGCGATGGGCCCCACGCACCACCGCTTAACTCTCTTTTATCCTGTCACACGAAGCGCCCATGGCCGTTCATTCCACCGCTACTCTTTCCTTATCACCTCGCGCCTCTTTCCTTGTGGCTCCCAAATAACTTTCTCGTGGGCGATGACCGCCGGCGATCCCGGGCCAACCTGCCCGCCGTCTAACCCGTGTCAATGTCCCCCGCAAATGGGCTACTTTGGGACGTACCCACCACCGCGCGCGGCAAGGGGGGAGGTCATGGCCTGCAGCGTTGATGAGGTGCCGTGCTGGAGACCTACCAGGGGATTCGCTTCAACAGGCAAGGATGGTGGTGGGCGGCGACGGTGGTGGCCACCATGATTTTTTTTTTGCTGCATCAGTTTTTTGCTGGAACCTTCTTTCAATTTTGCTACAAATTGAGAGAATTGTGGTGCTGTCACCGCCATGATGTTTATTAATACGTACAATAACTTAATGTTTCAACACATACACAAAAAAAAAGGTGAACTAAGAAATAAAATGGCAGATTAGTGCTTTGAACATAAACATGTATCATGGTTATTCAGACAGCGGATTTCTAGAGTTGTAAGGAGCGCCTCCCTCCACGCATCCTCTCCAATCGTATGAAGGTTCGTACGTATTTGCTAACTTCGTATGGAAAAATATGTTAACTACTTCAATTGTGAATAAAGCTTTGCACCATATCTCTCTGGCTCAAAACTTATGAATCCCCTGTTGAAACAAAATTAGCCCAACCATTGCTACACGCGCCGCAGATTCCCCCACAATGCAGCATCCGAATTGCGCCAAACATCATGTACTCTCTCCGATTCATATTAATTGACGCTGATTTTGTACAAAGTTAGTAGGGAGTAATTAATATTGCCCACCGGGGCGGGGGGGGGGGGGGGGGGGTGTTACTGTACGCACCTTTCTCCTTGCAGTGGCGCGCTGAGTCGGGGAGGGATCGTCCGGCGAAGTCTTCGCCGGCGACGACCTCTATCCGCAGCAACCTGTCGGAGAAGTTCTGCGAGTTGAACGCGAACTCGAAGTTGGGCCCCTCGCCGGCGCGCGAGAACTCCAGGTCCTTCTCCGCCCCCTCCGTCGTCGACCCTTCGGCGCCGGCCATGTGCTCCGGCGACTTTGGAAGAGGGAGAAGGCGCGGGACGGCGGAAGCGGGGACGGTAAACCCTAGCTGCGGAGGCGGCCGGCGGCCGGGTATTTTATTTTTTTAGATTACGGCCGGTTCATTCCGAATGCCCACGAACCTTTTTTTGTTTTGGGGTAATTACAAGCACACATTCTTCTGTCTCTGCCACAAGGACAAATAAAAAAAGTTAACTAGATAGACGCCGTTGTAATTCTCACGTATTCGGGAAATGCCACTAGAACTTGCGCATACTTCTCCATATATCATTATGGTTTTAGGGCATGTTCAACATTGACCCGTAAATATGATCCGTCATGTATCCGGGAACACTGCTGCGGGAGCCGACCATCCAAAGTTGTCCGCATACATTTCATCAACTATTTGAACTAAACAGATAAAATCCATGCAAAGACCATTAAAATTCAGATATAATTTACATGACCGAACGATTTTTTTGACCGTTTTACTAAAATTAATTAAAAAAAAGACATAAACCCGGTTCCATGCCCCCTTTCTAGGGGCAATACCTCCGATGTGTTTTCTCTCTTGTGTGAGTCGAATGATTACAAGGGATTTTCTTTAGCTTGTAGACTTGGGTAAATCTTATGAGCATATCTATGTCTTGTGCCCTTTTCACCTTATGATACACAGTGTAATAACGTCCATAATGGTGGTATTTATCGGTAGAATTACCACATCACCATAGGAGTTTTGATGGTGGCGTGGGTAACGTTCGCCTTGATTGACCACGTCTTTGGTCCAGTCGGATTGATGATGTGGTGTTCAGTCGGATGGGCTTCATGAACGTTTAGCCGGATGGGCCTTGTTGATGTTGGACCATCCGATTGATTCTCCTGAAGAAGACTTGGGCCGTTCGCCTTGCTGGCCGAATCCTTGTCATTGCCTACTCTGAGGGATCCCGCCATCAACTTCCAAATTTGCATTGCAGCCACCATGATACACTGTTTCATGGCTACGTCTCGAAAACTCATTGTTTTTGCCGACATGGGTTGGCGTTTTTGGGAGCGTGGGAGAGGAGCGCGATGGTGGAAACAATGCTGACCATGGCCATGGCGAATGGGAGTTGAAGTTTGCTTTGTAGACAAATTTAAGAGAGTATACTCTCTCTGTCTCTCTCTCCTGTCCTGTGGAAAGTCCTGGCCCAAGGGAAAGGGAACACTTTTCACACAAATTAGCAGGATTTTATGCAAGGATGAAAGGATCGAGAAGAGGTGTCTAGAGGGGGGTGATTAGACACTAAATAAGAAAAGTTGCAGTTTTTAATTTCTTTAAGCTGAAGTGGAGTTTTGGCACAAGTTTAACAATAACAATACATATCAAGCAAGCATGCAAAGAGTATATGAGCAGCGGAAAGTAAAGCATGCAACTTGCAAGAATGTAAAGGGATGGGATTGGAGTGTGCAAACGCAATTGGAGACACGAATGTTTTTGTCGTGGTTCCGATAGGTGGTGCTATCGTACATCCACGTTGATGGAGACTTCAACTCGCAAAGGGTAACGGCTGCGCGAGTCCACGGAGGGCTCCACCCAAGAAGCGTCCACGAAGAAGCAACCTTGTCTATCCCACCATGGCCGTCGCCCAGGAAGGACTTGCCACACTATGGGTAGATCTTCACGAAGTAGGCGATCTCCTTGCCCGTACAAACTCCTTGGTTCAACTCCACAATCTTGTCGGAGGCTCCCAAGTGACACCTAGCCAATCTAGGAGACACCACTCTCCAAGAAGTAAAAAATGGTGTGTTGATGATGAACTCCTTGCTCTTGTGCTTCAAATGATAGTCTCCCCAACACTCAACTCTCTCTCACGGGATTTGGATTTGGTGGAAAGAGGGTTTGAGTGGAAAGCAACTTGGGGAAGGTTAGAGATCAAGATTCATATGGTAGGAATGGAATATCTTGGTCTCAACACATGAGTAGGTGGTTCTCTCTCAGAAAATGTAAGTTGGAAGTATAGGTTCGTTCTGATGGCTCTCTCCACGAATGAAGAGGAGGTGGAGGGGTATATATAGCCTCCACACAAAATCTAACCGTTACACACAACTTGCCAATCTCGGTGGGACTGAATTGAGAAACTCGGTCGGACCGATTCAGCAAATCTAGTGACCGTTAGGATTTTCGGTGGGACTGACATGCAACTCGGTAGGACCGATATGGTTAGGGTTAGGGCATAACGTAATCTCGGTGAGACCGATTACACAAACTCGGTGGGATCGATTTTGGTATTAAGCTAACCAGAGAGTTGGTCACATAAACTCGGTGGGACCGGTTCGCTCATTTCGGTGAGACCGAAATGTTACGAAAAGGAACCATAGAGTCTACATTGCAATCTCAGTAGGATCAGTTACACAAACTCGGTGAGACCGATTTTGGTAATGGACATACACAGAGAGATTACAATCCCATCTCGGTGAGACCGAGATCCCTATCGGTGAGACCGATTTGCCTAGTGTTTGTGGCAGTGGCTATGACATCTAAACTCGGTGGCGCCGGATGGAAAGAATCGGTGGGGCCGAGTTTGACTTTTGGTTTAGGTCATATGTGGATGTGAGAAAGTAGTTGAGGGCTTTGGAGCATATCACTAAGCACTTTGAGCAAGCAAGCCATTAAGCAACACCTCATCCCCTCTTGATAGTATTGGCTTTTCCTATAGACTCAATGTGATCTTGGATCACTAAAATAGAAAATGTAGAGTCTTGTTCTTGAAGCTTGATCCAATCCTTTGTCCTTAGCATCTTGAAGGGGTTTCACATCCTTTAGTCAATGCCACTTCATTGTTGAACTTTATCTGAAAACATGCTAGGTAAAAGTGTTAGTCCAACAAGAGATATGTTGACATTAATTACCAAAATCACCCAGGGAGCACTGCTTTCAATCTCCCCCTTTTTGGTAATTGATGACAACGTACATCAAAGCTTTAGATAAAGGTATAGAGAATAACAGGTAAAGCTTTGGAAAGACATGTAACATGCATGGGCTCCCCCTACATGTATGCAATCAAGTGAATATGGAGTATAGAAGCATGTGAGTGCATAACCATGATAGAGTAGGCAATGTGTTACATGTATCTTGGCTATATACATCAGAGCAAAAGATGTGAATGTGGGAAATGTACCTTCATGCTCATGAGTCCTTCTTGCAAACAGTATGTACATCAGCAAGAACTCCTCATACACATGACTGTGATGCATATACTTACCTTGTGGTCTTGAGTTGGCTTAGGATGGAATGAACCTGTGAAAATAAGGTTAGATAACACATATGCACCTACTAGCCAGAGCAAACAAAAAGAACCACAAGAGTACCAAGACTGGGATGACATGTAGAGAGTGAGTACTAAGTACCACATTTGATATAGACATGTCCCCAAAGGTAAAGATGTGCAATGAATTTAAAGAATTTCTTTCCCTTAGATGTCTTGCTCCCCCTGAATCTAGCATGGGATATTGGCAGAAGATAGGGAACAGAAAATCAGAGCTCAAGGAAACAAATGAACAGAGCTAATGCAAATAAGCACATATGAACATGTCTTTCCCCTCAAGAAGACATGTAGCATCTCTTCTCTTGAACACCAAGCATCTGGGATCCTAGAAGATTACTCTCTCCTTGAGTATTCTCTCCCCCTAGAGATATGATTAAGCTTTGATGTGATCTCTCTCTCCCCCTTTGACATCAATTTCCAAGAAGGGTCTTCTGGAATTTGTCGTGAATGGGTTTGGTCCTTGAGTCAAAGCACAAAGCAACAAGGTAAATGTGATGCTGGTAGAGGACAAGATTCATTGAGTGGAGCTGGATCAAAAGTAAAGCAGGAACAAGTGGTAAATTGTCTTTCCTGTAGTGAAATCAGTGGCACTGAGTTGTATGCTTCGGTTGCACCGAAAGAATTCGGTTGGACTGAAAACAAGAGACCGGTGTGACCGAGTTCATCACAGAGAAAACACTTGTCACCTCAGCTCACTAGACAAGTAAGATCTCACAAGGATTTGCAAGGAATTAACTGAAAGATTTGCAATGAATTGGATGCAGGGAATGCAGAACAAAGAGAATAGAGAAGAAACTTAAGAGAAATCTAGATGAAGTTTTTTTTGAAAGGGGAAACAAATATGCATGAGACAAATGCAAGAGCACAGAAAAGAACACAAGAGAACTTCATCTAGAATTGGTCGGCAACAAAGTCACCTATGTTTGAGTATATTGACTTAGGAGTCAAGTGAGATCACTTGATCATAGGTCATACTCATCGTTTAATCTCAAAAATGGGGTTACCACTTTTCATTTAAGCATCTTGATGTATTCACATCTTGTCGAGTTGCTTTGACTCATGACTTGGAGTAAAGCTTCTCTAAGATGGAATAACATACCTTGGGTGGTGCTGTTGATCATGATAATGTAGTTGAACTTGTGTGGGTTGCTCAAGATTGATGTAGCTCATCAAGAGTTGGGAGCACCACTTGGAGTTTGAGTCCATTTACCTACATGGGTTAGTTTTTGCAAGGAAGAGCACTTGTGTATCCAAAATGACAATCATGAATCTCAATAATAAATTTGTCCAAGGATATGTTTGAATGGTTTCGTGCTTCCTCGTCTTCAACCATCGTTGTGTAGAGACTTGGTTATGTAGAGATTGCCTAAGATGTGAGTGAGTTGCAATCTCATATATTTAGATTCATCCAAGTTCCTACAAGGGTTAGATAACATGCAAGGTGCAAATATATCCAAGACGTAAGATTATCATCATAAGAGTAATATCAAGGATTAGTCATAAGCTCATGTCTTGCATGTATCAAATGGAGTTACTACTCCAAGTTTGAAGCACCAATGATGTTCAATTCGCCTCTTAACCTACAAAACAATTTCTCATCAAGTGGTTTGGTGAAAATATCCGCTAATTGTTTTTCGGTGCGAACATGCGTAAGATTAATGTCCCCTTTGGCAACATGATCTCGAATGAAATGATGAAGAACTTCAATATGCTTAGTTCGAGAATGTTGCACGGGATTGTGAGCAATCTTGATAGCACTCTCATTGTCACAAAGTAATGGAACATGTTTCACATATATCCCATAATCTTTAAGAGTCTGGGTCATCCAAAGTAATTGAGCACAACATGAACCGGCGGCGATGTCTTCCGCTTCGGCGGTGGATAAGGATACCAAGTTTTGTTTCTTGGAAGACCAAGATACAAGAGATCTACCAAGAAATTGACAAGTACCCGAAGTGGACTTTCTATCAACCTTGTCGCCGGCATAGTCCGAGATGGAGTAGCCAACAAGATCAAAAGAGGCCCTCTTTGGATACCAAATGCCAAAGTTTGGTGTATGGATTAAGTATCTCACTATCCTTTTCACGGCCTTAAGATGACATTCTTTAGGAGCAGCTTGATATCGTGCACACATGCACACACTTAGCATAATATCGGGACGTGAAGCACATAGGTATAACAATGAACTAATCATAGAGCGATAAACTTTTGATCAACCGGTTCACCATCTTTGGTCAAATCAAGGTGTCCACTAGTAGGCATGGGTGTAGACATACCTTTGCATTCTTGCATATTGAACTTCTTGAATAAGTCCTTGGTGTACTTTGTTTGAGAGACAAAGGTACCTTCCTTAGTTTGCTTGGTTTGCAAACCAAGAAAGAATTTGAGTTCACTCATCATAGACATCTCAAACTTCTCCGAAATTAGCTTTCCAAACTTCTCACTAAAATGAGGGTTAGTTGATCCAAATATAATATCATCGACATAAATTTGGCATACAAATAATTCTCCATTAACCCTTTTAGTAAAAAGAGTAGAATCTATTTTACCAATTTCAAAGCCTTTTTCAATAAGGAACTTGGTCAAGCCTTTATACCATGCTCTAGGAGCTTGTTTAAGTCCATAAAGAGCTTTGTGAAGTTTGTAAACATGATTAGGTTTCTTAGGATTGACAAAGCCGGGAGGTTGCTTAACATAGACTTCCTCCTCTATTTCACCATTTAAAAAGGCACTTTTAATGTCCATTGGTATAAGGTGATATCATGGTGATTAGCATAGGCAAGTAAGATGCGAATGGACTCAAGTCTAGCAACGGGAGCATATGTCTCACCATAGTCCATACCTTCGACTTGTGTGTAGCCTTGGGCGACGAGACGTGCTTTGTTGTGAACTATTTGTCCATCTTCATCTTGCTTGTTGCGAAACACCCATTTAATACCGATGATGTTGTGGTTGTTGTCGGGCTTCTCAATTAATGTCCAAACTTGATTTCTCTCAAAGTTGTGTAGCTCTTCATGCATAGTGTTTATCCAATCCGGATCTTCCAATGCTTCTTCAACCTTCATAGGTTCAATGCTAGAGATGAATGAATAGTGTTCACAAAGTTAGCTAAACGAGTTTTAGAGCGAGTGATTCTCCCTGTTTGGATATCATTGTAGATTTGCTCGACGGGATGGTCTTTAGCAATTCTTGCTCGAACTCGTGAAAGCTTTTGCTTGGGTCTTGGTTGAACATCTTCTTCATCTTGTTCTTCTTCTTGGCCTTCTTCATTGTTGGTGTAGTCGTTCTCTTGTCGTGGTGGAGAAGGAGGTTGTTGACGTTCTTGGTGTACTTCCTCGTTTTCTTCATCTTGGTGTGTCCCACTTGTGGATGCTTCCATATCAACTCTTGGTTCACCTTGTCGTGAGGTAGAAGCTTCCACTTGGACAGATGAGGTACTCTCCTTCACCTCCGTTGGACGAATCTTGCCAATAGACAAGTCTTGGATTGCTTCCGAGGGGTCTTTGTCTCCTACATCAATTGGCAATTTCTCTACTTACGAGCCGTTAGATTCATCAAACTTCACATCTACCGTCTCTTCAACCTTTTGGGTGAAATTATTATAGACACGGTAAGTGTGAGAGTTTGAGCCATAACCAAGTAGGAAACCTTCATGAGACTTAGGAGCAAATTTAGAACGATGATGCTTATCAAGAATGTAGCACTTTGAGCCGAATACTCGAAAGTATACAACTTGGGGTTTGTTACCTGTGAGGAGCTCGTATGCCGTCTTGCCGAGTAGCTTGTGAAGGTATAAGAGATTTGTTGCATGACAAGCTGTCTCAACCGCTTCTGCCCAAAAGTGCTTCGGTGTCTTGTACTCATCAAGCATCGTTCTCGCCATTTCGATGAGCATCTGGTTCTTCCTCTCAACAACTCCATTTTGTTGAGGTGTGTACGTAGCCGAGAACTCATGTGAATTCCCTTCTTCGTCAAGAAAGGTGTCCACATTTGCGTTCTTGAACTCAGTTCCGTTGTCGCTGCGAACCTTCTTGATCTTCACTTCAAATTGATTTTGGGCATTCCTAGCGAAGTTTTTGAAAATCTTTTGGACCTGCGATTTATCATCTAGAAAGAACACCCATGTAAATCTTGAAAAATCATCAACTATAACTAGACCAAAAGAATTTCCACCGAGACTCTTGTAGGCGTTGGGACGAAAAAGGTCCATGTGAAGTAGCTCGATTGGCCTCCTTGTGGTCATGATGTTCTTCACGGGATGCCTTCCTCCAACCTGTTTACCTGCTTGACAAGCGCTGCAAAGTCTATCCTTATCAAATATGACATCGTTAACGCCAAGGATATGATTTCCTTTAATAAGCTTGTCAAGGTTTTGCATGCCAACATGACCTAATCGTCTATGCCATAACCAACCTTTAGAGGATTTAGCAATAAAGCAAGTTCTAGGTTGAGCCTTTTTTAGTGAAATCAACAATGTAAAGATCTCCTCTACGTATACCGGTAAAGACCATTTTATGATTATCTCTATGAAACACTTGACAATCTACTTCAGTAAATAGGACATTGAAACCGAAATCAGCAAGTCTAGATACTGAAAGTAAGTTGTAGCCAAGAGATTCAACGAGCATAACATTTTGAATGGAGCTATCATGTGAGATGGCCACCTTACCGAGGCCAACCACCTTACCCTTTGAGTTGTCACCGAAGGTGACATACTTTCGAGGACCATCGTTTTCAGCAAGCTCACAAAACATATCTTTATCTCCGGTCATGTGATCGGTGCACCCACTATCAAGAACCCATTCCTTTCCTCCTGCCATATATCCCCGAAGATTTGCCATAAGACCAAAGTGTCTCATTGCGTCATCAAGATTAAAGTCACTATCATCATCCTCGCCATAGTATCCATGTTCAACATCGTCATGTGGTGGATCAAATCCTAGAGAGGGTGATTCATTAGAGTGAGTTTGACAATGATCTTCTTTATGAATTTTAATAGCTTCGGAAATAATATCGCTAATGATTCCAATGTTTCCTTTGGCACGCATAAGATTTGTAAGCTCGAATAGACAATCACCAAACATAGGATCATTGGAATTCATCTTACTCAAGGCAATAGACTTATGGAGAATTTCATCTAGATTTTTCAAGGAATAATCTGGAAATTGTTCCTCAAGGAATTTCCATATAGTGTAGGCACACTCAAGAGTAGGCAAGTTTCCAATCAAGTTTCTAGGCAAGCCTCTAGTGATAAGATTAACAGTTCAAAGATTGCGAACCATGTCAATTGACTCATCAAGGGTAGGATGCATAGGATCAACATGAGGTGCACAAGGGCTAGCAATGTACTTGTTCAAATGATATTGATTGAAAATCACAAGCATCTCATTTTTCCACTCATGAAAATACTCTCCATCAAGTATAGGTACTCTATGTCTAAGACTCCCCAAACTAGACTCATCCATCTTCCACCAAAGGTGATTAAACCAAAGCAATGGAGACCAAAGCTCTGATACCAATTGAAAGGATCGAGAAGAGGTGTCTAGAGGGGGGTGATTAGACAGTAAACAAGAAAAGTTACAGTTTTTAATTTCTTTAAGTTGAAGTGGAGTTTTGGCACAAGTTTAACAATCACAATACATATCAAGCAAGCATGCAAAGAGTATATGAGCAGCGGAAAGTAAAGCATGCAACTTGCAAGAATGTAAAGGGACGGGATTGGAGTGTGCAAACGCAATTGGAGACACAGATGTTTTTGTCGTGGTTCCGATAGGTGGTGCTATCGTACATCCACGTTGATGGAGACTTCAACCCACGAAGGGTAACGGCTGCGCGAGTCCACGGAGGGCTCCACCAAAGAAGGGTCCACGAAGAAGCAACCTTGTCTATCCCACCATGGCCGTCGCCCACGAAGGACTTGCCTCACTAGGGGTAGATCTTCACGAAGTAGGCGATCTCCTTGCCCGTACAAACTCCTTGGTTCAACTCCACAATCTTGTCGGAGGCTCCCAAGTGACACCTAGCCACTCTAGGAGACACCACTCTCCAAGAAGTAACAAATAGTGTGTTGATGATGAACTCCTTGCTCTTGTGCTTCAAATGATAGTCACCCCAACACTCAACTCTCTCTCACAGGATTTGGATTTGGTGGAAAGAGGATTTGAGTGGAAAGCAACTTGGGGAAGGTTAGAGATCAAGATTCATATGGCAGGAATGGAATATCTTGGTCTCAACACATGAGTAGGTGGTTCTCTCTCAGAAAATGTAAGTTGGAAGTGCAGGTTCGTTCTGATGGCTCTCTCCACGAATGAAGAGGAGGTGGAGGGGTATATATAGCCTCCACACAAAATCTAACCGTTACACACAACTTGCCAATCTCGGTGGGACCGAATTGAGAAACTCGGTCGGACCGATTCAGCAAATCTAGTGACCGTTAGGATTTTTGGTGGGACTGACATGCAACTCGGTAGGACCGATATGGTTAGGGTTAGGGCATAACGTAATCTCGGTGAGACCGATTACACAAACTCGGTGGGACCGATTTTGGTAATAAGCTAACCAGAGAGTTGGTCACGTAAACTCGATGGGACCGGTTCGCTCATTTCGGTGAGACCGAAATGTTACGAAAAGGAACCAGAGAGTTTACATTGCAATCTCGGTAGGGTCGGTTACACAAAATCGGTGAGACCGATTTTGGTAATGGGCATACACAGAGACATTATAATCCCATCTCGGTGAGACCGAGATCCCTATTGGTGAGACTGATTTGCCTAGGGTTTGTGGCAGTGGCTATGACATCTGAACTCGGTGGCACCGGATGGAAAGAATCGGTGGGGCCGAGTTTGACTTTTGGTTTAGGTCATATGTGGATGTGAGAAAGTAGTTGAGGGCTTTGGAGCATATCACTAAGCACTTTGAGCAAGCAAGGCCATTAAGCAACACCTCATCCCCTCTTGATAGTATTGACTTTTACTATAGACTCAATGTGATCTTGGATCACTAAAATAGAAAATGTAGAGTCTTGTTCTTGAAGCTTGAGCCAATCCTTTGTCCTCAGCATCTTGAAGGGGTTCCACATCCTTTAGTCCATGCCACTTCATTGTTGAACTTTATCTGAAAACATGTTAGGAAAAAGTGTTAGTCCAACAAGAGATATGTTGACATTAATTACCAAAATCACCTAGGGATCACTTGTGCTTTCAAAGGGCTACTTGGATTGTAAGGTGAGGTTTTACAAAAATCTATAACTGCAGTTACATTACTACTCTACATAACAACACAGTCATAAAAGATGGAAGTAATCTAGTATGAGTGTGGTCCTCATGGATTTGTTTTTATTTTGTTTTGTTGTCTTATGAGGATCCAGTGGATCATCAAAGGGTGAGTCCACGCAAACCCATTGGGTTTTAGTTGTGTATATACGGAACATATCAAGACGTCAATTTTCTATAAATTATCTGATTTTTAAAAAGTTCATGCCTTCAAAAAACCTTGAATTTAGAAAAATGCTAGTATTTGTTTTCCTGAAAAATGATCCAGAAGTTTAAAAATGTTTGTGCATTTTACAAAAATGTTCATTTTTTAAAAATATTCTCAAATCTCTAACATTCTTTAATTTTGAAGATGTTCTTGAATTTTAGAAGTAAAATTTTAAAGAATGGAAAAGAAAAACCGAAAATAATCATGAATTTTAAAAATATGTATGTAAACTGATGGGTACATTGGGTATAGTTCTTTGGTGGTGAATTATGAAAAATGTTATTTCTATCGCTCCGCCGCGCTGTTCCTCCCGGTGAAAAATCTGGAGCTCAAGAACAAGGCACTGGCGGCTCCATTCATTGAGCATCTTGGCTTCAAGCTGTTCATTAGGCCTTGGCTTCGGCAGGCGCAAGCAACATCAAGGATGATGCGGGTCCAAATTGACATCATGGTCGAGGGGGTGCCGACGCACGCTTGGTCGAGGGGCATCGCGGCTGAGCTCCTGGGCAGCGCGTGATTGATCGACAGCCTTGTGCCGGAGACGGAGAGCAGGGAAGATTTGTCGCTGTTCAAACTTCGAGCGGTGTGTGGATCCTGGTGAGGTCCCGGTGTTTCGCCAACTTTGGGTGCCAGAGCCGCTGGAGGTGAGAGCGAGCCCGGGCGCATGTAGGCCGTCGTTTCGGTAGCTGCTTGAGTACCCTGCCTTCGTGCATATCGGGAGGATGAGAGACTCCACTCCGCCAGATCTTTGGAGACGGGCATCGGGGTCTGGCAGTGGAAGCGTGCATAGTGGTCTGCCGGACTCTTCGAGCGGCGCCTCCATGGTCGGCGAGTGGGTGGTGCAGCCATGGACCCGCGGGGTGCGTGATAACAGAGGTCAGGGCCGGTTTCAGCATCCGCCGGCGAGCGGTGGAGGCGGAGGCGCAGGCCGGTCGTACCGGGCTGCGCTGGCAGGTCGGGTGGGGCCATCCAACTGGAGGCTTCCGCCCATGGGTTCTGTCAGAGCGGCCGACATGGTGGTCTAGGCGGGGAGTCAGGAAGACCGGCCAGTTGTTCTGTTGAGGCGGTCAAACGAGATTCAAACTAAGCTGGTGGTGAGGCCCCAGCAGCAGGTGGAGTCGGCCAAGGAGTCAGCGACAGCTGGAGAGCATGAGGCGATAGTCAGGCAGGTGGAGACAGTTCTAGGGTCCGTCCCAGTGGGTCAGGTAGAATCAGCTCCGGGGTTGGTGCATGCCACTGCGGCTTCTGATCCTGAGGAGGATACGTTGGACTGTCCCCAGCAATCAAACAACATTGGTGGCGATGATTTGGGCAGGCAGGATGTGCTTTTGGCAGGCCTGGTGGGCGAGGGGACCGAGCTGGCCGCTGGAGATCTAGCAACGGCTCCAGAGGACGGGAGGAGGCCGGATCTTCTACGGATGGAGGAGGAGAGTTTGCTGGTGAGGAACGGTGAGGTTGTAGTACTTCTGCCGCAACTGATCTAGCGCATGGTGGCGCGGAGGCCAGTGACATCGGAGCCAGAGACAACGACGCTGTCCCCCAGTCAGATGAGAGATGTGTGGGACCCCATGTCGGGCGTGCTAGCTGCCACCAATACGGCTCGTGCGCAGAAGGGAATCGGGGTCTGATAACCCACAAGTATAGGGGATTGCAACAGTTTTCGAGGTAGAGTATTCAACCCAAATTTATTGATTCGACACAAGGGGAGCCAAAGAATATTCTCAAGTATTAGCAGTTGAGTTGTCAATTCAACCACACCTGGAAAACTTAATATCCGCAACAAAGTATTTAGTAGCAAAGTAATGTGGAAATAACGGTAACGGTAGCAAAAGTAATAGTAGCAGTTTTGTAGTAATTGTAATAGTGGCAACGACAAAGTAACTAAGCAAAGAGCAATATGTGAAAAGCTTGTAGGCATTGGATGAGTGATGGATAATTATCTCAGATGCGATTCCTCATGCAACAGTTATAACATAGGGTGTGATACATCTCCAACGTATCTATAATTTTTGATTGCTCCATGCTGCTTTATGTACTATTTTAGGCAATATTGGGCTTTATTATCCACTTTTGTATTATTTTTGGGACTAACCTATTAACCGGAGGCCCAGCCTAGATTTGCTGTTTTATGCCTATTTCAGTGTTTTGAGGAAAAGGAATATCAGACGGAGTCAAAACGGAACGAAATCAACTGGAGAAGTTATTTTTGGAAGGAAAACAACCCAGGGAACTTGGAGTGCACGTCAGGGGAGATACGGGCTGCTCACGAGGGTGGGGGGGCGCCCCCCTGGGTGCGCCCCCCTGCCTCGTGGGGCCCCCGTAGCTCCTCTGACGTACCCCTTGCACCCATATATACCTACGTACCCTAAAACTTCCAGAACAGAAGATAGATCGGGAGTTCCACCGCCGCAAGCCTCTGTAGCCACCAAAAACCTCTTGGGAGCCCGTTCGGGCACCCTGCCGGAGGGGGATCCCATCACCGATGGCCATCTTCATCATCCGGGCGCTATCCATGACGAGGAGGGAGTAGTTTACCCTCGGGGCTGAGGGTATGTACCAGTAGCTATGTGTTTGATCTCTCACTCTCTCTCGTGTTCCCTCTATGGCACGATCTTGATGTATCCCGAGCTTTGCTATTGTAGTTGGATCTTATGATGTTTCTCCCCCTCTACTCTCTTGTGATGAATTTAGTTTCCCCTTTGAAGTTATCTTATCGGATTGAGTCTTTTATGAGAACACTTGATGTATGTCTTGCCGTGATTATCTGTGGTGACAATGGGATATCATGTGCCACTTGATGTATGTTTTGGTGATCAACTTGCGGGTTTCGTGACATTGGGAACCTATGCATAGGGGTTGGCACACGTTCTTGACTCTCCGATAGAAACTTTGGGGCACTCTTTGAAGTACTTTTTTGTTGGTTGGATGAATCTGAGATTGTGTGATGCATATCGTATAATCATGCCCACGCATACTTGAGGTGACAATGGAGTATCTAGGTGACATTAGGGTTTTGATTGATTTGTGTCTTAAGGTGTTATTCTAGTACGAACTCTTTTATAAATCGATCCGAAAGAATAACTTTGAGGTGGTTTCGTACCCTACCATAATCTCTACGTTTGTTCTCCGCTATTAGTGGCTTTGGAGTGACTCTTTGTTGCATGTTGAGGGCTTGTTATATGATCTATCTATGTTATTATTGTTGAGAGAACTTGCACTAGTGAAAGTATGAACCCTAGGCCTTGTTTCCTATCATTGCAATATCATTTACGCTCACTTTTACCACTTGTTACCTTGCTGTTTTTATAATTTCAGATTACAAAAACCCATTTCTACTATCTCTTTTGCACTTGTATCACCATCTCTTCGCCGAACTAGTGCACCTATACAATTTACCGTTGTATTGGGTGTGTTGGGGACACAAGAGACTCTTTGCTATTTGGTTGCAGGGTTGTTTGAGAGAGACCATCTTCATCCTACGCCTCCTACGGATTGATAAACCTTAGGTCATCCACTTGAGGGAAATTTGCTACTGTCCTACAAACCTGTGCACTTGCAGGCCCAACAACGTCTACAAGAAGAAGGTTGTGTAGTAGACATCAAGCAGTTTCTGGCGCCGTTGCCGGGGAGGTGAGTGCTTGAAGGTATATCTTTAGATCTTGCAATCGAATCTTTTTGTTTCTTGTTTTAGCACTAGTTTAGTTTATAAAAGAAAATTACAAAAAAATGGAATTGAGTTTGTCTCATACGCTTCACCTTTTTAATATCTTTCGTGAGTATGATGGAAAGGATAATTGTGCTCAAGTGCTAGAAGAAGAAATCTCTAAAATGTTTGGCACTAAATGTTTGAATGATGAGCATGATTGCAATGTTGTTAGTATGAATTCCTTGAATATCCATGATGCTAATGATATGCAAAGCCACAAGCTTGGGGAAGCTATGTTTGATGGAGATGATATTTTTTGTCCCCCAAGCTTTGATGAGCAAATTTACTATGATGAAAGCATGCCTCCTATCTATGATGATTATTGTGATGACACGTATGCTTTAAAGAATAATGATAACCATGAAACGTGTCATCTTGATCTTAATTTTCAATCACATGATAGTTATTTTGTTGAGTTTCCTCCCACTACTCTTGAAGAGAAGAAATTTGCTTATGTGGAGAGTAGTAAATTTTTTATGCTTGTAGATCATGAAAAGAATGCTTTAGGTGTTGTTTATATTGTTGAATTCATTCATGATGCTACTGAAAATTATTATGAGAGAGGAACATATGCTTGTAGGAATTGCAATAATATCAAGTTTCCTCCCTATGTGCTTAAATTCTTGAAGCTATGCTTGTGTTACCTTCCTATGCTAGTTGATTATTGTTCCCATAAGTTGTTTGCTCACAAAATCCCTATGCATAGGAAGTGGGTTAGACTTAAATGTGCTAGTCATATTCTTCATGATGCTCCCGTTATGTTTCAATTCTTATCTTTTATGTGAGCATCATTGTCATCATCATGCCTAGCTAGAAAGGCATTAAAGAAAAGCGCTTGTTGGGAGACAACCCAATATTTATCCTTACCTGTTTTTGTGTGTCCACATGATTATGCTACTGTAGTAATCATGTTTTATATCTCTTGTTTCAATAAAGTGCCAAGTAGCGATTTTAGGTCGATTCTTGTTGCAGATGATTAATAGACAAATTGCTCAGGTCCAGAAGTATACGTTTTATACAGATTACTACAGACTGTTCTGTTTTTGACAGATTCTATTTTCTATGTGTTGTTTGCTTATTTTGATGCATCTATGGCTAGTATTAAGTGGTATGAATCATAGAGAAGTTAGAATACAGTAGATATTACACCAATATGAATTTAGAATGAGCTCATTATAGTACCTAAGTGGTGGTTTTATTTTCTTATACTAACGGAGCTTACGAGTTTTGTGTTGAGTTTTATGTGGTTGAAGTTTTCAAGTTTTGGGTAAAGATTCGATGGGCTATGGAATAAGGAGTGGCAAGAGCCTAAGCTTGGGGATGCCCAAGGCACCCCAAGGTAATATTCAAGGACAACCAAGAGCCTAAGCTTGGGGATGCCCCGGAAGGCATCCCCTCTTTCGTCTTCGTTCATCGGTAACTTTACTTGGAGCAATATTTTTATTCACCACATGATATGTGTTTTGCTTGGAGCGTCATTTTATTTTGTTAGTTTTTGCTTGCTGCTAGTTAGAATATTGTTTTGCATCTTTAGTTTCAATAAAAAAGTCAAGGATAGCCTTTGCCATGCTTATTTTGCTTGTATACATGTTGCTGTTTGAAAACAGAAAGTTTACCGCTGTTGCAAAAATTCCCTAGAAAAGTCAGAGCATGGTATAACATTGAATCTTTTTGCATATTGAGATATGATAAATTTATTACAGTGGTAATTTTAGTTCATAATTTTTGGATTCAGGGAAGTATTGATACTCTTGCATTCTTTACAGACTGTACTGTTTTGGCAGATTGCTGTTATGGTTGCATTGTTTGCATATGTTTGCTTGTTTAATGATTCTATTTGAGGATAGGATGTTGAATAATAATTTTAGTGTTTTGTTACAGAATAAAATGATAAGGTTTTGCATTGGTTTATACTAACCTATCTCACGAGTTCTTGTTGAGTTTGTTGTGAATGAAGCTTTTGATAAAAAGAAGAGAAACCATGATATGAGAGGAATTAAGGAGACACAAAAGTTCAAGCTTGGGGATGCCAAGGCACCCCAAGATAATATTTCAAGAAGTCTCAAGCATCTAAGCTTGGGGATGCCCCGGTAGGCATCCCACCTTTCTTCTTCAACAACTATCGGTTAGTATCGGTTGAGCCTAAGTTTTTCCTTCTTCACATGAGTTGTGCTATCCTTGCATTGTAGTTTTCTTTAGATTTGCTTGCTGTATAAAGTATCAAGATCTGAAATTATTAATTGGGAGAGTCTTCACATATTTGCATAATTATTCGACTACTCATTGATCTTCACTTATATCTTTTGGAGTAGTTTGTTGTTTGCTCTAGTGCTTTACTTATATCTTTTAGAGCACAATGGTGGTTTTATTTTGAAGAAATATATGAACTCTCATGCTTCACTTATAGTATTTTGAGAGTCATTAATAGCATGGTAATTTGCTTAATGTTAATATACTTGGTATTCAAGATATGTGAAACTTTCTTTTGAGTGCGTTGAATACTAAGATAAGTTTGATGCTTGATAATTGTTTTGTGATATGGAGGTGATAATATCAAAGTTATGCTATTTGGGTGATTATGAATTTAAAGAATGCTTGTGTTGAAGTTTGTGATTCCCGTAGCATGCACGTATGGTGAACCGCTTTGTGATGAAGTTGGAGCACAATTTTATTTATTGATTGTCTTCCTTATGAGTGGCGGTCGGGGACGAGCGATGGTCTTTTCCTACCAATCTATCCCCCTAGGAGCATGCGCGTAGTGCTTTGGTTTTTGATGACTTCTAAATTTTTGCAACAAGTGCATTTGTTCTTATGATTAATGTTGAGTCCATGGATTATACGCAATCCCATCCTTCCACCTTTGCTAGCCTCTCTAATACCGCACACTTTTCACCGGTATCATACACCCACCATATACCTTCCTCAAAACAGCCACCATACCTACCTATCATGGCATTTCCATAGCCATTCCGAGATATATTGCCATGCAACTTTCCACCGTTCCATTTATTATGACATGCTCCATCATTGTCATATTGCCATTGCATGATCATGTAGTTGACATCGTATTTGTGGCAGGGCCACCTTCATAATTTTCATACATGTCACTCTTGATTCATTGCACCATCCCGGTACACCGTCGGAGGCATTCATATAGAGTCATATTTTGTTCTAAGTATCGAGTTGTAATTGTTGAGTTGTAAGAAAAATAAAAGTGTGATGATCATCATTATTAGAGCATTGTCCCAGTGAGGAAAGGATGATGGAGACTATGATTCCCCCATAAGTCGGGATGAGACTCCGGACGAAAAAAAAGAGGCCATAAAAAAAGGCCCAAATAAAAAAATAAAAAAAATTGAGAGAAAAAGAGAGAAGGGACAATGCTACTATCCTTTTACCACACTTGTGCTTCAAAGTAGCACCTTGATCTTCATGATAGAGAGTCTCATATGTTGTCACTTTCATATACTAGTGGGCATTTTTCATTATAGAACTTGGCTTGTATATTCCAGTGATGGGCTTCCTCAAAATGCCCTAGGTCTTCATGAGCAAGTGAGTTGGATGCACACCCACTTAGTTTATTTTGTTGAGCTTTCATATACTTATAGCTCTAGTGCATCCGTTGCATGGCAATCCCTACTCACTCACATTGATATCTATTAATGGGCATCTCCATAGCCCGTTGGTATGCCTAGTTGATGTGAGACTATCTTCTCCTTTTTGTCTTCTGCACAACCACCATTCTATTCCACCCATAGTGCTATATCCATGGCTCACGCTCATGTATTGCGTGAAAGTTGAAAGAGTTTGAGATTACTAAAGTATGAAACAATTGCTTGGCTTGTCATCGGGGTTGTGCATGATTAAATACTTTGTGTGATGAAGATAGAGCAATAGCCAGACTATATGATTTTGTAGGGATAACTTTCTTTAGCCATGCTATTTTTTTTATCGAAAGGGGTTTCCCCCACCCCACTTTTTATTAAAGCGGGGCACAGCAAAGGCCCAGACTGTTAAAAGCATTTGAGTTCACCAGTAGTAGCAAACTAGAAAAATAACTCGCACACCACTCCATACTACAGCTAAACCCGCAACACATCAACGCTCCACGCAGGGCAGCCCAAAATCACACAAGTTCAGAAGTTCATCAATGCAGATGAAAGCATCAGCCTCACACCAGATGTGCCTTCAGAACACCCCCGCCCCGGGGTCTTTTGGAGCACGCTCTCAGTCCCCAGCCCAGGCGATCCTGAGCAGCTCGCCTCTTTGTTGGTCCAGGAGTAGGAGGCAGCATTGGAGGAGGACCGATTGATCGCCTTTGCATAGAATCTTCCATTGGTGTAGAGACGAACTGATCCGACTCAACACTGTCCGGGTGCTTGTCCACGGTGTTCCCTGAAAACATATATCGTTACGCATAGTCCAAATCCCCCAGATGGAGGCAACACAAGCAATGTTAACTACATATTTTTTGTTATTCAACATCCACAAGGATGGCAGCTCAGTCATGTCATTTGGGATATTGAAACTAAAAGTATCCGCTACATCAAGCCAAATTTGCTTAGCTACTACGCAATCGAAGAACAGATGATGAACAGTTTCATTCTCATTACAAAACAAACAACATAAGTTGTCAACCACCCTTCTTTTACTTAAGTTGTCCCTAGTAAGAATTTTATTATGATATGCTAACCACAAAAAGACCAAGTATCTGTTGGGAACAACAATTTTCCAGAACTTTTTCCAAATTGGGGTAGATACCCCTCCCCAGTTTATCATATTGTAAAAGGATTTAACAGAATAAATTCCAGAGGATTCCAAAAGCCAGACAGGCCGGTCCTCCTCATTAGTTATGGTTTTGGCAGAGATCACCTGAATTAAGTCATGCCACCTGCCCATAAACCTAGAATCCACACATCTACTAAACGTAAGTTTCAAATTTGTACCATCCCAAACCTCAGCTACCACACACTTTTGTTGTTGACAAATCTCATAAATCTTCCAAAACTGAGTTTTCAGAGAAGAATCTCCAACCCAAGTGTCGTCCCAGAAACTGATTTTGTCTCCTTTACCCAAGTTCCACCTGAAGAAAGGTCGAATGCCCTCAAAGGCCCATATGACCCCTTTCCAGAAGGGCGACCCCACACCTTGCTTGGCCCAAAGCAAGTTGGGTTTATCAGTTATATATTTATGGTCAATTAGCCTACCCCAATCATTATCATGGTTAGTAAAGTATCTTTTTGCCCAAGAGGCAAGTAAGGCCATGTTGAACTCTCTTAAGTTGGGGATCCCTAGAACTCTAAACTCCTTTTTCTGAGAGATCAACCCCCATTTGGCAAGATGATATCTATGCTCATCTCCCTGGTCACCCCAGAAGAAATGCGCCATCTGAGAAGTGATAGAATTTATAGCCCATTTAGGAAATTTAATCACAGACATCAAATACATTGGAATGCTAGTAATACATGCTTTAAGCAGCACACGTTTGGCCTCATAACTGAGTAATCTCCCTTTCCAGCCGCAAATTCTTTTGATGATCTTATCTATAATGTATTGGATATCCTCTCTTCTAAGTTTAAGGTAGTGGAGGGGAACCCCCAAGTATTTAAGAGGGAAATCCCCCAATTTACAGCAGAAAATTTGGGATAGCATTTTAGCCTCGTCAATATTCACATTAATGGGTACCACTTCACACTTATCATAATTGATTTTTAACCCAGATAGGTTCTCAAAACAGGCAAGCAACCACTTTAAGTTTTTTATATATTCAGTCTTAGGGTCGAGGAATAAAATCGTGTTGTCTGCATACTATAAACAGATAAGACCACGTGGGATAATGTGAGGAACAATCCCAGCTATTATATTATTACTAACTGCCTTCGTCAGCATCCGGGAGAAAACATCTGCCACTAGATTGAAAAGCATAGGGGAGCCGGGGTCACCTTGTTTCAGCCCTTTTCCCCCCACAAAGTAAGGGCCTAGAACATCATTGATTTTGACACAAAAAGAGCTTTGTTTAAGGATCTATAGGTTCCACAGAATCCACTTAGGGCCAAAACCCTTGGAAGTTAACATCTCCACTAGAAAATCCCAGTTGACACGATCATACGCTTTTTCGTAATCTAACTTGAGAACAATCCCAGGGTCTTTAGATTTATGAATTTCGTGGATAGCCTCATGGGCAGTCACAACGCTCTCAAGTATAAATCTACCTCTTACAAAAGTAGACTGGCATGGAGCAAGTAGCCTATGTCCAATAGGGGAAACCCTATTCGTCATAGCCTTGCTAAAGATCTTCACAGAGCAGTTGCTTAGACAAATAGGTCGAATTTTTTTCATATTCTTGGCATCTGGTTCTTCAGGGATAAGAGTGACTATAGAATAGTTTAACCTCTAGATATCCAGAGACCCTTTCTCAAAATCCCTCACAAGCGCCATAAAGTCCCCTTTGATTATTTCCCAAAATTGTTGGTAAAAAATAAAGGACAGACCATCAGGTCCAGGGGCCCCATTGGCGTATGAGCCCATAACGGCTGCCTTAATTTCTTCTTCTGAAAAAGGCCTTTCTAAAATCTCGTTTTCAGCTACAGTCACTCGCTCCTCTTCAGACCAAAAATGATCATCCAGGTGTATGTTAGGTTTAGGCTCAAACCCAAAAAGGTTTTTATAAAAATTAGTTGCTACTTCCAACATATCTTTGGTAGAATACATAGGGCCATCAGGGCCTTCTAAGATGGATAACTGATTCTTCCTTCTTCTTTGGTTAGCCACAACATGGAAATAGGCCGTATTCCTGTCTCCCTCTCTAATTCTCCTATCTCTAGATCTCTGCCACATGGAATTAGCCATGCTATTTTGAGAAGACATGATTGCTTTGATTAGTATGCTTGAAGTATTATTATTTTTATGTCAATATGGACTTTTGTCTTGAATCTTTCGAATCTGAATATTCATACCATGATTAAGAAGATTTACATTGAAATTACGCCAATGTATCACTCCGCATCAAAAGTTCCTTTTTATCATTTACCTACTCGAGGATGAGCAGGAATTAAACTTGGGGATGCTTGATATGTCTCCAACGTATCTATAATTTTTGATTGCTCCATGCTGCTTTATCTACTGTTTTAGGCAATATTGGGCTTTATTATCCACTTTTATATTATTTTTGGGACTAACCTATTAACCGGAGGCCCAGCCCAGATTTGCTGTTTTATGCCTATTTCAGTGTTTCGAGGAAAAGGAATATCAGACGGAGTCAAAATGGAACGAAATCAACTAGAGAAGTTATTTTTGGAAGGAAAGCAACCCAGGGAACTTGGAGTGCACGTCAGGGGAGATACGGGCTGCCCATGAGGGTGGGGGGCGCCCCCCTGGGCGCGCCCCCTGCCTCGTGGGGCCCCCGTAGCTCCTTCGATGTACCCCTTGCACCCATATATACCTAAGTACCCTAAAACTTCCAGAACAGAAGATAGATCGGGAGTTTCGCCGTTGCAAGCCTCTGTAGCCACCAAAAACCTCTCGGGAGCCCGTTCCGGCACCCTGCCGGAGGGGGATCCCACCACCGGTGGCCATCTTCATCATCTCGGCGCTATCCATGACGAGGAGGGAGTAGTTTACCCTCGGGGCTGAGGGTATGTACCAGTAGCTATTTGTTTGATCTCTCTCTCTCTCTCTCTCGTGTTCTCTCTCGTGTTCCCTCTATGGCACGATCTTGATGTATCCCGAGCTTTGCTATTGTAGTTGGATCTTATGATGTTTCTCCCCCTATACTCTCTTGTGATGAATTGAGTTTCCCCTTTGAAGTTATCTTATCGGATTGAGTCTTTTATGAGAACACTTGATGTATGTCTTGCCGTGATTATCTGTGGTGACAATAGGATATCATGTGCCACTTGATGTATGTTTTGGTGATCAACTTGCGGGTTTCGTGACATTGGGAACCTATGCATAGGGGTTGGCACACGTTCTTGACTCTCCGGTAGAAAGTTTGGGGCACTCTTTGAAGTACTTTTATGTTGGTTGGATGATCTGAGATTGTGTGATGCATATCATATAATCATACCCACGCATACTTGAGGTGACAATGGAGTATCTAGGTGACATTAGGGTTTTGATTGATTTGTTTCTTAAGGTGTTATTCTAGTACGAACTCTTTTATAGATCGATCCGGAAGAATAACTTTGAGGTGGTTTCGTACCCTACCATAATCTCTACGTTTGTTCTCCGCTATTAGTGGCTTTGGAGTGACTCTTTGTTGCATGTTGAGGGCTTGTTATATGATCTATCTATGTTATTATTGTTGAGAGAACTTGCACTAGTGAAAGTATGAACCCTAGGCCTTGTTTCCTATCATTGCAATATCATTTACGCTCACTTTTACCACTTGTTACCTTGCTGTTTTTATAATTTCAGATTACAAAAACCCATTTCTACTATCTCTTTTGCACTTGTATCACCATCTCTTCGCCATACTAGTGCACCTATACAATTTACCATTGTATTGGGTGTGTTTGGGACACAAGAGACTCTTTGCTATTTGGTTGCAGGGTTGTTTGAGAGAGACCATCTTCATCCTACGGCTCCTACAGATTGATAAACCTTAGGTCATCCACTTGAGGGAAATTTGCTATTGTCCTACAAACCTGTGCACTTGCAGGCCCAACATCATCTACAAGAAGAAGGTTGTGTAGTAGACATCAAGGTGACACATAACTAGCTCCAGTTCATTAATGTAATGTAGGCATGTATTCCGAATATAGTCATACATGCTTATGGAAAAGAACTTGCATGACATCTTTTGTCCTACCCTCCCGTGGCAGCGGGGTCCTATTGGAAACTAAGGGATATTAAGGCCTCCTTTTAATAGAGTACCGGACCAAAGCATTAACACTTAGTGAATACATGAACTCCTCAAACTACGGTCATCACCGGGAGTGGTCCCGATTATTGTCACTTCGGGGTTACCGGATCATAACACATAGTAGGTGACTATTGACTTGCAAGATAGTATCAAGAACTCACATATATTCATGAAAACATAATAGGTTCAGATCTGGAATCATGGCACTCGGGCCCTAGTGGCAAGCATTAAGCATAGCAAAGTCATAGCAACATCAATCTCAGAGCACAATGGATACTAGGGATCAAACCCTAACAAAACTAACTCGGTTACATGGTAAATCTCATCCAACCCATCACCGTCCAGCAAGCCTACGATGGAATTACTCACGCACGGCGGTGAGCATCATGAAATTGGTGATGGAGGATGGTTGATGATGATGGCGACGATGGATTCCCCTCTCCGGAGCCCCGAACGGACTCCAAATCAGTCCTACCGAGAGAGATTTGGGCTTGGCTGCGGGTCCGTATCGTAAAACGCAATGAATCCTTCTCTCTGATTTTTTTCTTCCCGAACGTGAATATATAGAGTTGGAGTTGAGGTCGGTGGAGAACCAGGGGGCCCACGAGGCAGGGGGCGCGCCCAGGGGGGGTAGGCGCACCCCCACCCTCGTGGACAGGATGTGGGCCCCCTGGCCTTGATTCTTCCGCCAGTATTTTTTATTAATTCCAAAAATATTCTTCGTGGAGTTTCAGGTCATTCCGAGAACTTTTATTTCTGCACAAAAATAACACCATGGAAATTCTGCTGAAAACAGCGTCAGTCCGGGTTAGTTCCATTCAAATCATGCAAGTTAGAGTCCAAAACAAGGGCAAAAGTGTTTGGAAAAGTAGATACGATGGAGACGTATCAACTCCCCCAAGCTTAAACTTTTGCTTGTCCTCAAGCAATTCAGTTAACAAACTGAAAGTGGTAAAGAAAAACTTTTACAAACTCTGTTTGCTCTTGTTGTTGCAAATATGTAAAGCCAACATTCAGGTTTTCAGCAAAGATTATGAACTAACCATATCCACAATAACACTTAGGTCTCATGTTTACTCATATCAATGGCATAATCAACTAGTGAGCAATAATAATAAATCTTGGATGACAACACTTTATCAAAACAATCATAATATGATATAACAAGATGGTATCTCGCTAGACCTTTCTGAGACCGCAAAACATAAATGCAGAGCACCTCTAAAGATCAAGGACTGACTAAACATTGTAATTCATGGTAAAAGAGATCCAGTCATAGTCATATTCAATATAAATTAATAGTAATGCATGCAAATGACAGCGGTGCTCTCCAACTGGTGCTTTTTAATAAGAGGATGATGACTCAACATAAAAGTAAGGGACATTCACATTTGTGCCCCTAACTCAAACCCAGTACTCAAATTTACCCCTAACTTTTTGATGTGCTCAAATTTACCCCTAAAAAGCATTTTAAGTCACTGCTACGTCTTGAGCTTGCGTTGGTTTTCCTCGAAGAGGAGAGGGTGATGCAACAAAGTGTAGCGTAAGTATTTCCCTCAGTTTTGAGAACCAAGGTATCAATCTAGTAGGAGGCTCCTCAAAAGTCCCACACACCTACAGAAACAAAACTGAGAACTCGCAACCAACGCAATAAAGGGGTTGTCAATCCCTTCACGACCACTTGCGAAAGTGAGATCTGATAGAGATAGTAAGATAAGATAAATATATTTTTGGTATTTTATAAGATAGATGCAGAAAGTAAAGATGCAAATAAAGATAGATTGAAAGCAAATATGATAAGAGATAGACCCGGGGGCCATAGGTTTCACTAGAGGCTTCTCTCGAGATAGCATAAGTATTACGGTGGGTGAACAAATTACTGTCGAGCAATTGATAGAAAAGCGCATAGTTATGAGATTATCTAGGCATGATCATGTATATAGGCATCACGTCCATAACAAGTAGACCGAGTCCTGCCTGCATCTGCTATTATTACTCCACACATCGACCGACTCCTGCCTGCATCTAGAGTATTAAGTTCATAAGAACAGAGTAACGCCTTAAGCAAGATGACATGATGTAGAGGGATAAACACATGCAATATGATATAATCCCCATCTTGTTGTCCTTGATGGCAACAATACAATACGTGTCTTGCAACCCTTTCTGTCACTGGGTAAGAACACCTCAAGATTGAACCCAAAGTTAAGCACTTCTCACATGGCAAGAAAGATCAATATAGTAGGCCAAACCAAACTAATAATTCAAAGAGACTTGAAAAGATAACTCAATCATACATAAAAGAATTCAGAGAAGATTAAAATATTATTCATAGATAAACTTGATCATAAACCCACAATTCACCGGATCTCGAGAAACATACCGCAAAAAGAGATTACATCGAATAGACCTTCACAAGAGACGGGGAGAACATTGTATTGAGATCCAAAAAGAGAGAAGAAGCCATCTAGCTAATAACTATGGACCCGTAGGTCTGTGGTAAACTACTCACAACTCATCGGAGGGGCAAGGATGTTGATGTAGAAGCCATGGTCGATTCCCCCTCCGGCAGAGTGCCGGCGAAGGCTCCAAGATGAGATCTCGCAGATACAGAAGGTTACGGCGGTGGAAATTGTGTTTTGTGGTGCTCCTGGATGTTTTTGGGGTCCGTAGGTATATATAGGAGGAAGAAGTATGTCGGTGGACGCCCGAGGGGCCCACGAGATAGGGGGTGCGCCCTACAAGGGGGGGGGGGCGGCCCCCTATCTCATGGGGCCCTTGGGAGCTTCTTGACTTGCACTCCAAGCTCTCTGGATCAGATTTGTTCAAAAAATCACGCTCCCGAAGGTTTCATTCCGTTTGGACTCTGTTTGATATTCCTTTTCTTCGAAATACTGAAATAGGCAAAAAAAACAGCAATATGGGCTGGGCCTCTGGTTAGTAGGTTAGTCCCAAAAATGATATAAATATGTAAAATAAAGCCCATAAACATCCAAAAGGGGTAATATAATAGCATGGAACAATCAAAAATTATAGATACGTTGGAGACGTATCAAGCATCCCCAAGCTTAATTCCTGCTCGTCCTCGAGTAGGTAAATGATAAAAAGAGAATTTTTGATGTGGAATGCTACCTAGCATAATTCATAATGTAATTTTCTTCATTGTGGCATGAATGTTCAGATCCAAATAAATACAAAATAAAAGTTCATATTGACATAAGAAATAGTAACACTTCAAGCATACTAATCAAAGTAATCATGTCTTCTCAAAATAACATGGCAAAAGAAAGTTCATCCCTACAAAATCATATAGTTAGGCTATGCTTCATTTTCGTCACATAAAGATGTTCCCAACTTCTATACCCCCGATGACAAGCCAAGCAATTGTTTCATACTTAAGTAATCTCAAACTTTTTCAACCTTCACACAATACATGAGCGTGAGCCATGAATATAGCACTATGGGTTGAATAGAATATGATGATGGGGATTGTGTGGAGAAGACAAAAAAGGAGAAAGTCTCACATTGACGAGGATAATCAACGGGCTATGGAGATGCCCATCAATTTGTGTCAACATGAGGAGTAGGGATTGCCATGCAACGGATGCACTAGAGCTACAAATGTATGCTCAACAAAGGAAAACTAGTGGGTGTGCATCCAACTTGCTTGCTCATGAAGACCTAGGGCATTTGAGGAAGCCCATCGTAGGAATATACAAGCCAAGTTCTATAATGAAAAATTCCCACTAGTATGAAAAAGACAATGTATGATACTCACTAAATGAAAAACATGGTGCTACTTTGAAGCACAAAATATGAGACTCACTACATAAAGAACAAGGTGCTACTTTGAAGCACAAGTGTGGAAAAAGAGATAGTAACATTGCCCTTTTTATTTATTTATTTCTTTTTTCTTTTTTCTTTTGGGCCTTTCTTTTTTTTGGCCTTTCGTTTTTTTCTTTGGGCAATGTTCTAATAATGATGATCATCACACTTCTATTGATTACAACATAAGAATTACAACTCGAAACTAGAATAAGATATGACTCTATATGAATGCCTCCAGTGATGTACCAAGATGGTGCAATGAATCAAGAGTGACATGTATGAAAAATAATGCATGGTGGCTTTGCCACAAATACGATGTCAACTACATGATCATGCAATGGCAATATGACAAAAGTAAAGTATGTCATGAATGAAGAATGGAACGGTGGAAAGTTGCATGGCAATATATCTCGGAATGGCTATGGAAATGCCATAATAGGTAGGTATGGTGACTGTTTTGAGGAAGATATAGGGAGGTTTATGTGTGATAGAGCGTATCGTATCACGGGGTTTGGATGCACAGGCGGAGTTTGCACCAACTCTCAAGGTGAGAAAGGGCAATGCACGGTACCGAAGAGGCTAGCAAAGGCGGAAAGGTAAAAGTGCGTATAATCCATGGACTCAACATTAGTCAAAAGAACTCATACTTATTGCAAAAATTTAGAAGTCATCAAAAATCAAGTACTACGCGCATGCTCCTAGGGGGATAGATTGGTAGGAAAAGACCATCGCTCGTCCCCGACCACCACTCATAAGGATGCACAAGCCAAGTACACTTCATGTTTCAAATTTGTTACACAACTCTAACCATACGTGCATGCTAAGGGACTTGCTAACTTCAACACAAGCATTCTTTGAATTCATAATCACCCAACTAGCATGACTTTAATATCACTACCTCCATATCTCAAAACAATTATCAAGTATCAAGTTGATCATAGCATCAAATTCACTTCCTATGATAGTTTTTATTATACCCAACTTGGATGCTCATCATTCTAGGACCAACTTTATGATAATAGAAAATACCATGCTGTTCTAAAAGACTCTCAAAATAATATAAGTGAAGCATGAGAGACTAGCAATTTCTTCAAAATTAAGACACCACCGTGCTCTAAAAGATATAAGTGAAGCACTAGAGCAAAAACTATCAAGTTCAAAAGATATAAGTGAAGCACATAGAGTATTCTAGCAAATTCTAATCAAATAGGCTTCTCCCAAAAGGTGTGTACAGCAAGGATGATCGTGGTAAACTAAAAGCAAAGACTAATATAATACACGATGCTCCAAGCAAAACACGTATCATGTGGCGAATAAAAATATTAGCTCCAAGTAAAGTTACCAATGAACGAAGACGAAAGAGGGGATGCCTTCTCGGGGCATCCCCAAGCTTAGGATTTGGCTATTCTTGAATATCTTGGGGTGCCATGGGCATCCCCAAGCTTAGGCTCTTGCCACCCTTTTTTCCATAGTCCATAAAAGCTTTACCCAAAACTTCAAAACTTCACAACACAAAACTCAACAGGAAATCTTATAAGCTCCGTTAGTGAAAGAAAACAAAACCACCACATAAGGTACTGCAATAAACTCATTCTTTATTTAGTTTGGTGTTAAACCTACTGTATTACAACTTCTTTATGGTTCATAGACTGAATTACTAGCCATAGATGCATTGAAATAAGCAAACAACACACAAAAAACAGAATTTGTCAAAAACAGAATAGTCTGTAGAAATCTGTAACTAACGCAAACTTCTGGAACGCTAAAAATCCTACCAAAATAGGAAGTCCTGGAAAATTTGTCTATTGAACAGCATCAAAAAGAATCAACGCAAAATCATGTTCCTGTGATTTAACAAAATTATATTCGTGCGCGCAAAGTTTCTGTTTTTCAGCAGTATCAAATCAACTATCATCGTAGGTTATCCTATAGGTTCTACTTGGCACAAACACTAATTAGAAGATAAAAACACATCTAAACAGAAGGTAGATGCAAGATTTATTCCTAAACAGTAGCAAAAACAAAAAACATAAAGAAAAATTGGGTTGCCTCCCAACTAGCGCTATCGTTTAACGCCCCTAGCTAGGCATAAAAGCGAAGATAGATTTAACTAGTGCCATCTTTGGCACTAGATTCATAAGTAGCACGCATGATAGATTCATAAGGTAATTTAACTTTCTTTCTTGGAAAGTGCTCCATGCCTTTCTTTAATGGAAATTGGAATCTAATATTCCCTTCCTTCATATCAATAATCGCGCCAATCGTTCTAAGGAAAGGGCTACCAAGAATTATAGGGCAAGAAAGATTGCAATCTATATCAAGAACGATAAAAACTACGGGCACCAAGTTTCTATTTGCAACAATAAGAACATCATTGATCCTTCCCATAGGCTTTTTAATGGTGGAATCCGCAAGGTGCAAATTTAAAGAGCAATCATCAATATCATGGAAACCTAGAATATCACATAAAGTTTTCGGAATCGTGGGAACACTAGCACCCAAATCACACAAAGCAAAACACTCATAATCTTTAATTCTAATCTTTATAGTAGGTTCCCACTCATCATTAAGTTTTCTAGGTATAGAAACTTCCAAATTAAGTTTTTCATCATAAGATTGCAACAAGGCATCAATGATATGTTTGGTAAAAGCTTTATTTTGACTATAAGCATGAGGAGAATTAACAACGGATTGCAACAAGGAAATACAACCTTTTAAAGAGCAATTATCATAATCAAATTCCTTGAAATCCGAGATAGTAGGTTCAATATTATTAGAAGTTGAGGATTCTCCAATCTCTCTTTTACCAACTTTAACATCAAGATCTAAAGATTCCGAATTTTTGGGACGCCTTCTAGGCAAAGTTGATTCATCATCACTCCCATAATCATCAAAATTCATATCGCTAAACATAGATCTAATCGGAGATGCATTAATAACTTTAAGATCCTCATCATTATTTTCATGTAAACTAGAAGAACACGCTTTTATAAAGCTTTCTTTTTTAGCACGCAACCTAGCGGTTCTTTCCTTGCACTCGTCAATGGAAATTCTCATTACTTTGAGAGACTCATTGATATCATGCTTAGGAGAAGAAGATCCAAGTTTAAGAGAATTAACATCAAGCGAAAGTCTATCAACGTTCCTAGCCAAATCATCAACTTTGAGCAATTTTTCTTCAAGCAAAGCATTAAAATTCTTTTGAGAAATCATAAATTCTTTCACACTATTCTCAAAATCAGAGGGCATCTTATTAAAATTACCATAAGAATTATTGTAGGAATTTCCATAATTATTAGAGGGATTACTAGGGAACGGTCTAGTATTAAAATTTCCTCTATAAGCATTGTTTCCAAAACTATTCCTACCAACAAAATTCACATCCATAGATTCATTATTATTCTCAATCAAGGAAGACAAAGGCATAGCATTGGGATCAAGGGGAGTATTTTTAGTAGCAAACATCTTCATAAGTTCATCCATCTTTCCACTCAAAACATTGATTTCTTCTATAGCATGCACTTTTTTACTAGAAGATCTTTGGTGTGCCATTGAGAATAATTAGCCATAATATTATCAAGCAATTTTGTAGCATCTCCTAACATAATTTCCATAAACGTGCCTGCCGCGGCCGAATCTAAGAGATTTCTAGAAGCAAAGTTCAAATCGGCATAAATTTTTTGTATGATCATCCATAAATTCAAACCATGAGTAGGGCAATTGCGAAGCATCAATTTCATTCTTTCCCAAGATTGGGAAACATGCTCATGATAAAGTTGTTTAAAATTCATAATATCGTTCCTAAGAGTGATGATCTTAGCGGGAGGAAAATACTTAGAGATAAAAGCATCTTTGCACTTGTTCCAAGAATCAATACTATTTTTGGGCAAAGACGAAAACCAAATTTTAGCACGATCTCTAAGTGAAAATGGAAATAACTTCAATTTGAAAATATTGTTATCTGTATCTTTCTTCTTTTGCATATCACACAAATCAACAAAATTGTTTAGATGAGTAGCGACATCTTCACTAGGAAGGCCGGCAAATTGATCTTTCATAACAAGATTCAGCAAAGCAGCTTTGATTTCACAAGACTCAACATCATTAAGAGGAGCAATCGGAGTACTAAGGAAATCATTATTATTGGTATTAGAGAAGTCACACAACTTGGTATTATCTTGTGCCATGGCAACAAGTAATCCAACACACAAGCAAACAGAAAAATGACAAGCGAAAAGAGAGGAGTAGATTGGGAAAGAGAGGGCGAATAAAACGGCAAGGGTGAAGTGGGGGAGAGGAAAACGAGAGGCAAATAATGTAAATGCATGGGAGATGGGTTTGTGATGGGTACTTGGTATGTCTTGACTTGAGCGAAGACCTCCCCGGCAACGGCGCCAGAAATCCTTCTTGCTACGTCTTGAGATTGCGTTGGTTTTCCTCGAAGAGGAGAGGGTGATGCAGCAAAGTGTAGCGTAAGTATTTCCCTCAGTTTTGAGAACCAAGGTATCAATCCAGTAGGAGTCTCCTCAAAAGTCCCACACACCTACACAAACAAACTGAGAACTCGCAACCAACACAATAAAGGGGTTGTCAATCCCTTCACAGCCACTTGCAAAAGTGAGATCTGATAGAGATAGTAAGATAAGATAAATATATTTTTGGTATTTTATAAGATAGATGCAAAAAGTAAAGATGCAAATAAAGATAGATTGAAAGCAAATATCATAAGAGATAGACCCAGGGGCCATAGGTTTCACTAGAGGCTTGTCTCGAGATAGCATAAGTATTACGGTGGGTGAACAAATTACTGTCGAGCAATTGATAGAAAAGCGCATAGTTATGAGATTATCTAGGCATGATCATGTATATAGGCATCACGTCCATAACAAGTAGACCGACTCCTGCCTGCATCTACTACTATTACTCCACACATCGACCGACTACTGCCTGCATCTAGAGTATCAAGTTCATAAGAACAGAGTAACGCCTTAAGCAAGATGACATGATGTAGAGGGATAAACACATGCAATATGATATAAACCCCATCTTGTTATCCTCGATGGCAACAATACAATACGTGCCTTGCAACCGTTTCTGTCACTGGGTAAGAACACCGCAAGATTGAACCCAAAGCTAAGCACTTCTCCCATGACAAGAAAGATCAATCTAGTAGGCCAAACCAAACTGATAATTCAAAGAGACTTACAAAGATAACTCAATCATACATAAAAGAATTCAGAGAAGATTAAAATATTATTCATAGATAAACTTGATCATAAACCCACAATTCATCGAATCTCGACAAACACACCACAAAAAGAGATTACATCGAATAGATCTCCACAAGAGAGGGGGAGAACATTGTATTGAGATCCAAAAAGAGAAAAGAAGCCATCTAGCTAATAACTATGGACCCGCAGGTCTATGGTAAACTACTCACAACTCATCGGAGGGGCAAGGATGTTGATTAGAAGCCCTCCGTGATCGATTCCCCCTCCGACAGAGTGCCGACGAAGGCTCCAAGATGAGATCTCGCGGATACAGAAGGTTACGGCGGTGGAAATTGTGTTTTGTGGTGCTCCTGGATGTTTTCGAGGTCCGTAGGTATATATAGGAGGAAGAAGTACATCAGTGGACGCCCGAGGGGCCCACGAGACAGGGGGGCGCGGCCCCCTATCTTGTGGGGCCCTCGGGAGCTTCTTGACTTGCACTCCAAGCTCTCTGGATCAGATTTGTTCCAAAAATCACGCTCCCGAAGGTTTCATTCCGTTTGGACTCCGTTTGATATTCCTTTTCTTCGAAATACTGAAATAGGAAAAAAACAAAAATATGGGCTGGGCCTCCGGTTAGTAGGTTAGTCCCAAAAATGATATAAATATGTAAAATAAAGCCCATAAACATCCAAAAGGGGTAATATAATAGCATGGAACAATAAAAAATTATAGATACGTTCGAGACGTATCAGTTAGAGGAATGCCCTTCCAGCTGGTCAAAGTTGTTTGACCAAAACTTTGAAAATTCATAACAAATTCATATGAACTTAGAAGAATGCAAAATAAGATATCAAAATGCTTATAAAAACAACACCTATATGCACATGTCATTTGCGTTCATGACAAAAGCACTCTTTAAAGCTTTTTAGGTTTTATAACATTAAAAAACAATTTAGGGTGAATTCAAATAAATGCACATGTAGGTGAGGAACGTAAATTACATGCGCGTATAGGTGATGTTTTTATGAACATTTTGGTATCTTATTTGCATTTTTCTGACTTCGCATGAATTTGTTATGAATTTTCAAAGTTTTGGTCAAACAACTTTGACCAGATGGAAGGGCATTCCTGTGACTTAAAATGCTTTTTAGGGGCAAATTTGAGCACATCAAAATTTAGGGGTAAATCTGAGAGTGGGCGCAAATTAGGGGCATAAATGTAAATGTCCCTAAAAGTAAATGGATAGGCCCTTCGGAGAGGGAAGCACGGATTTTTAGAGGTGTTAGAGCTCGATTTTGAAATAGAGATAAATAATATTTTGGGTGGCATACTTTCATTGTCAACATAACAACCAAGAGATCTCGATATCTTCCATGCTACACACATTATAGGCAGTTCCAAAACAGAATGGTAAAGTTTATACTCCCCCACCACCAACAAGCATCAATCCATGGCTTGCCCGAAACAACGGGTGCCTCCAACTAACAATAATCCTGGGGGAGTTTTGTTTGCAATTACTTTGATTTGATTTTGAGCATGGGACTGGGCATCCCGGTTACCATCCATTTTCTCGTGGGTGAGGAGCGGAGTCCACTCCTCTTGAGAATAATCCACCTAGCATGGAAGATATAGACGACCCTAGTTGATACATGAGCTATTCGAGCATACAAAACAGAATTTCATTTGAAGGTTTAGAGTTTGGCACATACAAATTTACTTGAAACGGCAGGTAGATACCACATATAGGAAGGTATGGTGGACTCATATGGAATAACTATGGGGTTTATGGAAGTGGATGCACAAGTAGTATTCCCGCTTAGTACAAGTGAAGGCTAGAAAGAGACTGGGAAGCGACCAACTAGAGAGCGACAACAGTCATGAACATGCATTAAAATTAATAGACATTGAGTGTTGAGTAGGATATAATCCACCATGAACATAAATATCGTGGAGGCTATGTTGATTTTGTTTCAACTACATGCGTGAATATGTGTCAAGTCAAGCCACTCGAATCATTCAAAGGAGGATACCACCCTATCATACCACATCACAACCATTTTAATAGCATGTTGGCACGCAAGGTAAAGCATTATAAACTCCTAGCTAATTAAGCATGGAATAAGCAACTATAATCTCTAATTGTCATCGCAAACATGTTTATTCATAATAAGCTGAATCAAGAACGATGAACTAATCATATTTACAAAAACAAGATAGGTCGAGTTCATACCAGCTTTTCTCGTCTCAATCAGTCCATCATATATCGTCATTATTGCCTTTCACTTGCACGACCGAATGGTGTGGATAATAATAATAGTGCACGTGCATTAGACTAAGCTGGAATCGGCAAGCATTCAATTCAAGGGAGAAGACAAGGTAATACGGGCTCTTGGTTAAATCAGTAATATTGCATATGAGAGCCACTCAAGATTTTCATCATGGTCTTCTCCTCTCGACCCCAAAGAAAAGAAAAGAAATAAAACTATTTACACGGGAAAGCTCCCAACAAGCAAAAGAAGAACGAGAAATCTTTTTGGGTTTTCTTCTAAATTACTACTATTACATGCATGGAAAGTAGACTAGCTAAAAGTTGCGACTAATTTTTTTTGGTTTGGTTTTACTTAAGGTTTTTCAAACACACAAGAAAAAGACTTAGAAAAGAAAATAAACTAGCATGGATAGTACAGTGAAAAAGTATGAGCACCGACAACTAGCATGAGTGTGTGAACATGAATGTAATGTCGGTGAGAAATACATACTCCCCCCAGCTTAGGCTTTTGGCCTAAGTTGGTCTAAACCCACGGAGCAAAACTCCCTTCTCCGGTGTGCGGAGGAGTGTCATCTGGGTGCCACTGGTTGGCGATCTCCTCCGGATCCCACTGATAAACGGACTGTCGATAAAGATCAACTGGTGGTTCCGGCTCAGGTTCTGGAGCTGGTATCAGGCTCCGGTATGTGTAAATGGCCTCCGGAAAGATGAGGGACGTGCCTGAAAATATGTTAAACAAAGAGGGTGCAGGCAAGATAATAGTCTCACAGTGAGTTTTATTAAATATCAACTTATACTTAAGCTTCATCTTCTTATTTTTATCATTAAATTCATGTGCTACCATACTCCTATAATCTAGAAAAATAGGGGGCAGCAACTTTTCCTCTTTCTCATAATGCCTAATAGGTATCCTAAAATGTTTAGCAAGGCGTGAAGCAAAGATGCCTCCAAAGATGGGGCCCTTTGTACGGTTCAAACTTAATCGCTTAGCAATAACGGCGCCTAACTGAAAGTTGTATCACGAAACAAAGCATGGTGCAAAATAACAATATAAGGGGCACTAAGATTTTCACTGTTCCCGCGACCAATTAAACATCTACTAGAAAATATTGCAAAGTAACGTAGAACAGAAAAGTGTATGCTAGTAATTCTTGCATCGAAAACTTTCCTTGTTTCCCCTACAACAATCATATCAATAAATCCATCCACTTCACTACGATGTGGTTCCTCTATGCTACCCACAAAGGGTATCTTGCAAACCCCACAAAAATCATATAGTGACATCTCCTTAACCTCATCATATAAATGAAACTCCACTGAAGGTGGTGATTTCCTAGCATGAAAGTAAAAAATTTGCACAAAAATATTAGTGAGTAGGAGATATTGATCGAGCTGGTCGTGGAGGAAGTTAGTGAGGCCTGCATTCTCAGCCAAATAATAAAAATCATCATGAATCCCGGCTGCTCTCAAGAACTCATCACAAGGCCATTCATACGGCCGAACTTCCATGGTGTGAGGGAGATTATATTTGGGCTTTTTATCCTCTTCACTTTGCTTATCCTTCAAGCTTCGGCTCGAAGAGCCCCTCAAAATTATATTCATTATTTTCTGAAAAATTCTGAAATTTTTAGTAACTCAAAATAAAAATGAACCAAACCCAACAAAATTGATAACTACTCCCACAAGTGCCTAGAGGCTATATCATGCATTAGAACTACTTGGGACCAAATAAATTTGACATGCAAGCTCAAGAACAGGGTCACCTTGGCAGCAAAAATTTGAAATGAATAAAGCACTAGAACAAAAACTAGTTGGACCATTGGAGGAGTCACATACCGAAGAACGATCCTCGAAAGCAGTTTTGTGAGTGGGGCTTTGAGCAAGGAGATCGAAAATGGTAGCAATATGAGCTAGAACTCGTGCTTGAGCTAGTTGGTGATTTTTTTGGGAGGAAGAAGGAGTGTGTGGGTGCAGGAATAAGTGGAGGGGGGCCACCAGGGGCCCACGAGGCAGGGGGCGCGCCCCAGGGGGGTGGGCGCACCCTGGACCCTCATGGCCAGGTGGTTGCCCCCCCCCCCCCGGCGTGTTCTCAGTGCGAATAATTCTTAAATATTCTAGAAAAATCATATTTCATTTTCAGGACATTTGGAGAACTTTTATTTTCGGGGTATTTTTTATTGCAAGGATAATTCAGAAAACAGACAGGAAATACTATTTTTGCTTTATTTAATATAAATAACAGAAAGTAAAAGGAGGGTACAGAAGGTTGTGCTTTCTAACTTCATCCATCTCAGGCTCATCAAAAGGAATCCACTAACAAGGTTGATCAAGTCTTGTTAACAAACTCTTTTCGAATAACATTGAACCAAAGAAATTTCGAATAACACTAGGTTACCTCAACGGGGATATGTACATCCCCAATAATAAGAATATCATATTTCTTCTTGACAGTAGGAAGAGGAAATTCAAAACCCCCAATAATAATTGATGGAATTTTTCCAATAGAATTGTTACTGTGGACTTGAGGTTGTTTCCTTTGAAAGTGTACCGTATGCTCACTACCGTTAACATGAAAAGTGACATTGCCTTTATTGCAATCAATAACAGCCCCTGCAGTATTCAAAAAGGTTCTACCAAGGATAATCGACATACTATCATACTCGGGAATATCAAGAATAACAAAGTCTGTTAAAATAGTAACGTTTGCAACCACAACAGGCACATCCTCACAAATACCAACAGGTATATCAGTTGATTTATCAGCCATTTGCAAAGACATTTCAGTAGGTGTCAACTTACTCAAATCAAGTCTACGATATAAAGAGAGAGGCATAACACTAACACCGGCTCCAAGATCACATAAAGCAATTCTAACATAGTTTCTTTTAATGGAGCATGGTATAGTTGGTACTCCTGGATCTCCAAGTTTCTTAGGTATTCCACCCTTAAAAGTATAATTAGCAAGCATGGTGGAAATTTCAGCTTCCGGTATCTTTCTTTTACTTGTAACAATATCTTTCATATACTTAGCATAAGGATTCATTTTAAGCATATCAGTAAAACGCATACGTAAAAAGATAGGTCCAATCATTTCAGCAAAGCGCTCAAAATCCTCATCATCATTTTTTTGGATGGTTTAGGAGGAAAAGGCATGGGTTTCTGAACCCATGGTTCTCTTTTCGTTACCGTGCTTCCTAGCAACAAAGTCTCTCTTATCATAATGTTGATTCTTTGATTGTGGGTTATCAAGATCAATAGCAGGTTCAACCTCTAGATCATTATTATTGCTAGGTTGAGCATCAACATGAACATCATCATTAAAATCATCATTGGGTTCATGTTCATTACCAGATTGTGTTTCAACATCAGAAATAGAAATATCATTGGGATTCTTAGGTGTGTCAACAACAAGTTCACTAGAAGCAGGCAAAGTCCTATCATTTTTATTTTTATTCTTTTTAGAAGGACTAGGTGCATCAACATTATTTCTCTGAGAATCTTGCTCAATTATCTTAGGGTGGCCCTCAGGATACAAAGGTTCCTGGGTCATTCTACCACCCCTAGTCACAACTCTAACATCATTATCATTTTTCTTATTATTTAATTCATTGAGCAAATCATTTTGAGCTTTAAGCACTTGTTCTACTTGAGTGGTAACCATAGAAGCATGTTTACTAATAAGTTTAAGTTCACCTTTAACTCTAGACATATAATCACTCAAGTGTTCAATCATATAAGTATTGCGTTTCAATTGTCTACCAACATAAGCACTAAAGTTTTCTTGTTTAACAATAAAATTATCAAACTCGTCCAAGCATTGACTAGCAGACTTATAACGAGGAATATCACCTTCATCAAATCTATAGAGAGAATTTACCTTTACTACGTGTGTCGGGTTATCAAGACCATGTATTTCTTCATTAGGCGGTAAATTCTTAACATCTTTAGCTTTAATACCCTTTTCTTTCATAGATTTCTTTGCCTCTTGCATATCTTCATGACTGAGAAATAGAATACCCCTTTTCTTTGGAGTTGGCTTAGGAGTTGGTTCAAGAAGTGTCCAATTGTTTTCATTAGTCAACATATTATTCAATAACAATTCAGCTTGATCAACAATTCTTTCCCTGAAAACACAACCAACACAACTATCTAGGTGGTCTTTGGAAGCATCGGTTCGTCCACTATAAAAGATATCAAGTATTTCATTTTTCTTGAGAGGATGATCAGGCAAAGCATTAAATAATTGGAGAAGCCTCCCCCAAGCTTGTGGGAGACTCTCTTATTCAATTTGCACAAAATTATATATTTCCCTTAAAGCAGCTTGTTTCTTATGAGATGGGAAATATTTAGCAGAGAAGTAATAAATCATATCCTGGGGACTACGCATACAACCAGGATCAAGAGAATTAAACCAAGTTTTATCATCACCCTTTAATGAGAACGGAAATAATTTAAGGATACAGTAGTAACGAGTTTTCTCATCATTAGTGAATAGGGTGGCTATATCATTTAACTTAGTAAGATGTGCCACAGCAGTTTCAGATTCATAGCCATAAAAAGGATCAGATTTAATCAAAGTAATTATCTCAGGATCGACAGAGAAATCATAATCCTTATCAGTAATACAGATAGGTGAAGTAGCAAAAGCAAGGCCATATTTCATTCTAGCATTCAGAGACTTTTCTTTTAGCTTAGCTAATAATTTCTTAAGATCAGATCTATCATTGCAAGCAAGAAAATATCTAGCAGTTTCTTCATCCATAACATAACCCTCAGGCACAACAGGCAATTCATATCTAGGGGGATAATCTTCATCATTACTTTCATCAATATTATCAGTTTCAATAATTTCATTCTCTCTAGCCCTAGCAAGTTGTTCATCAAGAAATTCACCTAGTGGCACATTATTATCAAGCATAGAAGTAGTTTCATCATAAGTATCATGCATAGCAGAAGTGGCATCATCAATAACATGCGACATATCAGAATTAATAGCATAAATAGGTTTAGGTGTCGCAAGTTTACTCAAACATATGGTGAATCAAGTGCAGAGCTAGATGGTAGTTCCTTACCTCCCCTCGTAGTTGAGGGAAAAATATTAGTTCTTTCGTCTTTCAAGTTCCTCGTAGTGATCAGCAGATATAAATCCCAAGTGACTCAAAGAATAGAGCTATGCTCCCTGGCAACGGCGCCAGAAAATAGTCTTGATAACCCACAAGTATAGGGGATCGCAACAGTTTTCAAGGGTAGAGTATTCAACCCAAATTTATTGATTCGACACAAGGGAAGCCAAAGTATATTCTCAAGTATTAGCAGTTGAGTTGCCAATTCAACCACCTAGAAAACTTAATATCTGCAACAAAGTATTTAGAAGCAAAGTAATGTGGACATAACGATAACGGTAGCAAAAGTAACAGTAGCAATTTTGTAGTAATTGTAACAGTGGCAACGGCAAAGTAACTAAGCAAGGAGCAATATGTGAAAAGCTCGTAGGCATTGGATCAGTGATGGATAATTATGTCAGATGTGATTCCTCATGCAACAGTTATAACATAGGGTGACACAGAACTAGCTCCAGTTCATCAATGTAATGTAGGCATGTATTCCGAATATAGTCATACGTGCTTATGGAAAAGAACTTGCATGAAATCTTTTGTCCTACCCTCCCGTGGCAGCGGGGTCCTATTGGAAACTAAGGGATATTAAGGCCTCCTTTTAATAGAGTAGCAGACCAAAAAGCATTAACACTTAGTGAATACTTGAACTCCTCAAACTATGGTCATCACCGAGAGTGGTCCCGATTATTGTCACTTCAAGGTTACCGGATCATAACACATAGTAGGTGACTATTGACTTGCAAGATAGTATCAAGAACTCACATATATTCATGAAAACATAATAGGTTCAGATCTAAAATCATGGCACTCGAGACCTAGTGACAAGCATTAAGCATAGCAAAGTCATAGCAACATCAATCTCGGAGCACGATGGATACTAGGGATCAACCCTAACAAAGCTAACTCGATTACATGGTAAATCTCATCCAACCCATCACCGTCCAGTAAGCCTACGATGGAATTACTCACGCACGGCGGTGAGCATCATGAAATTGGTGATGGAGGATGGTTGATGATGACGACGACAACGGATTCCCCTCTCTGGAGCCCCGAACGGACTCTAGATCAGCCCTCCTGAGAGAGATTAGGGCTTGGCGGTGGGTCCATATTGTAAAACGCGATGAATCCTTCTCTCTGATTTTTTTCGTCCCGAACGTGAATATATAGAGTTGGAGTTAAGGTCGGTGGAGCACCAGGGGGCCCATGAGGTAGGGGGCGCGCCCATGGGGGGTAGGCGCGCCCCACCCTCGTGGACAGGGTGTGGCCCCCCTAGCCTTGATTCTTTCGCCAGTATTTTTTATTAATTCCAAAAATATTCTACGTGGAGTTCAGGTCATTCCGAGAACTTTTATTTCTGCACAAAAATAATACCATGGCAATTCTTCTGAAAGCAGAGTCAGTCCGGGTTAGTTCCATTCAAATCATGCAAATTAGAGTCCAAAACAAGGGCAAAAGTGTTTGGAAAAGTACATACGATGGAGATGTATCAGGGCCCTAGTCCTGGAGTTGCCAGTGGAGGACCCTGCTCGGGGTTTGGACGGATCTTCTCGGCCCCCTAGGCACGTGGGGCAGGATCTGGCCATCATGGAGCCCATGCAGATGGATGTGACCACGTCCGGATTGGACCGGTTGGATTTTGAGCGGGCTTCGCTGCTTGAGCTGGTGCCATTCCAGCATAAAGTCGGGTGCAATGCTGGGACTGCGCTCTCGTCCAAAGAACTAGTGGCACTGGGTAACATCAAGTATTTTTGTGTTGTCTTGCTCAAAAAACTTGCACCCCCTCTGCTGAAGGAGATCGAGGGGGCGAGAGGGGTTCGTTCTAGCCAGGACCCATTCATGCCCCGACGCACGACAGGATCGGTTGGAGTGGGTGGATAGAAGAAGATTAAGGCGTCGGCGACAGAAACTGTGCTACTCAAGACGCTGGGCATTGCCAGCGATGATTTGGCGGTCTCGGATGACACGCTAGGTCAGCTGCGCTCGGTGTTTGACTCACTGCTGCAGGAGACCCAGCTTCGAGCGATTGTGGCTGTTTTTGGCAAGTCGATCCCTATGAACTTGTCGGGCGGTATGGAGTGCATTGAGCCACTTGCGGCATAGAGTTTTGTTGCGGCTCGGGAAGGAGTCACTTCGTTTCCCATGTCGCACACCGCTTGGGAGTTGTTGTATTGTAATGTTCGGGGGCTCAATAGCCCGGCCAAAAAGAAAGCTCTTAGGGAGGTTGTAGATTCGATGCATGTCATGTTGATTTGTATCCTGGAGACTAAATTGGAGAGTGTGGACCAATTCTCAATAATGCAATGCGTTGGACCATCGTATGATGGCTTTGCTTATCTCCCAGCTGAGGGCACTAGAGGTGGGATTTTTATTGCATGGGACTCCACCAAAGTGGCGGTGTCCAACCTCGTCAATGATTCCAACTTCATCACGGGATACGTCTTGCCTAGGGAAGGATCACCGTGGTGGCTATCGATGGTCTATGGCCCTCAGGAAGACGTGGATAAGATCATTTTTCTGGAGGAACTCATGGAGAGACGTGCTCTATGCCCATTGCCTTGGCTTGCCATTGGTGACTTTAATCTAATCCTCAACACGGCTAACAAAAGCAACTCGCGGATTGATCGCAGGATGATGGCCAGGTTCAAGAGATTTGTTGACGATCATGTGCTAAAGGAGTTGTTCCTTCATGGACGTTGTTTCACCTGGTGCAATGAGCGGGAAGCCCCAACGCTGAAAAAAATCGACCGTGCATTTGTGTCGGTGGATTGGGAGCTCGAGCATCCGGACTGCCTACTGCAAGCTCTGTCCGCAACAACTTCAGATCATTGCCCTCTATTCCTAGCTTTGGGTGAGCACCTACAACCAAGGAGAAGATTCAGGTTTGAGACTTTCTGGGTGAAGTTCGCGGTGCAAGAGACATGGCAATGTGCGGATGAGATTACAGACCCTTTTCACCGCTTGGACACGTTACTCAGGAACACTGCAAGATTCCTTGCGGCTTGGGGACAAAGGAAAGTGGGAAACATCAAGCTTCAAATCGATGTGGCTAAGTTGGTCATCTTTCGTTTTTGACTGTGCCATGGAATCACAACCGCTGTCGGTGGAGGAAAGATGACCGAGAGGATCTCTGAAGTAGCTGATGCTCGGGCTGGCCTCGCTCGAACGAACCATTGCTCGTTAGAGATCTAGGATCCGTTGGCTTCAAGAAGGAGATGCCAATACCATGCTATTTCACCTGGTGGCCAATGGACGAAGAGCAAAGAACTTTATTCCGGCAATCCACGTTGACGGGAAGGTGATCACTGAGCAACAAGGAAAGGAGGAAGCTTTTTACTAGGCATATAAGGAGTTGCTGGATAGGGACACGGTGAGAGAGCATACCCTGGACCTAGATTATCTGGGAATTACCCCTCTAGACCTCTCGAAGCAAGAATTGATCTTTCATGAGGAGGAGATCTGGAAGGTCATCAAAGACATGCCATTGGATAGAGCCCCGGGCCCGGACGGCTTCATAGGCCTTTTCTTCCAATCGGCGTGGAGCATTATCAAAAGGGATGTGATCGCGGCTTTGCACAAGCTATTCCTGGGAAATGGGCAGGGATTTGGGAGACTAAACAAGCACTTATATCTCTAATCCCCAAGTCCTCGGAAGCTTGCCAAGTGAGGGACTTCCGGCCTATCAGTTTGGTTCATAGCATTCCTAAACTTGCTGTCAAACTTCTGGCCAACAGGCTAAGTCCCAGGATGGGAGAGCTGGTGAATGTCAACCAATCCGCATTCATCAAGGGCAGAAATATTCACGACAATTTCCTTCTAGTCAGGCAAATGGCGAGGAAGTTACACAGGAGGAAAGCTAAAGGTGTGCTTTTGAAACTTGACATCTCTAGGGCATTTGATTCTATCTCTTGGTCGTTCCTTTTTGAGGTCCTGCGTGCCAAGGGTTTCCCTGAAAGATGGTTGTCTTGGATCACCACTCTTCTCACTTCGGCAAGCTCTAGAGTGGTGGTCAACAGATGTGCCGGTGCTAAGTTCATGCATGCCCAAGGATTACGGCAAGGGGATTCAATCTCTCCCCTTCTGTTTGTCATCGCTATGGACGTGCTGACGAAGATGATCTGCAAAGCACATGAGGAGAATGTCCTGAGCACCATGAATGGGTGCAACCTGATGCAACGGCTTTCGCTTTACGCTGATGATGTGGTGCTGTTCATCAAGCCAAACCAAAATGATCTATGGCTTGTGAGGGACATGCTAAGGCTGTTTGGAAATGCCTCGGGCCTCAAGGTTAACTTTGCCAATTTTGCGGCCATTTTGATTCGTTCGGAGGAGGAAGATGTAACTCTGGTCAAGGAGGCTTTACCTTGGAAGATTGAGAAGTTTCCCTGCAAATACCTAGGACTGCACTTTAGCATCAAGCAGCTCAAAAGGTCGGAGTGGCAGCCTATTGTGGACGCGGCGTTGTAGATTTTGCCAGGCTGGCAACGAGGTCTGGTCACCCATCCTGGGAGACTCATCCCGGTGAACCAGGTTATGCGCGTGAGGCCAACACACCATCTGATCATTGCTGAAGCCCCCAAATGGGTGCTGGAGCGGGTAGACAAGGGTTGCCAGGCCTTTTTCTGGGCCCGGGCTGACGAAATACACGACGACGAGTGTTTGGTGTCATGGAGGAGAGTTTGTCGCCGCAAGCAACTAGGAGGGCTGGGCGTCGTTGATCTACACAAGCAAGGCCTAGCCTTGAGGCTCAGGTGGGAATGGCTCAAACGCACTGATGCTGACCGGCCTTGGCAAGGCTTAAACCTCACACCAGACAAGGATGTGGTTGCTGCTTTTGGAAGCTTGGTTAAGTGGCAGTTAAGAGACGGAGAAAGCATCAAGTTTTGGACGGGTAGATGGATCTTTGGGTACAGACCAGTGGACATCGCCCCCAATCTAGTGGCTATGGTCAGAACCCAAGTTGCCAACAGAAGATCTGCCAAGGAGGGGCTCCAGCTTCACTCTTGGACAAATGATGTAGTGGGAGAGCTCAACACCGAGGGCCTCGCACAATTCGTTCGTCTCTGGGATGCACTGATCCAAATCAGCCTAACCCCAGGCGAGGAGGACAAGGCCATCTGGCCCTGGAATGCCGAGGGAACATACACGGCAGCCTCAGCGTACAAAATGTTTTGTGAGGGAGGAGTGAGAATGGAGGCTTCGGCTGGGATATGGAAGTGCTGGTCACCACTTACCTGCAAGCTTTTTATGTGGCTAGCAGTGCAGCACCGTCTTTGGACATCGGACAGAAGAATGGGACACGGATTGCAAGATCACACCTCTCCTTGCTTCCTTTGTGATCAGGACGAGGACACAATTGACCACATGCTGATCCAATGCTCGTTTGCTAGACAAGTGTGGTCATGATGCTTCCTTAGGTTGAAGATTGACCAAGCTTTGGTGCCGTCTCAGGAGGGCTCGGTGGAGGCTTGGTGGTGCCCTACGAGGAAGCGTGTCCCGAAAGTGCATCGAAAAGGATTCAACACCATTATAATGCTGATCTGTTGGTGTCTGTGGAAGCAACGCAATGCAAGAGTCTTTGCGAGTGGGATCATCCGGAACGAGTGGGATACGACCGACTGGATCTTACAAGAACTAAGCCTCTGGAAGAAGGCGGGAGCAACTGGAGTACCTAACTTTAGTGAGTAGTCGCGTGCGTGAGTAGGAGTGGAGGTGGTGTTGTGGTTTGAGTTATGGGCCGCAACTAACATATACTCTTTTGTACATATTTTCTGCCTTCTATAAAGCTAAGGTACGCCTTTGGGGTACTCTCGAAAAAAAATTGGATCCTCTGCACTAGTTGATTAATCGCTGGAATCACCACCATATTTACTTTCATTGAACTGGATTTCTTGTTTGTTTTTCAGCGACAGATAAAAAGTGAAGTAATCACATCGTGAAGCAACCCAAAGTCCCAAAGGATGGGATGCCAATGAACTTCGTATCTATATGTGTCACGCATTTTGACTTTTCATGTGCGTGTGTATCCTACTCCCTCCTTTCCGGTTTATAAGGCTCAATCCAAAAATCTCACCAACCAAGGTAGATGGTGAGTGGTGGAATATTTTTTGTAGTTTGCAAAAGCATCCAATTAATGTTCTTGTTTTCCTTAAAAAAGTATGTTTACCAATACATTAATTGCAATGCATGCATGCATAAATTACATGCATTGGTCAATTTTCTCTTAATACTTGCATGCAATGATTTAATGCACTTTGGAATCTGAACATGTGATGGGAAACAACTAAATTGAGCCTTATAAAATGAAAAAACTAAAATTTTAAAATAAGCCCTATAAATCGGAAAGAAGGGAGTATCTGTTTACCGCTGTACTGTCAAGAGGTATAGCAAATAATTGAGGAGAGAGGGAGGAGGCTCCGCCATCCCAAGCAGAAGGAGTAGGCGGAGAGAGAGGGGAGGGGGAGCGAGCCCACGCGTCGGGCGCTCGGTGGCCAGCGGCCGCAGCTTCCCTTTCGGGCAGGCTTGGGACGGAGCTCACTGCGCGCTGCCCTTCCCTCCCCGATACGATTAACCAAAGAAGAAGCACTCGAGGCCGGCGGCGGCGGCGGCGATCTGTCCAATCCACCCATGGACACGGACGAGTTCTTCAACCCAGGTGACTGACCACCAACTCACCGTCCGTCCGTCCGTCCTTTCTTTTCTTTTTCTTTCTTTCTTGATTTGATTTGCCCCTCCGTACTTCTTCATGCCCGCCGGCCGGCCGGCCGGAGAAAAATGCCGCCTTCTCTTACATGGATCCGTGGGCCCATCCATGTCCAGGCTGCGGCGGGCCGGCCGGCGACGGCTGCGACTGCGGGGACTGCGAGGAGTGGAGGCACGACCACGGCCGCACCAAGCACTTCCTCCTCTTCGCCTCCGACCACAAAGATTTTCTGGTGAGAACCCCTCCTCCTCTCTCTCTATGCTCTGATCCCGTCGATCGATTCAGAGTTTCCTCTCTACATTTCCTCCTTCCAGACACAAGGGTTCAATTTGAGGGTTTTTTGGGGCTGAAAAAAAATGCCCAATTTCATCCTTGGCTTAAAATGTTGCTGTAAAATCTGCCTTGAGGGAATGGATAGAACATGACATTTTGCCTTGGGGGAAAATTTGATTCACAACATATGCATGTAATGTACCAGGAGGTGGCAGGAACAAGTCTGTACTGTATGTGTTTGTTTATTTGCAAGTGAAAAGAATGCTTCCCTTCCAATACGCCATCTACCATTTTCAGGATTATTTTGGGGCGTTCAAATTTCACTGAAAAACAATGTTTAGTTTTGTTCTTAGCTATGTTGTGTGCTGGAACAGATGGCGTATTCATGATAGAATCGTTTCAGGATATTTAGTTTTGGAAGAACTGACTCACAACACTATTAAGAGGTAGCAGGAAAACAAACACTCTGTACTGTACACTGTACTTTTGTGTCAAACTAATCATTGATAGTGCAAGTGAAGCTACTAGCCCTTATGGAGATAGAGATAGTTACTACTAGTAATGTACACTGCCGATGCACCACATACCAATACCCTGAGCCAGCTATTTATTAATGTTCACCAAAAACTTCGTTTTGTTTGCTCTCCATATCCTCTGCTAGTGCAAGCAATCTGAATTGTGTCTGCATTTTCTGCAAATGGTGTGAAACTCAATGCCCACGAACGCTGAAACCTATATCTGACTCTAACCAAAGTGGATCTTTCTGACAGTGCACACCGTGGGAGGTCACAAGGCAGCTGAGAAATATGATCACCGGCTCCGAGCCTATCAAACTTGAAGCTCCTGATGGCCAGATGTACAGTGTTGAGTTCGTCAAGTTCGGCCTGATAACTCTTACGACTGGGTGGCGGCGCTTTGTGGATGCTAATCACATACAACAAGGTGATCCCATCTTGTTCGTTTACTGTGGGAGCTCCACGTTCAAGGTCCACATATGCACTTCATCCGGTCACAAGAATTCTCTGCCCTGTTCTCAACAGCCTCCCAACATCCTTAGAGCTGTTCTGCTTCGTGATCGTCATGTGCTGAATGGTAAAGTGAATAGGACCTTCAAGTCGGGTGCTTTTGGTAATGCTTTTCTGATCAATATAACAGTGTTCTTTCTTGATGTGCTGAATGGTAAAGTGAATAGGACCTTCAAGTCGGGTGCTTTTGGTAATGCTTTTCTGATCAATATAACAGTGTTCTTTCTTGATGTGCAGAACAAGTGGTGCCTGATCCTGCACATGTTCAGACGTCAACCGACTTTGGCTATACCATGTTCCCCGGGACCTGCCTAAGCAAAGCACAAGAGAAGAAAGTGCTAGAGCTAGCTGATAGCAGCATGAGGTCTGAAATTCCTCTGCATGTGGCACCTATGAACAAAAGAAATGCCAGCAAGGACTACTATGTTGTAAGTTGCATCCTTCCTCAGATAATTTCCTCGTTGCGTTTGTCACTCCGATCCATAGGCTATTAATTTCTGCTTGTATTTTTTTTTCTGCTCTTGCAGTGCATACCGTTGAGGCTTTTGGACAATTTCAAAGAGGGGATAACTGAAACTGTCATTCAGCTCGAAGCCCATGGCAACAACATGGTATACAGTGTTGGCGTAAGCAAGCACAGTGATGATCAAATAATCCTCCAGTCTGAGTTGAGTGATTTCGTAGCTTCTCTCCGCATACAAGACAACGACCTCCTCGTCTTCAGAAGCAAGAGGAAAGCCCGCCTTGAAGTTCTTGTCCTTGATCCGAGCGGTTGTGAGAAAACTTGTTTTGCCATGGGAAACTCCTCAAATGCCCAGGAGATGGCTTTGACATCCTCCCCTTGTATTAAGTCAGGTCATAGTATTGTAGTTAGTTACCCTGTGCGTTTCTTTCCATTTACCATATTTTAGACGATCTACTTGTCGTTATCGTATGCTCACCACAAGAAAGTATGGCATGTTTTTCAGGATGCCCCGCTGGCAAGTTGAATGAAGCCGGTTTAGAAGCTCCTATGTCCAACAAGTCCTACATATTACCCGAACGGAAGAACCTAACTTGGCAACAAGAGAAGAAAGTAAAGGAGAAAGTCCATGCAATAGAATCTGAATTCCCTGTATTTGTGAAGGTGATGACGGCACGTGATTTATCGAACCCAACAAAGCTGGTGAGTTCATAAATTCAGATACCACGCAGAATATGTATAGTCCATTTCTCATCCGAAAGCTCGCAAAATTAGAGCCATCTTCTTGCTGAATTAATCGTCGGTCTGAGATTCGATCGCCACCATCTTCACACGCTCTTTTCTGAACAGTTGTTCTGCAAGGAATATGCTTCGGCATGTCTCCCGCTCAAACAAACACCTCTCCTAATTGGGCTGGAAGGTAGCACGATGCAGTGGCCTACAACGCTGACCGTCACGGAGTATACGAAAGGGAGGATGATTTCCTTACTCTGGAAGGACTTTGTCTTGGACGTCGGGATGAAGGCAGGGGACATCTGCCTCGTCGAACTGGCAGACAGGAGCAGCGATAGCCTCAAGATGATGGTCCATCTAATCCGCAAGTCGGAAATGCAGCTCTAGCTCCCAACAAGCATCTAGTAACTCAGCTGATGTATGCATTGCTTGATGATTATTTGGAACAACCTGATGTTAAGCAACTCTATAGTGTGTAATGTAATCTGGGGAAACACTAAACCCTTGACCCTCCTCTCCTGTAGTAGTACTGCTGCTGCTGATTATTTTTCTGTTGAAGACAGGTTCCATTTTATTGTTGATTTATTAACTATTTCTTGTTGAGGCAAATCTTATTTTGTTGCTGATTGGGGGAGTGTCCAGACAACACCTCACAATATTGTGTTGGTGTTCCCTGCTTGCATGTGTTGCTGCTACAACTGGAACTTGTTTTCTTATTCCAAATATTGTGAGTTGCATGAATGGTTCAAACTTGTGAGCTGCATGAATGAAGTGTTGGGCAATATTGTGAGTTGCATGAATGGTTCAAATTTGTGAGTGCATCAATGATTTGAGGTTCAAACTTGTCCAAAATAAGTAGATACAGTAGATGCTTGAACCACACTGTGTAAAGCTGATGAGAGGGATCAGCTGCACTGAATCTCTATCAAGATATCACACACACATACTATATACTCGGAAAGTTTGGTGATGCAGAAGCTACATATATAGTACTGTAGTATACAACAAGAATATCCAGTGAAATCAAAAGCTCTTTACTATGGCAAATCCGATTACAGTTTGGGTACATGTATCCAATAGGTGTCGGGAACAGGTTCAGGAGTGGTTCCGGAACAATATCCTGATCAGCAGTGTACAGATTCTTGAAGAAACTTGTAGCCATGTCTTCGAGGAGCTCCTCCTTCTCCACCCAACTGCCGGCGGCATCATTGAGCGTTGTGATTCTGTTCTTTTTTCGGCGCCAACTAGTTTTTCTGAGGAAGTATTTCGTGTTACGACCCCCCTTCATGGACCCAGCAAATACAACTTATAAGACCTGCAAAACAATACGCCGAAACAAATTAAATACACACCTAATAGGTATATTTGTGCATTAAATGCCACCCAAAATATACTCTGGTTGAGAAAAAGGAAAACGACCACATTGGAGTGTCCTAAAATTTGCCACTGATATGCAAATATGAAGCCAGAAGAATGCTGAAATCTGAGATGGGCTCTAGGCCCATATTGCAATTTCTGAAAAATCTCTAAGGGCCCATGTGGGTTATATGGCACTAGGTGTGGTGGGAAGTTTAGTCCCACCCCGGAAGTGGAAGGAGAGTTGGAGTGGTTTATAAGGGTTTCTCTTCTACATGCTATTGGAGCTTGAGAAGAGAAGAGGCCCTCGCGCACTCCTCCTCCGCCCGCGGGTTGCGGGATTGAGCCGAGCCGAGCTCACACCTACGCGCTTATTTTTGCCAGTCACTAACGGAGAGTTTTCTGACAGCTGGGCCACGATCTGAGACGTCGGATCGTGGGCTGTCACGGACTCGGACGTGGGTCGAGCCCACGTCTCTCCACGCGGCTGCGCCTATAAGTATGCGGTGTCTCCTAACCCTAGCCGCCATGAACAGATCACATCTGCTCACGCGCACGCCCACCGTCGTTCCTTTGCTGCTGCTGCCGCCGGTGACTCCATCCCGTCCGCCACGTACACGGTTGACGGGAGAGCAGGTCTCCGAAACCACGCCCTTCTGGTTCCTGTACGGGGTGAGGGGCGAATAGGTTTTTGGGCAGCGATTACGCGACTGCTCGCTTCCGATCGTCTACTTCCTCTACGTCCGCGTCGCCTTCGTCATCACCATGTCCACCGACGCCGATCGTGCCGCCGCCGAGAAAGCTGAAGCCGACAAGAAGGTCGCCGAGGACGCCGCTGCTGCCACCAAAGCCGCGGCCTCTGCGTGGCCTACTGGAGGGTATAACTCGTTTATCCCGCTCCTGATTATTTTCATATTAGCAGTACTAGCAGTATGTGTAGATTTGTCTACTGTTTGCTTAGTACGTGCATGTTTAGATCAGAGTCAGTACGTCATCAACTTAGTCAATGCCATGCTAGTGATTTACTCATGGATTAATTTAATCGAGAAATTGCCTATTTACTCAACAATCCAAAAACCTATTATGTGTAGGAATTTCTCGGCAAGTGGCTTTGCCGCTGCACTGAAACCGGATAAGTTTACCGGTACATACTTCAAGCGTTGGCAGACTAAGACCACGTTATGGCTCACGGCTATGAACGTGTTCTGGGTCACCGGTGTCTCCACGGGAACGATTGCTCCTGAACAGGAGAAGGCGTTCAAGGAGGCTACCGTTGTGTTTCTCGGAGCAGTTCTTAGCGTGATCGGAGATAAACTGGTCGACGCATATTTACATGTGCATGTCGCCAAGGACTTGTGGGAGGCGCTCGAATCTAAATTCGGGGCCGCCGATGCAGGGAGCGAGATGTATATTATAGAGCAGTTCCACGATTACAAGATGGTTGAAAACCGTCCTGTATTGGAGCAGGCTCATGAGATAATATGCATTGTTAAGGAACTTGAGCTTCTCAAGTGCGAGTTACCGGGCAAGTTTGTCGCGGGCTGCATAATCGCTAAGCTCCCTAATTCCTGGAGGAACTTTGCCACCACTCTGAAACATCAGAGGCGTGAATTCTCTGTGGAGGATGTCATTGGCCATCTGAGTGTTGAGCAGAATTCGAGGGCAAAAGACTCGCACGGAAAAGGGGCCGAAGGGACTTCTGTTGCCAACATGGTGAACCAGAAGAACTTCAACTCCCACAAGCCCAAGGGAAAGAACGGTGTCCAACACAATACCGACTTTAAGAAGAAGGGTAAGAAGACCTTCAAGAAGAACAAGAAGGACGAGGGCTGCTTTACTTGTGGTTCGGTTGAACATTGGGCCAACAAGTGCCCAAACAAGTACAAGAAGTCAGGACAGGACTCCAAGTCTGTCAACATGATTGTGGGCAACAATGAGAATGGTGCATCTGGGTACGGTAATTTATTTACTGTTTTTTCAGTGTTTCAACCCAACGATTGGTGGGTGGACACAGGTGCAGGTGTTCATGTGTGTGCTGACATTTCATTGTTCACTTCTTACCAGGTCACAGGTCACGGGTCCGTATTGATGGGGAATGGCGCGAGTGCTTCTGTTCATGGTGTTGGCACGGTCGATCTGAAGTTTACTTCGGGAAGGATCGTGCAGCTGAAGAACGTGCAGCATGTCCCCGCCATCAAGAAGAACCTCGTTAGTGGCTCCCTTCTATGTAGAGAAGGGTTTAAGTTGGTTTTCGAGTCTAATAAATTAGTTGTTACAAAATATGGACTCTTTGTTGGAAAAGGTTATGAGAGCGGAGGGATGTTCCGCCTTTCCCTCGCAGATTTTTGTAATAAAGTCGTGAACCATATTCATTCGAATGTTAATGAATCTGAAGTTTGGCATTCACGTCTTTGTCACATTAGTTTTGGTGTTATGACGCGGCTAGCCAAGTTGGATTTAATCCCGAGTTTCACTTTAGCCAAAGGTTCTAAGTGCCTTTCATGTGTGCAAGCTAAGCAACCTCGCAAGCCTCATAAGGCCGCGGAGGAGAGACACCTGGCACCATTAGAACTCATACATTCTGATCTTTGTGAGATGAATGGTGTGTTGACTAAAGGTGGAAAGAGATACTTCATGACATTGATAGATGATTCCACTAGATATTGCTATGTGTATCTGTTAAATACTAAAGATGAGGCTCTACACTACTTTAAAATCTATAAGGCAGAAGTTGAAAATCAACTTGAAAAGAAAATTAAACGAGTCCGGTCAGATCGTGGTGGAGAGTACTTCTCGAGTGAGTTTGATTCCTTCTGTGCGGAACACGGCATTATTCATGAGAGGACGCCTCCCTATTCACCCCAGTCAAACGGGGTTGCCGAGCGGAAAAACCGTACTCTAACTGATTTGGTTAACGCCATGTTAGATACATCGGGTTTATCCAAGGCATGGTGGGGGGAGGCTATATTGACGGCATGTCATGTCCTGAATAAAGTTCCGACAAAGGATAGTGAGATCACTCCCTATGAGAAATGGGCAAAGAGAAGGACGACACTCTCGTACTTGCGCACTTGGGGCTGTTTGGCGAAAGTCAACGTGCCGATCCCCAAAAAGCGTAAGCTTGGACATAAGACCGTGGACTGCATTAATTTGGGCTACGCTAAGAACAGCGTTGGCTATAGATTTCTAGTAGTGAAATCTGAGGTACCTGACCAGAAGATCGGTACAATTATGGAGTCTAAGGATGCTACATTCTTTGAGGATATTTTTCCTATGAGAGATATGCAAAGCACTTCTAGACAGGAATCTGAGGAGACTCCTGAACCTGCCATCCCTATGGAATATTATGAACAAACACATGATGAAAATCCCGAGGAGGATGACGAGGAAACCCTTGGTAGGGGCAAGAGACAAAGGACTGCAAAGACCTTTGGTGATGATTTCTTCGTGTACCTCGTGGATGATACTCCCACTTCTATTTCAGAAGCGTATGCCTCTCCAGAAGCTGACTACTGGAAGGATGCGGTCCGTAGCGAGATGGATTCCATCATGGCTAACGGGACATGGGAGATCACTGACCGTCCCTATGGTTGCAAACCACTGGGATGTAAGTGGGTGTTCAAAAAGAAGCTTAGGCCCGATGGTACGATTGAAAAGTACAAGGCTAGGCTTGTGGCCAAGGGCTATGACCAGCAAGAAGAGGAAGATTTCTTTGATACTTATTCACCTGTGGCTAGACTGACCACCATTCGAGTATTACTCTCGTTGGCGGCCTCACATGGTCTTCTCGTCCATCAGATGGATGTTAAGACGGCTTTTCTAAATGGAGAGCTAAAGGAGGAAATCTACATGCAACAGCCTGATGGCTTTGTGATAGATGGTCAGGAAAGAAAGGTGTGTAGGTTGATAAAATCTTTATATGGCCTGAAACAAGCACCTAAGCAATGGCATGATAAGTTTAATACAACTCTGACATCTGTTGGTTTCGTTGTTAATGAGGCTGACAAATGTGTATACTATCGCCATGGTGGGGGCGAAGGAGTTATACTGTGCTTGTATGTTGATGACATACTGATATTCGGAACAAACCTCAAAGTCATTGAGGAGGTCAAATCGTTTCTATCTCAGAACTTTGAGATGAAAGACCTTGGTGTGGCTGATGTTATCTTGAACATCAAGCTACTGAGAGATAATGAGGGTGGGATCACACTTCTGCAATCCCATTACGTTGAGAAGGTGTTGAGTCGTTTTGGATATTCGGACTGCACACCATCTCAAACACCATATGATCCTAGCGTATTGATTCGAAAGTCCAAAGGCATGGCTAAAGATCAATTGAGATACTCTCAAATCATTGGTTCACTGATGTACCTAGCGAGCGCAACGAGGCCTGACATCGCGTTTGCTGTGAGCAAACTGAGCCGGTTTGTTTCCAAACCGGGTGATGTACATTGGCATGCTGTTGAGAGAGTTATGCGCTATCTGAAAGGTACTATGAACTATGGACTTCACTATACCGGATACCCGTCGGTACTTGAAGGGTATAGTGATGCGAATTGGATCTCTGATGCTGATGAGATGAAGGCCACAACTGGGTATATGTTTACTCTTGGAGGTGGCGCTGTTTCCTGGAAGTCTTGCAAGCAAACGATCTTAACGAGATCGACAATGGAAGCAGAATTAACGGCATTAGACACATCTGGTGTTGAAGCGAGATGGCTTCGAGATCTTTTGATGGACTTGCCATTGGTTGATAAACCGGTTCCGGCTATCCTTATGAACTGTGACAATCAGACTGTCATCACCAAGGTGAAGAGTTCAAAGGACAACATGAAGTCCACCAAACACATAAGAATGAGATTAAAAGCTGTCAGAAAATTAAGAAACTCCGGAGTGATAGCGTTGGACTATGTCCATACGGCTAAGAATCTGGCAGATCCCTTTACAAAAGGGCTATCACGTGTTGTGATAGATAATGCATCGAGGGAGATGGGTATGAGACCCACATGAGTTGCCATGGTGGTAACCCAACCTATATGATCGGAGATCCCGTGAACTAGGACCTGGGAAAACAAGCCAGTGGTGAACTGAGGAGAGTAACTATACTAACCCACTCCGTTGGAGATGCAATACTCTCGATACTGTATGGTAGGATGACTACGGTCTCAATGTGTTCCAAAGCTTATAAAAGCAAGATGCTATCCTACAGAGCGATCTTTGGAGGAACACACCTATATGAGCCCGACTGCTGGTCACAGTCTATGAGATTGGGGTGATCTCTAGTAAGCTCATGAATAGGCCAGGAGTGTGACTTATATGCTCCACCCGAGGGGTCAGCCTTCGGCAGCCTAGTACTAGTAAGACATGTAGTGAAACTTCTTTACGCCAAACTGACAATTCAAGGCATAGTCCATTGTTCAGTTGTGAAGGAGTGTAGCCACTTGTTCTAGGTGAAGTTCAACCTTAACAGGTCTTTACTGAAACACTGGTATATCGAAACAGCAATTGGAACAGAGGACACAATGGGCCCTCGAGATCTGGTGGGGGATTGCTGAAATCTGAGATGGGCTCTAGGCCCATATTGCAATTTCTGAAAAATCTCTAAGGGCCCATGTGGGTTATATGGCACTAGGTGTGGTGGGAAGTTTAGTCCCACCCCGGAAGTGGAAGGAGAGTTGGAGTGGTTTATAAGGGTTTCTCTTCTACATGCTATTGGAGCTTGAGAAGAGAAGAGGCCCTCGCGCACTCCTCCTCCGCCGCCCGCCTCGCCACGCCACGCCTCGTCACGACGCGCCGCGGGTTGCGGGATTGAGCCGAGCCGAGCTCACACCTACGCGCTTATTTTTGCCAGTCACTAACGGAGAGTTTTTTGACAGCTGGGCCACGATCTGAGACGTCGGATCGTGGGCTGTCACGGACTCGGACGTGGGTCGAGCCCACGTCTCTCCACGCGGCTGCGCCTATAAGTATGCGGTGTCTCCTAACCCTAGCCGCCACGAACAGATCACATCTGCTCACGCGCACGCCCACCGTCGTTCCTTTGCTGCTGCTGCCGCCGGTGACTCCATCCCGTCCGCCACGTACACGGTCGACGGGAGAGCAGGTCTCCGAAACCACGCCCTTCTGGTTCCTGTACGGGGTGAGGGGCGAATAGGTTTTTGGGCAGCGATTACGCGACTGCTCGCTTCCGATCGTCTACTTCCTCTACGTCCGCGTCGCCTTCGTCATCACCATGTCCACCGACGCCGACCGTGCCGCCGCCGAGAAAGCTGAAGCCGACAAGAAGGTCGCCGAGGACGCCGCTGCTGCCACCAAAGCCGCGGCCTCTGCGTGGCCTACTGGAGGGTATAACTCGTTTATCCCGCTCCTGATTATTTTCATATTAGCAGTACTAGCAGTATGTGTAGATTTGTCTACTGTTTGCTTAGTACGTGCATGTTTAGATCAGAGTCAGTACGTCATCAACTCAGTCAATGCCATGCTAGTGATTTACTCATGGATTAATTTAATCGAGAAATTGCCTATTTACTCAACAAAGGACACTGGGAACCAGTATCTAAATGCAGTTAACGTTTCGGGGCTCTACTGATATGAAAAGTCAGCCATGAGTACTGTACTGGAAACTTCTGTACCCCCCCCCCCTCCCGGCAAATTGGTATTCTAACATAACAATTACTAAAGAAACCACGATCAATCCACCTTCTGAATGCTGAAGACTGGAGAAGTGGCTTCCCTGTCACCAGCTTGAGGATCGTCTTGTTGAAGGCGATGGCGATGAGATATTGGTTTGGGATGACACTGAGGACATGTCGAGCAAGGGCAAGCCTATTGCCCCGAGAGAGCATCGAGCTCCACCAGGTGGAGAGCTTATTCTGAAGCTTGTGAACCCCCAACAAAAAAAGTGTGGACGTGGGCACCTTTCAGACGGAAAGTGGAAGGCCAAGGTACCGCACCGAGAAGGTGGTGATCGGGCACGTCATTTCATTGGCAATGACGGTGAGGTGTTCGATATAGCATGAAATTAGCATAACCTTATGGCATCTTACAGATGTCCATAAGATTAACGAAGGCTAACTCAGCTACTCCGATGGCCTTTGGGTCGTGAGGTTTGGTGGACCTCCCCCCCCCCCCCCCCCGGGGCGGCGGGAGAGACCCGCTCTTTTGTTAGGTTCAACGTCTTGATTAGTGATGTGTGCCAACAATGATGTCTCTTGGTAGGAATAATGTCTCCTATGTTTGATCCCTCTCCCAATTGTTTGTCTAGCATCGTCGGAGGGCATGTGAAAGTGTGATCTCCATCGGATCTCGTGGAATTCGGGCGGTGCTGGTCTCCGGCGGATCTGTTTGTATCCGGTCTTCGTTCGGGTGCTTATTGGTCCTTCTGACCTATGCTTCTTTTCACAGTGATGGTAGCTACTTTTATGGGCTGGTCATGTGGGCTTTAGCACGATGACTTTATCATTGTCTACTATAACAAGGTTTGTCTAGGTCCGGTGAGGGAGGGGCAATGACGACGGTGTGCATTCGACTCGCTACGATGCTTGTAGTCATTGTTAGGTGGTCCACAGCCTGGTTGTAATTTTTTTTGTTAACTCTGGTTCTTTTCGTGAACAGATCAAAAGTTTCTCAAAAAAAAGATATATAGGAAAAAAAACTAGCTCGTACTCTGGTCATATCATTATCCATTCTCTATTGAAGAGGAGATAATATCAAGGCAAAGTCGAATCTTCACAATACTGGTACAATTTTTTTTTAAAGATGAGACCAACCCAGGGCTAATCTTTGTTGCTTTTTTTTACCGCTAGACACCTATGCTCGACCCGCAGGCAGGCTGGCAGCTAACCCATCTATCCAGCCAACGGGTTGACGCACCATTCTTACTGGTACAAGTTTTTGAAATCATCATTTTCTAAATTTTCTAAATGAATCTTCATGAGTGTATTTTTAGGCAAGCACTTTTTTCATCAAAAGAAAAAAGAAAAGAAATTTTCATCAACCTGGTTGAGCCCAAATGGCAACCGCTCCACGCTCTCCCGCACCCACACCCTGACCCAGACCCAAACCCGCGACCACCATGGCAGCGCCGCCGCGCATCCGCATCTCGCCGCCGGCGCTCCCGGGCGAGCTCGTCGAAGAGATCCTCCTATGCCTCCCGCCCGACGAACCAACCTGCCTCCTCCGCGCATCCCTCGTCTGCAAGAGCTGGGGCGGCATCGTCTCCCACCCCGCCTTCCGCCGCCAGCTCCACGAGTTCCACCGCACACCCCCCGTGCTCGGCGTCCTCCACAACTGGTACGACGAGGAGATTCCCCGCTTCATCCCCACTACCGCCTCCTCCTTCTCCCTCGCCGCCCCGGACGGCCGCTTTTGGCGGGCCCTCGACTGCCGCCACGGCCGCGCCCTCTTCCTCTCCAAGGGCCTGGGCGCCAACGAACTCCTCGTGTGGGAGCCAATCACGGGCGCCCAGCAACGCGTACAGGTCCTCGCAGCCGCGGCCTTGAGTGACTATCCGACGGCGGCCGTGTTCTGCGCATCGGACGGGTACGACCACCACGGCTGCCTAGGGGGTCCTTTCCGCGTGGTCTTCACCTTCTCCGTCTACGACGGGGATGAGCTTACTGTCACGTCGGCATGTGTATACTCGTCGGAGACTGGGGGGAGCTAACCTCGGTGCGCCATGAGGAGTCCATGGTCTCTAGTGATTATTCCAGCGTGCTCGTTGGGAGGTCTCTGCTCTACTTCATGTCCGACAACATGAGGGTCTATGAGTATGACTTGGTCAGGCACAACCTGGCTTTGTTCAATCTACCAGACCACTACACACTAGTAGAAAAGAGGGCTTTGGTCCACCCCGGGTTAGCTCATTAGTCCCGGTTCAGTCTAGAACCGAGACTAATGGGGGCATTAGTCCCGGTTCGTGCGCCCAGGGGCCACGTGGGCCATTTGTCCCGGTTCGTCTGGACCTTTTAGTTTCGATTGGTTCCACGAACCGGGACTAAACGGTGCGATGCCCATTAGTACCGGTTCGTACCGGTTTGTGGCACCAACCGGGACTAAAGGTTAGACCTTTAGTCTCGGTTCGAGCCATAAACCATTACTAATGGGGTTTGAGGCATTAGTACCGGTTCATGGCACGAACCGGTACTAAATGTCACATTTTCAAACTCCCCCCCCCCCTCCCCGTGGATCGCCTTTTCAGTTTTAAAAAAAATAAAAGAAAATGATGAAAATGTCAATTTTTTTTTTAAAAATAAGTTTCCCATGTGATATGTGGTCTAGTTGTTGGGAAAATTTGCAAATGTGAATTTCGACTTTATTTGCAAAATCTCTCTAGAATTTAGTAAAATGGGCATAACTTTTGCATACTGACTCAGATGAAAAAGTTTTTTATATGAAAAATCATCTACTTGAAAAGTTACATCCAAATTTAACCGGGGGAACCCCGTTAAACATTTTCAAAATCCTCAAAAACCTAACAGAAAAAAGTTACAGGGCTTTTAAGATCTAGAGTGGAAAAAATCGAAAAAATTTCAAACTGTGGTCAAACAATGGTCAAACTAATTATTCTAGAATATTAGTGTTACTAAATAATTATTTCAGTTATTTTGAATTTTGGTCAATTCTGGTCAAACTGTGGTCAAATAATGGTCAAACTAATTATTCAAGAAATATTAGTGTTACTAAATAATTATTGTCTTTTAAAACAATAGTTTCAAACTCAAACAGTGAAATGTGTCACTTCATGCTCACGCAAAATTCCTGAGGGTTAATAGGATTGACATCTTACTATTGTCAGGAAAACAACAAGTGCAGACTTAGAAACGAGGGAGAATAGAACCCGGAAGTTAAGCGTGCTCAGGCTGGGGGAGTGGAAGGATGGATGACCGTTCGGCAAGTTGGATGATTAGGAATGATGAGGGGTGATTAGAGATTAGAGGATAAATTGAGCAGTGATGAGGGGTGGTGATTAGAGATTAGAGGTTAAAATAATTCAGAAATTTGAAAATAATTTTTTAAATTTTTTTTAAAAAAAATTCAAAAAAAATCATAAAATTTCCTTTAGTACAGGTTGGTGTTACCAACCGGGACTAAAGGTGGAGCTCCACGTGGCCGCGACCTTTAGTCCCGGTTCCAGTTTGAACCGGGACTAAAAGGGGGAGGCATTAGCAACGACCCTTTAGTCCCGATTCAAAAACCGGGACTAAAGGGCCTTACCAACCGGGACTAAAGGGCCTTACCAACCGGGACTGATGCCCCCTTTTCTACTAGTGACATGGGAAGATTTAACCTGATGCTGGCAGACGATGGTGGGCTGGGAGTTATCCAGGACTTCAATTCGTGTCTCAGATTATGGTCAAGGGAGAGTGACGGCACTGACGCACAATGGGTGCTGAGCCGGGTCATCTGCTTGGAAAATTTGCTACCGAATGGTGCAACTTCAGTGAACGTGTTAGGATTTGCCGAGGGAGCAAATGCCATTTTTGTGAGCACATTTTATGGACTCTTCACAATCGAACTACAATCAGAGCGGGAAGGAAGGTGCTCGATGAAGATGATGATAACGACTCTAGCTTGATTCCAATCGTCGGTTTCTACACTCCACACCCTAGAGCAGATGCAGAAGCTGTTTGATAAGGGATGCAAGGCCATGGAACTTCGCGAATGCAAGTGACAGCTTCAACCACGCTCTCTAGATCAGGTTAGGGTTCTACTCCCATACTCCACTTATTGGCCCAGATAAGCTGTAGCATAAGTATGAATAGATTCAGGGGGAAAAACTTACAATCAGCTCTGTGCTATTTTCATGTGTCCGTCATTGTTTTGCGCCGTTGACATTAGCTTAGTAGGATTTAAGGTGTCCTATAACAATTGACATTGTGGTTACTAAGTGTGATGTTTTGGTTTAAACTGTTTGATAGTGCGCCTGACGGTATGTGTGTTGGTGTTTGAGGGATTTGTGAGTACATTATCCAATGTGACATGATACCAGTACCTGAGAGTCAGGGTCTTGCGTCTTTTGTTATAATGTCTGTACTAGGCTGAGCATCAAATCAAAGCAGAATTTGCCTTTGCGTTCAAAAAAAAAATAAAATCAAAGCACAATTGCTTGAGGATCGGGCGGGATGTGTGGTTAGGCATCTCAAACCAATATTTTAAAAAGTCTGAGTGCTTGAGGGATAGGTTTTATCCTATTTAAGAAGGTTATATTCCTCTCCGATACTGTCTACATGCAAATATTTCATAGTTGTGATCGAGGACTGTGTGGCAACTGGCAAGCATGGTTATGCATCTCAGACCAATAAAAAAAAAGTTCAACTGCTTGAGGGATAGGTCTTATCCTATTTGAGAAGGTTATATCCTCTCTGGTACTGTCTAGTTGCAAATATTTCGTGCTTTTGCAGTTTATCTACTCCCTTCGTTCCTAAATATTTGTCTTCTTAGATATTTCAAATGGACTACCACATACGGATGTATATAGACATAATTTAGAGTGTAGATTCACTCATTTTGCTCCGTATGTAGTCACTTGTTGAAATCGCTAGAAAGAGAAATATTTAGGAACGGAGGGAGTATATGGTACTTCAGGATCGTACATGATAATCTCTGCAAACACAAGTCAGTTGTTATAAAAGACAGTGAACAGGATATAGTCAGCACTTTGATGAAAATGGCCCAATGGAATGATATGGTTCTGTTGTTTTACACCAGAGATTCAGAGGGCATTAAAGTTCATGACCTTTTGTTTTATGTGGTGACAAATATCGCTGAGTTTTATATGGCAATTCCCCTGTATATGGAATGGTTTTCTTAGAGAAAGCCACGGGGATTAGTTTACGTCACAGCTTTAACATGTGACACTGGTAATGCCGCAGACCGTCTAATAAACTGAAAAACAGTACTGTCCTTGTTATCAATATTCAGTGTGGTTATTGACAGTCTACTGATTACTGTCATTCTCATTGTTTGTTCGTGCCTACTGGAAAGTATACCTGATGAACAGCTAACCAGCATTCAAGAGTCTTGTTTGTGACTTTATCCATTTGAATTTTGACTACAAATATCAATTTAGGTATTTTCAAATTAGAAATTCAAAAACCACATGTATTAATTTGTCTCAAAAGTGCTTCTAGAATCTCATGTACTTTTTTCTAGTGCTTTTTATACGTACATAGGGTTGTGCCACTTAGCGCCCCAGAACTCTTTTTTACGAGGGAGTAATAGTTGTGACAAGCTATTATGTGGAATTAGTGATTTAACTCAGCCTGCGGCAATCAGTGGCATTGGTGTTTTAAGCTGATTTCAACACGGGCTTCTTGGTGTGGCCTGAATAAAATTAAAGGAATGCATAATTACTGGATATCAAATGAGTTCAGAAAAAGCTTGGCTTCTTTTTGTGGCCTGTGGCTGCTGAAAGCTTACATGGTCGATGTTGCATGGATCTCCAGCTAGCGTCACACACAGCTTTTTTTATATTGCGTCACACACAAGTCTGATGCAAATCTTTAGTGAAAATTGTCTGTAACGGCTAGCTGATGATAACACCCGTGCAAGGATGCTTAATGTGGGAAACAATTCAGACTCGGTGATGGGCAGACATTGAGGATTGTGATGATTTTTTACTTTGCGATGGGAGAACTGTGATAATTATAGTCTACATGATCCATTACTTTTGAGAAAACACCGTTTCATTCTTTGTAGGACTTTTATTTTGCTCTTGCCTATATTTACTTGAAAATTTTGAATTTATTTACATTTAATTGCAATTCTACTTTAGTTATATTGAAAATTCAAAGTTCAAGTACGAAAAAAAATAAGTTCTGATATAGGTAAAGTTCAGAAGCACATGTGCACCGTTGTCAGAATTTTGGACATCTAAGCAGCTCAATGCAAAAAAGACGAAATCGATCAAAATAGTAAGTGAACAGTAAGTTTTCTTACAACCCTAAAATTGTCTTTTTTGCTAAGAGCTACTGAAATGTCCAAACTGCACGAGATTTGGCACAGACTTCACGCACATGAGCATCTAGCATCACAAAAAATGTTTTTAATTCTTTTTTCTATTTTAAACAAATTTACTGTTCACCTCGGGTGCACACCCGAGAGCCAAAACGCTGTGCCTCGGTGATGAACAGACATTGAGGATTGTAAAGATTTTTTTACTTCATGACGGAAGAACTGTGATAATTATTGTCTGCATGATTCGTTAGTTGCGAGAAAACACTGTTTCATTCTTTGTAAGACTTTTATTTTGCTCTTGCCTATATTTACTTGAAATTTTTGAATTAGACGAGTGTTCGATTTCAAAACGCCGCGCCTCAGTGTTGTATAGGAGAAAACGTGGTACCATGCAGCTGCTTTTAAGCATGGGTCTGATTGCCAGATGGATGATCAGCTCTCAGCTATCTCAAGTTGAGTTAGACGAGGCGGACCAATCTGTGGCTGGATGGTTAGGAGGACAGTGGTATCTTCAGTCCACCAGGGTTCAAGTCCTGGTGCTCGCATTTATCTTGGATTTATTTTAAGATTTTCGGCGATGTGTGTTCAGTGGGAGGAGACGTTCTCATCGACTGCGAGGCGCTTACGATGACTTCGTAAAATCTCAAGACAATATGCCGGCTCAGTCTCTCGGAGGTGCTCATAGGGGTAGGATGTGTGCGTGTATGTGTTCATAAGGGTGAGAGTATACGCGTTTATACGAGCGCTTGCTTCTGTATTGTGTTAAAAAAGTTGAGTTAGATGAGTATATGAATTTGAATTTTATAGATATTATTAAAAATAAAAATAAGTAGTTTTTTTTAGAAACAGAAAAAAGAAAAAACTAGCGATCCTGGTCCGACTCAAAATGGACCTCCCGTCCCCATGGTGGTCCGGCCCGTAGACGAACCCCGTAGAAATTATAAATTGATAACAATCCTGCAGATGTACCGAAGCTCCTCCCACAAACGACAAACCCAAACCCGGCGACCACCATGGCATCAGCACCGCCACCGCAGCGCCGCCGCGCCTCGCCGCCGGCGATCCCGGACGAGCTCGTCGAAGAGATCCTCCTCCGCCTCCCGCCCGACGACCCGGCCTGCCTCCTCCGCGCCTCCCTCGTCTGCAAGGCCTGGGGCGGCATCGTCTCCCACCCCGTCTTCCGCCGCCGCCTCCACGAGCTCTACCTCGCACCCCCCGTGCTCGGCTTCCTCCACGGGTGGGAAGACGAGGAGATCCCGCACTTCGTCCACACCACCGCGTCGCCCTTCTCCCTCGCCGCCCCGGACTGGCGCTCGTGGCGGGCGGTGGACTGCCGCCACGGCCGCGCCCTCTTCCTCTCCAAGCGCAATCATACTTGTACCTGGGAGCTGCTCCTTTGGGAGCCAATCACGGGCGCCCAGCAGCGCATACCGGTGCCCGCGGCGTTCAACGGCAGATGGCCGACCGCGGCCGTGTTCTGCGCAGTGGACGGGTGCGACCACCACGACTGCCTTGGGGGTCCATTCCGCGTGGTCTTCGTCTTCGTCGTCGACAACGAAGACGTTGACTACGACGACAATGTCATATCGGCCGGCGTATACTCGTCGGAGACCGGCACGTGGGGAGAGCTGACCTCGATGTACAGCGAATTCATGATGTTCTTTGAAAAGTATTCCAGCCTGCTCGTTGGGAGGTCTCTGCTCTACTTCATGTCCGATGCTGGGTTGATCCTGGAGTACGATTTAGTGAGGCATGGCCTGACCGTCTTCGACACACCTGACTGCCAGCCCGGCTACAAGTCCGACTGTGGGTCGTCGTCCTCGGACGACAACAGATTTAAACTCATGCTTGTGGAGGATGGTGGGCTGGGAGTTAGTGAAGAATCGGGTCTGCGCCTCAAACTGTGGACAAGGAAGGCGACCACTGATGCACCATGGGTAGTGAACTGCATCTTCTGCTTGGAGAATTTGCTTCCAGCTAGCGATCTCTTGGTCCCGGGTATAAATTATAGAGTGACCGTGCTGGGCTTTACTGAGGAAGCGCAAGTCATTTTCGTTGACACGATTGATAGCCTCTTCACAATCGATCTGCAATTAGGGTTGGTGACGGAGGTGCCGGATGATCGTGGCTTCTGCAATCTGATTCCAGTTGTCGGCTTCTACACTCCTGTGCCCCGACGCGAGAACCAGAATCTGCTGGCGTTGAAACCTTATGAGGAGGCAAGTGGTGAGGGGGGAGAAAACAGTAGTTCAGACACATCGGCTGTTTGACAAATAGAGTAATTAACAAAGTAGCTACTTGTATACCAATCAATGCTCTGAAAAGACTGCCATTGTTTCGCCCTTTGCTTTGAAGCAACTGGCTTTGCATTAGTCTTGGAGGGTTGTGTAAACAATTTTGCATGTTCTTGTGCATGTGTGAATGTTGCTTTTTATGTGAAATTCATATGTATAAATGTATTACATCTTGTCTCAGTCCATTCTGCTAGCATACATGCCTTTTGGAGGAGTTAAGCTTTCCATATATATCTGACATACTAACATCTCAATCTGTTGTGTGCTGCTTAGTGCTACTCTGATGGTCAGTCAGTGCCGTGAGTAGGATCCTTTTTTTCTCCGCAGTCGGGAAACACTTCTTTTCATGGTATTGTAGTTTAGATTCCAGATCAGACATTGACAAGAAAAAGTGAAGTAGCGAATGATGTTGAAGACTTGTTCTAAAGACAGCGTCGCAACTAGGACTTGAGAAACTATTTGTAACTGCTAAAAACCTTATAGTTGTACGATGATGCCTTAGCACTGGAACGGTTCAGAGTCTCTTTGTTGTTCTATACGACAATGTTTCTATTATGTGAAGAACATTTCATCTTCAAGAAATGGGATAAACATCGTCGACATATTTCATCAGTTGCAAGATCCCCCCCCCCCCTCTCTGTATGAATCTGTTTTTTCTACTCTTGCCAGCAGTTTTCTGTTCGTGCTTGACTATAGACAGGTAGTGTTTATCTTCCAAATCAACATTTCTACTGTAGTTTGGTACTGTGCATCTCTTCTGGAGCATAACAATATAGTTTTGCTGAAAACTGCTGAGCTGCAGTGTCTTGGATCAGAAAACTACAGCGACATACACGGGAGTTTGGAAACGAGGCAAGCAATGCACGGTCACTCTGATTTAAGACAGTGATCATCATTTTTTTTCTTTTGGAAAAAAACATTTCAAAAATTGTTGACCGTAGAGGTGTCTCAGTCATGTCAGCATAGTTCTCGAACCCGCGGGGTCTACACACTTAATGTTTGGTGACGATATAAGTATAGTTGAGTCATTTATGGTGGTTACCGAAGGTTGTTCGGAGTCCCAGATGAGATCCAGACGTGACGAGGAACTCCGGAATGGGCCGAAGGTGAAGATTGTTATATTGGATGAAGGGTATTTGGAGTCTGGAATTGTTTCGGGGGTACCGGGTGATGACCAGCGTCACCGAAAGGGGTTTCGGGGTGCGCGCGGAGGGGGGGGGGGGGGCATGGGCCAAGGGGAGGGGGCAAACCAGCCCACTAAGGGGTTGAGCGCCTCCCTCACCCCATCTCACGTAACCAGGAGGGTTGGGGGCGCCCCTCTAGGGTTCCATCCACCCGACTTGGGGGGCAAGTCACCCTAGGGGAGATTCCATCTGCCCTGGCCGCCGCCCCCCCTAGGGAAAACCCTAGGGATGCCACCCCTCCTCCCTTCCCCTATATATAGATAGAGAGGTAGAGAGAGGGCAGCCGCACCTGATGAAGCTATGTACCTAGGGTAGGGCCATGGACCTGTCCAAACTACCCTACCCAAGGACATCTCTTGAAGAAACCACCTGTCAATCGACCCAGAAGTGTTCCACTCGACTGGCTCGAAGACACTCGACAATGAAGCCAACCACTCGACCATGAAGCCAACCACTCGACAGCTAGGATATCTAAAGTCACTCTGCATGCAAACAGTCGGTCATTAAGTAGCTTTTATGGTCATCATAGCACTTTATGTGTAGCGTTACCAGTAACACCCAATCTTAATGTATCTTAAACCCTGCATAACTAAGGGCCGGAGGGGTCTGGCGGACTCTATATAAGCCACCCCCCTCAGTGTAAAGGGTTCGCACCCCTGTAACTCATACACATATAATCCAGTCGACCGCCTCCGGGCTCCGATACGTAGGGCTGTTACTTCCTCCGAGAAGGGCATGAACTCGTAAATCCCTCGCGTATACAACTACTCCATAGCTAGGATCTTGCCTCTCCATACCTACCCCCCTACACTACTGTCAGACTTAGAACCACGACAGTTGGCGCCCATCGTGAGGTAGGTGTCTTAGCGACTTACTGGAGAAGTTGCAATTTTTTCCGATCTCCTTCATCATGGTTTCAGGCGGAGTTTTGGTTGAGGGCCGCGAGATCCGTCTCGGCGCGCTCATGTTCGTCGCCGCCGACTCTGCTTGGCTTCAGGAGGCTCCGCTCACCATCGACGCGCTCCCAGTCCGTGGAGCGACGCACTTTCGCGCGTGCGTCCGCGACGTCCTCCTGCGGCAGCCGTCGACCCAGTATAGGTCGGTCTTTGTGTCGTCCTCCCCCCTGTTTCCCGCCGGCGCAAACGCTCCGGTCGGTCGAGGCTTCAGCGGTGGGTGAGACACGCGGTGGCTCACCAATCGGCCACCCCCCAAGTCGCGACAATCGAGCCCGACGAATCTCTCTACGGCTTGTTCGACCTGTCGACTGGCTCCACAGAGACTGCATCCGAGTGCGACAGCAGCGATCCAGTGGCGGAGGTCCTGATGGTCGACGGACTACGCGGTCCTCCCGGTTTTCCTGGCGCCGACGGAGGCGACGGCGGAGGCGATCCGTCGCATGCCCATGAGGAGTATCTCCCCGCGCCCCTCACTTCGCTGCATAGGGAAGAACTTTGCCGCCGGAACATGGATGCGCTTCATACTCCTATCGTTGGAGAAACTCCCGAGGCTCGTGCCTTAGAGGATGCGCGCTTGGCCAACTTGGCTGAGCGCGCTCGACTGGAGAACCTTCAGCAAGCACTCGACGAGCGTGCGCGGCAACGGGTACCGGATTCCAGTCGACGTCAACTCTTTCCACAACCGACTCAGGTATATCAAACTCCGATTCAGAATTTAGCAGTTGCGGCCCGTATAGCAGAGTCCATTCAGCCTTCCCAGTCAGAGGTTGGCAGAGGCTTGTTGCAGATCAGAGATTTACTCAGGGCAGCAGGAGATCAAATTCAGCTATATCGCAGTCGCGGATTAGGATTCACAGCAAATCCGTAGTTGCAAATACAGTCCAGTCGGCTCATAGCCCCAGATCGCCCCCGAGGCGTGAGGGACGTGGAGACCAGCATGATCAGTACAAGAACAGTGAGCAGTATGATCACCGAATCGATCGCGATGATCGACGTCGAGTGCCCACCCCTCCCCCAAGGGGTGGATCGTACGCGCCTCGACAACAAGATGATAGACGCCATCACAGTGTTGGGCAAAGGATTCCAGTCGACCCCAAAGAACCAGGCTTTGATGCGAGATCCATTATCGTTCAAGGTTTGGTCGACAGGAACAGAGCTCACCGAGAGGGTCACGACAGAGATGTACCCACCAGCAGCAGAGTGCACGTCTCAGGACCAGAGTGTTTTAGCAGAGCCATCAGGGCCGCGGTGATTCCTCCCAACTTCAGGTTGGCGACTTGAGTCAGTAAGTTCACTGGTGAGTCCAAGCCTGACACTTGGCTTGAGGACTACCGAGTGGCTGTTCAGATTGGCGGCGGCAATGATGAGGTGGCCATGAAACATCTGCCTCTTATGTTGGAGGGCTCGGCCAGAGCATGGTTGAATCAGTTAGCATCCAGCAGCATTTACACTTGGGAAGATCTTTCCCGAATGTTTGTTAGAACGTTTAAAGGAACTTGCAAGCGACCAGCAGGACTGACAGAGCTGCAAACTTGTGTGCAGAAGTCGAATGAGACTTTGAGAGATTACATCCAGAGATGGATCACATTGCATCACACGGTAGAGAATGTATCTGATCACCAGGCAGTTTGTGCCTTCAAGGAAGGCGTTAAGTACAGAGAGCTAAACCTGAAATTTGGTCGAACCAGAGACATGTCTCTGAGTCGAATGATGGAGATAGCTACCAAGTATGCCAATGGTGAAGAAGAGGATCGGCTCCGGAGTGGCAAGCACAAGTCAGTCGCCCACGAAACCAGAGGAGGGAACTCCAGTCGGAAGCAGAAGCGGAAAGCTGAGCCAGCTGCTCCTGGAGAAGCCTTGGCCGTGACTCAAGGAAAGTTTAAAGGGAAGCCTAAAGGGTCTTGGAACCCTAAGAAGGTGAAAGACAAGGAAGGAAATGACGTGATGGATTTGCCGTGCCATGTCCACACGAAAAAAGATGAGGAGGGTAAATTCATTTACCCGAAACATACCACTCGACAGTGTCGGCTCTTGATCCAGCAATTCCAGGTGAAACAGCCCAAAGATAAGGAAAATGAGTCGGACAAAGTTGAGGACAAGGAGGATAGTGATGATGGATATCCCCAGGTCAATTCCACTCTGGTGACTTTTGCTAACGTTGAGAGCAAAAGTCGATTGAAAGTTATCAACCGAGAAGTGAATATGGTTGCTCCGGAGACACCCAATTATCTGAAATGGTCTCAAACCGCCATCACACTCGACTAGTCTGATCACCCGACACACATAGCCACCCCTGGGAGGCAAGCTCTAGTGGTCGACCCAGTCGTCGAAGGCACTCATTTGACTAAAGTTTTGATGGATGGTGGCAGTAGCCTGAACATTATGTACGTAGAGACGTTGAAGGGGATGGGCATTCCGATGTCCAGACTCAGTACCAGCAACATGAGTTTCTATGGAGTCATTCCTGGAAAGAAGGCTGCGTTACTCGGTCAGATTGCTCTTGATGTGGTTTTCGGTGATTCCAAAAATCACCGCAAAGAAAAGTTGACATTTGAAGTTGTGGATTTCCAGAGTGCCTATCACGCTATTTTGGGCAGGCCAGCTTATGCACGTTTTATGGCTCGACCATGTTACGTGTACCTCAAATTGAAGATGCCTGGCCCCAAAGGTGTGATCACCATCACTGGCAATCGGAAGAAGGCGGAAGAGTGCTTTCAGAAAGGCTCAAAGATCGCTGATGCTCAGATGGCAGCGGAAGAGTGGCAGGAATACCAGAAAACCGCAAACCTGAGTGATTTGTTGTGAGTCAAGAAGCCCGCTATAGAATCAGCGTTTCAGTCGTCTGGTGAGACGAAACCGATTCACATTCACCCGACCGACCCCAATGCTGCTCCGACTCATATCTCTACAACGCTCGACTCCAAATAGGAAGAAGCGCTCATCCAGGTCCTCCGTGAGAACTGGGACATCTTCGCATGGAAACCTTCTGACATGCTGGGTGTTCCCAGGGGGCTGGCTGAGCATCGTCTACGAGTCGACTCAAAAGTGAAACCTGTTAAAAAACATCTTCGACGGTCCGCCGTCCAGAAAAGAAAAGCTATTGGCGGGAGGTGGCTCGGCTCTTAGCAGCAGAGTTTATCCGAGAGATTTACCACTCCGAGTGGCTCGCCAATGTTGTCATGGTCCCCAAGAAGGACAAGTCACTTCGCATGTGCATTGACTTCAAACATATCAATCGGGCCTGCCCGAAAGATCATTTTCCTCTCCCCCGCATCGACCAAATAGTTGACTCGACTGCGGGATGTGAGCGCTTGTCTTTCTTAGGCGCTTATTCCGGTTACCATCAGATCCGTCTGTATGGACCCGATGAGATCCAAACAGCTTTCATCACCCCATTCGGGTGCTTCTGTTATGTCACCATGCCATTCGGCATCAAGAATGCCGGAGCCACGTTCATGAGGATGATATCGTGGTCAAGTCACGGAAAGGTTCTGACCTGCTGACTGATCTTGCAGAGACATTTGCCAACCTCAGGAGGTATGATATCAAGCTTAATCCATCAAAGTGCACATTCGGAGTTCCTGGCGGAAAGTGCACATTTGATTCATCTCTCGTCTCGGTGAAAAGGCATTGCCTCTTACCGACTGATGAAGAAGTCACGCAAGTTCGAGTGGACTCCTGAAGCTGATGTAGCGTTTGCAGAGCTAAAAACCCTGCTTTCCACCCAGCCGGTGCTTGCTGCCCCGATCAGCAAAGAGCCTTTGCTGCTCTACATTGCAGCCACAGGACAAGTCGTCAGTACAGTACTTACGGTCGAGCGGGAAGAAGAAGGAAAAGCCTTTAAAGTTCAGTGCCCAGTGTATTATATTTCTGAAGTTTTGACCCGATCAAAGCAAAGATACCCTCATTATCAGAAGCTTGTATATGGGATTTATATGACCACGAAGAAGGTTGCTCATTACTTCTCTGACCATTCCATTACAGTCGTCAGCGACGCTCCATTGTCAGAGATTTTGCACAACAGAGATGCAACTAGTCGAGTGGCAAAATGGGCGATTGAACTCCTTTTCCTAGATATCAGATTTGAGGCAAAGAAAGCCATCAAGTCCCAAGCAATAGCAAATTTCATCGCCGAGTGGACCGAACAGCAACTGCTGACTCAAGTTCACTCAGAGCACTGGACCATGTTCTTTGATGGTTCTAAGATGCTGAATGGATCCGGTGCTGGGGTAGTGTTGGTTTCCCCCCGAGGAGATAAGCTCAGATATGTGCTCCAGATTCACTTTGATTCCTCCAATAACGAAGCAGAATACGAAGCACTTTTGTATGGGTTGCGCATGGCCATTTCACTCGGCGTCCGTTGCCTCATGGTCTATGGCGACTCTGATTTGGTGGTTAACCAAGTGATGAAGGAGTGGGACGTCAGAAGCCCAGCCATGACTGGTTACTGCAATGCAATGAGAAAGCTAGAGAAGAAATTCGAGGGGTTAGAGCTTCATCATATACCCCGACTGAAAAATCAAGCAGCTGACGATTTGGCAAAAATAGGTTCCAAGAGAGAAGCCATTCCCAGTGATGTGTTTTTGGAACACATCTACACGCCATCAGTTCAAGAGGATCCTTTCACCGAAGAAGCCCTGCAGCCTAAAAGTGCCACGGATCTGACTGAAGTTGAGGTCCCACCTGTGGTCGACCTGATCATGGAAGTTTTGGTTATCACTCCCGAATGGACAGTGCCGTACATCGTGTATATCCTAAGGAAAGAACTCCTAGAGAACGAAGAAGAGGCTCGGCAGATCGTCCGTCGATCCAAGGCCTTTACTGTGATAAGGGGATAGTTGTACAGGGAAAGCGCGACTGGAGCCAGTCAGAAATGTATAACGCCAGAAGAAGGTCGGATAATTCTCGACGATATCCACTCGGGGACGTGTGGCCATCATGCGTCCTCTCGGACTATTGTGGCTCAAGCATACCGAGCGGGGTTTTACTGGCCCAGAGCAAATGAAATGACGAAAGAGATAGTCGACAAGTGTGAAGGATGTCAGTTCTATTCCAATATGATGCACAAGCCGGCTCAGCCTTGAAGACCATTCCAATCGTCTGGCCCTTCGCTGTTTGGGGATTAGATATGGTTGGGCCACTGAGAACTGGCAGGAGTAGCTTCACCCATGTACTGGTGGCAGTCGACAAGTTCACTAAGTGGATCGAAGCCAAGCCTATCAAGAATCTTGATGCTGGCACTGCTATCAGCTTCATCAGAGAGTTGATATTCAGATATGGAGTTCCACATAGCATCATCACTGATAATGGGTCAAACTTCGATTCCGACCAATTCAAAGCCTTTTGCGCTTCTCAAGGCACGCGAGTCGACTACGCTTCTGTCGCTCACCACTAGTCGAATGGACAAGCAGAAAGAGCAAATGACCTAATTCTCAAAGGACTGAAACCCCGATTGATGCGTGATCTTAAACACGCGGCACGCGCATGGGTCGACGAACTTCCATCAGTTATTTGGGGATTGAGGACTACTCCTAATCGGCCGACTGCGCGAACTCCATTCTTTCTGGTCTATGGAGCCGAAGCAGTTCTGCCGAGTGACCTGCTTCACAATGCACCCCGAGTCGAGCTCTACTCTGAAGATGAAGCAGAACAAGCCCGACAGGACACAGTCGACCTTTTAGAAGAAGAAAGAGAGATGGACATGATCCGATCGACCATCTATCAACAAGACTTGCGTCGATTCCATTCCAGAAACGTGAAGAGTCGAGCCTTCCAAGAAGGAGACTTGGTCCTCCGAGTGAATCAATAGAAGCCACATAAACTCGCCCCTACTTGGGAAGGCCCCTTCATCGTCACCAAAGTTCTCCACAATGGAGCATACCATCTTTACAATGTCGGTCGCCAGATTGATGAGCCACGAGCTTGGAATGCGGAGCTGCTCTGCCCCTTTTACACTTAAGTAATCACTCGGGTGAGATGTAATAAAAAGTACTCCTGTAGTTTGTTTATCAAAGGCAAAAGTGTTATAATTTTCCCATTGATTGTTGTTGCTTTTGTTTATGTGAGAAATCCCCCAGTGGGTGGCTTAGCTGCGAATCCGTTTCGCCTAAGTTTGTAAAAAAAATTCCTACCGAGTGACGAGCAAGCCTCTCACTCGGGGGCTTAGCTGCGAATCCGTTTCGCCTAAATATTTGAAAATCCTACCGAGTGGATAGCAAACCTCCCACTCGGGGGCTTAGCTGCAGTTCCAGTACTCGCCTAAGTATTTGAAATCCTACCGAGTGGAGAACAAACCTCTCACTCGGGGGCTTAGCTGCAGTCCAGTACTCGCCTAAGTATTTGAAAATCCTACCGAGTGGAGAGCAAACCTCCCACTCTGGGGCTTAGCTGCAGTCCAGTACTCACCTAAGTATTTGAAATCCTACCGAGTGGAGAGCAAACCTCCCATTCAGGGGCTTAGCTGCAGTCCATTACTTGCCTAAGTATTTGAAAATCCTACCGAGTGGAGAGCAAACCTCCCACTCGGGGGGCTTAGCTACAGTTGAGTACTCGCCTAAGTATTTGAATATCCTACCAAGTGGAGGCAAGCCTCTCACTCGGGGGCTTAGCTGCAGTCCAGTACTCGCCTAGGTATTTGAAAATCCTACCGAGTGGAGAGCAAACCTCCCACTCGGGGGCTTAGCTGCAGTCCAGTACTCGCCTAAGTATTTGAAAATCCTACCGAGTGGAGAGAAAACCTCCCACTCGGGGGCTTAGATGCAGTCCAGTACTCGCCTAATTATTTGAAAATCCTACCGAGTGGAGAGCAAACCTCCCACTCGGGGTCTTAGCTGCAGTCTAGTACTCCCCTAAGTATGAAATCCATTCCGATCCGCAAGGACGACGAGGTGCAGGTCAACTGCTACCTTCTCCTTCGGAGCTACGCCACAAATACAATGTGTGCTCTGCAAGGACGATGAGGCACAGGTCGACTGCTACCTTCTCCTTCGGAGCTACTCCACAAATACAATGTGCGCTCTGCAAGGACGACGAGGTGCAGGTCGACTACTACCTTCTCCTTCGGAGCTATGCCACAAATACAACGTGCGCTCCATCCCGATCCGCAAGGACGCAGGTCGACAACGATCTGTGCTCCATCCTTACCTGCAAGAGCAATGAAGAGCAGGTCGACTGGATCCTCCCCCTCAGGGCCGCGTCTCAAGTGCTAAAGTGAATTCCGAGTGAAGAACAAAGTTCGCTCGAAGGCAAATGCAAGCATATTCAATGATAAGCCAAGTTCAGATAACATCCTACGGATTCAGAAGTGCTCAGGCAACAAGCCTGTTAAAGTTTATCGGTTACAAAACCACTCAGCATTCTGAGGCAAATTTAAGGTGAAGCACAACAGTTTTTCTTACTCCTCAGGTGGAGGACTGGAAGGCGCGACAAACTGGTCCAGGTCGATTCCATCAGCAATCCGAGTGGCAGCAGCAATGAAGGTCTCCATGAAAGATTGGAAGTCATGCTTCTTGGTATTGGCCACTTTGAGGGACGCTAGCTTGTCCTCTCACGCATCTTTGCAGTGAACACGAACTAGGGACAGAACAACATCAGCACCACACCTGGCAGAAGACTTCTTCCATTCTTGCACTCGACCTGGAACTTCATTCAGTCGAGTCATTAGAGACTCGAGGTCATTTTGAAGCGTCTCTCTTGGCCAGAGTGTCGTGTCGATTCGCGATGCCGCAACCTTCAGTCGAGCAAGGTAGTCGACCACACCAGCAACGCGAGACTCCAGTCGGAGCACGTTCATGGTAGCTTCATCCTTCACGAGAGAGTTAATGGGGTCCAAGCCTGTCTCCACTCGACTGGTCTCCTCCTCAAAGTTTTGGCAGAATTCTATGAACACAATTCAAAGGTGAACCAGCAGTTTTACGATAAGTCGATGATTACAAATCAGTCGGGTAAGAGAGATTACCCTCAAGCATGATGAATAGCTTCTTGGCGAGCCCTCCCAGATAAGCCTCCAGATCATTCTTCTTCCCCACCAGCTCACCAGCCTTGTCATTCAGAGCTATCTTGTCATTCTTCAGACGGCTGACTTCCTTGTTGGCTGCGTCGAGAGCAACCTTCAGATTGGCGTTCTCCTCTTCAAGTTTACCGACTGAAGCTAGTTTTTCTTCCGCAAGCTTCGTTTTGTCCAAAGCTGCCTTCTATGCCTCGACAAGGTCATGGTCCTTCTTCTTCAGAGCCTCCTTCAGTTTATCTGCAAAATGACAATGAGATCAGAATCAGGAATGGGCAGAAAGATACAAACAGTTGTCAAGTTCTCACCAATCATACATTTTGCCTCGTCCTTCACCTTCTGAAAGTTCTCCTGAACAAGCTTCAAGTCAAGGTCGAGCTGGATATGTTTGTTTTCCAACTCAGTATAGCCAGCCACAAGTTTGCAAGATTTCTGCGAAGGATCAGTCGACAGACATCAAAGATAGGTTGCTTCCGAGTGACTTAGAGAAAAATCATAGCATTTCTAAGACTACAGCCGAATCAAAATATTCAACAGTAGTCTCGGGGACTACACCCAGTGGGTGCACTCAGCGTACCCCCACTGGTTCTACCGACTCGGTCCGACCAGTCGGCCGAAAGAGACAAAGAGGTTATGATCCTAAAACTATAGCTCTATAGCTAACTGCCAGCAGTTAGTCTTGGTCTCATCATGATCTACCAAAAAAAACAGGTTCTTCAGACTACAGTCGACTGCCAGCAGTCCACCATAGTCTCGGGGACTACACCTAGTGGGTGCACTCAACGTGCCCCCACCGGTTCCAAAATTCCATTTGACATGGTCCGACCATACCGAGTGAAGAAGTTAGAGTGAAGAAATTCAAAATACAAGACTACAGTCGACTACCAACAGTCCACCATAGTCCCAGGGACTACACCCAGTGGGTGCACTTAGCGTGCCCCAACCGATTCAAATATTCAATCGACACACCCAGTGGGTGTACAGATGCAAAGATCTTCGGAAAGAAAGTCTTCAGATAGCATATCCTAACAGAACAAGCGGTGACCAACTAACCTGGACGTTGCTCTGAAGGGCTGAGCTAGCATCATAGGCTGCTTGGCTGGCTTCCCGGATCGCCTTCACCTGCTCCATCATGATCCCCGCCTGGCGTATAGCCTCCTTAGCAGCACCCGCTTGGTCCTCTGGGACGTGGTGTGTGGCGAAAAGGGAGGGCGGATCAGTAGTCGACGTTGAAGGCCGGACACTCGTCAGCGGCACAGCAAAGGACACGGAATGCCAAGTGACATCGTCATCCCCTTGAACCGATGCCTCAGACGCTAATGCAGTCTGAGTGGTCTTGCCAGCCGGCGCCTTTTTATTCCTCCTTGCCCTCAAGGGCACCTCGTCGTCATCATCCGGGAGATCAATGACATGGGGAGGAGCTACAGGAAAAATCCAAAGTTGAAATCGAAATCCAATCGACCAAAAGTAAAACCCTCAAAGAGTGTACCAAGGTTGGAGGTGGCAGCGTCTTCCATTTCCTGGTCTTCATTCTTGGCGGAGGTCTCGGAGGTAGCAGCACTGCGGATTTCAGAAACCAGTCGGTTAGTCAATGAGTCGACCAGGAGTTCGTCCATGCTAAACGAGAAAACGTAAGTTCTGATGTTACCCGGAGATAGTGGGAATGGCTATTCTCATCTTGGGCAAGGCCTTCGCCGTCTTTGATGGCGCCGCTCGTGGATGCTTCGGCGCTTTCTCAGTCGGCGCCGGAGAAGCCGCTCGAGGGCGCTTTGTCAACTGCCCAACGGACGCGATCGCTTTGCCACGCTCACTCACGGAGTCGTGGATGAGCTTGGATCGCCTTTCCGTGCAAGGAGGATCGACTTCCTCCTCCTCCTCCTCTTCGCTAGATCCGTCGTCATCCTCTTCCCCACCACCATCAGATTGCCACTCCTCCTCACTTTCACCTCCGCTCGCCTCTCCCTCCTCGGCCTGTTCTTGCGCCCCATTGGGCGTCAAGTACATCTCAGTCATGGCCTAGAAGACAACAAACAAAACAAAAGTCAGTCGACTGATTTCAAGCAAACAGAATGAAGAAAGCAGGATCACAGTCGGAAATGCAGAATTGTACCTTGTCCACTTCGTATGACTGGTCAAGTGGAGGAATCCCCCTGGCTCCTCGAGGGTTGTCTTTGTTCCCTGTGATGCTCGCCAGCCACCACTCCAGCGTGGCATCGTCAATCTCCTCCGGGTGGATCCGAGTGGTGTCCTCAGTGCCAGAATACAACCACATCGGATGGTCTCGAGCTTGAAGCGGCTGGATTCGTTGTCGGAGGAAGACCTCCAAGAGGTCCATGCCGGACACCCCATCACGGATAAGCTGGACGACACGCTCGACCAGCACCTTAAATTGCACCTTCTCTTCTGGGACCACCTTCAAAGAGGAAGGTTTCCTCACTCGTTCCATGGAAAAAGGAGGGAGCCCAGTCGACTGCCCAGGCGTCGGCTGGTCTCTGCGGTAGAACCAGGTCGACTGCCATCCATGGACCGAGTCGGGTAGGATCATGGTCGGAAAGGAGCTTTTTCCTCTCAAATGAACCCCAAGACCCCCACACATCTGAATCACTTGTGTTCTCTCATCACTCGGATTGGCCTTTTTCACCGTCTGGGAGCGACAGGTGAAGATCTGCTTGAAAATACCCCAATGAGGTCGACAACCCAAGAAATTCTCGCACAAAGACACGGAAGTAGCGAGGTACACGATGGTGTTGGGTGTGAAGTGGTGGAGTTGCGCCCCAAAGAAATTCAGAAATCCCTGAAAGAAAGGGTGAGGCGGCAACGAAAATCCGCGGTCGACATGGGTGGCCAAGAGAACACACTCACCCTCCTGAGGCTGCGGCTCGAATTCCTTCCCCGGGAGCCGTGCCGATCCATGGGGGATCAGTCCTTCATCGGCCACGTCGTCAAAATCTTCTTGATGAATCGTCGAGCGGATCCAGTCGCCCTGGATCCAGCCCTGCGGCAGGCCGGCCCTCGATGAAGACCCGCCTCGACTGGTCGCCCTGCCCTTCGCCTTTGCCGTCGCCTTCTTCGCCCTCTCCAGGGCCGCCGTCTTCTCTTTCACCATCGCCCCCGGTGAGACGCGCGTGGGCGGCGGCACTGACACGGAGGCGAACGCGACGGATAAATCTGGAGAAGAGAGGAGGAAATGAGAACACACTGTTCAAAAAACCCTCGTCCGACACCTTATATGAGGTTACTTCCGAGTGACTGACTTGTAGGCCCGGGCGATCCTGTCAAATCCCGCAACAGTCGCGCGCGCGATACATGGCATAAAAGGTGGCGCGGAGATCGAGGCATCCCTGCCTTATCCCCGTCCGATTACCGTGGCCTCCTCCGCCCCGCGCGCTTCCCGAAATTCGAATCCCGCTAAATCCGCGGGTTGCAGAACAACTCGTCAGACGAAAGATCTCCTTCGCTCTGTCGCTCGGAGCTCTCCAAGTAAAAACTTCACTCGACGGATACAAAGAATGGATCAAGGCGACTGAAAAAGAAGTTGGTGCCGTCACCTAAAGTTCATTGATCCAGAACAAGATATACTCATAGCACGAGAAATGGGTCGGAAGAGTTCTCAACTCCTTCCCCACTGAAACCTCGATCCATTCGGGGGCTAATGATGAAGCTATGTACCTAGGGTAGGGCCATGGACCTGTCCAAACTACCCTACCCAAGGACATCTCTAGAAGAAACCACCTGTCAATCGACCCAGAAGTGTTCCAGTTGACTGACTCGAAGACACTCGACAATCAAGCCAACCACTCGACCATGAAGCCAACCACTCGACAGCCAGGAGATCAAAAGTCACTCTGCACGCAAATGGTCGGTCATTAAGTAGCTTTTATGGTCATCATAGCACTTTATGTGTAGCGTTACCAGTAACGCCCAATCTTAATGTATCTTAAACCCTGCATAACTGAGAGCTGGAGGGGTCTGGCGGACTTTCACTAGTAGAAAAGGGGGCATCAGTCCCGGTTCGTAAGGGCCTTTAGTCCCGGTTCTTGAATCGGGACTAAAGGGTCGTTACTAATGCCTCCCCCCTTTAGTCCCGGTTCAAACTGGAACCGGGACTAAAGGTCGCGGCCACGTGGAGCTCTACCTTTAGTCCCGGTTGGTAACACCAACCGGGACTAAAGGAAATTTTATGATTTTTTTTTATTTTTTTTAATTTTTTTATTTCAAATTTCTGAATTATTTTAACCTCTAATCTCTAATCACCACCCCTCATCACTGCTCAATTTATCCTCTAATCTCTAATCACCCCTCATCATTCCTAATCATCTAACTTCCCGAACGGTCACCCATCCTCCCACTCCCCCAGCCTGAGCACGCTTAACTTTCGGGTTCTATTCTCCCTCATTTCCAAGCCTGCACTTGTTGTTTTGCTGACAATAGTAAGATGTCAATCCTATTAACCCTCAGGAATTTTGCATGAGCATTTTACTGTTTGAGTTTGAAACTATTGTTTTAAAAAACAATAATTATTTAGTAACACTAATATTTCTTGAATAATTAGTTTGACCATTGTTTGACCACAGTTTGACCACAATTTGACCAGATTTGACCAAAATTCAAAATAACTGAAATAATTATTTAGTAACACTAATATTCTAGAATAATTAGTTTGACCATTGTTTGACCACAGTTTGAATTTTTTTTGATTTTTTGCACTCTAGATCTTAAAAGCCCCGTAACTTTTTTTCTGTTAGGTTTTTGAGGATTCTAAAAATGTTTAACGGGGTTCCCCGATTAAATTTGGATGTAACTTTTCGAGAAGATGATTTTTCATATAAAAAACTTTTCCATCCGAGTCAGTATGCAAAAGTTATGCCCATTTTACTAAATTCTAGATAGATTTTGCAAATAAAGTCAAAATTCACATTTGCAAATTTTCCCAACAACTAGACCACATATCACATGGGAAACTTATTTTTTTTTTTTTGACATTTTCATCATTTTCTTTTATTTTTTTTAAAACTGAAAAGGCGATCCACAGGGGGGGGGGGGAGTTTGAAAATGTGACCTTTAGGACCGGTTCGTGCCATGAACCGGTACTAATGCCTCAAACCCCATTAGTACCGGTTGGTGGCTCGAACCGGGACTAAAGGTCTAACCTTTAGTCCCGGTTGTTGCCATGAACCGGTACTAATGGGCATCGCACCCTTTAGTCCCGGTTCGTGGCACCAACCGGGACAAAAAGGTCCAGACGAACCGGGACAAATGGCCCATGTGGCCCCTGGGAGCACGAACCGGGACTAATGCCCCCATTAGTCCCGGTTCTAGACTGAACCGGGACTAATGGGCTAACCCGGGGTGGACCAAAGCCCTCTTTTCTACTAGTGTCTATATAATCCACCCCCCCTCAGTGTAAAGGGTTCGCACCCCTGTAACTCATACGCATATAATTCAGTCGACCGCCTCCGGGCTCCGAGACGTAGGGTTGTTACTTCCTCCGAGAAGGGCCTGAACTCATAAATCCCTTGCGTATACAACTACTCCATAGCTAGGATCTTGCCTCTCCATACCTACCCCCCTACACTACTGTCAGACTTAGAACCACGACAACACCCTTGAGCACATCTCCATGCCACGACGTTTCCTCTCCTCCCCCTCGCATCCCTCTTCCTCTCTGTAGTGCTTAGCGAAGCTCTGCTTAGATTCCGCCACCACCACCGCCACCACGCCGTCGTGCTTGCGGTGGACTCGAGCTACTACTTCACCATCGCTCACTGGATCGAGGAGGTGAAGGCATCATCAAGCCGTATGTGTGTTGAACATAGAGGTGCTGTCCGTTCGGCACTTGGATCGGGAGTTCACGGGACGAATCGTGATTGGATCGCGAAGACGTTCGACTACAGCGACTGCATTTCTTAACGCTTCCGCTTAGCAATCTACAAGGGTATGTAGATCTAATCTCTCCTCCCATAGATGGTCATCTCCTAGATTGGATCTTGGTGAGCGTAGGAAAATTTTCTTTCCCATGTAACGTTTCCAACAACACCATGATTATGGTGGAGGGACCAGACATGGACATAGTTAACCTTAAGTTCCTACTTCTATGCTTTGAGACTATGTCGGGACTTAAGATTAATTTTGACAAGAGCGAGGTAGTGGTCCTAGGATACTCTGCAGAAGATCAACAGAGGATTGCGGAAACCTTAGCTGTAAACTTGCGGCCTGCCCCATAGCTTATCTGGGGATGCTGATGTCGGACTCCAGGATCTTGATGACGGAGTTCGACCCACTCATTGGACGAGTAGCATCCCATGCGGAACTGCGGTGTGGACGGTTCACTTCTAAAGAAAGCAAAACTATCCTCATCGGCTCCAACCTTGCTAGCCTCCCCATGTATATGATGGGGATGTATATCCTGCCGGAGGGTGTTCATGCTTCCTTCGATAAGGAGCTGGGAAGGTTCTTCTCGCAAGCTGGCGATGGCCACCCAAAGTACCAGATGGTCAAGTGGGCAGACATTTGTCTACCTAAGGATCGGGGTGGGCTAGGCATCACGGCGTCTCGACGCATGAACGTCGCCCTCATGCTATGCTGGGTCTGGTGGATCTTGCGTAAAGAGGGTTGTCTGTGGCTGCATCTTATCCTAGCCAAATACCTACGGGGTGCGGCTCTCTTGGCGTGCTCCCGCCCAGATGGCTCCCAGATCTGGAAATCCATCCAGAAGATTAAGAACGAGATTCGCCTCGGGGCTACCTTTACAGTTGGCAATGTGAATGGTACTCAGTTCTGGCTCGACCCTTGGACGGGCAATGAGCCATTGCGTACCCAATCCCCTAGATTATTTGCGATCCGTACTGACCCATCTATCCTAGTGTTCGCGGCTTGTCTAGATGGCATGTGGAACATCGCATTCCGACGGTCATTTGGCCATGAGGAGGCTCTCGAATGGGATAGGTTGGGAGACGTCATCTTGGCGGAACGATCTCAGTCCCCGGACAGTGTCTTCTGGAGTCTCTCTCCTTTGGGAGAGTTCTCCGTTAGTTTGGCATATTAGGCGCTTTGCCGCATGTCAGCCGTATAGTGGATTTCCCCTCTGTGGAAGGCTCCTGTGCCCCTGAAAATAAAGATATTCCTATTGCAGTTGCTTCGGGACCGCTTGCCCTCGGGGACAGAGGTCTGCAAGCACAACGGCCCGGGCAACGGCATTTTCCCTCTCTGTAGTGTCCTGGAGACAGGCTCTCACATCTTGTTTTCTTGCACGGCGGCAAGGGCGTTGTGGAGCTTTGTGCGGGACACACTCGGGCCCGACTGGGAGGCCGGAGACCTGGCGGAATTCCTACAGGCCAGGGCGACCCAGACTGGGCACAAGCGCCACCTATTCTGGCTTATATTTGTTGGGGAATGTAGCAGAAATTCAAAATTTTCCTGCGTGTCACCAAGATCTATCTATGGAGAAACCAACAACGTGGGGAAGGAGAGTGCATCTACATACTCTTGTAGATCTCTAAGCGGAAGCGTTCAAGAGAACGGGGTTGAAGGAGTCGTACTCGTCGTGATCCAAATCACCGGAGATCCTAGTGCCGAACGGACGGCACCTCCGCGTTCAACACACGTACAGCCCGATGACATCTCCCATGCCTTGATCCAGCAAGGAGAGAGGGAGAGGTTGAGGAAGACTCCGTCCAGCAGCAGCACAACGGCATGGTGGTGATGGAGGAGCGTGGCAATCCTGCAGGGCTTCGCCAAGCACCGCGGGAGAGGAGAAGGGAGAGAGGTAGGGCTGCGCCAGGGAGAGGTCAAACTCATTTGTTGGCAGCCCCAAAACCCTCAAGTATATATAGGGGGAAAGGGAGGGCTGCGCCCCCACCTAGGGTTCCACCCCTAGGGGCGGCGGCCAGCCCAAACCCATCTAGGGTGCGGCCAAGGGGTGGGCCGTTCCTATATCTCTATATTTTTGCAAGAGGCCATGTTATTTTGGTATGCAAGGGCAGGCCTGTCAGTTGTTCCGTATGTAGATTTGTTCCCTTCTTGTTGGTGCACTATTCTCGAGTTTTTTGTGTGTTTCTTTCTTGCGGCCAGCTTGACCATTGTCAGTTTGTCCATATGTAGATTTTTTCCCTTCTTGTTGGTGCACTATTCTCGGGTTTTTGTGTGTGTTTCTTTCTTGCGGCCAGCTTGACCATTTACTCTGGAAGGAGTTACTCAACTAAAAAAGAGCGAACAAGTTGAGATTCTTTTGTCTTGTCTATATTGTTCCTACAATGTTGTTTGGGTTGATTTTCTTGCTTTTTTGTAGTTTGCGGAGAGAGTTAAGTAGTAGGGTACCTGTCTATGGTGGCGACCGCATGCTCTGCAGCCGAGTGTAGTTAATTTGATGGTTCATGTTACAAGAAAAATCATTCCTCTGTTTGTAGGTTTCAGGTTCCTTTTGTTGTGAGGTGCTCCATGGCCCTTTGCTTGGTTGCTCTGTGGTGAGGCAACAGAGATAATTAGCAGTCTTGTATACTAACCAGGAGAACATCCATTTCATGATTTTGGGTATTGGGTTCTCTTTGCTAAACCAGCTGCAGCTAGATGGGAGAAGTAGTAAGTAATATCAGGTGCATGATTTCTATCAGTCTGTATTCTAATGACTACTGATATCCCCTTTCCTGTAGTGTGGCACTGAATCAATAGTTATTTTTGCACAATCATGTGTCATGTTCCTTTATGAATCATATAATATCAAGAGACAACTTATGGAACTGTTCAGATTTTTATGGCAGCCCTAACTTCACTAGGTAATAACTTTATTTGGTCTTTATCCAACTGGTTTTTATCATATCAAATTACTGCAGAGTGTACTGATTTTTTTGTCACCTAGCAACGGTGCCTTTCAGTTCAACTAGCAGTTTAAACCTCCGAAGGTTTAAGGTGAACAATGAGATATTTTTGGGTTTGTTTGAACTGTTGTGTCTATCCACTTGAGTGCCTCCATATGTGGTTCTCCTGTTGCATTAGTTATATTTTTATTTTTGATCATCTTGCTCAAGACTAAAGTTTCACTACATGAAAAATGACTACTTTATTTTATACCATGTTATCCTCTTTCTCTTCCCCATAGGACAGCATCTCGCCGCGTTCTCGATCTGGCGCCGCCACATATCGTGATTCTGGATCGGCGCAGGTTGTCGCCATGAGAGAGCCTGGCTGGTGTGGTCTTCATGCTGGGTGTGGAGAAGCACAGGAGGATGAGTAGGACGGGCACGGGGAAGGAGCAGCCAGGCCGGAGCTCCGGCGTTGCTCTCATCATGGTCGAATGGAGCCGGCTATCACTATGGGCTGCTGCTCGCCGGTCGTCGTTCCCCAATCTCAGTTGCTCATCTTCGGCTTCACCATCTTCCTCCCCTGATCGTGCATTTATTTTAGATCATATAATTATGCTATATCATATATGTTGTTTAGTTCAGACTTGTGCATGTGCATGCATTGGCATTGATTTAGACAGAGATATTGCATGATTTGTACATAGGAGTACGGATGATCTAGGAATAAATGTTTGAATACACTTAGTAGTGAGATTTAGGTAGAGGTTACCTGCACTGTTCTGTTTTATGTAGATTCTAAGCTGCAAAATCATACATGGTCCTGTCAGTAATTTGTTTGAGTAGTGAGTTTACGCATTTTCCCTTGGAATGTTTGTATGTGTGATCACTTGCTTTTAGGTTCCCAGTGGTATATCATGAGAAGTTTTTTACTTTGCACCGGGTGATCAACTACATATTTAGACGAATACACTATTCAAGACCAGGAACATTAAGATTTCTAATGTTGGTTTCCTCTTTCAAGATTGCGGTTTTCATAAGCCTTAGATAGCTAAGGTATTGTTCTCTCATCTCCTATATGGTGTCTAAGAAATACTAATGTAGACAATTCAAATTTTTAAAATACCTTCTGGCCAATTATGTGGGGAAGGTGCAGCAAGCCGGCCCTCGCGTTGCAGTAGAGTGGAGCTGGCAATTTTATGATCGGTCTCTAAATATTTCAACTTGCACAGTTTGAATTAGCTTCACATGGTATATAGTTTGAACATATGTATTCCTTAATTTTTCATATCAAAGGTTTAGAATTATTACCCTCAGTGCTAAAACTTGAAGTTACTAACAAATGCAAACGTTTTTGTTACAAAAGGTTTAGAATCATTAGCCTTGATGCTTGAATTTGGACCTTTCACCTTACTTGGGTAACATAGAGCCTAATGGCATATTGTCCAAATACACGTTCAAAACACTTTGGGTTTGACATGTTCTTTGTCCTTGATCAAACATAAAATTACTAAGAAAGGCAAATATTTCTCAACACGAACATGGTTTCAAATGGGTCTCTGCGCCATTTGGCGCACCGGGTCATCTAGTTATGATAAATGACAAACCAACACAGCATACAACAGAGATCTTAAGCCATGTTTGCATAATAGGACTTTCTTTCCCCAGTTACCTTTCTTCTTTTGAAGAGAACAAAAGTGTCTGCATGTAGTTTCCTGTCACACTTGTTAAAAGAATCCAAGGATACTTCAACAGCATCCGACCAATATGTTCTTGTTCAAAGCCAGCCTAGCATTTTTCTGAAATAGGACAATATTACAATACTTACTTACTGTCTAGAGAAAAATGGTATTGCAGGTTCTAAAAGCGTTCACAAACATAAGGGTTCAATTGAGAATCATGTTCTTTAGTATCATGAATCCTTGGCTTGGTATCATTTTTCAACATCAGAAAGCATAATGGGAGGAAATGAGAGCAGAACTGATGCAATCATTAGCTTGGAAATTCCAACGTGCTTAAGGAAATCAATTAATGGCTTACCGAAAAAGGCTTTCGCCTGCTTTATAAATAAAGCAAACCACCTAGAGCAACACATACAAGGACTAGTTCAGCACACACACACACACCCAAGTCTCACAGGAAGAAGTACACAGGTTCTGCTGAGGGCACAGCTCAACAAGCCCTAACAAAAAGAAATCAGGACGGCCCAGAGTCAATTAATGGCTTAAGATGACTCTCCTCTGAGAAGAGAAGAAGCATTGGAAATGATTCGACGAGATAAGGAAATGACACATCCCCCTGTGCCAACATCTCAGACCACCATGTCCGGCCTCTATCTGCAGTTACATGGTTCGAGAAACCTAAATTTCAAGACATTTAATAACACCATGAAACTTCCACGAGTGAAATTCTTTTGCGAATGGGAAACAATAACTGTGACTGTGAAACTTACTTTTTCGAAAAATGACAGTGTACATTGGAGTGCCTCATCTGCAGGTACTGAGAAGTGCATATGCTCAGCATTCCGTCTGATTAGAGTTTCAGAACCACTGCCTGAACATAGCATTTCCTTCAAGAGCTTAACCCATACATGAACAAACCGCAAGTAATGAATGCTGCAATCTACTGCAAAACATAAGATAGCTGTATCTAGCAGTACCACATTTGCCAGAAAGAACAGATCTAGAACAGTCATAATCCATTCTATCATAATATCAGATGTGCGATACCACCGTTTACTAGTGCTTATGAAAATTTGCTACAGATTTTCCAATTTTGACTAGCAGGTAAAGGTTCCACTAATAGTTTGGAACTTTACGAAAAAGAAGACTGAGGCAATGGTTGTTTGGTGGCACCGGGTGGTGTTGTGTGGTCGCCAGCGAGCACCCCTTCCACCTATGTTCTCTACTTTTTTGTTAGCCGCAGGCCGCAAATATAGCGCAAACTCTAAACTCTGTTCTGTTATACTGAGTATCTCTTAGTCACTGGTCAGTGCCTTATATTATGTTTTAGTGCTAGAACATGACACAGTAGCTTGTTTTCTGGCATTCCATTAAATCAGATCAGGACTAAAATATATAGCAAATCCTCGAGTAGAATGCCTGTCATCAAGAGCATAAGTAAAGAGCATGGGTATAGAAATAACCGGAATTCCGAAGTTCATTCCTTGTTAAGGGAAGTACGTCTTCATTGGAGGAGTGTTGAGGCCACACAAGGTCTCCCAAGCGCAACAAATTAAAGGCTCACCCTATTCTCTCGAGTGCGCACCACAAAGACGGGCACCCGATCCACTATGCAGTGGCCTTAAAGGCGGCAACCGAAACGTTTACATAAGCTTGGGGCAATCTCCACAACTTAATTGGAGGCTACCAAGTAATTCCACAAATGCCACAAAGCTGCAAACCAACAAACCGTCTAGGCTTTGAAGGACCCAAGAGTAAAAGGTTCCTCACCTTTCACCAATCGAATCCTCACCAAGAACTCAAAACTGTGCACCAAATGCAATGGCAAGAACACAAGAAGTGCTCAAGTCCTTCTCTCCCAAATTCCACCAAAGCTACAAAAGCTTATGGAGGAATACGAGAGGAAGAACAAAGAGGAGAACACCAAATTACTCCAAGATCTAGATCCAATAGGTTTCTTTTTGTTATTCTATATTCTGGTTTTTATTCTACATTTTTTATAACTCAACAACGTTTTTCAAATAAAAATTTAACATTTTTAATACATAATCAACATTTTTACATACACATTTAGAAAAATCAAATGCTTGATTAACATTTTTCAAATACAAGATTAAGATTTATTTTATACATGGTCAACATTTTCCCTATAAACACTTTTAGCATTTTTCAAATGCTTGATTAACATTTTTTTCAAATATAATATTAACATTTTTCTAAAATATGGTCAACTTCTATGAACATTTAACATTTTTAAAATGCTTTATAAAAAAAATCAAATGCAATATGAACAATTTTTTGAATGCACGATCAATATTTTTTCTGTACACATTTAACAATTTCCAAATGCTTGATTAACATTTTTTAAATATTTTTTCAACATTTTGAAATACTTGATTAATATTTTCATATACGTGATCAAAATATTTCATCATTTTTAAATACATGGTCAACATTTTTCTATACACATTCAACATTTTTCAAATGCTTGATTAACATTTTTCAAGTACTTTTTTTAACATATTTTAAATTTATGGTCAACCTTTTTCACATCCATTTTATGTTTTTTGTATACATGGTCAGCATTTTTTTCTATACACATATAATAATTTTTCAACTGCATGATTAATATTTTTTAAAATATTATGAAAAGTGTATTTTGTAATATATATGTTTAGAATTTTTGAAAGCGTAAACAAAGTAAAAAATAGAAATAAAAAATGAAAAACAAAAGGTCAAACAAAAAAAAAGGCAATGGCCTCGGCGAGCTGGGCCGACCCATTTAGGCCGAGAGCTGACTCTGTCTCGCCTGCAACGAGACATAAATGCGTGCAAGAAACCAATCAAGGAGTACTCCTTCGGAGCCCCGACAAGAGTCATTTGGGTGGGTTGGGAGCGCGCCACTTGGCATGCCCTCAGCTACCTCCACGTGTCGTGCTCTGGACGCTCTCTCCGGATTTTTTTTCTATTTTTCTGTATGTGTTTTCATTTTTTCCCTCTTCTGCAAAAGGCACGATGTTGGTGTGAAACGACAGACCTCGAGGTAGGGGGTCCCGAGTTGTGGATCGTGGATCGATGATAACAAGAATGAGGGAGACGATCTTTACCCAGGTTCGGGCCCTCTTGATGGAGGTAAAACTCTACGTCATGCTCTTGTTATATTTATGGAGATGTATCAAGCACAGAGTTGATCTACCTCGAGATCGTAAGCTACGTTCTACCCCTAGGGTTAGGTGAATGTAATTGCGATGCGGTCCCCTCTACGTGTCGAACCCCTTGGCTTATATACTCACCAGGTACGACATCTAGGGTTACATGGTCGGTATCCGGAGGATCGCATGGAGGCGTCTGGGGATATCTTGGAGTATACATCATGTCTTCGGCAGTATGGTCTTGATCTCATCTAGGCATACAACTTCCGAAGTCTTCCTTAATGAGAATGTGAGCCCATTAGCCTAGCCCAAAGACTACGGGCCGACTAGGTCAGTACCCCCTAGTCCAGGACACCGTAGGTAGCCCTCGAACTAGTCTTCCATGCTGAAGACGACCTCCTTGAATTAAGTAACCTTGGATCCGAAGTCCTTGAATTGATAGATGAGTTCCCCTTTATTGGCAATCCGAGGTTCCTTCTCCGTTAAGAGGTTCTGTTGACCTCCTTCCTCTGGAGTAGCATTCCTTGGCCATGGCTTAGCCAAGCTCATCTAGCGCCCGAATACTTAGCCTCAAAGGCTGGCCGCATAGGTGTGAACAATGTGAAGGAAGTATGCCCTAGAGCCAATAATAAAGTTGTTATTTATATTTCCTTATATCATGATAAATGTTTATTATTCATGCTAGAATTGTATTAACCATAAACTTAGTACATGTGTGAATACATAGACAAAACATAGTGTCCCTAGTATGCCTTTACTTAACTAGCTCGTTGATCAAAGATGGTTATGTTTCCTAACCATAGACATGTGTTGTCATTTGATAAACAGGATCACATCATTAGGAGAATGATGTGATGGACAAGACCCATCTGTTAGCTTAGCATTATGATCGTTATAGTTTCATTGCTACTGCTTTCTTCATGAGTTATACATGTTCCTCAGACTATGAGATTATGCAACTCCCGAATACCGGAGGAACACCTTATGTGCTATCAAACGTCACAACATAATTGGGTGATTATAAAGATGCTCTACATGTGTCTCCGAAGGTGTTTGTTGGGTTGGCATAGATCGAGATTAGGATTTGTCACTCCGTGTATCGGAGAAGTATCTCTGGGCCCTCTCGATAATGCTCATCACTTTAAGCCTTGCAAGCAATGTGACTAATGAGTTAGTTGTGGTATGAAGCATTACGGAATGAGTAAAGAGACTTGTCGGTAACGAGATTGAACTAGGTATGATGATACCGACGATCGAATCTCGGGCAAGTAACATGCCGATGACAAAGGGAACAACGTATGTTGCTATGTGGTTTGACCGATAAAGATCTTCGTAGAATATGTAGGAGCCAATATGAGCATCCAGGTTCCGCTATTGGTTATCGATCGGACATGTGTCTCGATCATGTCTACATAGTTCTCGAACCCGTAGGTTCCGCACGCTTAACATTCGATGACGATTTGTATTATGAGTTATGTGTTTGATGACCAAAGTTTGTTTGGAGTCTCGGATGAGATCACGAACATGACGAGGAGTATCGAAATGGTCGAGACATAAAGATTGATATATTGGAAGGCTATATTCGGACATCGGAATGGTTCCGAAGAAGTTCGGGTATTTTCCGGAGTATCGGGAGGTTACCGGAACCCCCTGGGGAGTTGATGGGCCTTAGTGGGCCTTAGTGGGAAGGAGAGGCAGCGGCCAGGAGGTGGCGCCCCCAAGCCCAGTCCGAATTGGACAAGGGGTTGGGGGTGCGGCCCCCCTCTCCCTTCCTTCCCCCTTCTCCTTTAGGTGGAAACCTACTAGGACTTGGAGTCCTAGTAGGATTCCCCTTCTCTCGGCATGCCTAGAAATGGCCGGCCGGCCTCCCCCTCCCTCCTTTATATACGAGGGCAGGGGGCACCATAGAACACACCAAGTTTTGCCTTAGCTGTGTGTGATGCCCCCCTCCACAGTTACACACCTCGATTATATCGTCGTAGTGCTTAGGCGAAGCCCTGTGCCGGTAACATCATCATGAATGTCGCCATGCCGTCATATTGATGGAACTCACCCTCGTCCTCAAATGGATCAAGAGCACGAGGGACGTCATCGAGATGAACGTGTGCTGGACGAGTAGGTGCCGTACGTTCGGTACTTGGATCGGTTGGATCGCAAAGACGTTCGACTACATCAACCGCATTACTAAACTCTTCCGCTTTCGGTCTATGAGGGTACGTGGACATACTCTCCCGTATTGTTGCTATGCATCTCCTAGATAGATCTTGCATGATCATAGGAAGTTTTTTGAAATACTGCGTTCCCTAATAGTGGTATTAGAGCCAGGTTTACGCGTAGATGTCTTATGCACGAGTAGAACACAAAGAGTTGTGGGTGATAATAGTCATACTGCTTACCACCAACGTCTTACTTTGATTCGGCGGTATTGTTGGATGAAGTGGCCCGGACCGACATTACATGATCGCGTTTATGAGACTGATTCTACCGACGTGCTTTTGCACATAGGTGGCTGGCGGGTGTTTTTTTCTCCAACTTTAGTTGAATCGAGTTTGACTATGGCTGGTCCTTGTTGAAGGTTAAAACAACACACTTGACAAAAAATCGTTGTGGTTTTGATATGTAGGTAAGTACGGTTCTTGCTAGAAGCCTGTAGCAGCCACGTAAAATTTGCAACAACAAAGTAGAGGACGTCTAACTTGTTTTTGCAGGGCTTGCTGTGATGTGATATGGTCAAGACATGATGTGATATAAATTGTTGTATGAGATGATCATGTTTTGTGACAGAGTTATCGGCAACTGGCAGGAGCCATATGGTTGTCGCTTTATTGTATGCAATGCAATCGCCATGTAATTGCTTTACTTTATCACTAAGCGGTAGCAATAGTCGTAGATGCAATAGTTGGCGAGAGGACAACGATGCTATGATGCAGATCAAGGTGTCGTGCCGGTGACGATGGAGATCATGACGATGCTTCGGTGATGGAGATCCTGAGCACAAGATGATGATGGCCATATCATGTCACATATTTTGATTGCATGTGATGTTTATCTTTTATGCATCTTATTTTTCTTACTACAGCGGTAGCACTATAAGGTGATCCCTTACTAAATTTCAAGGTACAAGTGTTCTCCCAGAGTATGCACCGTTGCTACAGTTCTTTGTGCCGAGACACCATGTGATGATCGAGTGTGATAAGCTCTACGTTCACATACATTTGGTGCAAGCCAGTTTTGCACACGCAGAATACTCGGGTTAAACTTGACGAGCCTAGCATATGCATATATGGCCTCGGAACACGGAGACCGAAAGGTCGAACGTGAATCATATAGTAGATATGATCCACATAGTGATGTTCACCATTGAAAACTACTCCATATCACATGATGATCGGACATGGTTTAGTTGATTTGGATCACGTGATCATTTAGATGACTAGAGGGGTGTCTATCTAAGTGGGAGTTCTTAAGTAATATGATTAATTTAACTTTAATTTATCATGAAAGTCCTGATAGTTATTTTGCATGTCTATGTTATTGTAGATCAATGGCCCGTGCCGTCGTTCCTTTGAATTTTAATGCTTTCCTAGAGAAAGCTAAGTTGCAAGATGATGGTAGTAATTACATGGACAAGGTCTGTAACTTGAAGATTATCCTCATTGTTGCATAGAAGAATTACGTCATGGAAGCACCGCTAGGTGTACCACCCGCGCCAGCAACTACAGACATTGTGAATGCCTAGTAGACGCGTGTTGATGACTACTCGATAGTTTAGTGTGCCATGCTTTACGGCTTAGAATAGGGACTTCAAAGACGTTTTGAACGTCATGGAGCATATGAGATGTTCCAAGAGTTGAAGTTAATATTTCAAGCAAATGCTCGAGTTGAGTGATATGAAGTCTCCAACAAGTTCTACAGCTGCAAAATGGAGGAGAGTAGTTCTGTTAGTGAACACATACTCAGAATGTCTGGGTACCATAACCACTTGACTCAGCTGGGTTTTAATCTTCTTGGTGATAGTGTCATTAGCAGAGTTCTTCAATCACTGCCACCAAGCTATAAAGGCTTCGTGATGAACTATAATATGCAAGGGATGAACTAGACAATTCCTGAGCTCTTCGCGATGCTAAAGGCTGCGAGGTAGAAATCAAAAAGAAGCATCACGTGTTGATGGTCAACAAGACCACTAGTTTCAAGAAAAAGGGAAAAGCAAAGAACGGGAACTTCAAGAAGAACGGCAAGAAAGTTGCTGCTCAGGAGAAGAAACCCAAGTCTGGACCTAAGCCTGAAACTGAGTGCTTCTACTTCAAAGGGACTGGTCACTTGAAGCGGAACTGCCACCGGTATTTGGGGGATAAGAAGGATGGCAAAGTAAAAGGTATATTTGATATACATGTTATTGATGTGTACCTTACTAATGCTCGTAGTAGCGCCTGGGTATTTGATACTGGTTCTGTTGCTCATATTTGCAACTCGAAACAGGGGCTACGGATTAAACGAAGATTGGCTAAGGACAAGGTGACGATGCGTGTCGGAAATGGTTCCAAGGTCGATGTGATCGCCATCGGCATGCTACCTCTACATCTACCTTCGGGATTAGTTTTAGACCTGAATAACTGTTATTTGGTGTCAGCGTTGAGCATGAACATTATATCTGGATCTTCTTTGATGCGAGACGGTTATTCATTCAAATCAGAGAATAATGATTGTTCTATTTATAGTAATATCTTTTATGGTCATGCACCCTTGCTGAGTGGTCTATTTTCGTTGAATCTCAATCATGGTGATACACATGTTCATAATATTGAAGCCAAAAGATGCAAAGTTGATAATGACAGTGCAACTTATTTGTGGCACTGCCGTTTAGGTCATATTGGTGTGAAGCGCATGAAGAAACTCCATGCTTATGGGCTTTTGGAATCACTTGATTATGAATCACTTGGTGCTTGCGAACCATGCCTCATGGGCAGGATGACTAAAACTCCGTTCTCCGGAACAATGGAACGAGCTACTGACTTATTGGAAATAATACATACCGATGTATGCGGTCCAATGAGTGTTGAGGCTCATGGTGGGTATCCTTATTTTCTTACCTTCACAGATGATTTGACCAGATATGTGTATATCTACTTAATGAAGCATAAGTCTGAAACATTTAAAAAGTTCAAAGAATTTTAGAGTGAAGTGGAAAATCATCGTAACAAGAAAATAATGTTTCTGCTATTTGATCATGGAGGAGAATATCTGAGTTACGGGTTTGGTCTTCATTTGAAACAATGTGGAATAGTTTCACAACTAACGCCACCTGGAACACCACATCGTAATGGTGCGTCCGAACGTCGTAACTGTATTTTATTAGATATGGTGCGATCTATGATGTCTCTTACTGATTTACCGCTATCATTTTGGGGTTATGCTTTAGAGGCGGCTGCATTCACGTTAAATAGGGCACCATCAAAATCTGTTGAGATGACGCCTTATGAACTATGGTTTGGCAAGAAACCAAAGTTGTCGTTTCTCAAAGTTTGGGGCTGCGATGTTTATGTGAAAAAGCTTCAACCTGATAAGCTCAAACCCAAATCGGAGAAGTGTGTCTTCATAGGATACCCAAAGGAAACTGTTGGGTATACCTTCTATCACAGATCCGAAGGCAAGATATTCATTGCTAATAATGGATCCTTTCTAGAGAAGGAGTTTCTCTCGAAAGAAGTGAGTGGGAGGAAAATAGATCTAGATCAGGTAATTGTACCTTCTCCCGAATGGAAAGTAGTTCATCACAGAAATCAGTTCCAGTGATTCCTACACCAATTAGAGAGGAAACTAATGATGATGATCATGAAACTTCAGACCAAGTTACTACAGAACCTCGTAGGTCTTCCAGAGTATGGTCCGCACCAGAGTGGTATGGTAATCCTATTCTAGAAGTCATGTTACTAGATCATGATGAACCTACAAACTATGAGGAAGCGATGATGAGCTTAGATTCCGTGAAATGGCTTGAGGCGATGAAATCTAAGATGGGATCCATGTATGAGAACAAAGTGTGGACTTTGGTGGATTTGCCCAATGATCGGCAAGCCATAGAAAATAAATGGATCTTCAAGAAGAAGGCTGATGCTGACGGTAATGTTACTGTCTACAAAGCTCGACTTGTTGCGAAAGGTTTTCCACAAGTTCAAGGAGTTGACTATGATGAGACTTTCTCACCCATAGTGATGCTTAAGTCTGTCTGAATCATGTTAGCAATTGCTTCATTTTATGATTATGAAATTTGGCAGATGGATGTCAAAACTGCATTCCTGAATGGATTTCTGGAAGAAGAGTTGTATATGATGCAACTAGAAGGTTTTGTCGATCCAAAGGGTGCTAACAAAGTGTGCAAGCTCCAGTGATCCATTTATGGACTGGTGCAAGCCTCTCGGAGTTGGAATAAACATTTTGATAGTGTGATCAAAGCATATGGTCTTATACAGACTTTTGGAGAAGCCTGTATTTACAAGAAAGTGAGTGGGAGCTCTGTAGCATTTCTAATATTATATGTGGATGATATATTGTTGATTGGAAATGATACATAATTTTTGGATAGCATAAAAGGATACTTGAATAAGAGTTTTTCAATGAAAGACATCGGTGAAGCTGCTTACATATTAGGCATCAAGATCTATAGAGATAGATCAAGACGCTTAATTGGACTTTCACAAAGCACATACCTTGATAAAGTTTTGAAGAAGTTCAAAATGGATCAGTCGAAGAAAGGGTTCTTGCATGTGTTACAAGGTGTGAAGTTGAGTCAGACTCAATGCCCGACCACTGCAGAAGATAGAGAGAAATATAAAGTCATTCCCTATGCTTCAGCCATAGGTTCTATCATGTATGCAATGATGTGTACCAGACCTGATGTGTGCCTTGCTGTAAGTATAGCAGGGAGGTACCAAAGTAATCCAGGAGTGGAGCACTGGACAACGGTCAAGAACATCATGAAATACCTGAAAAGGACTAAGGATATGTTTTCATTTATGGGGGTGACAAAGAGCTTGTTGTAAATGGTTACGTCAATGCAAGCTTTGACACTGATCCCGATGACTCTAGGTCGCAATCCGAATACGTATTTATATTGAATGGTGGAGCTGTCAGTTGGTGCAGTTCGAGTAGAGTGTCGTGGCGGGATCTACGTGTGAAGCGGAGTACATAGATGCTTCCGAAGCAGCAAATGAAGGAGTATGGATGAAGGAGTTCATATCCGATCTAGGTGTTATACCTAGTGCATCGGGTCCAATGAAAATCTTTTGTGACAATACTGGTGCAATTGCCTTGGCAAAGTAATCCAGATGTCACGAGAGAACCAAACACATCAAGAGACGCTTCAATTCCATCTGTCATCAAGTCACAGAGGGAGACATAGAGATTTGCAAGATACATATGGATCTGAATGTTGCAGACTCGTTGGCTAAGCCTCTTCCATGAGCAAAACATGATCAGCACTAGGACTCCATGGGTGTTAGAATCATTACTATGTAATCTAGATTATTGACTCTAGTGCAAGTGGGAGACTGAAGGAAATATGCCCTAGAGGCAATAATAAAGTTGTTATTTATCTTTCCTTATATCATGATAAATGTTCATTATTCATGCTAGAATTGTATTAACCGGAAACTTAGTACATGTGTAATACATAGATAAAACATACTGTCCCTAGTATGCTTCTACTTCACTAGCTCGTTGATCAAAGATGGTTACGTTTCCTAACCATAGACATGTGTTGTAATTTGATAAACGGGATCACATCATTAGGAGAATGATGTGATGGACAAGACCCATTCGTTAGCTTAGCATTATGATCGTTCCAGTTTCATTGCTATTGCTTTCTTCATGACTTATACATGGTCCTCAGACTATGAGATTATGCAACTCCTGAATACCGGAGGAATGATGACCCACAAGTATAGGGCATCAATTGTAGCTATTTTCGATAAGTAAGAGTGTCGAACCCAACGAGGAGTAGAAGGAAATGACAAGTAGTTTTCAGTAAGATGATGTCTGCAAGTGCTGAAACTGTAAGTAGCGAGTAGTTTGATAGCAAGATAATTTGTAACGAGCAAGTAACAATAGTAACAATAAGTATGCAGCAAGGTAGCCCAATCCTTTTTAGACAAAGGACAGGCCGAAACGGTCTCTTGTAACAAGCAAAGCGTTCTAGAGGGTACACGGGAATTTCATCATGTTGGTTTGATTTGTGTTCGCTACTTTGATAATTTGATATGTGGGTGGACCGGTGCTTAGGTGATGTTCTTACTTGAACAAACCTCCTACTTATGATTAACCCTCCCGCAAGCATCTGCAACTATGAGAAAAGTATTAAGAATAAATTCTAACCATAGCATTAAACTCTAGGATCCAATCGCTCCCTTACGGAATAGTGCATAAACTGGGGTTTAAGTTTCTGTCACTCTCACAACCCACCATCTATTTACTACTCCACAATGCATTCCCTTGCCAAAATATGGTTAAGTGTCATGTAGTCGACGTTCACATGACACCACTAAGGGAGTCACAACATACATACTATTAAAATATCGAACACATATCAAATTCACATGATTACTTGCAACATGATTTCTCCCATGACCTCGAGAATGAAAGTAACTACTCACAAATGATAAACATGCTCAAGATCAGAGGGGTATTGAATAACATAATGGATCTGAACGTATAATATTCCACCAAATAAACCATATAGTAATCAACTACGAGATGTAATCAACACTACTGGTCACCCACGGGCACCAATCTATAGTTTTGATACAAAGATTGAACGCAAGAGATGAACTAGGGTTTGAGAGGAGTTGGTGCTGTGAAGATGTTGATGAAGATGGCCCTCCCCAAGATGGGAGAGTTGTTGGTGATGAGGATGGCAATGATTTCCGCCTCCGGGAGGGAAATTCCCCCGGCAGAATCGCTCCACCGGAGGGCAAAAGTGCTCCTGCCCAAGTCCCGCCTCGAGAAGGCGGCGCTTCATCCCGAATGCCCTCCCCTTATTTTTTTCTAGGTCAAAATGACTTACATACTAGAAGATGGGCACCGGAGGTGGGCCGAGGAGGGCACAACCCACCAGGGCGCGCCTGGGCTGCCTGGCGCACCCAGGTGGGTTGTGCCCACCTGGTGGGGCCCCTCTGGTAGTTATTTGCTCCAATATTCCTTAAATATTCCATAAAAATTCCCCGTGAAGGCTGAACTTGTTTGGAGTTGTGCCGAATAGGTAGCCTAGCGTAGCTTTTTCTGGTCCAGATTTCCAACTGCCAGAATTCTCCCTCTTGGTGTGTACCTTGCAAATTATGAGAGAAAAGGCATTAGAATTACTCCAAAAAGCATTATTATGGATAAAAACATCATAAATAATAGCAAGATGACATGATGCAAAATGGATGTATCAACTCCCCCAAGCTTGGACCTCGCTTGTCCTCAAGCGAAAAACGAAATCGAGAAAACGTGTCCACATGCTTTGAGGGAGAGGTGTCGATAAAAACAAAAATATGGACATAGAAGCATCATGTTGATTATTATAACAACAACAAAAATTGAACATAGGACTTTTATCATTGAACTTGCATCATATACTTCCCATGAATAAGTAACAGTTCATCATATAATCGAAGTATCAAGCAAAAACTCTATTACAAACCAACAAACTATGTTCCCAGTCAACTTTGCAACTACAATTCATCATCTTTTCAGGAAGAGTCAGTTGTCGGAGCCTTTTAGCAAGTCCACATACTCAACCATCATATAGTCTTCCATGATTGCTAACACTCACCTCGTACCCATGAGCAAAATGTATCAACCGGACACCTAGAAAGATAGGGTCTTATAGTTTCGCCTCCCAACATACTCACCTCAGGAGGTCAACAATAATAACTCATGCTATCTATATTCAACTGGACATATGTGCCTAGATCTTTCCTCACCACGTGATGCTTGCCAAAAGAGAAAATAAAAAGGAATAGAAGGAAAACTTTGAATATTTGCATAAAAGCAAATACATAAAATTAAAAGATAGGTGCTACGTCTTGAGCTAGCGTTGGTTTTCCCCGAAGAGGAGAGGGTGATGCAGCAAGTGTAGCGTAAGTATTTTCCTCAGTTTTTGAGAACCAAGGTATCAATCCAGTAGGAGGCTCCTCAAAAGTCCCACGCACCTACACAAACAAATTGAGAACTCGCAACCAACACAATAAAGGGGTTGTCAATCCCTTCACGGCCACTTGCGAAAGTGAGATCTAATAAAGATAATATGATAATATAGATATATTTTTGGTATTTTATGATATAGATGCAAGAAAGTAAAGATGCAAATAAAAGTAGGTTGCAAGAAAATATGATAAGAGATAGATCCGGGGCCATAGGTTTCACTAGAGGCTTCTCTCGAGAGCATAAGTATTATGGTGGGTGAACAAATTACTGTCAAGCAATTGATAGAAAAGCGAATAATTATGACGTTATCTAGGCATGATCATGTATATAGGCATCACATCCAAAACAAGTAGACCGACTCCTGCCTGCATCTACTACTATTACTCCACACATCGACCGCTATCCAGCATGCATCTAGAGTATTAAGTTCATAAGAACGGAGTAACGCATTAAGCAAGATGATATGATGTAGAGGGATAAACTCATGCAATATGTGATATAAACCCCATCTTGTTATCCTCGATAGCAACAATACAATACGTGTCTTGCAACCCTTTCTGTCACTGGGTAAGAACACCGCAAGATTGAACCCAAAGCTAAGCACTTCTCCCATTGCAAGAAAGATCAATCTAGTAGGCCAAACCAAACAGATTATTCGAAGAGACTTGCAAAGATAACTCAATCATACATAAAAGAATTCAGAGAAGATTCAATTAATAACCATAGATAAATCTGAACATAAACTCACAATTCATCGGATCTTGACAAACACACCGCAAAAAGAGATTACATCGAATAGATCTCCACAAGAGAGGGGGAGATCATTGTATTGAGATCCAAAAAGAGAGAAGAAGCCAGCTAGCTAATAACTATGGACCCGTAGGTCTGAGGTAAACTACTAACAACTCATAGGAGGGGCAAGGATGTTGATGTAGAGGCCCTCCATGGTCGATTCCCCCTCCGACAGAGTGCCGGCGAAGGCTCCAAGATGGGATCTCGCGGATACAGAAGGTTACGGTGGTGGAAATTGTGTTTCATGGTGCCCCTGGATGTTTTCGGGGTCCGTAGGTATATATAGGAGGAAGTGTACGTCCGTGGACGCCCGAGGGGCCCACGAGATAGGGGGGCGCGCCCTACAGGGGGGGCGCACCCTCCTATCTCATGGGGCCCTCGGGGCTTTCTTGACTTGCACCCCAAGCTCTTCGGATCAGATTTGTTCCAAAAATAACGTTCCTGAAGGTTTCATTCCGTTTGGACTCTGTTTGATATTCCTTTTCTTCGAAATACTGAAATAGGCAAAAAACAGCAATATGGGCTGGGCCTCCGGTTAGTAGGTTAGTCCCAAAAATGATATAAATATGTAAAATAAAGCCCATAAGCATCCAAAACAGGTAATATAATAGCATGGAACAATCAAAAATTATAGATACGTTGGAGACGTATCAAGCATCCCCAAGCTTAATTCCTGCTCGTCCTCGAGTAGGTAAATGATAAAAAGAGAATTTTTGATGTGGAATGCTACCTAGCTTAATTCATAATGTAGTTTTCTTTTATTGTGGCATGAATGTTCATATCCAAGTAATACAAAATAAAAGTTCATATTGATATAAGAAACAGTAATACTTCAAGCATACTAAGCAAGTAATCATGTCTTCTCAAAATAGCATGGCCAAAAGAAAGTTATCCCTACAAAATCATATAGTCTGGCTAAGCTCTATCTTCATCACACAAAGTATTTAATCATGCACAACCCCGATGACGATCCAAGCAATTTTTTCATACTTTAATAATCTCAAACTTTTTCAACTTTCACGCAATACATGAGCGTGAGCCATGGACATAGCACTATATGTGGAATAGAACGATGGTTGTGGAGAAGACAAAAAGGAGAAGATAGTCTCACATCAACTAGGCGTATCACCGGGCTATGGAGATGCCCATTAATAGATATCAATGTGAGTGAGTAGGGATTGCCATGCAACGGATGCACTAGAGCTATAAATATATGAAAGCGCAACAAAAGAAAACTAGTGGGGTGCATCCAACTTGCTTGCTCACGAAGACCTAGGGCATTTTGAGGAAGCCCATCATTGGAATATACAAGCCAAGTTCTATAATGAAAAATTCCCACTAGTAAATGGAAGTGACAACATATGAGACTCTCTATCATGAAGATCATGGTGCTACTTTGAAGCACAAGTTTTTTAAAAGGATAGTAGCATTGTCCCTTCTCTCTTTTTCTCTCATTTTTTTATTTGGGCCTTTTTTATGGCCTCTTTTTTATTTTGTTATTTCGTCCGGAGTCTCATCCCGACTTATGGGGGAATCATAGTCTCCATCATCCTTTCCTCACTGGGACAATGCTCTAGTAATGATGATCATCACACTTTTTATTTTTTTACAACTCGATACTTAGAACAAAATATGACTCTATATGAATGCCTCCGGCGGTGTACCAGGAAATGCAATGAATCAAGAGTGACATGTATGAAAGAATTATGAACGGTGGCTTTGCAACAAATACAATGTCATCTAACTGTTCATGCAAAAAGCAATATGACAAAAGTAATGTGTGTCATATGAATGGAACGGTGGAAAGTTGCATGGCAATATATCTCAGAATGGCTATGGAAATGCCATAATAGGTAGGTATGGTGGCTGTTTTGAGGAAGGAGTATGGTGGGTGTATGGTACCGGCGAAAGTTGCACGATACAAGAAAGGCTAGCAATAATGGAGGGGTGAAAGGAGTGCGTATAATCCATGGACTCAACATTAATCAAAAGAACTCATATACTTGTTGTAAAAATTTAGAAGTCATCAAAAACCAAAGCACTAGATGCATGCTCCTAGGGGGATAGATTGGTAGGAAAAGACCATCGCTCCCGACTGCCACTCATAAGGAAGACAATCAATAAATAAAATTGTGCTCCAACTTCATCACAAAGCGGTTCACCATACGTGCATGCTACGGGAATCACAAGCTTTCAACTCAAGCATTCTTTAAATCCATAATCACCCAACTAGCATGATTTTAATATTACTACCTCCATATCTCAAAACAATTATCAAGCATCAAATTGATCATAGCATCCAATTCACTTTCTATGATAGTTTTTATTATACCCAACTTGGATGCTCATCATTCTACGACCAACTTTGTGACAATAGAAAATACCATGCTGTTCTAAGAGACTCTCAAAATAATATAAGTGAAGCATGAGAGACTAGCAATTTCTATAAAATTAATCCACCACCATCCTCTAAAAGATATAAGTGAAGCACTAGAGCAAAAACTATCAAGCTCAAAAGATATAAGTGAAGCACATAGAGTATTCTAGCAAATTCTAATCAAATAGGCTTCTCCAAAATGGTGTGTTACAGCAAGGATGATTGTGGTAAACTAACAAGCAAAGACCAATATAATACACGACACTCCGAGCAAAACACATATCATGTAGCGAATAAAAATATAGCTCCAAGTAAAGTTACCAATGAACGAAGACGAAAGAGGGGATGCCTTCCCGGGGCATACCCAAGCTTAGGCTTTTGGCTATTCTTGAATATCTTGGGGTGCCATAAGCATCCCCAAGCTTAGGATCTTGCCACTCTTTATTCCATAGTCCATAAAATCTTTACCCAAAACTTGAAAACTTCACAACACAAAACTCAACAGGAAATCTTATAAGCTCCGTTAGTGGAAGAAAACAAAACCACCACATAAGGTACTGCAATGAAATCATTCTTTATTTATTTTGGTGTTAAACCTACTGTATTCCAACTTCCTTATGGTTTATACACTAATTTATTAGCCATAGATGCATTGAAATAAGCAAACAACACACGAAAAACAGAATCTGTCAAAAACAGAACAGTCTGTAGAAATCTGTAACTAACGCAAACTTCTGTAACTCTAAAAATCCTACCAACATAGGACGTACTGGACAATTTGTTTATTGATCAGCAGCAAAAAGAATCAACACAAAAGCTCTTTCCTGTGATTTATTGAATTTTTCCTCGTGAGCGCAAAGTTTCTGTTTTTCAGCAGAATCAAATCAACCATCATCATAGTTTATCCTATAGGTTCTACTTGGCACAAACACTAAACAAAAAATAAAATCCCATCTAAACAGAAAGTAGAAACAAAATTTAACACTAAACAGTAACAAAAACAAAGAACATAAAGAAAATTGGGTTGCCTCCCAACTAGCGCTATCGTTTAACGCCCCTAGCTAGGCATAAAAGCAAGGATGGATCTAACGAGTGACATAATAGTAAGATAGATCTTGAAAACTCATCTCATATTCTCTACGTTCGGCAGAAAGCTTTCTTTGAGGCAATCAAAAGTAATCAAATGGGCTAAATTTGGTGGGACAAAGGTCCCCAAGATCAATCAAAGGAGGAATAGGTTCCTCCTTCGGCCCTTCATAGTGCACAACTATTTCATCACTAAAATCATTATTTTGGAAAAAAATTGTGAGCCTATACTCAAGAGAGTATCTTAGCTCATCGTTTCGAAGAGCAAAATCATTATTAAGTTCGTTAATGCAATCAATCAAGACTTTGGTAGGAACCTTTTTTCTAAGGTTTGCATTAAAAGCGACATAGTCGGAAGATTGAAAACGTCTAAATTCCTCTTGATCATTAAGATTGCTTCTATGGGAGGACGACCGACGTCCACCCTATAGTGCACAAAGATTTCTTTGGCCTCTCTTATGATAAATTTAAACTCATGAGCCAAAAATATAGTAACAGCGCGCTTAACAGAACAATGCTCAGTATTAGAAAATTCTAGAAAAATTCTTTGTATGCAAGGATGCATATGCATAAATTGTCTTTCAAGTTCAACTACAAGCATAGCGATAGCATCAGCAAGACTACTAGTTCTAATAAGAATAGAACAACCCAAGGAAGGTAGAACACCGGCACAAGTAAAGAAATCTTGAATAACACCTTTGCCAATAATGTTACCACTGCCGATTCGAAACTTTTTAGTATGCAAGATAGGGGGTTCATCGGCCGGAGCCTCGGGATTTGCCATGTTATCATTATTGTCCATATCGACGATAATCTCCTCAGTTTCAGACATAGCGGCAAGCAAGGCGGGAGAAAGCGAGTGAAAAATAGGGGAGGAGATTGGGAAAGAGAGGGCGAATAAAATGGCAAGGGTGAAGTGGGGGAGAGGAAAACGAGAGGCAAATGGCAAATAATGTAAATGCGAGGGAGATGAGTTTGTGCTGGGTACTTGGTATGTCTTAACTTGAGTGAAGACCTCCCCGGCAACGGTGCCAGAAATGAGCTTAGTTGACGGGGTGTGAGTGAGTGCCCTTTACCTAGCCTCCCTGGCAACGGCGCCAGAAATCCTTCTTGCTACGTCTTGAGCTAGCGTTGGTTTTCCACGAAGAGGAGAGGGTGATGCAGCAAGTGTAGCGTAAGTATTTCCCTTAGTTTTTTAGAACCAAGGTATCAATCCAGTAGGAGGCTCCTCAAAAGTCCCACGCACCTACACAAACAAATTGAGAACTCGCAACCAACACAATAAAGGGGTTGTCAATCCCTTCACGGCCACTTGCGAAAGTGAGATCTAATAAAGATAATATGATAATATAGATATATTTTTGGTATTTTATGATATAGATGCAAGAAAGTAAAGATGCAAATAAAAGTAGGTTGCAAGAAAATATGATAAGAGATAGATCCGGGGCCATAGGTTTCACTAGAGGCTTCTCTCGAGAGCATAAGTATTATGGTGGGTGAACAAATTACTGTCAAGCAATTGATAGAAAAGCGAATAATTATGACGTTATCTAGGCATGATCATGTATATAGGCATCACATCCAAAACAAGTAGACCGACTCCTGCCTGCATCTACTACTATTACTCCACACATCGACCGCTATCCAGCATGCATCTAGAGTATTAAGTTCATAAGAACGGAGTAACGCATTAAGCAAGATGATATGATGTAGAGGGATAAACTCATGCAATATGTGATATAAACCCCATCTTGTTATCCTCGATAGCAACAATACAATACGTGTCTTGCAACCCTTTCTGTCACTGGGTAAGAACACCGCAAGATTGAACCCAAAGCTAAGCACTTCTCCCATTGCAAGAAAGATCAATCTAGTAGGCCAAACCAAACAGATTATTCGAAGAGACTTGCAAAGATAACTCAATCATACATAAAAGAATTCAGAGAAGATTCAATTAATAACCATAGATAAATCTGAACATAAACTCACAATTCATCGGATCTTGACAAACACACCGCAAAAAGAGATTACATCGAATAGATCTCCACAAGAGAGGGGGAGATCATTGTATTGAGATCCAAAAAGAGAGAAGAAGCCAGCTAGCTAATAACTATGGACCCGTAGGTCTGAGGTAAACTACTAACAACTCATAGGAGGGGCAAGGATGTTGATGTAGAGGCCCTCCATGGTCGATTCCCCCTCCGACAGAGTGTCGGCGAAGGCTCCAAGATGGGATCTCGCGGATACAGAAGGTTACGGTGGTGGAAATTGTGTTTCATGGTGCCCCTGGATGTTTTCGGCGTCCGTAGGTATATATAGAAGGAAGAGTACATCTGTGGACGCCCGAGGGGCCCACGAGATAGGGGGGCGCACCCTACAGGGGGGGCGCACCCTCCTATCTCATGGGGCCCTCGGGGCTTTCTTGACTTGCACCCCAAGCTCTTCGGATCAGATTTGTTCCAAAAATAACGTTCCCGAAGGTTTCATTCCGTTTGGACTCTGTTTGATATTCCTTTTCTTCAAAATACTGAAATAGGCAAAAAAAACAGCAATATGGGCTGGGCCTCCGGTTAGTAGGTTAGTCCCAAAAATGATATAAATATGTAAAATAAAGCCCATAAGCATCCAAAACAGGTAATATAATAGCATGGAACAATCAAAAATTATAGATACGTTGGAGACGTATCAAGCATCCCCAAGCTTAATTCCTGCTCGTCCTCGAGTAGGTAAATGATAAAAAGAGAATTTTTGATGTGGAATGCTACCTAGCTTAAATCATAATGTAATTTTCTTTTATTGTGGCATGAATGTTCATATCCAAGTAATACAAAATAAAAGTTCATATTGATATAAGAAACAGTAATACTTCAAGCATACTAAGCAAGTAATCATGTCTTCTCAAAATAGCATGGCCAAAAGAAAGTTATCCCTACAAAATCATATAGTCTGGCTAAGCTCTATCTTCATCACACAAAGTATTTAATCATGCACAACCCCGATGACGATCCAAGCAATTGTTTCATACTTTAATAATCTCAAACTTTTTCAACTTTCACGCAATACATGATCGTGACCATGGACATAACACTATATGTGGAATAGAACGATGGTTGTGGAGAAGACAAAAAGGAGAAGATAGTCTCACATCAACTAGGCGTATCACCGGGCTATGGAGATGCCCATTAATAGATATCAATGTGAGTGAGTAGGGATTGCCATGCAACGGATGCACTAGAGCTATAAATATATGAAAGCGCAACAAAAGAAAACTAGTGGGGTGCATCCAACTTGCTTGCTCACGAAGACCTAGGGCATTTTGAGGAAGCCCATCATTGGAATATACAAGCCAAGTTCTATAATGAAAAATTCCCACTAGTAAATGGAAGTGACAACATATGAGACTCTCTATCATGAAGATCATGGTGCTACTTTGAAGCACAAGTTTTTTAAAAGGATAGTAGCATTGTCCCTTCTCTCTTTTTCTCTCATTTTTTTATTTGGGCCTTTTTTTATGGCCTCTTTTTTAATTTTTTTATTTCGTCCGGAGTCTCATCCCGACTTATGGGGGAATCATAGTCTCCATCATCCTTTCCTCACTGGGACAATGCTCTAGTAATGATGATCATCACACTTTTTATTTTTTTACAACTCAACAATTACAACTCGATACTTAGAACAAAATATGACTCTATATGAATGCCTCCGGCGGTGTACCAGGAAATGCAATGAATCAAGAGTGACATGTATGAAAGAATTATGAACGGTGGCTTTGCAACAAATACAATGTCATCTAACTGTTCATGCAAAAAGCAATATGATAAAAGTAATGTGTGTCATATGAATGGAACGGTGGAAAGTTGCATGGCAATATATCTCAGAATGGCTATGGAAATGCCATAATAGGTAGGTATGGTGGCTGTTTTGAGGAAGGAGTATGGTGGGTGTATGGTACCGGCGAAAGTTGCACGATACAAGAAAGGCTAGCAATAATGGAGGGGTGAAAGGAGTGCGTATAATCCATGGACTCAACATTAATCAAAAGAACTCATATACTTGTTGTAAAAATTTAGAAGTCATCAAAAACCAAAGCACTAGATGCATGCTCCTAGGGGGATAGATTGGTAGGAAAAGACCATCGCTCCCGACTGCCACTCATAAGGAAGACAATCAATAAATAAAATTGTGCTCCAACTTCATCACAAAGCGGTTCACCATACGTGCATGCTACGGGAATCACAAGCTTTCAACTCAAGCATTCTTTAAATCCATAATCACCCAACTAGCATGATTTTAATATTACTACCTCCATATCTCAAAACAATTATCAAGCATCAAATTGATCATAGCATCCAATTCACTTTCTGTGATAGTTTTTATTATACCCACCTTGGATGCTCATCATTCTAGGACCAACTTTGTGACAATAGAAAATACCATGCTGTTCTAAGAGACTCTCAAAATAATATAAGTGAAGCATGAGAGACTAGCAATTTCTATAAAATTAATCCACCACCATCCTCTAAAAGATATAAGTGAAGCACTAGAGCAAAAACTATCAAGCTCAAAAGATATAAGTGAAGCACATAGAGTATTCTAGCAAATTCTAATCAAATAGGCTTCTCCAAAATGGTGTGTTACAGCAAGGATGATTGTGGTAAACTAACAAGCAAAGACCAATATAATACACGACACTACAAGCAAAACACATATCATGTAGCGAATAAAAATATAGCTCCAAGTAAAGTTACCAATGAACGAAGACGAAAGAGGGGATGCCTTCCCGGGGCATACCCAAGCTTAGGCTTTTGGCTATTCTTGAATATCTTGGGGTGCCATAAGCATCCCCAAGCTTAGGATCTTTCCACTCTTTATTCCATAGTCCATAAAAGCTTTACCCAAAACTTGAAAACTTCACAACACAAAACTCAACATGAAATCTTATAAGCTCCGTTAGTGGAAGAAAACAAAACCACCACATAAGGTACTGCAATGAAATCATTCTTTATTTATTTTGGTGTTAAACCTACTGTATTCCAACTTCCTTATGGTTTATACACTAATTTATTAGCCATAGATGCATTGAAATAAGCAAACAACACACGAAAAACAGAATCTGTCAAAAACAGAACAGTCTGTAGCAATCTGTGACTAACGCAAACTTCTGTAACTCTAAAAATCCTACCAACATAGGACGTACTGGACAATTTGTTTATTGATCAGAAGCAAAAAGAATCAACACAAAAGCTCTTTCCTGTGATTTATTGAATTTTTCCTCGTGAGCGCAAAGTTTCTGTTTTTCAGCAGAATCAAATCAACCATCATCATAGTTTATCCTATAGGTTCTACTTGGCACAAACACTAAACAAAAAATAAAATCCCATCTAAACAGAAAGTAGAAACAAAATTTAACACTAAACAGTAACAAAAACAAAGAACATAAAGAAAATTGGGTTGCCTCCCAACTAGCGCTATCGTTTAACGCCCCTAGCTAGGCATAAAAGCAAGGATGGATCTAACGAGTGACATAATAGTAAGATAGATCTTGAAAACTCATCTCATATTCTCTACGTTCGGCAGAAAGCTTTCTTTGAGGCAATCAAAAGTAATCAAATGGGCTAAATTTGGTGGGACAAAGGTCCCCAAGATCAATCAAAGGAGGAATAGGTTCCTCCTTCGGCCCTTCATAGTGCACAACTATTTCATCACTAAAATCATTATTTTGGAAAAAATTGTGAGCCTATACTCAAGAGAGTATCTTAGCTCATCGTTTCGAAGAGCAAAATCATTATTAAGTTCGTTAATGCAATCAATCAAGACTTTGGTAGGAACCTTTTTTCTAAGGTTTGCATTAAAAGCGACATAGTCGGAAGATTGAAAACGTCTAAATTCCTCTTGATCATTAAGATTGCTTCTATGGGAGGACGACCGACGTCCACCCTATAGTGCACAAAGATTGCTTTGGCCTCTTTTATGATAAATTTAAACTCATGAGCCAAAAATATAGTAACAGCGCGCTTAACAGAACAATGCTCAATATTAGAAAATTCTAGAAAAATTCTTTGTATGCAAGGATGCATATACATAAATTGTCTTTCAAGTTCAACTACAAGCATAGCGATAGCATCAGCAAGACTACTAGTTCTAATAAGAATAGAACAACCCAAGGAAGGTAGAACACCGGCACAAGTAAAGAAATCTTGAATAACACCTTTGCCAATAATGTTACCACTGTCGATTCGAAACTTTTTAGTATGCAAGATAGGGGGTTCATCGGCCGGAGCCTCGGGATTTTCCATGTTATCATTATTGTCCATATCAACGATAATCTCCTCAGTTTCAGACATAGCGGCAAGCAAGGCGGGAGAAAGCGAGTGAAAAATAGGGGAGGATATTGGGAAAGAGAGGGCGAATAAAACGGCAAGGGTGAAGTGGGGGAGAGGAAAACAAGAGGCAAATGGCAAATAATGTAAATGCGAGGGAGATGAGTTTGTGCTGGGTACTTGGTATGTCTTAACTTGAGTGAAGACCTCCCCGGCAACGGTGCCAGAAATGAGCTTAGTTGACGGGGTGTGAGTGAGTGCCCTTTACCTAGCCTCCCTGGCAACGGTGCCAGAAATCCTTCTTGCTACGTCTTGAGCTAGCGTTGGTTTTCCCCGAAGAGGAGAGGGTGATGCAGCAAGTGTAGCGTAAGTATTTCCCTTAGTTTTTGAGAACCAAGGTATCAATCTAGTAGGAGGCTCCTCAAAATTCCCACGCACCTACACAAACAAACTGAGAACTCACAACCAACACAATAAAGGGGTTGTCAATCCCTTCACGGCCACTTGCGAAAGTGAGATCTAATAAAGATAATATGATAAGATAGATATATTTTTGGTATTTTATGATATAGATGCAAGAAAGTAAAGATGCAAATAAAAGTAGATTGCAAGCAAATATGATAAGAGATAGACCCGGGGGCCATAGGTTTCACTAGAGGCTTCTCTCGAGAGCATAAGTATTATGGTGGGTGAACAAATTACTGTCAAGCAATTGATAGAAAAGCGAATAATTATGACGTTATCTAGGCATGATCATGTATATAGACATCACATCCAAAACAAGTAGACCGACTCCTGCCTGCATCTACTACTATTACTCCACACATCGACCGCTATCCAGCATGCATCTAGAGTATTAAGTTCATAAGAACGGAGTAACGCATTAATCAAGATGATATGATGTAGAGGGATAAACTCATGCAATATGATATAAACCCCATCTTGTTATCCTCGATGGCAACCATACAATACGTGTCTTGCAACCCCTTTTGTCACTGGGTAAGAGCACCGCAAGATTGAACCCAAAGCTAAGCACTTCTCCCATTGCAAGAAAGATCAATCTAGTAGGCCAAACCAAACCGATAACTCGAAGAGACTTGCACAGATAACTCAATCATACATAAAAGAATTCAGAGAAGGTTCAATTAATAACCATAGATAAATCTGAACATAAACTCACAATTCATCGGATCTTGACAAACACACTGCAAAAAGACATTACATCAAATAGATCTCCACAAGAGAGTGGGAGATCATTGTATTGAGATCCAAAAAAAGAGAAGAGGCTATCTAGCTAATAACTATGGACCTGTAGGTCTGAGGTAAACTACTCACAACTCATAGGAGGGGCAAGGATGTTGATGTAGAGGCCCTCCATGGTCGATTCACCCTCCGGCAGAGTGCCGGCGAAGGCTCCAAGATGGGATCTCGCGGATACAGAAGGTTACAGTGGTGGAAATTGTGTTTTGTGGTGCCCCTGGATGTTTTCGGGGTCCGTAGGTATATATAGGAGGAAGAAGTACGTCGGTGGACGCCCGAGGGGCCCATGAGACAGGGGGGGTGCGCCCTACAGGGGGGCGCCCTCCTATCTCGTGGGGCCCTCGGAGCTTTCTTGACTTGCACCCCAAGCTCTCCGGATCAGATTTGTTCTAAAAATAACGCTCCCGAAGGTTTCATTCCGTTTGGAATCCATTTGATATTCCTTTTCTTCAAAATACTGAAATAGGCAAAAAAATATAGCAATATGGGCTGGGCCTCCGGTTAGTAGGTTAGCCCCAAAAATGATATAAATATGTAAAATAAAGCCCATAAGCATCCAAAACAGGTAATATAATAGGATGGAACAATGAAAAATTATAGATACGTTGGAGATGTATCAATAGGCCCTTCACAGAGGGAAGCAGAGGTTGCCATGCGATTATTTGTTTGCATGCTCAATCCCTTAGTGCAAGAGAACGTCACGTTCTATTGCCCCTTAAGATGACAACCTTTATTATGCAGTCTGTCGTTTTTATTCTTTGTCATCCAAGTTCGTACAATGCTCAATTTTCTCTTACACTAAATGATCTCACATATTTAGAAGCAATTTTTGTTATCATTTTGCACCAATGACAACTTACTTGAGGGATCTTGCTCAATCCATAGGTAGGTATGGTGGACACTTGAAAAAGATTTGGGTTTAAGGGTTTTGGATGCACAAGTAGTATCTCTACTTGGTGCGGAATTTTTGGCTAGCAAAGATAGGGGCAAGTATCACATGTTAAAGGATCTATGATAATATGACTTCTATGTGAATATAATATACATATTAAGTTGTCTTTCTTATCCAACTTCAACAATTTTGGCATATAATATTTTGATGAGGGCTCACAATCACAAAAGATTTCTAGGATAGTACATTTATATGTGAATCTTCTCTTCCCTTATTAATTCGTTCATGAGTTGCATCATTGACTAATGCTGTGTTTGTCAATCTCTAATAAAATTTCCTACTTATACTTTTCCTTATGTGGTGCTATCACCTACCATAAGATTAATATATGACCTTATTGATCTATTTCCTTTATTTTTCTTCTTCCTTTCTTATTTCTTTTCTTTATTTGCAACATGAAAGTAAAGAAAGCAAAACTCAGACTAACTTTATTATAAAACTTGCACACGATTATGTGGATTGATCGCTAAGCAGACTCTCAAATAAGAAAGGATCGAACTAAATTTATTTCACCTAAAGCAGAAATATAGAACTAAGATAAGTAAAAGGAAAAGGATAGTGGGATGATACGATACCGGGGCACCTCCCCCAAGCTTGTCAGAAGCCAAGGGGAGTGCCCATACCCAATACTCAGTTCTCCTTTGGTGGTGAACAAGCTTCTTCCTCCTCCTCGGCCAGCAGTGCTTGTGCTGTCGCTGGGGATGGATTTACGGTAGCTTCCTTGCTTGATAAATCTGACCAGGAACAACAAGAAAAGAGAACATAGGATTTCTTCGCGATACGGTGGTTAATAGGTTCGGGGAGTATATATAAAATTTTATCTTACAGGACAAGTAAACAAAAGAAAATATAGAATCTGGAAGGTGCCCCAGGTGGGCACAACCCACCTGGGTGTGCCAGGCATGCTTGGCGCGCCCTGGTGTCTTATGCCCACCTGAAAGTGCTAGTTATCGACTAGAGGGGGGTGAATAGGCGATTTTTATCAAAGTCTTCAAAACGTGGAAGTTTCAAAGACAAACAATAGAAATGACCTAATTGATATGCAGCGGAAGATAAACTACAACAAGCAAGCCATAGTCAAGTATGCAATAGTATTAACGTACGAAGACTAATAGCAGCTAGGTAGTAAGGACCAGGATGGAAGATAGTATGAAGCCAATCAACAATAGTAGTCAAACATTGAAGTCAAATAGATAAGACAGATAAGCAATGACTTCACGAAGACAGACTCAAAGTAAAGGAGGGAAGGGATAGAACCAGTCACTTGTTGAAGACACAGGATTTGTTGGACCAGTTCCAATTGCTGTGACAACTATACGTCTGGTTAGGGAGGCTGAGATTCAACTCAGAAGACCGTGTCTTCACCTTATTCCCCTTGAGCTAAGGACACACAGTCCTCGCCCAATCACTCTGGTAAGTCTTCAAGGTAGACTTCCGAACCTTCACAGACTTCATTCACCGGCAATCCACAATGACTCTTGGATGCACAGAACGCGACGCCTAACCGGCTGGAGGATACACAGTCCTCAAGTGTAATAAGTCTTTAGGTCACACAGACAGAAAGACTTCAGTGATGCCTAACACTCTTTGGCTCTGGGTGTTTGGGCTTTGTCCTCGCAAGGATTTCTCTCTCAAAGGCTTCGAGGTGGGTTGCTCTCAAAACGACAAAAGCCGTAAACTAACTCTGAGCAGCCACCAATTTATGGTGTAGGGGGTGGGCTATTTATAGCCACAAGGCAACCCGACCTGATATGTCCAAAATGACCCTGGGTCACTAAGGAACTGACACGTGTTCCAACGGTCAGATTTCAAACACACACGACAACTTTACTTGGGCTACAAGCAAAGCTGACTCATCCAGCTCTGGATAAGATTTGCTCTCATTGTCTTCGCTCGAAGACATAGGATTTGGGTTGAGCATCACTTCAGTCACTCTGACTTAGTTCACTTGGACCCCACTTAACAGTACGGTGGTTCCTATGACTCAACAAAGAAGGAAAGGAAACAACGAAACAACTCAGTCTTCGCGCTCCATAGTCTTCACTCAATGTCTTCTCATGTCATAGTCTTCAATGTGAACCTCTTCACACACCACCATTGTCTTCAATGTCTTCATACATTTTTAGGGGTCATCTCCGGTAGGTAAACCGAATCAATGAGGGAAACTACCTGCGTTATCCTGCAATTCTCACAAACGCATTAGTCCCTCAACCAACTTTGTCGTTAATACTCCAAAACCAACTAGGGGTGGCACTAGATGCACTTATAATCTCCCCCTTTTTGGTGATTGATGACAAACTGGTTGAAGTTTTCAACGGGAAAGAAGTATGTGAAATTGTAAAGGATAGTGTATTGTCTTCATAAGTGGCAAGGGCTCCCCCTGAAGATGTGCATATAAATAATTTGCTTCTGGAATGCAAATGCACATGGCAGGTTGTACTTGTGGAGATCCTCTTCAACTTATGAAGATAATTCATCATGCATGAAATGATATAGCTAAGAGAATGACATGCACAATGAAAAATGGACATCTGCAGAATTATCTAAGTGCGGAAGTTATCATCGCACGTGGAAACGCAAATAAGTGGCAGACGACCATCAAGTTTAAGTGTTAAAACTCAAAGAACAAAGTGTATCAAAGGCAAGAGTTGTAAGCACTAGGCAAAAATATAAAGCAACCGCCATTATGAACCCGCTTGAAGACTATCAAACTCATACGCTTCTCCCCCTTTTGTTAGTAATGACCAAAAAGGTTTGAAGACATAGAGCATCTACTCATCCTCATGAGGAGTAGTTGAAGCAGCAGGGTTGTCATTGTCGTTTGGCGGTGCAGACGAACTCGGTGCAGTGTCGATGCGTGCAGAAGTAGGGGGTGGTGAAGTAGCATCGTCTTCATCATCGATCACATTGGCATTGACAGTGGCCGCGGAGGAAGAATAGTTAGAGTCTTCAAGAGATGGAGTTCTTCGTAGGACAGCATTCCGTGGAGGAGTGGAGTCAAACTTGAATCTTTCAGTGAAGCCATCGTCTTGAAGATCTGCTTCAGCACTGAGCAGGGTCAAACTCTTCCATGATCGCCGACCAGTTTCATGAGTGACAAATGCATTCTTGGTGGCAAGGTTGCGAATGCGATTTACATCCACCAAGAGACTTTGCATCTGACGCTTGAGCCAAAAATGATGCTTATCCTGTTTCTGATGCAGAGCCACAAGAAGTTCTCGATCATTGAGGACCCGAGAGCGCTTCCGAGGCCTTTGAGCAATTGTGCTCTCAGTAGCTTCAGTTGGCGCACGATGAGGCAGACGAGTATTTCCAGCCATCGGATAGACACGCGTGACAGCTTGAACTCCTTCCATAGGCTGAGTGAAGCTTTGATGTTCAGCATTTTGAAGACAAAGAGGCTTCTTGGCAGGTTCAGGGTATATGTCTTCAACTGACATATCAACCTCTGGTAGGAAGATCATATGATTGCGAGCAGATGGTTGATAGTTGATAGCAGAGTGTTGCTTGATGAGGCGCATGACCCATGGAGCATAGAACTTCAGTCCGAAAAGGTCAGATCCAGATGCAGCCAGTTTCCTGATGAACAAATCATGTGCATTGAAGCTGATGCCATTGAGGATGTAAAAGACCAATGTCTTCATGGCCCCTTCAAGTTTTGCAGCTGATGAATGTCCTTTGATTGGCCATAGAGTCCGCCTGATGATATGATATATAGTGCGCGGCAGATACTCAAGGTCATCAACAAGGAACTCCTTTGGATATTCAGCATCACGTGGGAAAGGCTTCATCATGCTCAACATCTGACTCATATTGGATTTAGGCTTATGGAAGATGCTCTCCAGTGCATTGCGGTGGTTTTGACAACCAGGTTCATATAGCTCTCCGGGAGTGGGTAGGCCTGTAAGGTCAATGATGTCAAGAGCTTTGGCTTCATGATGAACATTTCCTGTCATCCACTCGAGAACCCATGTCTTCATATCTTTGTTATAACCGCGAATGTGGAGCGTAGCATAGAATTGAAGCAATAGCTCTTCGTTCCAATGTTCTTTGTCTGTGAAAAAGCTGAGCAGACCAGCATCACGAAAGAAGTCAAGTGCTTCTTCTAAGCATGGCAGTCCTACAATGGCTTTAGTGTCGAGGCGCATATGAAGGAAAATGCACCCTTGATCATACAGAACACAGGAGTAATAGCTTCGCTGCTGATGACTCCAGAGCCGATCTGATGATATTCTTGGTTTCGTGTAGGGGTTCGTTGAGCTGTCAAAGAATGTGTTGTGGCTCTTGAAGCCATTTGCATTAAAAGACCCGACAGATGTGGCAGTACCTGGAAACCTTGGCAGTCTTGGCTTTGGCTTCTGGACCAGAGGCCTATGCTCAATGTGATAGTCAAATTAAGGACCAGAGACAATAGGCGGAGGGACCAGAACTGGCCATCTTACTGTGATTAGCTTGCCATGGTTGTATGCTTGCTCGATTGTGTAGGGCCTTGGTGGCGGAACAGGAGCAGTGGCAACAACAGTGGCTTCGGGCTGCACAACAGAAGCTTCAAGAGCATTGTCAGTATTGACTTCTGGTACAGTGCTTGGGACAGGCTCCACAATAGCTTCAGCCATGACTATGTCATTGGCTTTATTGTTGTTGGTGGTGGCAGCCTCAAGGTTTTCAACCTCCACTTGCTGAGCTGGAGGGTCAGGCATAGACACGTTTACTTCTTGAACAGTTTCTTCAGGAATGGGGGGAGTAGGGACACGTTCTTCTTGACGTTCGTCATCGGCTGATGCAGACGAATTGTCTTCAGCAGCTGGTGCTTCAGACTCGGAGACATTCACAGCAGGAGTGGCTTCTGAAAACACTTGACGTGCAACAGGTTGATGGTGCACCTCTCCTTCTGGAACGCTCGGAAGAGGGACTTGAGGCCTTGGTCCTTTGCGAAGCCTTTGCAGTACAAGCAACGCCTTTGGAGATGGAGTGGGCAGGTCCTCATCCTCTTCAACTTGCACGGATGGTGTGGCTTGTTGTTGTTGGGGAGTACTGGGGGAGTCTTGGTGTTGCGGGCGATCAGCCCATGAAGCATCCTGAGCAATTGGCGTTAGAGGATGACCAATGCTGATGATTTCGCTGTTCGTACGAACAGGCAATGATACCACATTGTATTCAATTTGAGGAAGAACTTCATCATCTTCAACTTGTCATGATGACCAATGTCTTCAGCAGTGATGGGATCAACTGCTGGAATCTCTTCAGCTTCAGGAGCCTCTGTGGAAGCAGGCTCATGAACAGTCATGTGAAGTTCTTGGGATGCAGATGCAGAACGAACCACTGAGATGGGTTCAACAACAAGGGGCTCTGTGGGAGTAGCCCGACTCTTCTTGATCTTGCGCTTCTTCTTGGAGGGAGCAGCATCAGAGGCTTCGGAGGTTTTCCTTTTTCTGGCTTCAGCCTCTGCAGCCCTCGTCTTCTTCTGTTCTGAAGCAGTTGACGTGACCTTTGGCTTTGAGCCAGTCATGATGCTTGGGGAGACAATGCGAGGTTCATCTGGCCTTGAAGGTGCAGATTGGACTGTTGATTTCTTGTTCTTTGCAGCCATCCTGGGGTCGATGCCAGGCCGACCAAGAGCCTTGCGCTTCTCAGCCTCATTGTAGGCAAGCACACACTTGTCAGCTAGATTTTTCATGCGCTCTCTGGAGCCTCGAGCTTCTTCACGCTTCTTGTGAAAGGCTTCTTTGAGCTCGTGAAGCATGATCTTGAAGTTCTTGACATCTTGCACGTTGAGCGTGGCCACATGCTTCTTGAACTGAGCCTTTTCATAGTCAATCTTGTGCTTCAGTTCGACGATGCGCTGAGCAATAGCTAGCTCAGAAGCAATGGCGCCATTGAAGGCGACGCTGAGGCCAATTGGAAGTTGCAGATCATCAAAGCTAAGATTTGGTGTGTCAAACCACTCATCAATGAAGTTATGGATGATTGCCACGTCAAAGAGAGGCAAGTTGTTGAAGATCTCTGCTTCTTCCTTGCTCTTGAACAGTTGCTCAAGAGCATCATCTGCAAGATCGTCATGGTTACTAAGTGTGATGTTTTGGTTTAAACTGTTTGATAGTGCGCCTGACGGTATGTGTGTTGGTGTTTGAGGGATTTGTGAGTACATTATCCAATGTGACATGATACCAGTACCTGAGAGTCAGGGTCTTGCATCTTTTGTTATAATGTCTGTACTAGGCTGAGCATCAAATCAAAGCAGAATTTGCCTTTGTGTTCAAAAAGAAATAAAATCAAAGCACAATTGCTTGAGGATCGGGCGGGATGTGTGGTTAGGCATCTCAAACCAATATTTTAAAAAGTCTGAGTGCTTGAGGGATAGGTTTTATCCTATTTAAGAAGGTTATATTCCTCTCCGATACTGTCTACATGCAAATATTTCATAGTTGTGATCGAGGACTGTGTGGCAACTGGCAAGCATGGTTATGCATCTCAGACCAATAAAAAAAAAAGTTCAACTGCTTGAGGGATAGGTCTTATCCTATTTGAGAAGGTTATATCCTCTCTGGTACTGTCTAGTTGCAAATATTTCGTGCTTTTGCAGTTTATCTACTCCCTTCGTTCCTAAATATTTGTCTTCTTAGATATTTCAAATGGACTACCACATACGGATGTATATAGACATAATTTAGAGTGTAGATTCACTCATTTTGCTTCGTATGTAGTCACTTGTTGAAATCGCTAGAAAGAGAAATATTTAGGAACGGAGGGAGTATATGGTACTTCAGGATGGTACATGATAATCTCTGCAAACACAAGTCAGTTGTTATAAAAGACAGTGAACAGGATATAGTCAGCACTTTGATGAAAATGGCCCAATGGAATGATATGGTTCTGTTGTTTTACACCAGAGATTCAGAGTGCATTAACGTTCATGACCTTTTGTTTTATGTACCTTAACAATGATGCATTGACAAATTTCCGTCTTGCACGTAGGGTCCCTAATTATGGAGAACTTGCTCTGGAGCGTGCTACCACATTTTATAGACAGAACATGCCTTGCTATGCAAAGCTAAAAATTACAGCTTCAAATAAAGATGATGCTGGGAGCAGAGGCCTCTAGTAGCAATAATGAGCATGGTGATTCTGAGATATGCTGCTTATCATTTGCACCAAATATCGCTGAGTTTTATATGGCAATTCCCCTGTATGGAATGGTTTTCTTAGAGAAAGCCACGGGGATTAGTTTACGTCACAGCTTTAACATGCGACACTGGTAATGCCGCAGACCGTCTTATAAACTGAAAAACAGTACTGTCCTTGTTATCAATATTCAGTGTGGTTATTAACAGTCTACTGATTACAGTCATTCTCATTGTTTGTTCGTGCCTACTGGAAAGTATACCTGATGAACAGCTAACCAGCATTCAAGAGTCTTGTTTGTGACTTTATCCATTTGAATTTTGACTACAAATATCAATTTAGGTATTTTCAAATTAGAAATTCAAAAACCACATGTATTAATTTGTCTCAAAAGTGCTTCTAGAATCTCATGTACTTTTTTCTAGTGCTTTTTATACGTACATAGGGTTGTGCCACTTAGCGCCCCAGAACTCTTTTTTACGAGGGAGTAATAGTTGTGACAAGCTATTATGTGGAATTAGTGATTTAACTCAGCCTGCGGCAATCAGTGGCATTGGTGTTGTAAGCTGATTTCAACATCGGCTTCTTGGTGCCACCTGAATAAAATTAAAGGAATGCATAATTACTGGATATCAAATGAGTTCAGAAAAAGCTTGGCTTCTTTTTGTGGCTTGTGGCTGCTGAAAGCTTACATGGTCGATGTTGCATGGATCTCCAGCTAGCGTCACACACAACTTTTTTTATATTGCGTCACACACAAGTCTGATGCAAATCTTTAGTGAAAATTGTCTGTAACGGCTAGCTGATGATAACACCCGTGCAAGGATGCTTAATGTGAAAAACAATTCAGACTCGGTGATGAACAGACATTGAGGATTGTGATGATTATTATTCTTTTACTTTGCGAAGGGAGAATTGTGATAATTATAGTCTACATGATCCATCACTTGTGAGAAAACACCGTTTCATTCTTTGTAGGACTTTTATTTTGCTCTTGCCTATATTTACTTGAAAATTTTGAATTTATTTACATTTAATTGCAATTCTACTTTAGTTATATTGAAAATTCGAAGTTCAAGTACGAAAAAAAAATAAGTTCTGATATAGGTAAAGTTCAGAAGCACATGTGCACCGTTGTCAGAATTTTGGACATCTAAGCAGCTCAATGCAAAAAAGACGAAATCGATCAAAATAGTAAGTGAACAGTAAGTTTTCTTACGACCCTAAAATTTGTCTTTTTTGCTAAGAGCTACTGAAATGTTCAAACTCCACGAGATTTGGCACAGACTTCACGCGCAGGAGCATCTAGCATCACAAAAAAATGTTTTTAATTCTTTTTTCTATTTTATAAACAAATTTACTGTTCACCTCGGGTGCACACCCGAGAGCCAAAACGCTGTGCCTCGGTGATGAACAGACATTGAGGATTGTAAAGATTTTTTTACTTCATGACGGAAGAACTGTGATAATTATTGTCTGCATGATTCGTTAGTTGCGAGAAAACACTGTTTCATTCTTTGTAAGACTTTTATTTTGCTCTTGCCTATATTTACTTGAAATTTTTGAATTAGACGAGTGTTCGATTTCAAAACGCCGCGCCTCGGTGTTGTATAGGAGAAAACATGGTACCATGCAGCTGCTTTTAAGCATGGGTCTGATTGCCAGATGGATGATCAGCTCTCAGCTATCTCAAGTTGAGTTAGACGAGGCGGACCAATCTGTGGCTGGATGGTTAGGAGGACAGTGGTATCTTCAGTCCATCAGGGTTTAAGTCCTGGTGCTCGCATTTATCTTGGATTTATTTCAAGATTTTCGACGATGTGTGTTCAGTAGGAGGAGACGTTCCCATCGACTGCGAGACGCTTACGATGACTTCGTAAAATCTCAAGACGATATGCCGGCTCAGTCTCTCGGAGGTGCTCATAGGGATAGGATGTGTGCGTGTATGTGTTCATAAGGGTGAGTGTATGCGCGTTTATACGAGCGCTGGCTTCTGTATTGTGTTAAAAAAGTTGAGTTAGATGAGTATATGAATTTGAATTTTATAGATATTATTAAAAATAAAAATAAGTAGTTTTTTTTAGAAACAGAAAAAAGAAAAAACTAGCGATCCTGGTCCGACTCAAAATGGACCTCCCGTCCCCATGGTGGTCCGGCCCGTAGACGAACCCCGTAGAAATTATAAATTGATAACAATCCTGCAGATGTACCGAAGCTCCTCCCCACAGACGACAAACCCAAACCCGGCGACCACCATGGCATCAGCACCGCCACCGCAGCGCCGCCGCGCCTCGCCGCCGGCGATCCCGGACGAGCTCGTCGAAGAGATCCTCCTCCGCCTCCCGCCCGACGACCCGGCCTGCCTCCTCCGCGCCTCCCTCGTCTGCAAGGCCTGGGGCGGCATCGTCTCCCACCCCGTCTTCCGCCGCCGCCTCCACGAGCTCTACCTCGCACCCCCCGTGCTCGGCTTCCTCCACGGGTGGGAAGACGAGGAGGTCCCACACTTCGTCCACACCACCGCGTCGCCCTTCTCCCTCGCCGCCCCGGACTGGCGCTCGTGGCGGGCGGTGGACTGCCGCCACGGCCGCGCCCTCTTCCTCTCCAAGCGCAATCATACTTGTACCTGGGAGCTGCTCCTTTGGGAGCCAATCACGGGCGCCCAGCAGCGCATACCGGTGCCCGCGGCGTTCAACGGCAGATGGCCGACCGCGGCCGTGTTCTGCGCAGTGGACGGGTGCGACCACCACGACTGCCTTGGGGGTCCATTCCGCGTGGTCTTCGTCTTCGTCGTCGACAACGAAGACGTTGACTACGACGACAATGTCATATCGGCCGGCGTATACTCGTCGGAGACCGGCACGTGGGGAGAGCTGACCTCGATGTACAGCGAATTCATGATGTTCTTTGAAAAGTATTCCAGCCTGCTCGTTGGGAGGTCTCTGCTTTACTTCATGTCCGATGCTGGGTTGATCCTGGAGTACGATTTAGTGAGGCATGGCCTGACCGTCTTCGACACACCTGACTGCCAGCCCGGCTACAAGTCCGACTGTGGGTCGTCGTCCTCGGACGACAACAGATTTAAACTCATGCTTGCGGAGGATGGTGGGCTGGGAGTTAGTGAAGAATCGGGTCTGCGCCTCAAACTGTGGACAAGGAAGGCGACCACTGATGCACCATGGGTAGTGAACTGCATCTTCTGCTTGGAGAATTTGCTTCCAGCTAGCGATCTCTTGGTCCCGGGTATAAATTATAGAGTGACCGTGCTGGGCTTTACTGAGGAAGCACAAGTCATTTTCGTTGACACGATTGATAGCCTCTTCACAATCGATCTGCAATTAGGGTTGGTGACGGAGGTCCCGGATGATCGTGGCTTCAGCAATCTGATTCCAGTTGTCGGCTTCTACACTCCCGTGCCCCGACGCAAGAACCAGAATCTGCTGGCGTTGAAACCGTGTGAGGCGGCAAGTGGTGAGGGGGGAGAAAACAGTAGTTCAGACACATCGGCTGTTTGACAAATAGAGTAATTAACTAAGTAGCTACTTGTATACCAATCAATGCTCTGAAAAGACTGCCATTGTTTCGCCCTTTGCTTTGAAGCAACTGGCTTTGCATTAGTCTTGGAGGGTTGTGTAAACAATTTTGCATGTTGTTGTGCATGTGTGAATGTTGCTTTTTATGTGAAATTCATATGTATAAATGTATTACATCTTGTCTCAGTCCTTTCTGCTAGCATACATGCCTTTTGGAGGAGTTAAGCTTTCCATATATATCTGACATACTAACATCTCAATCTGTTGTGTGCTGCTTAGTGCTACTCTGATGGTCAGTCATCAGTGCCGTGAGTAGGATCCTTTTATTCTCCGCAGTCGGGAAACACTTCTTTTCATGGTATTGTAGTTTAGATTCCAGATCAGACATTGACAAGAAGAAGTGAAGTAGCGAATGATGTTGAAGACTTGTTCTGAAGACAGCGTCGCAACTAGGACTTGAGAAACTATTTGTAACTGCTAAACCTGATAGTTGTACCATGATGCCTTAGCACTGGAACGGTTCAGAGTCTCTTTGTTGTTCTGTACGACAATGTTTCTATTATGTGAAGAACATTTCATCTTCAAGAAATGGGATAAACATCGTCGACATATTTCTACTCTTGCCAGCAGTTTTCTGTTCGTGCTTGGTTTAACTATATACTAGTAGTAGCATGCATAACTATAGACAGGTAGTGTTTATCTTCCAAATCAACATTTCTACTGTAGTTTCTTCTGGAACATATCAATGTAGTTTTGCTGAAAACTGCTGAGCTGCAGCGACATACAAGGCTAGTTTGGAATTGGGTCTGGGTTTAATACAGTGGTCATCATTTTTTTCTCTTGAAAAAAACATTTCAATTTTTTCTTAAACTAGGCAAAAAACATTTAGGGCTTGTTTGAGACTCTTCCTTCCATCAAAATCGGGCTGTTGATGAGTAGGACGAGCTTTTTCTGTGGGTACTGTTTCTCTCAATAAGTTAACTTTATTAAGTGGACAGTTCGTCTTCTATTTTTTAGCTGAATTGTTTCTTTTGCTTTCTTTTGACAGGTCAATTATTTCTTCTGTAATTAATTAGAAGGTTGACCTCCAACCGGTTGCTCCAAAAATAACGCGATGAGGCACCGAGATAGATTCATGCATGACTACGGTATATTTCCTATGACCGACAAAAACACATAACAAATTACAAGAGCCGAGATTGCATTACTTCTTCTCTCAACTTTCAGAGAAAATGTTCTTCTAATTGATGAATGGGAAGCTCTACTGCCTCAAGAGGAAAAAGTTTAGATACAGAGCCTGCCTGCCACACTCTAAGGCCCTGCTTGGATTGTCGGTTTGCTCCTAAATACCCCCGTAATCAAAACAGACCTCCAGCCGTCGTTTTCAAATTGGGCGGAAATAACGCAGCGGCCGGTAAAATACACCTGTAGATTAAATCCGGGTGTATAAATTTACACCCAATCCAAGCGGGGCCTAAAGCTCGTCCTTCTTGTCGGAAGAAGAAGAAGCATCCTTGCTAATTTCCTCATCCCCGGAGGCATCCTTGTTCTCCTCATCGCTGGCGCCGGCAGCTTTGCCCTCATCCTCCTGCCACAGGTAAGAGAATGTAGTTTTGTGTTAAGATGAGACACATCATATAAGCAGTTAGAAACGCTGAGGATAAAATTAAATTCATTTGCAGCTTACATCAGCTGCATCATCATTGTCTTCGGTCTTAGCATTTGCGGATTCCTGACAAGGAGAAAACAGAGTAGTTAGTACTGGATTTAGCATAGAGGGCAGTATAACAAACAGAGGATGTTTGCATATACACCTCCTCAAGCCTCCTCTTCTCGGCCTCATCAAAGGCAGCCTTCTCAGCCTGCAAGGCAGAGAGCCATTGACTTAGCTCTCTACATCAAACATCTAAAACGACACAAAACTGAAAATGAAACAAAACTTAAACTGCTCGTGATAAGATGGCATACATCCTTGTGCTTGCCCCAGGTCTCCTCCGCGAACTTCTTGGCGTACTCGGGGTCATCAGTGATCAGGATGTTGTCGAACAGAGTTCCTGATTTAACCTAGTGCCGGTCGAAGGAGAAATCAATATCAGTGGTCTCAACAAAAGCTTCACAATGTGCTATGCTAACCATGCTTCACAGAACTTGTGAAGCACTAACCTGCCACAGCTCAATACCAATGTGCTTCAGGCTGTCAAAAGCGTAGATGTAAGGATCATCCTTGTACTCTGCACGAACAAAGGAAAAGAAGATCATATGAGCTTTTGATGTTTCACTGAATTAGTTGAGCAGAAAAGATAACTGTACAGCAGTTAATCTGAATGTACAACAGTGGGCAAGCTCAGTTTACCTGGGTTGTCGATCAAAGGTGCCTTCCATTTGCCCTTGAAATTAGGGTTCTTGATTTTCTGAATACAGTCTCATGTCAGAACTTGTAATGCACATTGCTACCTGTCTAGAACAATTAAGTAACTAGCCATGCTGTCATAGTTATACCTTTTGGATCCATGGTCCCTTGTACTCAGGGTTTGGGATGGTTGGAGCTGTCCATTCACCATCTTCCTCATCATCCCAGTCCTCAGGCTGCCATGTATGTAATATTGACCAGTGTGAGAAATTGCATACAAGAGGCAACAGAACACAAAGTAAAACTGTTTTAAGAATGGGGAAATGTGCACCTTCGTTGCATCAGGTTCAGTGATTTCCTTGGGAATGTCATCATACCCCTGCAAACAATCTGAGTCAGACAGGAAACCACTAGAGGCAAAGCATCAAAGACAAACAACAGTTTATAACACAAGAATGTGGAAACTCATGCTGTGCAGTTAGGATTGTCTAATGGACACTTTGCATCCGTAGATTTGTGAGACACAGCACAGAATATAATGAACAGTTCAGCTTAGCTCAGTATTATGGCATTGGCCAAAATCAATACTCATGCTACAACATTATCATCATCCAAATTGTGCAGCAACAAAGGGAAAGCTACCTCTGGCTTCTTGTCCTCGGGGTCAGGAAGGAACTCCTCGTCCTCCCAGTCCTCTGGCTGCAACCATCAGCACACAATGTTATATTAACGACTTATCACCTCTGTCACAAAAACACCATTACCATGGCTACCAAACGACGGATTATCTCTGAACCTCACCTTCTTGGCATTAGGATCCCTCTTCTTCTTGGCAGGAAGGATGTCCCAGTCATCGTAGACGCTGCCGGACTGCTTCTCGACGTTGTCGATGAGGATGCTGTACGTGGCGTCGGGCCGGAGGATCAAGGTGTAGACGTGCGTGAGCTGGTCCGTCTCGCAGGGCACCTCCTTCTTGATCAGATGGTTCTTGCCGTTCTTGGTGAGGATCGCGTGCACCTTCTTGGTGGCGTACCCGCAGATGTCCGGCCCGAACATGATGCTGCGATTCGGATCGAACCAGGGCATGGATGATCAACCAAGCATACATGCCTTTTGAAGGAGTTAAGCTTGCCATATACTGCCTCCGTTCCTAAATATAAGTCTTTGTCCCCTCCCTCGCTCGCTCGTCCCGGGTTGCCCCGCGTGCGACCGGGAGGAAACCCTAGCCGCCGCCGGCGGGGTCCCCCGCCCTTTCCTCCTCCACCTCGCCGCCGCCAGAGGGCACGGCCAGGCGAAGCCTGGTCGGCGCTGGCGGCGCCGGGGAGATCCCGCCCCTTTGCTCGGCGGGCTCGGTGTGGGCCAAGGCGGCTGGGCCGGGGTGTCGCGCTAGCGGCGAGGGCGGCAGCGCGCTGGTTCCGATCGACGACGGCGTGGCTGCGGTGTGGCGGGCGGCGTGCTAGGGGTGTGCGTCTAGGGGCTGGTTTTGGTCGCGGCTCCGCCAGATCTGGCACTCCGGGCGGCGTGGGCCGGGGCGGCGCTGGTCACGGGCGGCGGCCCCTGCCTCGCCTTCCAGCTGGTGGGGCTAGCATCGTGACGGTGGTGGTCGACCCTCTCTCTCGCTTGCTGCTCAGCTGGGGGTGTTGGTGGACGGTGGCGACCTGTTGGTGGACGTTGGCGGCTCGGCGGGTGCTGTTGGCCGGCCGGTGGTGGTGGGGTGCACCTGGGAGGGAGGCAGAGGCCTCCTGGTCCCTGCCCCCGGTGGTGCGGTGCAGTGGCTGCGGCGAGGACGAGACCGGCGGCTGTGGCGTGGACGAGGCCGGCACCTGAGGAGAGGTCGAGGCCGGCGGCTGCGGCGAGGTCGAGGCCTGCGGCTGCTGGCAACCCTCTCCCCTACCTGGATCTGGCCGGCTGGGCCGTCTTCCCGCTAAAGGGTTCGTTTTGGGGTGAAGGGAGTCCCTTTACCTCTCATCGGTCAGTTCCGTCCCTTTGCTGTCGTGGTGGTTGCGAAGGGGTCATGGATGCCGGGGCGGCGGCCTCGTTGGTGATAGTCACGCTGCTGGTGGGTGAGGTGCGCGACTCAGGTGTGGGCTGGTTGCTATGACCGCTCGGGCGGCGTGGCGGCCGGTGCTTCGGCGAGCGGTGGCGTTTCGAAGGTGGAGCGTGCGTGCCAGGGGCGATCCCTTGCTCGGCTTCGGTCGGGCCGGCGACGGCGGCGTCCGTGGGCGTCGTCTCCTTCCTGAAGGCGTCGTCGTGGCTACTCTTCCCCTTTGAATGATCCAGGTGAAAGCCATGATCCTTTGGATCCGGCGGCGACGGCGCTCCGGTGTCGTTCCCCTTCTTGAAGGCGCCGTCTTGGAGGCCTACATTCGCCAAGCTCAGCCTCGTCTCTCCGTGACATTCTTTCATGGTGGACTTCTCCGACTACTTCAAGCTCTGCCCTTGTTGCTCATTTGTTGTATGCTTGGAGTGTTGGGGTGTTGTGGTTGTTCCTGTACCTGCTGTATCCAGCCTTGGGTGTGTTGTGTGGTGGTGTGGTGTGGTGTTGTGTGGCTATCGTTGTCGGTTTCGGTGATCGTTGCTTTATAATATAAAGCGGGGGAAACCCTTTTTCGGTAATATAAGTCTTCGTAGAGATTTCACTATGGATCACATACGGATGTATATAGATGCATTTTAGAGTGTAGTTCACTCATTTTGCTCCGTATGTGGTTCATAATGGAATCTCTCCAAAGACTTATATTTAGGAACGGAGGGAGCATATCTGACATACTAACATCTCAATCTGTTGTGTGCTGCTTAGTGCTACTTTGATGGTCAGTCATCAGCGCCGTGAGTAGGATCCTTTTATTCTCCGCAGTCGGGAAACACTTCTTTTCATGGTATTGTAGTTTAGATTCCAGATCAGACATTGACAAGAAGAAGTGAAGTAGCGAATGATGTTGAAGACTTGTTCTGAAGACAGCGTCGCAACTAGGACTTGAGAAACTATTTGTAACTGCTAAACCTGATAGTTGTACGATGATGCCTTAGCACTGGAACGGTTCAGAGTCTCTTTGTTGTTCTATACGACAATGCTTCTATTATGTGAGGAACAGTTCATCTTCAACAAATGGGATAAACATCGTCGACATATTTCATCAGTTGCAAGATTCCCCCCCTCTCTGTATGAATATGTTTTTTCTACTCTTGCCAGCAGTTTTCTGTTCGTGCTTGGTTTAGCTACTCCCTCTGTTCCTAAATGTAAGTCTTTTTAGAGATTGCAAAATGGACTACATATGGAGCAAAATGAATGAATCTACAATCTAAAATACATCCATATATATATCCGTATATATATCCGTGTATATATTGAAATCTCTAAAAGACTTATATTTAGAAACAGAAGGAGTATATACTAGTAGCTAATTCGAAGAGGCTGGCTATTCGAGACAGGTAGTGTTTATCTTCCAAATCAACATTTCTACTGTAGTTTGGTACTGTGCATCTCTTCTGGAACATAACAATATAGTTTTGCTGAAAACTGCTGAGCTGCAGTGTCTTGGATCAGAAAACTACAGCGACATACACGGGAGTTTGGAAACGAGGCAAGCAATGCACGGTCACTCTGATTTAAGACAGTGATCATCATTTTTTTTTCTTTTGGAAAAAAACATTTCAAAAATTGTTGACCGTAGAGGTGTCTCAGTCATTGTTAGAAATAATCTCGGTGCACTGGAAGTAGTCACGTAGATGTTTTTTCAGTTTTCTGAATATGTTGAATAATAGCCAGAAGTGCACTCTGTTCGTGCTGCGGCTTAATAGCTTCAGGCGTTAGTTTTTATTCAATTATCTTATCCTCTGTAATCGGTAGAGTGATGACCACGATCTGGCCGTGGGATGGCGCGGGGATAACGGATCGTGGGCTTCCAGTTTGTTTTATGGAATAAAAGGATAGAAGCGAAAAGGACGCGAGGTTGAGGCGTCGCAAACTACTGTCTCCCGTTTTTCTGTTTCGCTGCTGTTCTCTGAACGTGTTCGTCAGGGACTTAGCTGTAGATTACAGAGAGGACCGTCAGTGTGTTTGCGCAGAAATTGATGACACTCGTCGGAGAAATCCGATCGCTGGGCGAGACGGTGTCGGATGAGTCGATCATTGAGGTCCTCTTCAACGCCGTCCCGAGCCGGTTTGGGGACATCGTGAACACCATCGAGCAGTGGGGTGACCTCACTACCATGACAGTGTCGGAGGCAGTTGGGCGCCTCGCCGCGTTCGAAGAGAGCCGGCGCGGCCGGAGCCATCACTCCGGTGGGAAGGAGGACCAGCTGATGCTGATGACGCAGGCCCTTGAGCAGCTCATGAAGGGCAAAAATGGGTCACCGGGAGCCGGTAGCAGCAACGCCGGTCATGGCCGTGGAGGTGGTCGAGGTCGAGGCGGTGGCCGTGGTGGGCGCGGTGACCGCGGACAAGCCGGGCGCGGCGAGAGCAAGGACGTGGGGAAGCAGAAGAAGCACCGTAAGTTCGACATCACAAAGGTCAGGTGTTTCAATTGTAATGAGATGGGCCATTTTCGGTCTGACTGCCCGGAGCCAAAGCGCGAGCAGGTGAATTTTGCACAGGCAGAAGAAGTTGAAGACCCAGCACTCCTCATGCTTGAGGCGTGTGAGCTTGCACCTTCTGAGGAAGTACCCACAGAGCAGGTCCTTTTGAATGAAGAAAAGCTGATGCCAAAATTGGCTGGTGCACAAGACATCTCTTGGTACTTGGACTCAGGAGCGAGCAACCACATGACAGGCAATGCAGAAAAATTTGCAGAACTGGATAAGTCAGTGAATGGAAAGGTAAAATTTGGTGATGGCTCTGCCGTCGACATATGTGGTCGAGGCTCAGTTCTCATACAGTGTTTGACAGGGGAGCACCGAATTCTTTCAGACGTTTACTTCATTCCTCGTCTGAAGAACAATATTATCAGCCTAGGGCAGCTAGATGAGAATGGGTGCAAATACTCTAGTGAAGATGGGCTGATGACAGTATGGGATCGACAGAGAAATGTCCTGGCTAGAGTAAAGAGGACTAAGAACCGGATGTATATCTTGAACATCAAACCAACTGAACCTGTGTGTTTGTTGGCACATGCAAAGGAGCAGTCATGGCTGTGGCATATGAGATATGGACATGTGAATTTCAGATCGCTCCGTGCTTTGGCCGCAGAGGGAATGGTTAAGGGAATGCCCCTGCTTGAGCATGTTGATCATATATGTGATGGGTGTATGATTGGAAAGCAAAAGAGGCAGCCTTTCCCGTCAATCTCTAGTTTTCGTGCTACACAGCAGCTGCAGCTAGTGCACGGGGACTTGTGTGGGCCGATCACCCCAAAAACACCCGGCGGTAAAAGGTACTTCTTGCTGGTGGTTGATGACTACTCGAGGTTCATGTGGATAGCACTGTTAAAATCTAAGGACGAGGCACTTGGTGCTCTGAAGAAATTCAGAGGGCTGCTGAAATTGAAAGGGAACTAAAACTAAGGCAATCAGAACTGACCGAGGGGGTGAGTTCACATCAGCAGAGTTTGCTAAGCATTGTGATGATCATGGCATTAAGCACTTCCTTACTGCTCCGTACACACCTCAGCAAAACGGCGTCGTCGAGAGAAGGAATCAAACTGTGGTCGGGATGGAAAGAAGTCTGTTGAAGTGCACAGGAGTTCCTGCAAGATTATGGGGCGAAGCGGTTGCCACAGTAGTGTACCTTCTCAACCGTGCGCCCACTAAGAGTGTTAGAGGGGTGACTCCATATGAAGCATGGCATGAAAGGAAACCTTTAGTGGAGCATCTGCGCACGTTTGGATGTGTGGCACATGTCAAAATGGTTGGCCCTGGTGTGACTAAGCTCTCAGATCGCAGCAAGAAAATGGTTTTTATCGGTTATGAGACAGGCTCAAAAGTGTACCGCATGTATGATCCGAAGAGTAAGAAGTTGATCATCACTCGGGATGTTGTGTTCGAGGAGGACAGGTGCTGGGATTGGGGCCTAAAGAAAAATGAAGTGGAAGAGGACTCAAGCAATTTCAACATCCTGTATCCAGAATCGACCACCCAAGAGCAAGAGGCAAAGTCGATGGAAAATGGTGCCATGACAGAGAATTCTGCTACCATGGCAGCCGAACCAGAAACTCCTGCTATGGCAAGGAAAACACCCGATTCGGTTGCCATAGCAGCACCGATGCAGGTCGCTAAAACACGACGGGCACGGGATGGGGCAGTGATCCCATTTGATCTTGCTGGATCTCCAACAACCCCTAGTGCCACGCTTGAGACACCAGTATCACCATACTCAGAACCCTCACAGGGGCCCCAAGGCATGCGACCATTGGAAGATATCTATGAAGAGACTGTGGAAATAAAGGAAGCATACTCTGGGTTGTGCCTGTTTGGTCTGGAGGAACCAGCAAGCCATGCAGATGCAAAGAAAGAGAGTTGCTGGAAGAGAGCCATGGAGGAGGAGCTGAGTTCAATTGTGTCCAATGGAACTTGGGGATTATGTGAGTTACCGGAGGGACACAGACCGATTGGTTTGAAGTGGGTCTTTGAGTTGAAAAAGGACCCAGATGGAACTGTGGTGAAGCACAAAGCAAGGTTAGTCGCGAAAGGATATGTGCAGCGACAGGGGATTGATTTTGAAGAGGTCTTTGCCCCTGTAGCTCGTTTGGAGTCGGTCAGACTGCTAGTAGCACTTGCAGCTGAATTCAATTGGAAAATGCACCACATGGATGTCAAGTCAGCATTCCTCAATGGCGATCTGATCGAGGAGGTTTATGTTACTCAGCCGCCGGGGTATGAAATTGCAGGGGAAGATAGAAAGGTCTTCAAGCTAAAAAAAGCACTCTATGGCCTCAAACAGGCTCCAAGGGCCTGGAATTCAAAACTAGATGCAACCTTAAGTGATCTTGGTTTTGAAAGATGCCCTTCTGAATCTGGACTCTACAAGAAGCAAGTGGATCAGAAAGCTCTGATTGTCGGTGTGTATGTAGATGATCTCATCATAACAGGAGGCAGTGATCGAGCCATCGAAGATTTCAAAAAGCAAATGAAGTCTAAGTTCAGTATGAGTGATTTGGGACTGCTGAGCTTCTACTTGGGGATAGAAGTGAAGCAAACAGAGGATGCAATCACTCTTTGTCAATCAGCATATGCAGCTCGAATCCTTGAGAAGATGGGAATGTCGATCTGTAATCCTATGCATACACCAATGGAAGCCAGACTGAAGATGAGCAAAAACAGCCAAGCAGAGGCTGTTGATGCAACCCAATACAGAAGTGTAATGGGAAGTTTGAGGTACCTGATTCATACTCGCCCAGACTTGAGTTACTATGTTGGTTTTGTCAGTCGCTTCATGGAGAAACCTACAGCAGAACACATGAGTGCTGTGAAGCACATTCTAAGGTATGTGAAAGGAACATTGAATCTTGGATGCTGCTATAGTAAAGGTGAGAGGAGCAAATTTCAGCTCATTGGGTACTGCGACAGTGATCTAGGTGGTGACATTGATGATCGTAAGAGCACTACAGGGGTGTTGTTCTACCTTGGAAAGAATCCACTGACTTGGGCATCTCAAAAACAGAAAGTTGTGGCTATGTCCTCGTGTGAAGCTGAGTATGTGGCAGCTGCATCTACAGCTTGTCAAGGAATTTGGTTGGCCCGGCTCCTAGGTGAATTACTTGATCGCGAGCCAGAAAAATGGACACTGAAGATTGACAACCAATCAGCAATAGCCCTCTGCAAAAATCCTGTGTTTCATGAGAGAAGCAAACACATCGACATACGTTATCACTTCGTGAGAGATTGTGTTGAAGAAGGAAAAGTTGCAGTGGAGCATGTTAGGTCTGAAGAACAGCATGCAGACATCCTGACTAAATCTCTCCCAAGGACTCTGTTTCAGGAAATGAAGAAGAAGATTGGCATGCAGGATTTGAAGCCAGTGCACCAAGTTTAAGGGGGTGAAATGTTAGAAATAATCTCGGTGCACTGAAAGTAGTCACGTAGATGTTTTTTCAGTTTTCTGAATATGCTGAATAATAGCCAGAAGTGCACTCTGTTCGTGCTGCGGCTTAATAGCTTCAGGCGTTAGTTTTTATTCAGTTATCTTATCCTCTGTAATCGGTAGAGTGATGACCATGATCTGGCCGTGGGATGGCGCGGGGATAACGGATCGTGGGCTTCCAGTTTGTTACTATGGAATAAAAGGATAGAAGCGAAAAGGACGCGAGGTTGAGGCGTCGCAAACTACTGTCTCCCGTTTTTCTGTTTCGCTGCTGTTCTCTGAACGTGTTCGTCAGGGACTTAGCTGTAGATTACAGAGGGGGATTTCCACCAATATTCCACTAGATTGAGTTGCGTTTTAGGACCTGAATCCAACAGTCATCTCAGCATAGTTCTCGAACCCGCGGGGTCTACACACTTAATGTTTGGTGACGATATAAGTATAGTTGAGTCATTATGGTAGTTACCGAAGGTTGTTCGGAGTCCCAGATGAGATCCGGACGTGACGAGGAACTCCGGAATGGGCCGAAGGTGAAGATTATTATATTGGATGAAGGGTATTTGGAGTCTGGAATTGTTTCGGGGGTACCGGGTGATGACCAGCGTCACCGAAAGGGGTTTCGGGGTGCGCGGGGGGGGGGGGGGGCATGGGCCAAGGGGAGGGGGCAAACCAGCCCACTAAGGGGTTGAGCGCCTCCCTCACCCCATCTCACGTAACCAGGAGGGTTGGGGGCGCCCCTCTAGGGTTCCATCCACCCGGCTTGGGGGGCAAGTCACCCTAGGGGAGATTCCATCTGCCCTGGCCGCCGCCCCCCTAGGGAAAACCCTAGGGGTGCCACCCCTCCTTCCTTCCCCTATATATAGATAGAGAGGTAGAGAGAGGGCAGCCGCACCTGATGAAGCTATGTACCTAGGGTAGGGCCATGGACCTGTCCAAACTACCCTACCCAAGGACATCTCTAGAAGAAACCACCTGTCAATCGACCCAGAAGTGTTCCACTCGACTGACTCGAAGACACTCGACAATGAAGCCAACCACTCGACCATGAAGTCAACCACTCGACAGCCAGGAGATCTAAAGTCACTCTGCACGCAAACGGTCGGTCATTAAGTAGCTTTTATGGTCATCATAGCACTTTATGTGTAGCGTTACCAGTAATGCCCAATCTTAATGTATCTTAAACCCTACATAACTAAGGACCGGAGGGGTCTGGCGGACTCTATATAAGCCACCCCCCAGTGTAAAGGATTCGCACCCCTGTAACTCATACGCATATAATCCATTCGACCGCCTCCGGGCTCGGGACGAGCGTGCGCGACAACGGGTACCGGATTCCAGTCGACGTCAACTCTTTCCACAACCGACTCAGGTATATCGAACTCCGATTCAGAATTTAGCAGTTGCGGCCCGTATAGCAGAGTCCATTCAGCCTTCCCAGTCAGAGGTTGGCAGAGGCTTGTTGCAGATCAGAGATTTACTCAGGGCAGCAGGAGATCAAAATTCAGCTGTATCGCAGTCACGGAATAGGATTCACAGCAAATCCGTAGCTGCAAATATAGTCCAGTCGACTCATAGCCCCAGATCGCCCCCGAGGCGTGAGGGACGTGGAGACCGGCATGATCAGTACAAGAACCGTGAGCAGTATGATCACCGAATCGATCGCGATGATCGACGTCGAGTGCCCACCCCTCCCCCAAGGGGTGGATCGTACGCGCCTCGACAACAGGATGATAGACGCCATCACAGTGTTGGGCGAAGGATTCCAGTCGACCCCAGAGAACCAGGCTTTGATGCGAGATCCACTATCGTTCAAGGTTTGGTCGACAGGAACAGAGCTCACCGAGAGGGTCACGACAGAGATGTACCCACCAGCAGCAGAGTGCACGTCTTAGGACCAGAGTGTTTCAGCAGAGCCATCAGGGCCGCGGTGATTCCTCCCAACTTCAGGTTGGCGACTTGAGTCAGTAAGTTCACTGGTGAGTCCAAGCCTGACACTTGGCTTGAGGACTACCGAGTGGCTGTTCAGATTGGCGGCGGCAATGATGAGGTGGCCATGAAACATCTGCCTCTTATGTTGGAGGGCTCGGCCAGAGCATGGTTGAATCAGTTAGCATCCAGCAGCATTTACACTTGGGAAGATCTTTCCCGAGTGTTTGTCAGAACGTTTAAAGGAACTTGCAAGCGACCAGCAGGACTGACAGAGCTGCAAACTTGTGTGCAGAAGTCGAATGAGACTTTGAGAGATTATATCCAGAGATGGATCACATTGCATCACACGGTAGAGAATGTATCTGATCATCAGGCAGTCTGTGCCTTCAAGGAAGGCGTTAAGTACAGAGAGCTAAACCTGAAATTTGGTTGAACCGGAGACATGTCTCTAAGTCGAATGATGGAGATAGCTACCAAGTATGCCAATGGTGAAGAAGAGGATCGGCTCCAGAGTGGCAAGCACAAGTAAGTCGCCCACGAAACTAGAGGAGGGAACTCTAGTCGGAAGCAGAAGCGGAAAGCCGAGCCAGCTGCTCTTGGAGAAGCCTTGGCCGTGACTCAAGGAAAGTTTAAAGGGAAGCCTAAAGGGTCTTGGAACCCTAAGAAGGTGAAAGACAAGGAAGGAATGACGTGATGGATTTGCCGTGCCACATCCACACGAAAAAAGATGAGGAGGGTAGATTCATTTACCCGAAACATACCACTCGACAGCGTCGGCTCTTGGTCCAGCAATTCCAGGTGAAACAGCCCAAAGATAAGGAAAAGGAGTCGGACAAAGTCGAGGACAAGGAGGATAGTGATGATGGATATCCGTAGGTCAATTCCACTCTGGTGATTTTTGCTAACGTTTAGAGCAAAAGTCGATTGAAAGTTATCAACCGAGAAGTGAATATGGTTGCTCCGGAGACACCCAATTATCTGAAATGGTCTCAGACCGCCATCACATTCGACTAGTCTGATCACCCGACACACATAGCCACCCCTGGGAGGCAAGCTCTAGTGGTCGACCCAGTCGTCGAAGGCACTCGTTTGACTAAAGTTTTGATGGATGGTGGCAGTAGCCTGAACATTCTGTACGTAGAGACGTTGAAGGGGATGGGCATTCCGATGTCCAGACTCAGTACCAGCAACATGAGTTTCTATGGAGTCATTCCTGGAAAGAAGGCCGCGTCACTCGGTCAGATTGCTCTTGATGTGGTTTCCGGTGATTCCAAAAATTACCGCAAAGAAAAGTTGACATTTGAAGTTGTGGATTTTCAGAGTGCCTATCATGCTATTTTGGGCAGGCCAGCTTATGCACATTTTATGGCTCGACCATGTTACGTGTACCTCAAATTGAAGATGCCTGGCCCCAAAGGTGTGATCACCATCACTGGCAATCGGAAGAAGGCGGAAGAGTTCTTTCAGAAAGGCTCAAAGATCACCGATGCTCAGATGGCTGCGGAAGAGTGGCAGGAATACCAGAAAACCGCAGACCCGAGTGATTTGTTGTGAGCCAAGAAGCCCGCTACAGAATCAGCGTTTCAATCGTCTGGTGAGACGAAACCAATTCACATTCACCCCACCGACCCCAATGCTGCTCCGACTCATATCTCTACAACGCTCGACTCCAAATAGGAAGAAGCGCTCATCCAGTTCCTCCATGAGAACTGGGACATCTTCGCATGGAAACCTTCTGACATGCCGGGTGTTCCCAGGGGGCTGGCTGAGCATCATCTACGAGTCGACTCAAAAGTGAAACCTGTTAAAGAACATCTTCGACGGTCCGCCGTCCAGAAAGGAAAAGCCATTAGCGAGGAGGTGGCTCGGCTCTTAGCGGCAGAGTTTATCTGAGAGATTTACCACTCCGAGTGGCTCGCCAATGTTGTCATGGTCCCCAAGAAGGACAAGTAACTTCGCATGTGCATTGACTTCAAACATATCAATCGGGCCTGCCCGAAAGATCATTTTCCTCTCCCCCGCATCGACCAAATAGTCGACTCGACTGCGGGATGTGAGCGCATGTCTTTCTTAGACGCTTATTCCTTTACCATCAGATCCGTCTGTATGGACCCGATGAGATCAAAACAACTTTCATCATCCCATTCGGGTGCTTCTGTTATATCACCATGCCATTCGGCATCAAGAATGCCGGAGCCACGTTCATGAGGATGATATCGTGGTCAAGTCACGGAAAGGTTCCGACCTGCTGACTGATCTTGCAGAGACATTTGCCAACCTCAGGAGGTATGATATCAAGCTTAATCCATCAAAGTGCACATTCGGAGTTCCTGGCGGAAAGTTACTCGGTTTTCTCATTTCCGAACGAGGAATCGATGCCAATCCAGAAAAAGTTGGTACTATACTGCGAATGAAACGTCCTGTGCGTGTGCACGATGTCCAGAAGCTTACTGGTTGCTTGGCCGCGTTAAGTCGATTCATCTCTTGACTCGGTGAAAAGGCATTGCCTCTTTACCGACTGATGAAGAAGTCATACAAGTTCGAGTGGACTCCTGAAGCTGATGCAGCGTTTGCAGAGCTAAAAACTCTACTTTCCACCCAGCCGGTGCTTGCTGCCCCGATCAGCAAAGAGCCTTTGCTGCTCTACATTGCAGCCACAGGACAAGTCGTCAGTACAGTACTTACGGTCGAGCGGGAATAAGAAGGAAAAGCCTTTAAAGTTCAGCGTCCAGTGTATTATATTTCTGAAGTTTTGACCCCATCAAAGCAAAGATACCCTCATTATCAAAAGCTTGTATATGGGATTTGTATGACCACGAAGAAGGTTGCTCATTACTTCTCTGACCATTCCATTACAGTCATCAGCGACGCTCCATTGTCAGAGATTTTGCACAACAGAGATGCAACCGGTCGAGTGGCAAAATGGGCGATTGAGCTCCTTCCCCTAGATATCAGATTTGAGGCAAAGAAAGCCATCAAGTCCCAAGTAATAGCAGATTTCATCGCCGAGTGGACCGAACAGCAACTGCCGACTCAAGTTCACTCGGAGCACTGGACCATGTTCTTTGATGGTTCTAAGATGCTGAATGGATCCGGTGCTGGGGTAGTGTTGGTTTCCCCTCGAGGAGATAAGCTTAGATATGTGCCCCAGATTCACTTTGATTCCTCCAATAACGAAGCAGAATACGAAGCACTTTTGTATGGGTTGCGCATGGCCATTTCACTCGGCGTCCGTCGCCTCATGGTCTATGGCGACTCTGATTTGGTGGTTAACCAAGTGATGAAGGAGTGGGACGCCAGAAGCCCACCCATGACTGGTTACTGCAATGCGGTGAGAAAGCTAGAGAAGAAATTCAAGGGGTTAGAGCTTCATCATATACCCCGACTGAAAAATCAAGCAGCTGACGATTTGGCAAAAATAGGTTCCAAGAGAGAAGCCATTCCCAGTGATGTGTTTTTGGAACACATCCACATGCCGTCAGTTCAAGAGGATCCTTTCACCGAAGAAGCCCCGCAGCCTAAAAGTGCCACAGATCCGACTGAAGTTGAGGTCCCAGCTGTGGTCGACCTGATCATGGAAGTTTTGGTTATCACTCCCGAATGGACAGTGCCGTACATCGCCTATATACTAAGGAAAGAACTCCCAGAGAACGAAGAAGAGGCTCGGCAGGTCGTCCGTCGATCCAAGGCCTTTACTGTGATAAGGGGACAATTTTACAGGGAAGGCGCGACTGGAGCCAGTCAGAAATGTATAACGCCAGAAGAAGGTTCGATAATTATCGACGATATCCACTCGGGGACCTGTGGCCATCATGCGTCCTCTCGGACTATTGTGGCTAAAGCATACCGAGCGGGGTTTTACTGGCCCAGAGCAAATGAAATGGCGAAAGAGATAGTCGACAAGTGTGAAGGATGTCAGTTCTATTCCAATATGTCACACAAGCCCGCCTCAGCCTTGAAGACCATTCCAATCGTCTGGCCCTTCGCTGTTTGGGGATTAGATATGGTTGGACCACTGAGAACTGGCAGGAGCGGCTTCACCCATGTACTGGTGGCAGTCGACAAGTTCACTGTGTGGATCGAAGCCAAGCCTATCAAGACTCTTGATGCTGGCACTGCTATCAGCTTCATCAGAGAGTTGATATTCAGATATGGAGTTCCGCATAGCATCATCACTGATAATAGGTCAAACTTCGATTCCGACCAATTCAAAGCCTTTTGCGCTTCTCAAGGCACGCGAGTCGACTACGCTTCCATCGCTCACCCCCAGTCGAATGGACAGTCAGAAAGAGCAAACGGCCTAATTCTCAAAGGACTGAAACCCTGGTTGATGTGTGATCTTAAACACGCGGCAGGCGCATGGGTCGACGAACTTCCATCAGTTATTTGGGGATTGAGGACTACTCCTAATCGGTCGACTGCGCAAACTCCATTCTTTCTGGTCTATGGAGCCGAAGCAGTTCTGCCGAGTGACCTGCTTCACAATGCACCCCGAGTAGAGCTCTACTCTGAAGATGAAGCAGAACAAGCCTGGCAGGACGCAGTTGACCTTTTAGAAGAAGAAAGAGAGATGGCCATGATCCAATCGACCATCTATCAGCAAGACTTGCGTCGATTCCATGCCAGAAACGTGAAGAGTCGAGCCTTCCAAGAAGGAGACTTGGTCCTCCGAGTGGATCAACAGAAGCCACATAAACTCGCCCCTACTTGGGAAGGCCCCTTCATCGTCACCAAAGTTCTCCACAATGGAGCATACCATCTTTACAATGTCCGCGCCAGATTGATGAGCCACGAGCTTGGAATGCGGAGCTGCTCCACCCCTTTTACACTTAAGTAATCACTCGGGTGAGATGTAATAAAAAGTACTCCTGTGGTTTGTTTATCAAAGGCAAAAGTGTTATAATTTTCCCATTGATTATTGTTGCTTTTATTTATGTGAGAAATCCCCTAGTGAGTGGCTTAGCTACGAATCCGTTTTGCCTAAGTTTGTAAAAAAATTTCCTACCGAGTGACGAGCAAGCCTCTCACTCGGGGGCTTAGCTGCGAATCCGTTTCGCCTAAGTATTTGAAAATCCTACCGAGTGGAGAGCAAACCTCCCACTCGAGGGCTTAGCTGCAGTCCAGTACTCGCCTAAGTATTTGAAATCCTACCGAGTGGAGAGCAAACCTCCCACTCGGGGGCTTAGCTGCAATCCAGTAGTCGCCTAAGTATTCGAAATCCTACCGAGTGGAGAGCAAACCTCCCACTCGGGGGCTTAGCTGCAGTCCAGTACTCGCCTAAGTATTTGAAAATCCTACCGAGTGGAGAGCAAACCTCCCACTCGGGGGCTTAGCTACAGTCCAGTACTCGCCTAAGTATTTGAAATCCTACTGAGTGGGGAGCAAACCTCCCACTCGGGGGCTTAGCTGCAGTCCAGTACTCGCCTAAGTATTTGAAATTCTACCGAGTGGAGAGCAAACCTCCCACTAGGGGGCTTAGCTGCAGTCCATTACTCGCCTAAGTATTTGAAAATCCTACCGAGTGGAGAGCAAACCTCCCACTTGGGGGCTTAGCTACAGTCCAGTACTCGCCTAAGTATTTGAAAATCCTACCGAGTGGAGGCAAGCCTCTCACTCGGGGGCTTAGCTGCAGTCCAGTACTCGCCTAAGTATTTGAAAATCCTACCGAGTGGAGAGCAAACCTCCCACTCAGGGGCTTAGCTGCAGTCCAATACTCGCCTAAGTATTTGAAAATCCTACCGAGTGGAGAGCAAACCTCCCACTCGGGGGCTTAGCTGCAGTCCAGTACTCGCCTAAGTATTTGAAAATCCTACCGAGTGGAGAGCAAACCTCCCACTCGGGGGCTTAGCTGCAGTCCAGTACAAGCCTAAGTATGAAATCCATTCCGATCCGCAAGGACAATGAGGTGCAGGTCGACTGCTACCTTCTCCTTTGGAGCTACGCCAAAATACAATGTGCGCTCTGCAAGGACAATGAGGCACAGGTCGACTGCTACCTTCTCCTTCGGAGCTACGCCACAAATACAATGTGCGCTCTGCAAGGACGACGAGGTGCAGGTCGACTACTACCTTCTCCTTCGGAGCTACGCCACAAATACAACATGCGTTCCATCCCGATCCGCAAGGACGCAGGTCGACTGCGATCTGTGCTCCATCCTTACCCGCAAGAGCGATGAAGAGCAGGTCGACTGGATCCTCCCCCTCAGGGTTGCGTCTCAAGCGCTAAAGTGAGTTCCGAGTGAAGAACAAAGTTCGCTCAAAGGCAAATGCAAGCATATTCAATGATAAGCCAAGTTCAGATAACATCCTACGGATTCAGAAGTGCTCAGGCAACAAGCCTGTTAAAGTTTATCGGTTACAAAACCACTCGGCATTCTGAGGCAAATTTAAGGTGAAGCACAACAGTTTTTCTTACTCCTCGGGTGGAGGACTGGAAGGCGCGACAAACTGGTCCAGGTCGATTCCATCAGCAATCCGAGTGGCAGCAGCAATGAAGGTCTCCATGGAAGATTGGAAGTCATGCTTCTTGGTATTGGCCACTTTGAGGGATGCCAGCTTGTCCTCTCACGCATCCTTGCAGTGAACGCGAACCAGGGACAGAGCAACATCAACACCACACCTGGCAGAAGATTTCTTCCATTCTTGCACTCGACCTGGAACTTCATTTAGTCGAGTCATTAGAGACTCGAGGTCATTTTGAAGCGTCTCTCTCGGCCAGAGTGTCGTGTCGATTCACGACGCCGCAACCTTCAATCGAGCAAGGTAGTCGACCACACCAGCAACGCGAGACTCCAGTCGGAGCATGTTCATGGCAGCTTCATCCTTCATGAGAGAGTTAATGCGGTCCAAGCCTGTCTCCACTCGACTGGTCTCCTCCTCGAAGTTTTGGCAGAATTCTGTGAACACAATTCAAACATGAACCAGCAGTTTTATGATAAGTCGATGATTACAAATCGGTCGGGTAAGAGAGATTATCCTCAAGCATGATGAATAGCTTCTTGGCTAGCCCTCCCAGATAAGCCTCCAGATCATTCTTCTTCCCCACCAGCTCACCAGCCTTGTCATCCAGAGCTATCTTGTCATTCTTCAGACGGCTGACTTCCTTACTGGCTGCGTCGAGAGCAGCCTTCAGATTGGCGTTCTCCTCTTCAAGTTTACCGACTGAAGACAGTTTTTCTTCCGCAAGCTTCGTTTTGTCCAAAGCTGCCTTCTGTGCCTCGGCAAGGTCATGGGCCTTCTTCTTCAGAGCCTCCTTCAATTTATCTACAAAATGACAATGAGATCAGAATCAGGAATGGGCAGAAAGATACAAACAATTGTCAAGTTCTCACCAATCATACCTTTTGCCTCGTCCTTCACCTTCTAAAAGTTCTCCTAAACAAGCTTCAAGTCAAGGTTGAGCTGGATATGTTTGTTTTCCAACTCAGTAGCGAGCCACAAGTTCGCAAGATTTCTGCGAAGGATCAGTCGACAGACATCAAAGATAGGTTGCTTCCGAGTGACTTAGAGAAAAATCATAGCATTTCTAAGACTACAACAGAATCAAAATATTCGACAGTAGTCTCGGGGACTACACCCAGTGGGTGCACTCAGCATGCCCCCACTGGTTCTACCGACTTGGTCCGACCAGTCGGCCGAAAGAGACAAAGAGGTTATGATCCTAAAACTATAGCTCTATAGCTAAGTGCCAGCAGTTAGTCTTGGTCTCATCATGATCTACCAAAAAAACAGGTTCTTCAGACTACAGTCGACTGCCAGCAGTCCACCATAGTCTCGGGGACTACACCCAGTGGGTGCACTCAGCGTGCCCCCACCGGTTCCAAAATTCCATTCGACATGGTCCGACCAGACCAAGTGAAGAAGTTAGAGTAAAGAAATTCAAAATACAAGACTACAGTCGACTGCCAGCAGTCCACCATAGTCCCGGGGACTACACCCAGTGGGTGCACTCAGCGTGCCCCCATCGATTCAAATATTCAATCGACAAGAAAGTCTTCAGATAGCATATCCTAACAGAACAAGCGGTGACCAACTAACCTGGACGTTGCTCTAAAGGGCTGAGCTAGCATCATAGGCCGCTTGGCTGGCTTCCCAGATCGCCATCACCTGCTCCATCATGATCCCCGCCTGGCGTATAGCCTCCTTAGCAGCACCCGCTTGGTCCTCTGGGACGTGGTGTGTGGCGAAAAGGGAGGGCGGATCAGCAGTCGACATCGAAGGCCGGACACTCGTCAGCGGCACAGCGAAGGACACAGAATGCCGAGTGACATCGTCATCCCCTTGAACTAATGCCTCAGGCGCTGATGTAGTCTGAGTGGTCTTGCCAGCCGACACCTTTTTATTCCTCCTTGCCCTCAAGAGCACCTCGTCGTCATCATCAGGGAGATCAATGACATGGGGAGGAGCTGCAGGAAAAATCCAAAGTTGAAATCGAAATCCAATCGACCAAAAGTAAAACCTCAAAGAGCGTACCAAGGTTGGAGGCGGCAGCGTCTTCCATTTCCTGGTCTTCGTTCTTGGTGGAGGTCTCGGAGGTAGCAGCACTGCGGATTTCAGAAACCAGTCGGTTAGTCGATGAGTCGACCAAGAGTTCGTCCATGCTAAACGAGAAAACACAAGTTCTGATGTTACCCGAAGATAGTGGGGATGGCCATTCTCATCTTGGGCAAGGCCTTCGGCGGCTTTGATGGCGCCGCTCGTGGATGCTTCGGCGCTTTCTCAGTCGGCGCCGGAGAAGCCGCCCGAGGGTGCTTTGTCGACTGCCCAACAGATGCGATCGCTTTGCCACGCTCACTCACGGGGTCGTGGATGAGCTTGGATCGCCTTTCCGTGCGAGGAGGATCGACTTCCTCCTCCTCCTCCTCTTTGTTGGATCCGTCGTCATCCTCTTCCCCACCACCATCAGATTGCCACTCCTCCTCACTTTCACCTCCACTCGCCTCTCCCTCCTCGGCCTGTTCTTGCGCCCCATTGGGCGTCGAGTACATCTCAGTCGTGGCCTAGAAGACAACAAACAAAACGAAAGTCTGTCGACTGATTTAAAGCAAACATAATGAAGAAAGCAGGATCACAGTCGGAAATGTAGAATTGTACCTTGTCCACTTTGTATGACTGGTCAAGTGGAGGAATCCTCCTGGCTCCTCGGGGGTTGTCTTTGTTCCCTGTGATGCTCGCCAGCCACCGCTCCAGCGTGGCATCGTCAATCTCCTCCGGGTGGATCCGAGTGGTGTCCTCAGTGCCAGAATACAACCACATCGGATGGTCTCGAGCTTGAAGCGGCTGGTATTTGTCGTCGGAGGAAGACCTCCAAGAGGTCCATGCCGGACACCCCATCACGGATAAGCTGGACGACACGCTCGACCAGCACCTTAACTTGCGCCTTCTCTTCCGGGACCACCTTCAAATAGGAAGGTTTCCTCACTCGTTCCATGGAAAAGGGAGGGAGCCCAGTCGACTGCCCATGCGTCGGCTGGTCTCTGCAGTAGAACCAGGTCGACTGCCATCCATGGACCGAGTCGGGTAGGATCATGGTCGGAAAGGAGCTTTTTCCTCTCAACTGAACCCCAAGACCCCCACACATCTGAATCACTTGTGTTCTCTCGTCACTCGGATTGGCCTTTTTCACCGTCTGGGAGCGGCAGGTGAAGATGTGCTTGAAAAGACCCCAATGAGGTCGACAACCCAAGAAATTCTCGCACAAAGACACGAAAGCAGCGAGGTACACAATGGTGTTGGGTGTGAAGTGGTGGAGTTGCGCCCCAAAGAAATTCAGAAATTCCCGAAAGAAAGAGTGAGGCGGCAACGAAAATCCGTGGTCGACATGGGTGGCCAAGAGAACGCACTCACCCTCCTGAGGCTGCGGCTCGAATTCCTTCCTCGGGAGCCGTGCCGATCCATGGGGGATCAGTCCTCCATCGGCCAGGTCGTCAAAATCTTCTTGACGAATCGTCGAGCGGATCCAGTCGCCCTGGATCCAGCCCTGCGGCAGGCCGGCCCTCGATGAAGACCCGCCTCGACTGGTCGCCCTGCCCTTCGCCTTCACCGTTGCCTTCTTCGCCCTCTCCAGGGCTGCCGTCTTCTCTTTCACCATCGTCGCCGGCGAGACACGCGCGAGCGGCGGCACTGAGACGGAGGCGAACGCGGCGGATAAATCTGGAGAAGAGAGGAGGAAATGAGAACACACTGTTCAAAAAAACCCCGTCCGACGCCTTATATGAGGTTACCTCCGAGTGACTGACTTGTAGGCCCGGGCGATCCTGTCAAATCCCGCAACAATCGCGCGCAGGATACGTGGCAAAAAAGGTGGCGTGGAGATTGAGGCGTCCCTGCCTTATCCCGTCCGATTACCGAGGCCTCCTCCGCCCCGCGCGCTTCCCGAAATTCGAATCCCGCTAAATCCGCGGGTTGCAGAACAACTCGTCAGATGAAAGATCTCCTTCGCTCTGTCGCTCGGAGCTCTCCAAGTAAAAACTTCACTCGACGGATACAAAGAATGGATCAAGGCGACTGAAAAAGAAGTTGGTGCCGTCACCTAAAGTTCATTGATCCAGAACAAGACATACTCATAGCACGAGAAATGGGTCGGAAGAGTTCTCAACTCCTTCCCCACTCAAACCTCGATCCATTCGGGGGCTAATGATGAAGCTATGTACCTAGGGTTGGGCTATGGACCTGTCCAAACTACCCTACCCAAGGACATCTCTAGAAGAAACCACCTGTCAATTGACCCAGAAGTGTTCCACTCGATTGACTCGAAGACACTCGACAATGAAGCCAACCACTCGACCATGAAGCCAACCACTCGACAGCCAAGAGATCTAAAGTCACTCTGCACGCAAACGGTCGGTCATTAAGTAGCTTTTATGGTCATCATAACACTTTATGTGTAGCGTTACCAGTAACACCCAATCTTAATGTATCTTAAACCCTGCATAACTGAGGGCCGAGGGGTCTGGCGGACTCTATATAAGCCACTCCCCCCTCAGTGTAAAGGGTTCGCACCCCTGTAACTCATACGCATATAATCCAGTCGACCGCCTCCGGGCTCCGAGACGTAGGGCTGTTACTTCCTCCAAGAAGGGCCTGAACTCGTAAATCCCTTGCGTATACAACTACTCCATAGCTAGGATCTTGCCTCCCCATACCTACCCCCCCTACACTAGTGTCAGACTTAGAACCACGACAACACCCTTGAGCACCTCTCCATGCCACGACATTTCCTCTCCTCCCCCTCGCATCCCTCTTCCTCTTTGTAGTGCTTAGCGAAGCTCTGCTGAGATTCCGCCACCACCACCACCACCACGCCGTCGTGCTGCCGGTGGAATCGAGCTACTACTTCACCATCGCTCACTGGATCGAGGAGGTGAAGGCATCATTAAGCCGTATGTGTATTGAACACGGAGGTGCCGTCCGTTCGGCACTTGGATCGGGAGTTCGCGGGACGAATCGTGATTGGATCGCAAAGACGTTCGACTACATCGACTGCATTTCTTAACGCTTCCGCTTAGCAATCTACAAGGGTATGTAGATCTAATCTCTCCTCCCATAGATGGTCATCTCCTAGATTGGATCTTGGTGAGCGTAGGGAAATTTTCTTTCCCATGCAACGTTTCCAACAACACCATGATTATGGTGGAGGGACCAGACATGGACATAGTTAACCTTAAGTTCCTACTTCTATGCTTTGAGACTATGTCGGGACTTAAGATTAATTTTGACAAGAGCGAGGTAGTGGTCCTGGGATACTCTTCATAAGATCAACAGAGGACTGCGGAAACCTTAGCTGTAAACTTGCGGCCTGCCCCATAACTTATCTGGGGATGCCGATGTCGGACTCCAGGATCTTGACGACGGAGTTCGACCCACTCGTTGGACGAGTAGCATCCCAAGCGGAGCTGTGGTGTGGACGGTTCACTTCTAAAGAAAGCAAAACTATCCTCATCGGCTCCAACCTTGCTAGCCTCCCCATGTATATGATGGGGATGTATATCCTGCCGGAGGGTGTTCATGCTTCCTTCGATAAGGAGCTGGCAAGGTTCTTCTCACAAGCTGGCGATGGCCGCCCAAAGTACCACGTGGTCAAGTGGGCGAACATTTTTCTACCTAAGGATCGGGGTGGGCTAGGCATCACGGCCTCTCGATGCATGAACGTCTCCCTCATGCTACGCTGGGTCTGGTGGATCTTGCGTGAAGAGGGTGGTCTGTGGCTGCAGCTTATCCAAGCCAAATACCTACGGGGTGCGCCTCTCTTGGCGTGCTCCCGCCCAGATGGCTCCCAGATCTGGAAATCCATCCAGAAGATTAAGAACGAGATTCGCCTTGGGGCTACCTTTACAGTTGGCAATGTGAATGGTACTCAGTTCTGGCTCGACCCTTGGATGGGCAATGAGCCATTGCATACCCAATTCCCTAGATTATTTGTGATCCATACTGATCCATCTATCCTAGTGTCCGCGGCTTGTCTAGATGGCCTGTGGAACATCGCATTCCGACGGTCATTTGGCCATGAGGAGGCTCTCGAATGGGATAGGTTGGGAGACGTCATCTTGGCGGAACGATCTCAGTCCCCGGACAGTGTCTCCTGGAGTCTCTCTCCTTTGGGAGAGTTCTCCGTTAGTTTGGCATATTAGGCGCTTTGCCGCATGCCGGCCGTATAGTGGATTTCCCCTCTGTGGAAGGCTCCTGTGCCCCTGAAAATAAAGATATTCCTATTGCAGTTGCTTCGGGACCGCTTGCCCTTAGGGACAGAGGTCTGCAAGCGCAACGGCCCAGACGATGGCATTTTCCCTCTCTGTAGTGTCCTGGAGACAGGCTCTCACATCTTGTTTTCTTGCACGGCGGCAAGGGCGCTAGCCGTGGAGCTTTGTGCGGGATGCACTCGGGCCCGACTGGGAGGCCGGAGACCTGGCGGAATTCCTACAGGCCAGGGCGACCTAGACTGGGCGCAAGCGCCACCTATTCTGGCTTATATTCGCGGCGTTAAAGTGGACCCTTTGGATTACTCGCAATAAAATGGTGATTGAGCGGATCTTCCTACGACAGGCATCTGGTTCATTCTTCAAATTTCTGGCTTTTCTACAGCACTGGCACCCGCTTGCTAGGCGGCGGGATCACGAGCAGCTTGGGTTGATGATGGATGCGCTGGTGGCTTTGGCGCGGCGTCTTTCGGCTCCATAGACTTCCTTAGGAGCTTGCCACTAGGTGGCCTTTTATGTTTTCTCTCCGGTTTTTTGGGCATGCTTTGTGCTATGGCCCCAGATGTTTGCATCTTCCTTCATGTTCGGCACTTGACAGTATGAATGTTGGCTTTATTTATAAAGCGGGGCGAAAGCCTAGTTCGGGAGACTTGTTCAATAAACCCCGCGAGCTCAAACTCAGACGTCACATGGATTTTTCTAAAAATGTTCTTGATTTTTTTAGTAAAATACTCCCTCCGTCCAGAAATACTTGTCGTAGAAATGGATACAAATGAACGAATGTATCGAGAACAAAAAAATGAAGAAGAAATTATGGAAAAGAAAAAAGACATGAATCCTAAAAAGACGTGCCGTATGTTTGTAACCTCTCGGTGAAAAGAAATTGAATCCTCTACGCTAGTTGATTACTATTGATTGTTGGAGCCACCACCTCTTCACTTTCGTCGAAATAGATTTCCAAAAAGAGAAGAAAAAATTGCTGGGAATGTAAAGAGAATTAATCACTTCCTGAACCAAACCAAATGATGAAATGAAGTACACAGACCAACCAGTGTACACCGGCCTGGTCGCGCATTTCTTCGACCTGTGCGTATCTATCTAGGGCGCGGCGGTACTTCTTCTAAAAAAATTAAAAAAAATCTATGGCGGTGTGGTGGGTGGTCCGCTGTACGTAAAAATGGATGAAAATGAATGTATCTAGAACTAAAATACATCTAGATACATCCATTTCAATGACAAGTATTTTCAAACGGAGGGAGTAATTGATGAGGGAGGGAGGGAGGAGCCTCCGCCATCCCAAGCACAAGGGAAGCAGGCAGCAGGCGGACAGTGAGTGAGTGAAGGGGGAGCTGCACCCACACCCCCAAACGGCCACGCGGCCGGCGGCGGCGGCGATCTGTCCATGGACACGAACATGTCCGAGTTCAACAATCCAGGTTGTAAAGATTGGAGAAGCGTTGAACCCTTGGTCTCGGGCCGCTGTATATATTGAGTAGTTGTCATGGCTTACCAGTTTGGGAGATCGCTAGGATTCCTCCAGAAGTCGTACACGAGGGGGAGAGAAGATTACATCGAGAGGAAGAGTCAGACAGAAGAAGAGATAGAGGAGTTTGAGAGATACACGCACATAACTCTATCTAACTATCTAACATCCTCCCTCAATCTAAACCTATGAAAACTTGTCTGGATTTAGATTGTACTTAAACTCATTCAACCTCCTCGTGGTAAGCGGTTTGGTGAAGCCATCAGCAAGTTGATCTCCTGTGGAAATAAACCTGATGTCAAGTAGCTTGCGAGCCACTCTTTCTCTGACAAAATGGAAATCAACTTCTATATGTTTTGTCTGTGCATGAAAAACAGGATTCGCTGAAAGATAGGTTGCACCAATGTTGTCACACCATAACCTTGCAGTTTGTGGAATTTTTATTCCCAGTTCACAAAGAAGAGTCTGGATCGACGTGATTTCAGCAGTTGCATTTGCTAGAGCTTTATATTCTGCTTCAGTGCTGGATCTAGAAACAGTAGCCTGTTTTCTTGCACTCCATGATATAAGATTTGATCCCAGAAATACAACAAATCCACCTGTGGACCTTCTATCATCAGCACACCCTGCCCAATCTGCATCCGAATATGCACTCACCAACATGGATGATGACTTAGTAATTTTAATTCCAAGTCCCATTGTAAACTTAAGATACCTCACAATTCTTTTGACTGCTGTCCAATGAACTGTACTAGGAGCATGTAGATAATGACATACTTTATTAACAGAATATCAGATATCTGGACGAGTTAAAGTCAAGTACTGTAATGCACCAACAACACTTCTATAATTTGTTGCATCCTCTGGACCAAGTGCATCTCCTCCCTCAACTGAGAGCTTTTCTGAAGTTGAGAGCGGTGTACTTACAGGTTTACAGTGTTCCAGTCCCATCCTTTTGATAATATCAGTAGTATATTTTTCCAGTGTCAGAAGTATTCCATCTTTCACCTGTTTTACTTCAATTCCAAGAAAATAATGAAGATTGCCCAAGTCTTTCAATGCAAAATCCATATGGAGATCCTGAAGTAGACAAGTGGTAGCATCTGGACTGGAACTAGCAACAATTATATTATCAACATACACAAGAACAAATATTGTTGTATTACCTCTGTTATAGAAGAATAGAGAGGTGTCTGCCTTTGATGGAGTAAAACCAAGTTGTTGTAAGTTTGTGCTCAACCTTGAGTACCAGGCTCTAGGGGCCTGTTTTAACCCATACAAAGCTTTATCCAATTTGCAAACATAATGTGGTGTGCTATTGTTTTCATACCCTGGTGGTTGCCGCATGAACACTTCTTCCTTAAGAACACCATGAAGAAACGTGTTCTGAACAGCTGGCTATCGTAGACTCCAACCTTTAGAAATAGCAATAGATAATACAAGTCTAATAGTAGTTGCTTTAACAACATGACTGGAAGTATCCTCATAGTCAATTCCAAATCTTTGTTTGAATCCCTTTGCAACCAACCTAGCCTTGTATCTATCTATGCTTCCATCTGCCTTTCTTTTAATTTTATAGACCCACTTGCAATCAATCACATTTTTGCCTTTTCCTGGTGGAACTAAAGGCCACATTTTATTTTTCATAAGGGCTTGATATTCACTATCCATAGCCTTTTTCCATTCCTTGTGTGCAAGTGCATCACTTAAATTACCTGGTTCACCAGTACTAGTAATAAATGCACGTTTGCGATTGTCATACCTTATCGTACCATCCTTGTATTCTTTATGCTTGAATATTCTGGACTGCGATCTGGTGGTATGCTGAGAGCCTTCAGTGACACAAGCAGAGGACATTGGTATAGAAATTATTTGTGCATCACTTGTATTTTCTGGAACATATGGTGCAAACAAAGGAGATCCTGGGATGAAAGGCTCGGCCGAAGAAGATCCAGGCTCATCAACCAAAGCTGACCCGCTACCGTGCTACTCCAGATCCGAGGCAGCCAGCTCTCCCGAGAAGGTGCGCCTCGCGCCGGAAGAGCCAACAAGCGGGCTCCGCGTGGTAGCGTCAGGAGAGGCCCGCTTGGGTGTGAGGCAGTGGGTACTGTTGATGGGCCGCGTAGATGCCGGCCTGTCGCCCATAGCACCGGCCCGCCCATGCGTGGCAGTTGGTGGATCGTGGAGGCCGCCCGCACTGCAAGGGATGGTGGATTCTCCTACAGGCGCTGTCGCTGCACGCGTCAGGAGATCCTCCTGGGATCGCGTGCTGCTGGAGGCTTTGCAGTTCTGCAGCGAATCACCATGGATTTCAGCGCCCCTTTCGTCCACATCTGCACACATAAAATCACAGCCAGAAACTGCATTTTTCCCATTAGAACCTGCATTTTCTTGTAACATCTCATGATCAGTTTCAATTAATTCACCCTCGTGATCAGGAGAAGTCAAAGGCTCAGAAAGAAGTGATATTTCCTCACGAAGAAGAGCGCCTGCATTAGGAAGGAGTTGAGCAAAAGGAAAGACGGTTTCATCAAAAACAACATCACGAGAAATATATATGCGTCCTGTTGAGACATCTAGGCATTTGTAACCTTTATGGAGATTACTGTATCCAATGAAAACACATTGAGTAGACTGAAACTCCAGTTTGTGACAATTATAAGGACGAAGATTGGGATAACAAGCACACCCAAATATTTTGAGAGATGTGTAATCTGGTATTTGATGAAACAGGCGCTCTAAAGGAGTTGAATTTCCAATGACTTTGCTAGGAAGGTGATTGATAAGATATGTGGCAGCAATAAAAGCCTCGTCCCAATATTTAAGGGGCATAGAAGCATGAGCAAGTACAGATAATCCTACTTCGACAATGTGACGATGTTACCTGATTCATGATAAGAAATAATAGAAAGCTCCTCCTAGTTACCTGATTCATCATAAGAAATAATAGGAGGATATTGGGAAATCTCTCCCCTTTCATTAGTATTCTCTTTATCTTCTATTTGCTTTCTTTTCTTTAGATAATTGGGAATATAAGGATTTTCAATGCAATTCACCGCACAAAACATATAAATCATCTCTAGATCGAAATCAAGAACTCTATCAAGATTAAATTTTGGAATACTCTCAGTTATACGTTCCATTTCTTCATACCGTAAAAGAAGACTAAGCTCTTTATGATGCTCAAGGGTAATCAAGCTATCACAATTTTTGGACACGATTCGATCATGAAACAGTTTGCATTGGAGATTTAAATGACCACGTTCATTGCAAAGTTCACAAGGAGCGCGAAAAATATTGAATTTTTTAGCACAAACATCAAGACTTTCTTGCAACAATTTAGTTTCTAAATGCTTATGCCTCTTGCAATATCTATTTTCCCTATTTGGTGTGTACTTGCAAACCCAATCTACTCCACACACTACAAAAAAAGACACATCCGTGATATTTTGGGCCGAACGAATTTTTTTTCTGTCATACATATGACACTTCTATGACGATAATTGTGACAAAACCCGGTATCATCATAGATGTGGTGGGCTCCTACTTCTATGACAAAAAATCATGACAAAAAATGGGCTTTTCGTCCTGGGCAGGCTGGAGACGCAACTGCATGGCATTCTTTGGGCCGTCCATGACGGAAAAAACCGTGGTAGAAGCGAGGGTGAGGAAAATTTTGGGGAGTTCCCAGTTACGGTGGGTGGCCGGGGGCTGAGCGAGGCGCGTTTCTCTCGTACACGTACGCGCGTGTGTGCGAGCCATTGGCTCTAACTGAACCCGAGCGAGGCGTTGGGCTCTAACTGAACCTGAGTGATTGCACTGCAGGCTACGCATTACTGAACCCGAGCGATCGATTCCTTCGCTACTGCTGCTAACTAAAGCCGATCGATGTTGCCTCTCTGGATGAACAGTGAGCGTTGCGGGGGGGGGGGGTTGGATGAACAGTGAGCGGTGGGAGTGGATGAACAGGACCCGTGGCGTTGCTTCTGGATGAACAGGAACCCGAACGATCGAGCTGGTTGGGGCTGGATGAACAGGACCCCGTGGAGGGCTGGATGAACAGGACGACCCCGTGGAGGGCTGGATGAACAGTAGACGGTGGAGGGGTGGATGAACAGTAGCCCGTGGAGGGGTGGTTGAACAGGAGCCCGTGGAGAGGGGTGGTTGAACAGTAGCCGTTGGACTAGCGCGCGGTGGAGGCTAGATGAACAAGAGCCCGTGGATGAACAGTCGCAGGTGAAGGCTGGAGGAGGTCGACGGTGGATGAACAGTAGCCCGTGGAGGCTGGAGGAGGTCGATGGTGGAGATGAACAGTGTCCCGTGGAGTCCCGTTTTGCGGTAGGCCACACCCCTCATGATGAACAAGACCCCCGTTTCGACCGTAGCACTCCAACACAAGTCCGTTTCGTCCGTTTTGCGGTACGCCACACCCCTCCCGATCAACAGGACCCCCGTTTCGACCGTAGGAGGTCTGTTTCCTCCGTTTTGCGGTACGCCACACCCCTCCCGATCAACAGGATCCCGTTTCGAACGTGGCCGGTCGAACACAAGGCCGTTTCCTCCGTTCTGCGGTAAGCCAGGCGTCATTTCCATCGCATGTTCCGTCCAAGCCCTCCCGATGAACACGACGACGCATTCCGTTCCGACCCAGCCGATTGGCTCCCCATGAACACGACGACGATGTTGTTTCTCCATTCCGACCCAGCCATCCACACGAGCCCTGACCGTACGTATATATGCGCGAGTAGGCGTTCGAGACCCCGCCCGTATGTACACATACGTGGCCGTATTTTATTTCTTGCACACTGGCCGCTGTACGTACGTGTACATGCTACGTGCGCGCCTCTACTACAACACGTGCGCGCCTCTACTACGACACGTGCGCGCCTCTACATCCACCAGTATGTACGTACACGTACGTGACTAGAATGACAATGCTACGTACGCTTCGACCAAGTGGGTCCCGACTGTCAGGCACTTCCTTGCGTGCGAAGATGTAGCTGGTGGGTCCCAACAGTCAAGGGGGTGAATCATTTTTTTGCCCGGACGCACTTCCTTGCGTGCGAAGATGTAGTTGGTGGGTCCCAGCAGTCAGGGGGGAAACGCTTTTTCGCGAAATAAGGTGGCCCGTCCGATGGGTCCCTGCTGTCAGGTGGAGGAATAATTATTTTGCGCGTAATAAGGAGGCACCTCCTTGCAGCTGCCATGGACCCAGCTGTCAGCCTTTCCACGCACAGTACTCTTCCGATGGAAGTCGGTCATTGACCACATTGACCATGCCACACCGAGAGCACCACGGCGGTGGACGACGGCGAGGCCTAGGAAGGGGACGACGCGGAGCCGGGGAAGACGCGGCAGTGGAAGCCCGCGCGGAGAGGAGTACAAGGGTTAACCGGTTCGGCTGCGATGTGAGGCTGCCGTCGCCACAGAATAACAGGGGGTGTGGGTGAGTAGAGGGATGCCCTGGCCAGCGGTGGGAGTAGTAGGGGGCACTGAGGCCTGCGCGGCAGCACAACCGGCCATGGGAGGCGGGAGCAGGCGGTCCCGCCGGCGCTGCTTTGGTGGCTGGAGCAAGAAGACCAGAGATTGAAGAAACATGACGACCGTTAGATTGACATCCAATGGTTATGTCTACTAGAATCGTTTGTTGACGTATATATTAACTAAAAAAATCTTGCATACGCATCAACTAAACAGGCCCACAAGTCAGACCACTCCTTCTTTTTTTAATAATTTATATATAGCTCATGGTAACTTCTTATGCAATTTATTGCAGTTGTTTTTTTTGGGTTGGCGTCGGTGTCAAAACTGGCGGATCTCGGGTAGGGGGTCCTGAACTGTGCGTCTAAGGCTAATGGTAACAGGAGACTGGGACACGATGTTTACCCAGGTTCGGGCCCTCTCGATGGAGGTAATACCCATACTTCCTGCTTGATTGATCTTGATGATATGAGTATTACAAGAGTTGATCTACCATGAGATCGTAGAGGCTAAACCCTAGGAGCTAGCCTATGATTATGATTGTCTTGTCCTACGGACTAAACCCTCCGGTTTATATAGACACCGGAGGGGGCTAGGGTTACACAGAGTCAGTTTACGGAGAAGGAGATCTATTATCTGGATCACCAAGCTTGCCTTCCACGCAAAGGAGAGTCCCATCCGGACACGGGACGAAGTCTTCAATCTTGTATCTTCATAGTCCAACAGTCCGGCCAAAGCATATAGTCCGGCTGTCCGGATACCCCCTTATCCAGGACTCCCTCAGTAGCCCCTGAACCAGGCTTCAATGACGATGAATCTGGCGTGCAGATTGTCTTCGGCATTGCAAGGCGGGTTCCATCTCCAAATACTCCAAAGTAATTTAACACTTAAATTGTGTCCAGCTATGTAAGACAAAATTCCACATACCACTGTAGGGAGAACAATATTTCACAAATCTAAACTGCTGACGACTCTTCACAGCGTGATAGCACGCCACGGTCCGGTCATTATTCGAACCGTTTTTCACAACCAGCTCCCGCACACATCGCGAGGCGGTTTCTTTGGCACGTCTTGTCAAAGCAGAGATCGTGTCCCCTTATCGCGGGATCTTCATCAATACAGGTATGGGTAACCCAACCAGCGCCATCAATCGAGGCGCTTGGAAAATAAGTGATTTCGAGAAGCAAGCGGGGAGGCACACATTCTGCATCGCCTTTATAAGGGGATAAGGACCTCCCGTTTTCACCCACGCCTTCTAGCTCCTTTGCTCATCCGTTCTCGCACCCTTGAGCCCCAGCACCCAAGTTCTCACCTTCTCCATAGGAACGCAGCCTGTCCAGAGCGGGAGGTAAGTGGATGGCCTCCTCTGTCACAGAGGAGGACATTACCAAGCTTCGGGCGGCCGGATACCTGGCCGAAGACATCGCGCACAGGCTTCCGGCGGAGGGACAGATCACCCCCACCCCAAAGTCTCGGGAGAGAGTAGTATTTCTCCCTCATTTCATTCACGGACTAGGATTTCCACTCCACCCGTTCGTCCGCGGGCTCATGTATTACTACGGGCTAGATTTTCATGATCTATCCCCAAATTTCGTCCTCAACATCTCGGCGTTCATCGTTGTGTGCGAGGCCTTCCTCCGCACCAAGCCCCACTTCAGCTTGTGGCTGCAAATTTTCCGCGTGAAGCCGAAGATCGTGAGCGGCCAACAAGCGGAGGGCAGAGGCGCCATGGTGGGCAGAATGCCCAATGTTACATGGCTTGATGGCTCCTTCGCGGAGATCGTGAAAGGGTGGCAATCAGGGTGGTTCTATATCACCGAGCCGCGCGATGCCAACTGGGTGGCAGCTCCCAAATTCAGACCCGAAATCCCCATGCGGCTCACTTCTTGGGAGAAGATGGGCCTGGCCTGGGGCGAACCCACGGAGCTGACCGGACTCGAGACCCGCATCAAAAGTATGAGGGACAAGAAGATCAAGCTCGTCAACATGGTCCAGGTCATGCTCGTCCGGCGGTTTCTCCCGTGTCAAAGACGGGCATTCGATATGTGGGAGTTCGATCCGGCCGAACACCAGATGCTGCTGGAGCTCTTTGACACGACGCACAAAGAAGTCTGGAAGGTGCTGTTCAAGACCGGCGAAATTCCTCCTCCCCTTTCCGAGGACCGTGGACTCAACGCAAAGCGCCTAGCCAATCCAGTAAGTCCTCCGATTATCACAAGACGTTCCTTTCCCAGTATATTCGTGGGAGGATTTTTAAGCCACCATGCTGACCAAACAGGATTGGATGGAGATGGCGGAGCGGATTGACTGTCCGGCTCCACAACCTGAGGATCTAGCAGACGCACTCCTGACGGAGATGCTGGTTCTGGCGCCTTACAAGGTGCCGGCGAAAAAGGCCGAAAATAAGGCCATGGGGACCCGAAAGGGTCTTCGGCACGAGGCCGCACCAGACGCCTCGCCAGAAGATGATGAGGCGCACTCCTCCCACGAAGGGGAGGGGAGAAAGAGGAAGGCCGCCCCAACCGAGGGGGCCGGAGTGTCCAAGAAGGCAGCCGCGGGGACCAGAAAAGGTCTCCAGCGCAGGGCTGTGACAGGCTCGTCATCCGAGGATGACGAGGAAGATTCCCCCCACGGAGACGGGGGGGGGAACATGAGGAAATGCCTCCTCCCTGCACCGGGGAGGAGAAGAAAAGGAAGGCCGTCCCGTCGGGGGAGGTCGGGACGCCGAAGAAGGGAAAGGCGTCCCTCCCAGATCACTCCACTACCGCCACTTACAACAACGAGGAGTGGCTGCCCAGGGGCAAGCCCCGGGCGAGGTCATAAGTATCCGCATTATGTAATACTTTTTCGTGCGACTTTGACCTCATGGTTTGTAATAACGCCGAACACGTATATGAAGTCCGGCCGGGTCCAATCTCGGGATGTCCTCTTCGGAGGAGTCTCTGGGCGAGTCGGAGATGAATTCGCTGAAGGGAATATGCCCTAGAGGCAATAATAAAGTTATTATTTATTTCCTCATATCATGATAAATGTTTATTATTCATGCTAGAATTGTATTAACCGGAAACATGATACATGTGTGAATACATAGACAAACATATAGTCACTAGTATGCCTCTACTTGACTAGCTCGTTAATCAAAGATGGTTATGTTTCCTAACCATAGACATGTGTTGTCATTTGATTAATGGGATCACATCATTAGAAGAATGATGTGATTGACATGACCCATTCCGTTAGCATAGCACTTGATCATTTAGTATATTGCTATTGCTTTCTTCATGACTTATACATGTTCCTGTAACTATGAGAAATTTGCAACTCCCGTTTACCGGAGGAACACTTTGGGTACTACCAAACATCACAACGTAACTGGGTGATTATAAAGGAGTACTACAGGTGTCTCTGAAGGTACATGTTGAGTTGGCGTATTTCGAGATTAGGTTTTGTCACTCCGATTGTCGGAGAGGTATCTCTGGGCCCTCTCGATAATGCACATCTTTATAAGCCTTGCAAGCAATGTGACCAAATGAGTTGGTTACGGAATGATGCATTACGGAACAAGTAAAGAGACTTGCCGGTAACAAGATTGAACTAGGTATTGGATACCAACGATCAAATCTCGGGCAAGTAACATACCGATGACAAAGGGAACAACGTATGTTGTTATGCGGTTTGACCGATAAAGATCTTCATAGAATATGTAGGAACCAATATGGGCATCCAGGTTCCGCTATTGGTTATTGACCGAGAATAGTTCTAGGTCATGTCTACATAGTTCTCGAACCCGTAGGGTCCGCACGCTTAATGTTACGATGACAGTTTTATTATGAGTTTATAAGTTTTGATGCACCGAAGTTTGTTCGGAGTCCCGGATGTGATCACGGACGTAACGAGGAGTCTTGAAATGGTCGATACATAAATATTGATATATTGGACGACTATATTCGGACACCGGAAGTGTTCCGGGTGATTTCGGAGAAAACCGGAGTGCCGGAGGGTTACCGGAACCCCCCCCCCCCCGGAGAGTTAATGGGCCACATGGGCCTTGGTGGGAAGAGAGAGGGGCGGCCAGGGTGGGCCGCACGCCCCCTCTCCCTCTGGTCCAAATTGGACTAGGAGGGGGGCGGGCGGCGCCCCCCTCTTTCCTTCTCCCCTCTTCCCCTTCCTTTCCCCTCCTAGTAGGAGTAGGAAAGGGGGAGTCCTACTCCTACTAGGAGGAGGACTCCTCCTCCTTGGCGCGCCCATAAGGGCCGGCCGGCCTACCCCCTAACTCCTTTATATACGGGGGCAGGGGGGCACCCCAGGACACACAAGTTGATCTACGGATCGTTCCTTAGCCGTGTGCGGTGCCCCCCTCCACCATATTCCACCTCGGTCATATCGTCGCGGAGTTTAGGCGAAGCCCTGCGCCGGTAGAACATCATCATCGTCACCACGCCTTCGTGCTGACGTAACTCATCCCTGAAGCTTTGCTGGATTGGAGCCCGGGGATCGTCATCGAGCTGAACGTGTGCTGAACTCGGAGGTGCCGTACGTTCGGTGCTTGGATCGGTCGGATCATGAAGACGTACGACTACATCAACCGCGTTGTGCTAACGCTTCCGCTTACGGTCTATGAGGGTACGTGGACAACACTCTCCCCTCTCGTTGCTATGCCATCACCATGATCTTACGTGTGCGTAGGAATTTTTTTGAAATTACTACGTTCCCCAACAGTGGCATCCGAGCCTAGGTTTTATGCGTTGATGTTATATGCACGAGTAGAACACAAGTGAGTTGTGGGCGATACAAGTCATACTTCTTACCAGCATGTCATACTTTGGTTCGGCGGTATTGTGAGATGAAGCGGCCCGGACCGACATTACGCGTACGCTTACGTGAGACTGGTTTCACCGTTACGAGCACTCGTGCTTAAAGGTGGATGGCGGGTGTCTGTCTCTCTCACTTTAGCTGAATCGAGTGTGGCTACGCCCAGTCCTTGCGAAGGTTAAAATAGCACCAACTTGACGAACTATCGTTGTGGTTTTTATGCCTAGGTAAGAACGGTTCTTGCTAAAGCCCGTAGCAGCCACGTAAAATTTGCAACAACAAAGTAGAGGACGTCTAACTTGTTTTTGCAGGGCATGTTGTGATGTGATATGGTCAAGACGTGATGCTATATTATATTGTATGAGATGATCATGTTTTGTAACCGAAGTTATCGGCAACTGGCAGGAGCCATATGGTTGTCGCTTTATTGTATGAAATGCAAACGCCCTGTAATTGCTTTACTTTATCTCTAAGCGGTAGCGATAGTCGTAGAAGCAATAGATGGCGTAACGACAACGATGCTACGATGGAGATCAAGTTGTCGCGCCGGTGACGATGGTGATCACGATGGTGCTTCAAAGATGGAGATCACAAGCGCAAGATGATGATGGCCATATCATATCACTTATATTGATTGCATGTGATGTTTATCCTTTATGCATCTTATCTTGCTTTGATTGTCGGTAGCATTTTAAGATGATCTCTCACTAATAATCAAGAAGTGTTCTCCCTGAGTATGCACCGTTGCGAAAGTTCTTCGTGCTGAGACACCACGTGATGATCGGGTGTGATAGGCTCTACATTCAAATACAACGGGTGCAAAACAGTTGCACACGCGGAATACTCAGGTCATACTTGACGAGCCTAGCATATACAGATATGGCCTCGGAACACGGAGACCAAAAGGTCGAGCGTGAATCATATAGTAGATATGATCAACATAGTGATGTTCACCATTGAAACTACTCCATCTCACATGATGATCGGACATGGTTTAGTTGATTTGGATCACGTGATCACTTAGATGACTAGAGAGATGTCTGTCTAAGTGGGAGTTCTTAAGTAATATGATTAATTGAACTGAAATTTATCATGAACTTAGTACCTGATAGTATTTTGCTTGTCTATGTTTGTTTGTAGATAGATGGCTCGTGCTGTTGTTCCGTTGAATTTTAATGCGTTCCTTGAGAAAGCAAAGTTGAAAGATGATGGTAGCAATTACACAGACTGGGTCCGTAACCTGAGGATTATCCTCATTGCTGCACAGAAAAGTTACGTCCTGGAAGCACCGCTGGGTGCCAGGCCTACTGCTGATGCAACTGACGACGTTAAGAACGTCTGGCAGAGCAAAGCTGATGACTACTCGATAGTTCAGTGTGCCATGCTTTACGGCTTAGAACCGGGTCTTCAACGACGTTTTGAACGTCATGGAGCATATGAGATGTTCCATGAGTTGAAGTTAATATTTCAAGAAAATGCCCGGATTGAGAGATATGAAGTCTCCAATAAGTTCTATAGCTGCAAGATGGAAGAGAATAGTTCTGTCAGTGAACATATACTCAAAATGTCTGGGTATAATAATCACTTGATTCAACTGGGAGTTAATCTTCCTGATGATAGTGTCATTGACAGAATTCTTCAATCACTGCCACCAAGCTACAAGAGCTTCATGATGAACTATAATATGCAAGGGATGAACAAGACTATTCCCGAGCTCTTCGCGATGCTAAAAGCCGCGGAGGTAGAAATCAAGAAGGAGCATCAAGTGTTGATGGTTAACAAGACCACCAGTTTCAAGAAAAAGGGCAAAGGGAAGAAGAAGGGGAACTTCAAAAAGAACAGCAAGCAAGTTGCTGCTCAAGAGAAGAAACCCAAGTCTAGACCTAAGCCTGAAACTGAGTGCTTCTACTGCAAGCTGACTGGACACTGGAAGCGGAACTGCCCCAAGTATTTGGCGGATAAGAAGGATGGCAAAGTGAACAAAGGTATATGTGATATACATGTTATTGATGTGTACCTTACTAATGCTCGCAGTAGCACCTTGAAGAGTGGTCTATTTTTATTGAATCTCGATAGTAGTGATACACATATTCATAGTGTTGAAACCAAAAGATGCAGAGTTAATAATGATAGTGCAACTTATTTGTGGCACTGTCGTTTAGGTCATATCGGTGTAAAGCGCATGAAGAAACTCCATATTGGTGGGCTTTTGGAATCACTTGATTATGAATCACTTGATTATGAATCACTTGGTACTTGCGAACCGTGCCTCATGGGCAAGATGACTAAAACGCCGTTCTCCGGAACTATGGAGCGAGCAACTGATTTGTTGGAAATCATACATACTAATGTTTGTGGTCCAATGAATGTTGAGGCTCGCGGCTGGTATCGTTATTTTCTCACCTTCACAGATGATTTGAGTAGATATGGGTATATCTACTTGATGAAACACAAGTCTGAAACATTTGAAAAGTTCAAAGAATTTCAGAGTGAAGTAGAAAATCATCGTAACAGGAAAATAAAATTTCTACGATCTGATCGTGGAGGAGAATATTTGAGTTACGATTTTGGTCTACACTTGAAACAATACGGAATAGTTTTGCAACTCACGCCACCCGGAACACCACAACGAAATGGTGTGTCCGAACGTCGTAATCGTACTTTACTAGATATGGTGCGATCTATGATGTCTCTTACTGATTTACCGCTATCGTTTTGGGGTTATGCTTTAGAGATGGCCGCATTCACGTTAATTAGGGCACCATCAAAATCCGTTAAGACGACGCCTTATGAACTGTGGTTTGGCAAGAAACCAAAGTTGTCGTTTCTTAAAGCTTGGGGCTGCGATGCTTATGTGAAGAAACTTCAACCAGATAAGCTCGAACCCAAATCGGAGAAATGTGTCTTCATAGGATACCCAAAAGAGACTATTGGGTACACCTTCTATCACAGATCTGAGGGCAAGATTTTCGTTGCTCAAATCGGATCCTTTCTAGAGAAGGAGTTTCTCTCAAAAGAAGTGAGTGGGAGGAAAGTAGAACTTGATGAGATAACTGTATCTACTCCCTTATTGGAAAGTAGTTCATCACAAGAACCAGTTCCTCTGACAACTACACCAATTAGTGAGGAAGCTAATGATATTGATCATGAAACTTCAGATCAAGTTTCTACTGAACCTCATAGGTCTACCAGAATAAGATCCGCACCAGAGTGGTACGGTAATCCAATTCTGGAAGTCATGTTGCTTGACCATGATGAACCTACGAACTATGAGGAAGCGATGATGAGCCCAGATTCCGCAAAATGGCTAGAGGCCATGAAATCTGAGATGGGATCCATGTATGAAAACAAAGTATGGACTTTGGTTGACTTGCCCGATGATCGGCAAGCCATTGAGAATAAATGGATCTTTAAGAAGAAGACTGACGCTGATGGTAATATAACTGTCTATAAAGCTCGACTTGTTGCGAAAGGTTTTCGACAAGTTCAAGGGGTTGACTACGATGAGACTTTCTCACCCGTAGCGATGCTTAAGTTTGTCCGAATCATGTTAGCTATTGCTGCATTTCATAATTATGAAATTTGGCAAATGGATGTCAAAACTGCATTCTTGAAAGGATTTCTGGAAGAAGAGTTGTATATGATGCAGCCAGAAGGTTTTGTAGATCCAAAAAGTGCTAACAAAGTGTGCAAGCTCCAGCGTTCCATTTATGGACTGGTGCAAGCATCTCGGAGTTGGAATATACGCTTTGATAGTGTGATCAAAGCATATGGTTTTATACAGACTTTTGGAGAAACCTGTATTTACAAGAAAGTGAGTGGGAGCTCTGTAGCATTTTTGATATTATATGTAGATGACATATTATTAATTGGAAATGATATAGAATTTCTGGATAGCATAAAGGGATACTTGAATAAAAGTTTTTCAATGAAAGACCTTGGTGAAGCTGCTTACATATTGGGCATCAGGATCTATAGAGATAGATCAAGACGCTTAATAGGACTTTCACAAAGCACATACCTTGATAAAATTTTGAAAAAGTTCAAAATGGATCAGGCAAAGAAAGGGTTCTTGCCCGTACTACAAGGTGTGAAGTTGAGTCAAACTCAGTGCCCGACCACAGCAGAAGATAGAGAGAAAATGAAAGATGTTCCCTATGCTTCAGCCATAGGCTCTATCATGTATGCAATGTTGTGTACCAGACCTGACGTATGCTTAGCAATAAGCTTGGCAGGAAGGTACCAAAGTAATCCAGGAATGGATCACTGGACAGCGGTCAAGAACATCCTGAAATACCTGAAAAGGACTAAGGATATGTTTCTCGTATATGGAGGTGACAAAGAACTAGTCGTAAATGGTTACGTCGATGCAAGCTTTGACACTGATCCGGACGATTCTAAATCGCAAACCGGATACGTGTTTTTATTAAACGGTGGAGCTGTAAGTTGGTGCAGTTCTAAACAAAGTGTCGTGGCGGGATCTACATGTGAAGCGGAGTACATAGCTGCTTCGGAAGCAGCAAATGAAGGAGTCTGGATGAAGGAGTTCATTTCCGATCTAGGTGTCATACCTAGTGCATCGGGACCAATGAAAATCTTCTGTGATAATACTGGTGCAATTGCCTTGGCAAAGGAATCCAGATTTCACAAGAGGACCAAGCACATCAAGAGACGCTTCAATTCCATTCGGGACCAAGTCCAAGTGGGAGACATAGAGATTTGCAAGATACATATGGATCTGAATGTTGCAGACCCATTGACTAAGCCACTCTCACGAGCAAAACATGATCAGCACCAAGACTCCATGGGTGTTAGAATCATTACTATGTAATCTAGATTATTGACTCTAGTGCAAGTGGGAGACTGAAGGGAATATGCCCTAGAGGCAATAATAAAGTTATTATTTATTTCCTCATATCATGATAAATGTTTATTATTCATGCTAGAATTTTATTAACCGGAAACATGATACATGTGTGAATACATAGACAAACATATAGTCACTAGTATGCCTCTACTTGACTAGCTCGTTAATCAAAGATGGTTATGTTTCCTAACCATAGACATGTGTTGTCATTTGATTAATGGGATCACATCATTAGAAGAATGATGTGATTGACTTGACCCATTCCGTTAGCATAGCACTTGATCGTTTAGTATATTGCTATTGCTTTCTTCATGACTTATACATGTTCCTGTAACTATGAGAAATTTGCAACTCCCGTTTATCAGAGGAACACTTTGGGTACTACCAAACGTCACAACGTAACTGGGTGATTATAAAGGAGTACTACAGGTGTCTCCGAAGGTACATGTTGAGTTGGCGTATTTCGAGATTAGGTTTTGTCACTCCGATTGTCGAAGAGGTATCTCTGGGCCCTCTCGGTAATGCACATCTTTATAAGCCTTGCAAGCAATGTGACCAAATGAGTTGGTTACGGAATGATGCATTACGGAACGAGTAAAGAGACTTGCCGGTAACAAGATTGAACTAGGTATTGGATACCGACGATCAAATCTCGGGCAAGTAACATACCGATGACAAAGGGAACAACGTATGTTGTTATGCGGTTTGACCGATAAAGATCTTCGTAGAATATGTAGGAACCAATATGGGCATCCAGCTTCCACTATTGGTTATTGACCGAGAATAGTTCTAGGTCATGTCTACATAGTTCTCGAACCCGTAGGGTCCGCACGGTTAACGTTATGATGACAGTTTTATTATGAGTTTATAAGTTTTGATGTACCGAAGTTTGTTCGGAGTCCCGGATGTGATCACGGACATAACGAGGAGTCTCGAAATGGTCGAGACATAAAGATTGATATATTGGACGACTATATTCAGACACCGGAAGTGTTCCGGGTGATTTCGGAGAAAACCGGAGTGCCCGAGGGTTACCAGAACCCCCCCAGAGAGTTAATGGGCCACATGGGCCTTGGTGGGAAGAGAGAGGGGCGGCCAGGGTGGGCCGCGCGCCCCTCTCCCTCTGGTCCGAATTGGACTAGGAGGGGGGGGCGGCGCCCCCCTCTTTCCTTCCCCCCTCTTCCCCTTCCTTTCCCCTCCTAGTAGGAGTAGGAAAGGGGGAGTCCTACTCCTACTAGGAGGAGGACTCCTCCTCCTTGGCGCGCCCACAAGGGCCGGCCGGCCTCCCCCCTCCCTCCTTTATATACGGGGGCAGTGGGGCACCCTAGGACACACAAGTTGATCTACGGATCGTTCCTTAGCCGTGTGCGGTGCCCCCTCCACCATATTCCACCTCGGACATATCGTCGCGGAGTTTAGGCGAAGCCCTGCGCCGGTAGAACATCATCATCGTCACCATGCCGTCGTGCTGACGGAACTCATCCCCGAAGCTTTGCTGGATCGGAGCCCGGGGATCATCATCGAGCTCAACGTGTGCTGAACTCGGAGGTGCCGTACGTTCGGTGCTTGGGTCAGTCGGATCGTGAAGACGTACGACTACATTAACCGCATTGTGCTAACGCTGCCGCTTACGGTCTACGAGGGTACGTGGACAACACTCTCCCCTCTCGTTGCTATGCCATCACCATGATCTTACGTGTGCCTAGGAAGTTTTTTGAAATTACTACGTTCCCCAACATTCGCTCCCGACGGCCATGTCCCCACGACCTGCAGATGACACCGAGGTGTTGTCCCGAAGGATACCAGAGCAGGCGGCAACGGTTCCGGAGATGCCCCAAGGCAAAATCCCAGATGCCGGGCGCATGGGGGGCAAGACCCCCATGGATTATGCTGACGGGAGGCACAGCAAGTCTGGCTCCCAGCCGGTTACTGCGCCGGAGCCTCCAAAGGTTCCGGATTCCAGTAGGCAGCCCCTCTGGAAGGAGGGCGAGCTGGCCGTGCAGATGACCTCCGCCCAGCCGGAGGCGTCGGATAATTTGTTGGAAGTGCTTCAAGGCGCTTCCATCGATGATGAGCACCGTACTCTTATGAGTACGGTGATTGAGAAGGTTCGGTTCGCCAAGAGCGGATTGACCGAAGCGTGCACCAGCCTACTAACAGGCTCTGAGGTAAGTAATGAAAAAGTGTGAGGAAATATCACCCGATAGACAGTAGCCCCTGATACTCTGTTTGGTGTTCGGAAAGAAAAGCCAAGCAGAGGGTCAACTAAAAAACCACATGAATCTGATAGTACTTGTCTATGTTAACAAGCAGGCATTGCTGCTGACCGCCGCTGCGCGCACAACTGAGCTTGCCGGACTCAAGCGCGACCTGGGGCGGGCCAAAGAAGAGCTCGGCCTCGTGAAGAGGCAGCTCGAGGAGAACAAAGGTAAGTGAAACCCCGTCCGTGTGTCATATAGAGGAGAAAAATTGTTGATGCTAACAAAAAGCATCATGATTTTTAACAGGGACCACGACCGAAGTGGCGGCCCTGAAGAAAGCGCTGTCCGCGGCCGAAGCCAAGGCGGCCATGGAGCGCACTGAGCGTGAAAAGCAAGATGCTCGGGTGGGAGAGGTACAGCAAGAGCTCGAGGATTTCGGCAAGAAATTCGAATCCTTGGAGCGTGACTTCAAGATGCAGGACTCTGAGCTTGCGAAGGCCCTCCAGAGCACGACAGATGCCAAGGCCGAAGCACAAAAGGCCCTCCAGGAAATCCAGGCAGCCAAGAAAATAACAGCGGGTAAGGCATTCTTTATGCAGAGCAAGCATGTGGAGGAGACATTTCTTTTACTTACATGAATTCGGAGCTCTCTAGGGGCATTCGCAGACCTGCCACACAGCATTTCGGACGCTGCGGAGTTCTATCGTGCTGAAGAAGGGAGCTCAAGGAGAAGCTGTTCTGGTCCCAATACACTGGAGCCGAACAGCCGATGCCTCTAAGTGACCAACTGAAGCAATTGGTCGAACTCCATAATGCGGCTGAACTGGCCATGAAGGACCTCATAGTACGGATGTGGCCTGGCGAGACCCTTCCCGGCAGCTACTTTGGCCTGATAAAGTGGATGGTGCATGGCTGTCCACGGCTAGAAGTTATCAAGCAGTCTGTCTGCATTGAGGGTGCCCGCCGGGCCTTTGCCCGCGCGAAGATGCATTGGGCCAAATTGGATGCTGAGAAGCTCGTGAAGGATGGACCCCCAGAGGGTAAGGAGCATCGCTACCCTGAAAAATATTATGACGACGTTATGAAAGGCGCTCGCCTTGTGGCCAATGAGTGTGCCAAGAACATAATCTTTGAGTGAATGTACTCAAGTCGTCCTTGTAATATGAGAACGAGTTTGTTTACACTATATAACACTTTGTTTGATTTAAAATATTACCTTCTCTGCGGCCGTTTACCATAATATGAAAGTAGGCCAGTCGTCGGCTTCCGCCCCGTGTAACTAGTACTAGGATGTTCGTGGAAAACCCAAACACTCTTTATCCAAATTTTTGGTCCTTTAAGGAGGTGTTCAGCGCAGCGAACAAGGCAATCGGACTATGCGGCTTTATAACTCTCACTTGGCCATAGAAGTCTATAATTTCAAATTTTGGCGAAGCCCCTAGTATTCGAAAGGTCGAACTGGGGTGATATGCACGCCTAAATCGGACAAGGACGATTCCTCGCCTTAAGCGGAAGAAAATCGTTAAGGATTTTAGTACCTCTCGAACAACGACCAGCTCTCGCCGCATCATGATGGTCAGTTTTCGGCTTTCTCTACTGAGGTGCTCGTACGGAAGAACCGGGACACAATCACAGTAGTTCTCCCTGCGCTACCTTAGCCGATGTAACCGAACCTAAGGTACCAAAACAAGGGAGCCGGGCTAACCACTATTGACCAAAGAAATGATTCAGTGCTGATGCATATAGTGCTATAAGTTCGCGGTGCCGCACTGTCAAAAGTGTTCGGACTTTTCTTGCCATGTTATGGGGCTCAAAGTAAAAAGCCCCTGGCAAACTGATCGTACCAAAGCGTACGGGTGCAATATTAAATAAATACCCCAGGGAAAATATGAAGATAGTAGTAAGAAGCTGACGTTGTATACTATTTCCCATTGTTATATGGACAATACGTCCAGGCGTATGTGTACAAGTAATGCATTAAGCGAAAACCAATAGGACTATTTGACATGTCCTATCCAAGGGCAGGCTGCGTACAGGTGTATAAAACAGGTATAACGATCATTAATAGAGACTACCTGGGTATTCCCTTGCGTGCAAAGCCTCTTGCCTCCTTGGTGTTCCCTTCTGTGGTGAGTCCGGTGATCCAGCTCTTTGAAGGGGCTGCCCGAACATAAGGTCCTGAAAGAAAGGAAAAAGGAAAAGAGGACGCAGGCCTCGTGGCGGCTGATCTGCACTGTAGGCCGCATTGCCATTTCGCGTACGCCCGTGCCCATGGTATTTTAAGTGCATAATTATGTACGCGCGGCACAAATGCCACCTGAATGGGGCTGGGGCGGAGGCCGGACTGCTAATCGAGCTCTTGGCGTGCCTGACGATCCTGCTGCAGGGTGCTTCGGACTCATTTGACGGTGTCCGGGGTTGTCGTTGCTGAATTGGCTGTTTGTCGAAGGATGCTGCTTTGTACTTCACGCCCTCGCGACAGAAGTACAAAGCAGCATCCTTCGACAGAGTGCTCTTCTGTTCGGAGGGAGTGCTCTTCTGTCCGGACATCTAGAGTGTCGGAGTTTCCCGGCGTGGTGCTACTATGAGCCAGTCAGCTGTCCTCACCCGCGCAAAAGCGGGTCATGAGTGTTGTGAGGGCTGCCATGGACTTCGGTTTTTCTTGGCCGAGGTGTTGGGTGAGCCACTCGTTGCGGATATTATGCTTAAAGGCTGCGAGGGCCTCAGCGTCCGGACAGTCGACAATTTGGTTCTTTTTAGTCAGGAACCGAGTCCAGAATTTCCTGGCTAACTCTTCGGGCTGTTGAGTAATGTGACTTAAGTCATCAGCATCCGGTGGTCGCACATAAGTGCCTTGGAAATTATCGAGGAAAGCGTCCTAAAGATTTTCCCAACTACCGATGGAATTCGGCGGCAGGCTATTCAACCAGTGCCTGGCTGGTCCTTTGAGTTTATGGGGAAGGCACTTGATGGCGTGTAGGTCATCACCGCGGGCCATGTGAATGTGGAGAAGGAAGTCTTCAATCCACACCGCGGGGTCTGTTGTGCCATCGTATGATTCGATGTTTACGGTTTTAAACTCTTCCGGGAATTCATGATCCATTACTTCATCAGTGAAGCAGAGGGGGTGTGCGGCGCCTCTGTGCCGGGCTATGTCGCGACGCAGTCCGATTAGGTCTGGTCGGTTATGTTCGGCCCGGCCGGATTTATTAGTATTGTCTCCGGCATGACGATCATCGTCATGAGTTGTGGCGCGCCCCCGTGAGCCTAGATCGGTCTTGGTTGTCCTGCGTTGTTTTCCAATATGTCCTACAGGTCATGTGTATTGCCCCGGGCCGTAGTGAACCGACATGGGGATGCGGGCTGGTATCCGGCCTAATATGTCGTTTTATCCCGACCACGAGGGGGTCGGTCGGCCTCGTCTTGTGCTGGTAGTATAGGCTCTGTGGACTCTTCCTCTAGGTGAGGTATCAACTTGTGTTTTTGGTAATCTTTGGTGGGGGGCTCGAGTCCGTATTCCTTGGCCGCCAGGACCTCGGTCCATCTGTCTGCGAGGAGGTCTTGCTCAGCTTGGAGCTGCTGCTGCTTCTTTTTCAGGCTTCTTGCGGTGACTATAAGCCTACGGTTGAAGCGCTCCCGCTCTATGGGATCTTCAGGTACGCCGAATTCATCATCACCGAGGCTCACCTCATCTTCGGAAGGAGGCATATAGTTGTCATCCTCCGTGTATCCGTCCGTTGCCTATTCCTCTCGGCTGGCCTGCCCGTGCTCCTGTTCGGCTTGTTCAAAGGCAGGCTGATCAGGATTGTATTCATCTTCGGCGGCATCCGGATTGTTTTCATCTCCTATGCCGGTATTACTGTGGCGGGGCATGGAGCGGTGCCGATGACGCGCATGCTTTGGTTTCCTCCCTAAGGGGTTGTCTTCTGTTGCCTCATCGCTATTGTTTTCTTTGGGGGTGTCCACCATATATATATCATATGAAGAGGTGGCTGTCCAGCGCCCTGTGGGCGGTGGTTCTTGTTCCTCTCCAGCATCGTCGTCTATACCGTCGATGTCTTCAGAGTCGAAGTTAAGCACGTCGGTCAAATCATCGACTGTGGCTATTAAGTGGGTGGTGGATGGGTAATGAATTTCTTCGTCGCCAGCTTCCCACTCGAGCCGGACATAGTTCGGCCAGGAATCTCCTGATGGAGAGAGAGACCTTAGTGAATTTAGCACGTCTCCGAAGGGCGAGTGCTGAAAGATACCCGCGGTGGTGAACTCCATGACCGGAGCCCAATCGGGTTCGATGGGCATGGATGCACGCGGTCCGGAACCTACGACCGGAGACAAGTCTGGGGGTCCGGAGACACAGATTTCCTTAGGAGCGGAGTCTGTGTTCGGCCCCAACGCCGATGAGTGTGCGACCTCCGGGGTGGGGTCCATCCACCCGTCCTCGGAAGGCACGATCTGCTCTGGATCGGAGTCGAGAGCTGTAGCAGGCGGGATATTCCGAATACTATCCAACGGCAGATCTAAGTCGTGCCCGTAGTGATCGTTCGGTGCTCCTGACGTGGGCCCGAATTTGTCGAATATCAAGTCTCCATGGATGTCGGCGGTGTAGTTTAGGTTTCCAAACCTGACCTGATGGCCAGGGGCGTAGCTGTCGATCTGCTCCACACGGCCAAGCGAGTTGACCCGCAGTGCGAAGCCGCCGAACACGAAGATCTGTCCGGGGAGAAAAGTATCACCCAGGAGGTCGTCATTGAAGGTTGGGGCAGCCATCGAGCCTTACAGCGACTACACAGTGGAACTCTCAATGAAAGCACCAATGTTGGTGTCAAAACCGGCGGATCTCGGGTAGGGGGTCCCGAACTATGCGTCTAAGGCTAATGGTAACAGGAGACTGGTGACATGATGTTTACCCAGGTTCGGGCCCTCTCGATGGAGGTAATACCCTACTTCTTGCTTGATTGATCTTGATGATATGAGTATTACAAGAGTTGATCTACCACGAGATCGTAGAGGCTAAACCCTAGGAGCTAGCCTATGATTATGATTGTCTTGTCCTACGGACTTAACCCTCTCGTTTATATAGACACCGGAGGGGGCTAGGGTTACACAGAGTCGGTTTACAGAGAAGGAGATCTATTATCCGGATCGCCAAGCTTGCCTTCCATGCAAAGGAGAGTCCCATCCGGACACGGGACGAAGCCTTCAATCTTGTATCTTCATAGTCCAACAGTCCGGCCAAAGCATATAGTCCGGCTGTCCGGATACCCCCTTATCCAGGACTCCCCCAGTTGGCTAGGGCCAATTTCACATATTTCTGTGGGTTCCAAACTATTTTTAATACCAAAATGTCGAGCCAGATTTAAAGTACTTTGAAGATATATTTAATTAGGTTAATGCCCAGTGAAATAGGAATCTGAAAATGTGAAAAAATTTATAAAATAATTGCCAATTTGTCATCTGTTTTTATATTTACAACCCATTTCATATTAACTTCAAGATTTGCAGGCGTCTTGAAAGAGTTGTAGCCCATCAGGGCATAGAAAAATAAGTAGGCCTGGATTGGGTATTCTTCAGAAAAAATAAACTGGGCTCATTTTCACAAAGAAAAAATAGCTGGGCTGGTCACATGGTGAACATAAAATATAAGCCTGGGCTAGACGGACCACAACCCAGTTCAAACCCCGCTCCGTCTCAACAATAACAAAAAAATACTGCTCGAGCAGCTACGTCCCAGGTGTCAGTTGATCTTGTATTGTTCTTTTTTTATTGACTATATACGCTCACAATGTCGTGGGTCCCAGATGTCAGGAAAACACTAGGAGGAGCATTTTAGTTTTCCATACGCTGACATGGTGGGCCCCTACTGTCATCCTATCCACGTACTTCTGCCAATTCCTATTGTTTGTTGTGGGGACCGATTCTCCGGGTATTAATTCCCAGAAAATGGCCCTTGTGCTCATCAGCCCCAGGATAACTGTTAGCTGATGAGGCACCAACTTGATACATAAATTCCAAGCAAAATACAACATATGTAGTACAAGACCATTCTGGTCTGTGAGTACAACAAATGGTTTCTAGTGGTTGATGGCGGAAGCGGGTTGTGAATCATCAGCGTCTATGGGACTCCATTTCCCACGGGAACAGCTGACCAGGTTAACTCCTATCTTCGCGAGGCTGCTATCACCGTTGCTTAAGTTCCGGGGCTGTTATCAAGGTCGCTCCTCTCCATGCTAGAAATCTGGCCAAGACAATAGCCAGGGACAAGCCAGTGAGTACTTTGAATGTACTTGCAAACATTATGAAGACGGGTATAATATAACAACGATGTTCCGAAATATTTATACTCATGATGTCGGTCACAAAAAGTAAATAAATCTCTGATGCATGTGAGTAGGTTATTTATGAAAATGCAATAACATAATAATAATAAAAGGCACTGATCGGGCGTCTGAAGCAACGCCACATAAAGACTTTAAAAGAAATGCCGCAGTCGGGCGTCTTAGCGACACCACATAAAGGGCTTATAAAAGAAATGCCACCATCGGGCGTCTGAGCGACACCACATAAAGGGCTTATAAAAGAAATGCCACAGTCGGGCGTTTGAGCGACACCACATAAAGGGCTTTAAAAGAAATGCCACAGTCGGGCGTCTGAGCGACACCACATAAAGGGCTTTAAAAGAAATGCCACAGTCGGGCGTCTGATCGACACCACATAAAGGGCTTTAAAAGAAATGCCACAGTCGGGCGTCTCAGCGACACCACATAAAGGGCTTTAAAATAAAACAATCGTAGTGAATATCCAGGAGGTAGAACCATCCCAGGGATATTCGATAATACCAATAATATCACGGGTTAGTCCACAATAGAAATAATAATCATAATTATCACAAGTCACAAGTCGTGATTCCAGTTCTGGTTTAACACTTTCTCCTCCGAAGACCGACACTAAGACCGACACTTGACCCATCCCAGACTGTAACCCTTAACCATGGACACGGCTATTCGAATAGGTTTAATCTCTGCAGAGGGTGTACTCTTTACCCACGAGTAACGGATTCCTTTAGTCCATCGGGACTAATTCCGTCTACGGCCTTTTGTTGAAAACACACCTAACTTGCACACACCAGCTTAACTCACACTTGTTTGGAATCACCCACGACACCTGTCAAGCAAACTCTAAGTGGGGAGGCTACAACCTCGCGTAGCACGGGATCAAATTTATATTGCGCGCTCTAAGGGGTGGCCTCCCTCTCGGTCTCAACCGGAAACACCCATGCCCCCGGACCAGGTGGCCTGCCTACCAGCTACAACCGGTATCTTCCACCATGGCATCTCTGTACGGTGTGTGCTAGAAAGAGGTTGACAACTTACTGAACCGTACTCTACTTGTTGTAGAAACGAGTGGTAGTACGAAGCAAGTATGGGGGTTACTGGAACAAGACTTGATCTATGGTCGACTCAGGAGGTTTATAATCTTCCCTGCATGACATGTATAACACAAATATTTCAACCAACAGAGTCACCGCTCATTATACCCTACTATGCCATACCGGACATAACCGTCCCGACGGAGACCGGCGACAAACTCATGCCTACCCAAGGCAGAGGTTTTTCCCGGATTCCTTCCGGTATGCATGCAAGGCACATGAGGATGATTATTATCACAAGTGTGTTCATTTCCAACAGCATGGAAATCACTAATATGCATTCATGCATATGATCATATCACATGAAATAACAAGTCCTCCGAAATAAGGTGGTGTTATAAACGTGTCAACGAACACACAAAAAACATTATGCCGGGGTTCAGAATGCTTGCCTTCAATGTGTGGAAAGGCAGGGTGCACTCCAACACTGTTGAAAGTTTTCTTCTCTCTCTCCAAGGTCCTATTTTAAATAAATTTGAATTAACACACAAATTCAAAACAACACACAAAGTTGTTTTGAAATTTTTTGAAATAAATCTTAAAATAAACTAGACAATATTTGAGAGAGGTAGGAAAAAGAATTAATTCATTTGGAGTTGTATTTAATAAAATACAGTCGGTCAAAGTTTGGTTAAAAACTGTTTTTAAAATAAAACAGAAAAGAAAAACGTTTCGAATAAACGCACACGTCGAAGACGTACTTTGAAATTGCGCCTTCACTTACTACACGTGGCGGCGGGGCTGCGTCACTGACAGTGGGCTTGCCTGGCCCACTGGTCAGGTTTGACCAGTCTCCTTCCCTCTTCTTCCTCTGGCCGAACAGAGGCGGGGACTCCGGCGATCGTCGCCGGTGTTTGGTGGCTCCTTGCAGGCCCCCGAGGGTGGGGGTGGATCTGCAAGACTGAGGCGGTCCTCCCGGTGGTCGTTGGGTCAGCGGGGACGTCGTGAGCTGCCGGCGGCGAGCTTCGTGGCGGAGGAGGCTTCGGGAGCAAAGTGACTTTGGGGCTACGGTGGTTTCTGATCAAAATTGAGCGTGGGGTTGCACTCACGAGAGGGAGGGAGAGCTCCTGGTGGAGAGAGTGGAGAGGGGGAGGCACTAGTGGCGACGGAATCGGCCGGGACTTGGCGGCGACCGAACCGGCCAGACTCGGGGAAGATGGCCTTCCCCTCCTCGACTGCTGGCCATGGTAGCTCTAGGGGGATCATTTGAGGTTTCTTGAGGACTCGATTGAGCTCCGAGGCCCTTATATAGGCGGTGGAAGTTGGTTCCGAGGCGGCCGGCGATAAGGATGATGGCGAACCGTCTTTCTGTAGCTATGGCGACGTGGCGACGATGCGCGCTAGGGGACGAGGCTGCGGATGAGCTGGAGATGCTTAAGGGGGCAGCTGGCGAGCGTTGGTGGCTTGTGGGCACCTACTGAGGCAGGGGCGCGCTGCGGACGCCGGCGTGCCGCCAAGGCTCTGACGGCGGCGCTGTAGGCTGCCAGGGCGGCTTGGCGCGTTGCTGTGAGAAGGGGAGTGCGTGGCGTGGCGCTGCAGAGCGGGCCAAAACCAGGGGCGCGACGTGTCGGCTCGGCCGTGGCTCGTGCAATACGCGCACTTTGCTCGCGCCCAGAGCACGCACGGAATGTGTTCAATAAAATGTCGGGGCATGCTAGAGGTCTCAGGTGAGGTTGGCAAGCAATAGAACTAGGTTAGTGATAGAGGAAAGATTAAGGGACAAGGTGGTTTGGTCAGGAGACCAAGTTCACAATGCAACAAAGACTCATGTCAAATCTGGTCATGCTCTCAAGGTGTTTGACAAAATGCCACAGGCACCTAGGCATTTCTTGGAGTGGCTAATTCTTCCAGGTCAGTGTCTCTTTGGATGCACAAGAGGGTCGTGAGGTTAGTTGGCGAAAAGCACAAACTTGCTAGTGCAAGTTTTGTGGAACTTCAAATCTGGATAGGAGGTGAATGGCATTATTTCATGAACCAAAAATGATCCAATGAGTGCATGCTCCTGGACTTAGGGTTTTAGCATGGAGGAATACAAGTAGGAGAAAGAATCAAGGGCCAAAGAGCAAGCAATAATATGGATGTTGTATAAACCATCATGTTCGACCAGAATGAAGATGAGGTTGATTCACTCAAAAATTTCAAAGAACATCCCTGGATTTTTGCATATAATGGAATGATATGCTCCTACTGACATCCCATAATTTTGGTGGAAGCTAGAAAGAAATATTTAAAAGGGTTGTAGTGCAAAATTTGTCCACTCGACCAGAGAAGAAAAACATGTGTAGCACTCAAAATATGCAATGAATGAAATATATTACTGCACAAAAGTGATTTAGAGACATCACATGACATCTCCAAATTTTGGTTGTATTTTTAGTTAAATCTATCAACTGGTTGTAGTACAAAAAGAGCTCCAAAACTTAAAACAAGTCATTTTAATGAATAAAGCTCAGGGTGAAATAATTTAATAAATAAATCTACCGATTGAGAGATGTTTTTAATGAGAGGGCATAAGAGTCCAAAATGTTTTGGAGGGATCCACTTGGGAAAAATTCCTTAATATTAAAAGAAAAGTTTTGAAGTCAATAGAGATATTCTTGCAGGCAAAAATTTTAAACTCTTGGAAAATTTTAATAACTTAAACTTGATTAAATTTTTGGGGTGTTACAATTACTACCCCCCTTAAGAAAAATCTCGTCCTCGAGATTTGCTAAGAGTCGTTGTGAAAAACAAATACTCCATATGTGTTCGAGCGGTTGTGAGTCTGCGGCCGTGGTGCTGTGTGAATAAAATTAATCCATGTAGTGAGGGGATAAACGATGCAGCAACTCAGGGAAAAGAAATCTCATTCTAGGATTTTTTGCGGTTACACGAGTTAATCACGAAGAAAACTACTCATACTAGTAGAAACTAAATATTCGACTCGTCGCACACATTCGAGGTACCATGCATAAGTTGCAACGTAATAATAAATGCTGCAATAACAAACATAGCAGTGACGTCTAAAATGAAAACGGTAACTGGACGGAGTCCCGAGAAAAAGTCTCTGGCAATGGGATACACTCCTCTTCTACCAGAAGAAGTGGATTGACCAGTCGATGTATGCGTCTCTCCGGGTCGTGTCAGTGTCAGAGATACACATATCTCATAAAGAGACGTGTTACTGTGGTTGTCGTCGGGGTTGGTTTTGGTAGCTGTGCCCGGGAAATATGCAACTATGCGCTGACAAGATACGCAAGGCTGCCATTAAAACAGAGGCACAACGACAGGCTGCGTTTATTCACAAGGTTACGCGATTGCAAAGCGAGGATACACTGAGACTCGGTACTACTCGTACGTCTTAGTCTACCTCGTTTATGCCTAAACGGGCGTGCCTGGTGGATGTCGAGGCTTCTCCACGTGTCTCACTGTCGGGATAAGCCGGAGATGGTGGAGGAACTGCAGGGTCGGGGTAGCGATGATGACCATCACGGGGATTGTTAGCCACAACCCCGTTGGAGTGTGCTCCCAAAAGGCGACGAAGCACTTTTGGGGTCATCAAAGCATCTCGGTTGGCGGCTGGAGCTGATCTCAGGGTCTCGATCGGGTGTCCGAACAGCACGACTGGGTTGTCGGTGTCAGGCTCGTCTTCTCTTCTTGCTGGGGCTCGACGAACCAGCTCTCCTTGAGTTGCAATCAGATCAATGGTGATGTGGTCGAACAGTGCCTCTAGTGCACTTACATAGCGCACTAGGTGCAACAATGCGGGATCTGTCTCGTGATCTCCGTTGGCAACTTGGGGTGGTCTACCATACCCTTCACGTCTGGGGTAGTAGTAGAATGAGCGACAGTTAACTCTGGGCGACAACTGCCGAAGTTGAACTATAGCCTCTCGAGCAGCTAGCTGGATGGCTTGTGGCTCGAAGGAAGTTGTTCTTCCGGTGAACCTGTAGGGGCGTTCTGGCGACAGACCCCTATCGTAGATATGCACAGTGGTCCAGAATTGACGGCTTTCACCGCCCATGGGTCCTTGGTACACAACATATTCTCGGGGCTCTTCTAACGCATAGGCACGACGGGTGAGGTTTGCGAGTATGGTCACAAAACCTCCAAGGTTGGTTGCTGTGGTCTCATTGTGCACTACGGGGCCTGGCATTATGGCTCGGTTTGGGGTAGAGAATGTGTTGTGCTGGGTTGGGCTAGCGTGCCCTTTTTTATAGAAAAGGGGACGGAGTCTTCCTTTGCACGCTTGCGAATGAGACATTTTAGCCATCGGCCACAGGCGTGTGATTGACGGCGAGGATGATAGGTTGGGCACCGACGGCCAAAAGTGTCGGGGTCACTGTGTGGCTATCTTACACGAGAAGCTTGGCTGGGGTTTGGTTAAGGTCTGGTGGGTTTGTTTGCCTAAGTTTTTCGACCTGGCTAAGATAGGATTAGCCAATGGTCAGCATGGCTCTGATACCAAGTTTGTGGGGACCGATTCTCCGGGTATTAATTCCCAGAAAATGGCCCTTGTGCTCATCAGCCCCAGGATAACTGTTAGCTGATGAGGCACCAACTTGATACAGAAATTCCAAGCAAAATACAACATATGTAGTACAAGACCATTCTGGTATGTGAGTACAACAAATGGTTTCTAGTGGTTGATGGCGAAAACGGGTTGTGAATCATCAGCGTCTACGGGACTCCATTTCCCACGAGAACAGCTGACCAGGTTAACTGCTATCTTCGCGAGGTTGCTATCACCGTTGCTTAAGTTCCGGGGCTGTCATCAAGGTTGCTCCTCTCCGCGCAAGAAATCTGGCCAAGACAATAGCCAGGGACAAGCCAGTGAGTACTTTGAATGTACTCGCAAACATTATGAACATGGGTATAATATAACAACGATGTTCCGAAATATTGATACTCATGACATCGGTCACAAAAAGTAAATAAATCTCTGATGCATGTGAGTAGGTTATTCATGAAAATGCAATAACATAATAATAATAAAATGCACCGATCGGGCGTCTGAAGCGACGCCACATAAAGGCTTTAAAAGAAATGCCGCAGTCAGGCGTCTTAGCGACACCACATAAAGGGCTTATAAAAGAAATGCCACAATCAGGCGTCTGAGCGACACCACATAAAGGGCTTATAAAGAAATGCCACAGTCGGGCGTCTGAGCGACACCACATAAAGGGCTTTAAAAGAAATGCCATAGTCGGGCGTCTGAGCGACACCACATAAAGGGCTTTAAAAGAAATGCCACAGTCGGGCGTCTGAACGACACCACATAAAGGGCTTTAAAAGAAATGCCACAGTCGGGCGTCTCAGCGACACCACATAAAGGGCTTTAAAATAAAACAATCATAGTGAATATCCAGGAAGTAGAACCATCCCAGGGATATTCGATAATACCAATAATATCACGGGTTAGTCCACAACAAAAATAATAATCATAATTATCACAAGTCACAAGTCATGATTCCAGTTCTGGTTTAACACTTTCTCCTCCGAAGACCGACACTAATACCGACACTTGACCCATCCCAGACTGTAACCCTTAACCATGGACACGGCTATTCGAATAGGTTTAATCTCTGCAGAGGGTGTACTCTTTTCCCACGAGTAACAGATTCCTTTAGTCCATCGGGACTAATTCCGTCTACGGCCTTTTTGTTGAAAACACACCTAACTTGCACACACCAGCTTAACTCACACGTGTTTGGAATCACCCACGACACCTGTCAAGCAAACTCTAAGTGGGGAGGCTACAACCTCGCGTAGCACGGGATCAAATTTATATTGCGCGCTCTAAGGGGTGGCCTCCCTCTCGGTCTCAACCGGAAACACCCATGCCCCCGGACCAGGTGGCCTGCCTACCAGCTACAACCGGTATCTTCCACCATGGCCTCTCTGTACGGTGTGTGCTAGAAAGAGGTTGACAACTTACTGAACCGTACTCTACTTGTTGTAGAAACGAGTGGTAGTACGAAGCAAGTATGGGGGTTACTGGAACAAGACTCGATCTATGGTCGACTCAGGAGGTTTATAATCTTCCCTGCATGACATGTATAACACAAATATTTCAACCAACAGAGTCACCGCTCATTATACCCTACTATGCCATACCGGACATAACCGTCCCAACGGAGACCGGCGACAAACTCATGCCTACCCAAGGCAGAGGTTTTTCCCGGATTCCTTCCGGTATGCATGCAAGGCACATGAGGATGATTATTATCACAAGTGTGTTCATTTCCAACAGCATGGAAATCACTAATATGCATTCATGCATATGATCATATCACATGAAATAACAAGTCCTCCGAAATAAGGTGGTGTTATAAACGTGTCAACGAACACACAAAAAATATTATGCCGGGGTTCAGAATGCTTGCCTTCAATGTGTGGAAAGGAAGGGTGCACTCCAAAACTGTTGAAAGTTTTCTTCTCTCTCTCCAAGGTCCTATTTTAAATAAATTTGAATTAACACACAAATTCAAAACAGCACAAAAAGTTGTGTTGAATTTTTTTGAAATAAATCTTAAAATAAACTAGACAATATTTGAGAGAGGTAGGAAAAAGAATTAATTCATTTCGAGTTGTATTTAATAAAATACAGCCGGTCAAAGTTTGGTCAAAAACTGTTTTTAAAATAAAACAGAAAAGAAAAACGTTTCGAATAAACGCACACGTCGAAGACGTACTTTGAAACTGCGCCTTCACTTACTACACGTGGCGGCGGGGCTGTGTCACTGACAGTGGGCCTGCCTGGCCCACTGGTAAGGTCTGACCAGTCGCCTTCCCTCTTCTTCCTCTGGCCGAACAGAGGCGAGGACTCCGGCGATCGTCGCCGGCGTTTGGCGGCTCCTTGCGGGCCCCCGAGGGTGGGGATGGATCCGCAAGACTGAGGCGGTCCTCTCGGTGGTCGTTGGGTCGGCGGGGACGTCGTGAGCTGCCGGCGGCGAGCTTCGCGGCGGAGGAAGCTTCGGGAGCAAAGTGAGTCTGGTGCTACGGTGGTTTCCAATCAAAATTGAGCGTGGGGTTGCACTCACGACAGGGAGGGAGATCTCTTGGTGGAGAGAGTGGAGAGGGGGAGGCACTGGTGGCGACGGAATCGGCCGGGACTTGGCGGCGACCGAACCGGCCGGACTCGGGGAAGATGGCCTTCCCCTCCTCGACTGCTGGCCATGGTAGCTCTAGGGGGATCATTTGAGGTTACTTGAGGACTCGATTGAGCTCCGGGGCCCTTATATAGGCGGTGGAGGTCGGTTCCGAGGCGGCCGGCGATAAGGATGACGGCGAACCGTCTTTCTGTAGCTATGGCGACGTGACGGCGACGCGCGCTAGGGGACGAGGCTGCGGATGAGCTGGAGATGCTTAAGGGGGTAGCTGGCGAGCGCTGGTGGCTTGTCGGCACCTACTGAGGCAGGGGCGCGCTGCGGACGCCGGCGTGCCGCCAAGGCTCTGACGGCGGCGCTGTAGGCTGCCAGGGCGGCTTGGCGCGTTGCTGTGAGAAGGGAGTGTGTGGCGTGGCGCTGTAGAGCGGGCCAAAACCAGGGGCGCGACGTGTCGGCTCGGCCATGGCTCGTGCAATACGCGCGCTCTGCTCGCGCCCAGAGCACGCACAGAATGTGTTCGATAAAATGCCGGGGCATGCTAGAGGTCTCAGGTGAGGTTGGCAAGCAACAGAACTAGGTTAGTGATAGAGGAAAGATTAATGGACAAGGTGGTTTGGTCAGGAGACCAAGTTCACAGAGCCAACAACAACTCATGTCAAATCTGGTCATGCTCTCAAGGTGTTTGACAAAATGCCACAGGCACCTAGGCATTTCTTGGAGTGACCAATTCTTCCAGATCAGTGTCTCTTTGGATGCACAAGAGGGTGGTGAGGTTAGTTGGCGAAAAGCACAAACTTGCTAGTGCAAGTTTTGCAGAACTTCAAATCTGGATAGGAGGTGAATGGCATTATTTCATGAACCAAAAATGATCCAATGAGTGCATGCTCCTGGACTTAGGGTTTTAGCATGGAGGACTACAAGTAGGATAAAGAATCAAGGGCCAAAGAGCAAGCAATAATATGGATGCTGTATAAACCATCATGTTGGACCAGAATGAAGATGAGGTTGATTCACTCAAAATTTTCAAAGAACATCCCTGGATTTTTGCATATAATGGAATGATATGCTCCTACTGACATACCATAATTTTGGTGGAAGCTAGAAAGAAATATTTAAAAGGGTTGTAGTGCAAAATTTGTCCACTGGACCAGAGAAGAAAAATATGTGTAGCACTCAAAATATGCAATGAATGAAATATATTATTGCACAAAAGTGATTTAGAGACATCACATGACATCTCCAAATTTTGGTTGGATTTTTAGTTAAATCTATCAACTGGTTGTAGTACAAAAAGAGCTCCAAAACTTAAAACAAGTCATTTTAATGAATAAAGCTCAGGGTGAAATAATTTAATAAATAAATCTACTGATTGAGAGATGTTTTTAATGAGAGGGCATAAGAGTCCAAAATGTTTTGGAAGGATCCACTTGGGAAAAATTCCTTAATATTAAAAGAAAAGTTTTGAAGTCAACAGAGATATTCTTGCAGGCAAAAATTTTAAACTCTTGGCAAAATTTTAATAACTAAAACTTGATTAAATTTTTGGGTGTTACATTTGTTGACCATGTTGACAACACGAGAGGGCGGCGCCACGGCGAGCGCACCAAACCGCATGGAGGACGTCGGCGTTAACGATTTAGGAGACGGTGGGGCGGCGATGCATGCGCTGAGGCGTAGCCAGCCGTGGGAGGCGGAAGCAGGCGGCCCCGCCGGCGCTGGTTTAGTTTTGGCGGCTGGAGGAAGACAGGACTGAAGAAACACGACATACTGTAAAAGCAGCAGGAGTACTTAACAACCTTAACTGAAACCAGCAGGGGCACTTAACAACCAAAGCTAAAAGCAGTATGAGTACTTATACAGGTTCAACCGTACAAAGCACGCCTCGAACAGTGCTACTTTGCCTACAGTTAACCAAGGGTGAGACCACCAAGCCCCAGTACAAGGCCCAGGCGCCACCCCGTTCATCCACAACCTTCTGAATGCGGCTTCATCTCGCAATGTGGTCAATAAACAGGATATTCGCTTTAGAGCCATGGAAAAGCATGAACATAATCTTCTGTCCTAGTCTCCAAGATGGACGGGCCTTCATTATTTGAGACCACCCATGAATAAGTATCTTTTCACCTCCAAGGGGAATTGAGTAGGTCGACATAAACATCATGTTGTGACCAAGCGCAAGTCTGACCCGACCATTGTCAGGCATCTGTATAGGAACAATAGAACTGGGCAGTTTCTGTTTCAAGAAGATCACAGCTGTAAAACTGTGTATAAACAATAGTTTATGAACAACATATATAACAGAAAACAGCTCGTACCATAAGTTTCTCGAAACAGTTGGACCTGTTCAATGAGTGCAGCAATGGCACACATATCCCACGTGGCCTTCCACCATTGAAACGCCCCACAAGGACCTCAAGACGATCAATAAAGTGTACGAACTTGTGGATGTCGCCCGAGTCAACCTCAGTGCCATCAGTAACAGCCGAGTTACTACAGAATAACAAACGAGCAGCCTGCTTAACTCTAAAAAAACCTACACGTGCCACCAATTATAAGAAAATATTAGTTAGAAGTAGCATCTTCGTGAGAGATTCGTTGCTACTTCTAAAGTTAAATTGTGATTAGCTAAACATAATAGGCAACAAGCAAGAACCAGATACAAAACTAACATGGATGAACAATTGGAATGACGTCGGGGTGGAAGATCGCAGTGAAGATGAGACCAGGTTCTGCTATTTCCATCAACATTCGTGCGCCAACTTTCAGTCCATAACACTTGAGAAAGTTTATCCAAGTTCGGCCATAAAAAAGCATTGATCTTCTTGGTTCACAAAGCCAACTCGGAACTTATATCCATGGCTTGTCTTCACTGTGACCATTAAACTAGTGTATTCAGTTATGGCAAGGCCGAGCATCTTGAGTACATGTGTTCTGGAAGAGCAAATAATGCAATGCAGGAAAAATAATATGAGAACACAATGTATTCCCTATCCAAATCTAGAAATAGCTTCCTCCTTCATGTCAGTGTTGACCATCGTACTAGTAGTACCTTTTATCCAAATATAGCAATCCAAATTTCCAAATTAGTCGACAGCATGTTCAAAAAAAAAACCACCCTCCCGGATAGAAAAGAGGATTCTAGGAACATACTGTGCGCGTTTCGAAATCCTGTGTTAGGATGAGAAGGAACAAGTGTGGCGTCTTGCCGAGGGCGCAGAAACCTGTAGGGTACTCACACTTTGGGCACTGCAAATGAAACACACTAGATTCAGTAGGAAGAAAAATGCATCAACGGTGGCAGGTACCATCCTAGGATTACCTGCGACCAAGGGACTTGGATTTATCGGGGATGGATGAAGAATTCGTACCTGGTTCTCCATGAGAAAACCCTATGCAATCACCGAGAGGGGGTTTTCTCTGAACAAGCAGACGAGGGAGAAGGAGATTCGGGCCCAGTGAAATATTGCCGCTTCGTCCGTCCAGCTTACTGCTAAAGCCGGAAAGGGGGGGTTGTGATTTAACGGCTCATTGGGCATTACTGCGGCGCTATGACCGGGGTGTGTCTACCATGCAGTTGTGCACTCTAATTTGTGCATATGGCATGTGGACCCCGTTGCCTGTTGCCCCACATATCAGCGAAAGGAAGTAGAAAGACATGAGTAACTGGTTACACATAAATATATATTTTGACAGAGAGATACTCCCTCTGTAAAGAAATATACAAATCTTTTATATCACAACTTTATACATAAGAAAAACCAAGGGGAAAATATTTAACATATATAATTATAAAAAACAGAGTTGTTTTTAACACAGTATAGACGAGTTGGTGATGATGGTGTGCCTGCCATCCTACAATATAGGTCGTCCGGTTTATATCTGACGGATAGGAAGGAAACTATGGCAATTTTGCAAAAAGGTACCCACACTCCTCTCCACATTTGCAAATAAGGCCTTCCCTCGTTCATCCTTTTCTCTCACCAGATAAAATACTCATACAAATGCATCTTGATGTTACGTGCAACGCACGAGCATTATGGGGGTTCAGCTTTTTTATGGGGGTTCAGCTGAGAATATAATACTCAAACAGGCTCACGATTTTGGACTTTGGGCCGCAGGCCCACCCTGCATGTTTGGGGGCTCATGTGTTCTACCTCAGCGCTTTTCATATTGCAAGCGATCGGTACGGCACTAGTTTTAGATGCTGTCGCAAGGCGAATACACAAAATTGAATAATGCACGGCAGCTGTTGGAATGAAATCGAACGACAGTTCCTAACCAGCAATCAGAGTTGCAATTCTATCAATGATATACCATGTGATAAATAATATTGTCGTACTACTTATACACACAGGACACTTGTTTCACCATGCCAGATTATTACATCAAAATCTCTCGGAGGATAGATCAGTTCGGCAGTTGCGTGCTGCTACTGAAGAATTTCAAAGTTGATTTGGACCAGCTCTCCTTGCCGAGAAAGTTCGATTTTGACATCATCCCCTTCCGCAAGATATGATTTAGATTTGAACCTTGACCATCCTTTAGCATCAATCATCATGTGACCATCCTTTGTACTTATGGTATATTGAGCAGATTCATTCACACCAAGGCTGCCCATGGTAAGAGAAACTTGGCCGCGGTCGCCCGGATTGTTGAACGACTCCCTCGTTGCTCTAGGAATTCTCTGTTTGCAAACAAGAAGACATACCCAAACAGTTAGATCAACACAGTGAATCATGTGAAACAACATGAAAAGAAAAAAGAACGAAGCACTTGGGCGGCCAATGCTTACCAAGAAGGCGGACATGTCGGTTTTCGTAAGGACTTTGGTATATGAAGTGCGAACTGCAGCCTAGTCTGTTGCCGGTGCAACTGCACGGGACGGAGCGGTGCAAGTGCAAGTGTTGGTGCAGGTGCCGAAGCCGCCGCTGCTACCAGAGATGGTGCTCCTTGTAGAGCTGGTGCCGGTGTGGAAGCAGGTGCCGGTGTCGATGCCCGATCCTCCGGTAGATCAGACTGATCCGCTGACGCGGTGCCCAATCCTCAGCTGGATCAGACTAAGTTGCTGCCGCTGTCAGTGCTAGAGCAACTGCCGGTGCTCGATCCATTGCTGAAGGTGGTACCGATGTGCGAGACACCGGCAATCGTGTCTGGTCTGCTATGATCAGCTTTCTAACTTGACTAGGATCCATGACCTTGATCCAGTCTTTTTCTTCATTTCTTCTAAACGCGAGAAGGACTAATTGTGGCGTTTTTGTTAAACCAAACTGCAGTTCATCATAGGGATTCAGCTTGTACTCAGACAACAGACTGATCCAACTTATTCCAGTAATATAAGTGATGGGCAGTGCCTTCGTTACTAACACGGCATAAGAAGTCAAACCTGCAAAAATAGCCATCGTAGAGCAAACCAAACGGTTTATTCTGTGATGAATGTCACATGGCAAAACCTGCATCATAAAATTGCAGGAAAAGAAAGAAAACATGATATTAAATCAATAAGATTTAGACAGTAAATCAATAAGATTTACTTGATGTGACACGAGTGAATCCTTACCAGGAAATCACTATGTTGAAGTACTAAACAGAAGATTGATCGTCCAACTACGGCTGGCATGCAGGGGCCCCTCCCACTCCCACAAGCAGGAGAGTCCAAAGGTCGTGACAAATCGTATGGACTGAACATCCATGGGACTGGAAATCCTGGTGGGTGCGATAAACCCTGCAATGCATATAGATATTGGAGTGTAACCATAATTGATAAACCGTCCTCACAAAAAAGATGATCTGGATACTTCAAAATATACAGAATGAATTGAGTGGACAGACATTAACATAGACCGTTCTCAGGACTGACCACACACCAAAAACGGCAGTACTAATAAACAATACAGGGTTCACAAACACAAATCAAGTACTGAACAATAGTACTTACTACAGACAAGCAAAGTTGCACTAATTAAACTCTGCAGACTATTTCTTGCCACCGACCTGCGGGATGAACCCCGCATAACTGACTAGGCCATGGACTTCGTGAGAGATGTCTACAGGCAGCATCACCATCTTGTCAACCTTGGAAAACCTAACATATTGGTCTTTCCACTCATAAACATGATGATGAAGACATGCCGCATCAGATTTGTTGGGAAGCTTTACAAGAACCACACCCTTCGTAATCGAAGGCACAACCAGGAAATTGTTGTGGTCAAGTACAGCCTCGAGAACACGCCTGACAATAATGCTACAGGAAAACACTAGTTCAGGACACGTGGCAACAAGGACACATCAGCTGGATAGTTTAGCAGTAGAACTCATCCCTTGGTCTTCCAGTTCACACGGCATGACTTTGAGAACTTCGTCTCCACCGTGGACCTGGTTCTAATTCAAATAGAAACCATATTTTATTGCTACCTCCGTTCAGAAATATAAAATGATTTTCGATATTTATATAAAAATACTCCATATATGACTACATATATGCGTAGAAATGAGTGAACAAAGACACTAGAACATGTCTTCAAAGGCGTGAGAGCAGAGGGATTACTTGAAATATCCATAACACAAGTTACTGAGGCAAATATACCCTCTTCAAAGGTAGCATTGATGTTCATAAAGTACTCCCTCCGTCCCAAAATTCTTGTCTTAGATTTGTCTAGATACGGATGTATCAAGTCACATTTTAGTATTAGATACATCCGTATCTAGACAAATCTAAGACAAGAAATTTGGGACGAAGGGAGTAGTTGAAAGTAATCTATAAGAAATCAGTGTCAACCTCTCGCATGTTTTGGTCAAAAGAGGAATTTAGAACCGTCATTTGGCACACTAAAACCACATGCAAAATCACCCAAAAAGTTGTACTACCAGTACTATTACTGCATGTTAGATGAAAAAACATGATCAAGATCGAGAAAAAGATCGTCAACAAGAGACATTACCTGGACTTGCTTAATGAGGGATCCAGGAGTGGGGGGCTTGGACAGGGCGATGGCTTTGAGCTTGTCTGCGGTAGTCTCGGCGGGGTGCTTGCGCTTCTTCGTACCATGAGCCTCGACGGTTTTGGCCAGAGCCATAGACATCACGTCGGCCGGTGCTCCAGCGTCCATCCAAGAGAGGAAGCTGAGAGAGAAGAGTGAAAGGAGGAACGAGATGAGGGAGAAGTGAAGCGAGTGGGGGTTTTCTTCAAGAGAGTAAGCTGAGAGAGAAGAGTGAAATTATGGTTGCTTCGTCCGTCCAACTTACTGTTGGAAAGGAGGGGGTTTTGTGATTTGACGGCTTGGGCATTACTGCGGCGCTTCGATCGGGGTAGTCTACCGTCACTCTACTACAGAGTAATTTAGTACACTAGTCGTCAACCCGTCCATTCGCACGGCCTACTTTTGTACTCCCTCCGTTCCACAATATAAAATGTTTTTGCAAGTTGTTTTAGGTTGCAAAAACGTCTTCTATTGCGGTACGAAGGGAGTAAGTTACTAATTTAATGTAAGCTACTATTTTTAATTATATATAATATGAGATATTGTTTTAAGGAATATAATTCCTTTACCAGTAGTAGGGGAATCGATAAGTGCAACAATTTATATTGGTGCAGTTCCATCTTGTCTTATTAGCATATAAGTTTAATATTCCCTTCGTTTTTATTTACTCCACATATTAGCTTTGGTCAAAGTCAAACTTTATAAACTTTGACAAAGTTTATAGACAAAACTATTAACATATACAATAACAAATCAACACCATTAGATTCATTATCAAATGTACTTACACATCATATAGATTTTTTATGGTAAATATTTATATTATTTTTTTATAAACTTGATCAAACTTTAGGAAGTTTGACTTCAGTCAACTCTAATATGCGGAATAAATAAAAACGGAGTGAGTACTAAACTTATATGCTAATATGTAATATGAAGTACATATTATATTTTCTATTGTTTTATATTTAAAATTGGAATAATATGTACTTCATATTACATATTCTATTTTCTTTTCTTTTATATTTAAATACCCACCATTTATCATAATTTAAATATAAAACAACAGAAAATAGAATATGTAATATGAAGTACATATTACTCCAATTTTATCTCTCTAGATAAGAAATAAAATTATATAATCACTTCACGGTCATCTACATATGAAAAAATTCTCGAAAATAGAATATTATTAGTTATTCCAAGAACAATATGTCTTGTTGGATTATGATACAATATGGAACATATGTTCCTGTCTGAGTGGCTGATCCTTTTGTCGAAAACATTGAAATATATCTTTAGCTATATCAGTGAATAGTAAGGAGATCAAGGGAAGAGCTCCTTTCATTAGTAATCGTAATCCATCACTGCTAAATAGAAAGAATATAGCCTGCAAAAAAAACAGATAATATTCCAGCAAAAAAAAGTAGATAGATGATGCAATGGAGAAATAGATACATGCGTGCATGATTGATCAATAATTGACGCACGCAACTAAGAAGGTGCGCACTGGACAAAACAAATTGGAAGAAAGGGGGGCCAAATTCCAAAGATAGCATGTAAGTGCATGTAACCTATTAAAATTAGCATGAAGAGTAGAAGCTTACCTTGCCATACTCACCACTCATAATCTGCGTTTTTGTTTCTTCGAGCCGCTAGCCGGTGAATTTTCTATTGAGAGCCTCACTTCCTTTCTACTCCACTGCTGAAATTGGTGTCATAAACCGTGGGCCAGCGGCCATTGATGTATATCTGAAGCGTGGCTGTTGAACACTGCTGGCCGGTCAAGCGGATAAGATGGCTCTCAAGGGTCACACTGGCTCCTGCCCGGCCGGGGCCATTGGACGTGGCTGGCCGGCTGTGTGTTATCTTAGGTTAATATTATTCAAAGGAAGCGCCTCGATGCTTCTCTTGGCAGAGCCCTTGGCTTCTTGCTGAACATGAATTTGATGGCGCTAAGGAGGCTTGTTGCAGATTATCGACACGATTGCAGCAGCAATGAGTAAAAAGTTGGATCTTGACTTCAGTAGCAAAATTTTGTGCCGATGAGCAGATATAATTCTCAGCAGTGTATGTTGTAATATACACAAAGTTGCTATCGTGGGAGTCCTTGTGCAAGCTTCCCTAGCTTAAAAGATTTGGTGGCCACAAAGACCGGCTAGGATAAGACTGCACAATCCACCTCATGGCTTCAATCAGAACCGAGTAGGAAGTAGGAAGAATGCATTGTAGATCGACACACGAGGATTGCATGGAGAAGCGACAGCTTGTAGAGGGATGAAGCAAGTGCTGCATCTAGAGACGGCGGCACATGTACTGATGAAGCTTGACACCGGAGGCATTGGTGGCAAAGCACAACAGCCGAATTGAGACGGCGCTAGGGCAACGGGGCTGCAGACAGGCAATCAAGGGCAACGGCGGCAGGTCTACCTGCGTCGTTAAATCTATTTTGTATTAGAAGAATTTTGGTTAGTCCATGTCAGTAAATCTCCACCGTAAAATCTTTGGCAGGTCTATTTGATTTATTTTGGTTAATCTCCACTGTAATAATCTGAGCCTACCAAGATCTGGAGCCTGAATTTTCTCCTTTTCTGATTTAATTCAGGACCTCACCAGATGAGCATACTTGTGTACACAGCCACACACACGATTCTTATGAGAGTAACCCGAAATTGTATGTTGGAAGATTGAGGACATCCATGAAGAATACAATAGATCAAACGACGTGATAGAAACAAAACTGAATCCATTGCACAATTACGGTGAATTCAAGTGTAGATCAGTACGTCAAAATCTGAACAAAAATATTGTGAGATAACCAACCTGATCTATATATAGAAAATAGCACACTGGATCCACACCCCATCTTGCTCGATCGTATTTGAGAGAGACATGGATTTTTTTCACATGGAAAAAGAGAGAGACGATAACGATTCTGTACGGAAAAATTGTGCATCAGAAGATTGGGGACCTCCCGGAGAATACAACAATCGAACGACACGATAGAATAACAAATTGAATCCATGCATACCCAATACAAAGTACGGTGGATTCAAGTGTAAACCGGTAAGAAAAAATCTGAACAATAATATTGTGAGAAAAACCAACCTGATCTAGCTGTGGAAAATAGTACACGGGATCTATAACCCAACTTGCTTGATCCTGTTTGAGATAGACAATGGATTTGTTTTACATGGAAAAGGAGAGATATTGGAGATTCTGTATGGCAAGTTTGCTTGGCATGTTTTTCTAGTAAGAAGAGGAAGAGACGGTGGAGTATTGAGGTGGGAGACAAAATCGTGGTAGATTAGATGGGAGTTTTTTTTATGACAACAGATTAGATGGGAGTTAGAATCGCGTCTCTCTCAGTTTCTGTTTTTTATTGGCTTCTATTTCCCCAACCGTACGTGAAAGGAATAGGTCTTCTATAAGCAGTTTTTTTTAATCATTTTTACCTTCTATGTACAACCGTATGTTGAAAGCACTCTGGGCTTTGCCTATAAGCATTTATTTTTCTTTTGTTTTCTATCCTTTTGACGTGAAATACGCATTTATTTTTCTTTTGTTTTCTATCCTTTTGACGTGAAAGCATTGTGGGCTTTCTAATCTAAGGAGAAAAAAAAGTTAGGAACCTAGAGGACTGCATGGGTTAATCTAGACCGTTATAATTCGGTCCCACAAGATTAACGGCTCTAATTTTCTAATTAACATGAAAATTTCTAGGGAGTCTGTAATTAGTATAGGTAAGGTATAGAGGTATAGATAGATAGATAGATAGATAGATAGATATAGATAGGTAGATAGATAGATGGCTGGTGGACCCAGGTGTTGGCTGTCCCACATGTCGGCGAAAGTGATTAATTTAGCGCATGGCTGGAGGAGGATCCGCACGATAGATCGTGTCCACTGTTTCTCTGAAGAAAAAAATGATTACAGCAAGCGTTTCCACTCTTACGACGGAGGAGTGCGAAACACGGCAGCCACTTGAACATACACAGTGCTCCTACTACTAGGCATGTGCAGTGGTTCATACGTCAGTACTAGACAATCTTGTTGCTAGTGTAGTAAGATATGACGATAACAAATGATGTTGTGCGCATGTCAACTACTCCTATATGTAACATAGTACCGCTTTTTCGACTGTCTGGTCGAGAATGAACGGTGAGATCAATGTTAACAGAAGTAGGTCTACAGCGCACGGAGAGTATGGTGCTACAGTACTCCACAAAACATGAACCATATGAAGCACAAATAGTGTTAGGCAGGGTGTATAAAGGGGAAGTCCGTATGAAGGGTGCACAGGATGGGAGCAAAAGTTCCCTTCTCGACCCACTTTTGGGTGTTTGGCAGAGTGCATGAAGGGTGCATGAGTCCACACTAGTAGGTTAACAAAAATACACAAAGAGGAAACAACTATATTGAGATGAGAATGCAACCAAACACACCCACAGGCTTTGTGCTATAGTGACTGATCTGCACCGTCTGAGTTTGATCCAACGGTCATGTTGCGCCTAGACATGGACATGCCCATGCAGAGGGCGCCTAAACACCACCGACATCCCTCTGCTTCTCGAGGCGCACGACGTTGGTGATGCAGGGTGCAAACGCCCGCAGAGCCCGCTCCCGGTCCACAGGAGCCAGCTCGTCAAAGACGGCGTCCAATGGCACGAATGGATTCCGGTGACGAAGCCCTGAAAGGATTCGCCCGGCAACAACGACGGCAGCCCACAACCCCTCTTTGTCCAGCTCAGCCCCCACCATCGTGCGGAGACGGCTCAGCTCCTCGGAGATATAGGTGAAGAAGGAGACCAGGTCAGGAAGCCGCATCTCGTTGAAGTCGACCGGGTGGTCGAACGGGTTTAGCCCGACGGCCGGCATCGTCGCACTGGCACGACGGTAGGCATCGCACAGCCGCAACACGTGCGTGGAAACTTGGTTCACCAAGTGGCTGAGGCGATCCTGGACCTCATCACGATTGGCCCGCTCGCGCTCCAGCCGGCTCCCTTGACGGCCTATCGTATCTCCCGCTTTCTGCAGTAACGCCGCCGACGCCTCGAGCATCTTTGTGGTGGACGCATGCTGCTTTTGAAGCTCCGTGAACTCCCGCACATAACGGACGAGCATGGCACTGCTCTCCTCCTTGAGCTCACGGAGCTCCACGTCCTTGGCCCTGAGCTCCGCATCCTTGGCATGGAGCTCCTATGTCAGGCACCTCACCCTGGACTCTGTGATCTGCTGCGCCACCATGGCACCAGGTAGAGGCAATGGGGAGAGAAGCAAAGGGGGCAAAACAGCTGAAAGGCAATGCAATCTATGGGAAGGCGGAGAGAGCCAGCCGAGGAACGGGGAATCTTTTGGTTTTCACCACGGTAAAACACCAGTCGACGACTTCTCACATCAGGGAGCAGTGGGTTTTACAGGCGGAGTGCTCATGACTAATTGCTGCCGCGCCTGCTCCCGTTAATCAAAAAATTAAAAATCCTGCCGCGCCTGCTCCCGTCAATCAAAAAATTAAAAATCCTGCCGCACCCAAACACAAGAGCAACGCCGCGGTGGATATTTAAATTTACCTGCCGGCAAGTAGATAAAAAAGGGGTGAAAAAACAAATGTGGCGGCGGCCTAGCTAATCAGTCGAACTAACCCAACTAGCTAGCCACCGTGCTTCACTAATGTACTCAGTGGGAAAGGTGGTCTTTCGTGATTTGACGACTCATTTACTTGCTTCGGTGCTATGACCGAGGAGGACCCAGAAAACCCGTGGTAGGGCATCCCACGTTAGGAAGAATATATGCGTGCACCTCCCAAGAGGACCCCGAAACCGCGCGGTAGGGTGTGCCACGTCTCGGCACGGAGGAAAAATGTGCGTGTAAAATATACTCCCTCCGTCTAGGTGTGTAAGTCATCTTACAAAAATCAAATAATACCAAAACACTTAGGCGCGGTGCATTAACTTCTATCTCGTTTCTTGTTTCTTGACATATTAACCAATATGAGATGAGGGGTGTGCATGCTTTTAATGATTTGAGACTACCAAACACGACATGCAGTGGTTAGTTCATTGCATGCAATGTTATTAATTAGCAAATAAACATTAAGGTCTGTTGTTTTCCCCTCCTCCTTGGTCACGGTGGCTTACTCACCTAGACAGAGGGAGTACTATATCAGACGTCGGCAGTAACTCTAGTACCTATGGTTCGACCTCGGGACCCAGCCAGACGGTCGAAAACACCCCACTAGCCACACAGCTTCATCATGCAAACGTGGCACGGAGGATAGATGTGGTTAGCTCCGTCTCGACCAGCCACAACGCCTCTTGTTCTGAGCGATTCTTCTATTTTCCAAGATTTTTTTGTTGTTGTAATAACACCACGGCAAGCTAGCGCCGCTCTCGTGTGTGCCCGTGCAAAGGTTAGACGATGGAGAGAAGAGAGATTGAGATCGTAGACCTGGGACCCACCAGTAAGTGAGACAACGGTCATGCACGTGTTGACGAGGCACTCCCTCTACTATACTCAACGTAATACTGTATAAAATCAAGTTATGGGACAAAGCCAACAACCGTTGTTGTTTCAGGCTATTGACTTACGCTTTTTAGTCCAGGTTGCCAGTTCGAATCTCCTCTTTCAGATTTGTTAGTTTTAGGTCCAAATTTGATTAATGACAAGTGGGACCCCCGTGTGTTGTTCCGATACTTCAGTGTAGGATGGTTTTTTTTGAACAAACACTTTGCACGATTAGACAAGTAACGGGACGAGTTACACGTATTTTGCAAGTTTACGAACAAAAATGACAGCGGCATAGAATATCACATCCACCACGCAGCTTAGATACCATGGTGATACGAGTTTTTACACCGTTGGAAGTGAGATCCAATGGCTTGGGAGTAGTCTTTGTAATTATGCGCAATTTCCAAACTCTCCAAAGGTTTTTTTGCAAATAAAACATTCAGGCCTCGTGTGTGCCGCTGCATCTTTGATCCAACGGCTCCCCGTTGCTCATATTAGGTGCTCCCCGTAGCTTAATTACCCGCTCCGATGATATGAGCATCTAGGTTGTCTGATTAGTGATCAGATGGCACATGCGTAGTACTTGTACTTTCTACGCATTTCCCAAACTCTATCAGCCGTATATTGCAAAAACATTCAAACCTCCTACTGTGGGCCGTTAGATCTCAGTGAACTCGTATCACCATAGAATCTACGATGCAGGAGCACCTCATATACTCCCGTGCGAGAAAACATAAGGTGCTATCGTAGCTTGGATGCTACGGTGATACGAGCTTTGAGGTCGTTTGATCTAAGATCCAATGGCATCTGAGCAGTCTTTGTGCTTGTAAGTAGTGGTCGAACTCTTTTGGGGCTTTTCTGCAAAAAACCATTCAAACCACCGAGGAGGTGTTGGGTCACAAATCCAACGGCTCCAAAGAGCTTGTATCACCAAAGCATCTAAGGTGTGGTAGCACATGATATTCTTACATACAGGAGAATATGATGTCCTCCTTCATCTTAGATGCTACGGTAATACGAGCTTCGAGGTCGTTGGATATGGGATCCAAGGGCATCTGAGTAGTTTTTGTACAAATTGTGTGCAATTCTCAAACTAATCAATGTTTCCTATTAAAATATTAAGACACATCATGTGAGCTACTATATCTCAGATCTACAAGCTCCAAGCAACTCGTATCGGCATATAGCATCTAAGGTATGGGGGCACATGATATTCTCCCAGGGAGGAGGGGTGGGGGTGCACAACCAATCGGTGGTTGGAAGGGTGGGGACAAATATAATCTAAACAACCCTAAACAGAGTTCCACAATTTTTTCTAAGGTCGAGGGGTTGACCCCCGACAATCATAGCTCCGCCTAAACACAACATTTGCATGTACTGTAGTATTAGACTTAATATTCATGTTTCAGTCTCATGTTCATTTTAAATATTGAACTGAGAACCATGCATGTCTTACATTTTACTCCATTCGTTCCTATAAATATTAGTTTTTTTAGAGATTTCAAATGGACTGGCACATACGGATGTATGTAGACATATTTTAGAGTCTAGATTCACTCATTTTGCTCCGTATGTAGTCACTTGTTGAACTCTCTAAAAGACTAATATCTAGGAATAGAAGGAGTATTTTTGAATTCTGTCATACATGCATGGTTTGGAAAAATAGATGCACTATACTTATTGGATTGTTGTTGTGTTCGTGTGTGTGTGTCTGTGTGTGTGTGTGGTCATATGCTTGATACATACAAAATTTTCGCACCTCCATATTGTTCATCTTTTAAATTTGAATTTGCATTGGAAAAGTTACTAGGGATACCATGAAATGTGAAATCCATGTTGAGATCACTATATCACAAACTCACTCTAATTCAACAACTCGTCATAAATCAATTACCACGTTAAGATTAGTATTTGCAAGGAAAATACAGGTATAGTAATACACATAGATTCGTTCGGCAATTTAAAAGGTTCCTTTCATATTCTCGAATGGTAGGACCCAACGGCATACCAGCCAGACCTTGGCTCCTGTTGATCCTAAAAAAAATAAAAAAATAAAAAAAACCGGGCTCGTGTCCTTCGGTGGCGTGCGTGGTACGCACATTAGGCAACCCCAACCAGTCGAGCCTCAGTGTTTCAAGTCAAAATATCTGGCAGCCAGAATTCCAGTCCTAGGAAATTTCCCTCATGTCCTCGGTCCATAATGACTACCGATAAACAATGGAGGGATGCTTTAGTAACTAGACAACGTTACCTACCGTGTCGAGCACGGTTCAATTCCCTCGATCGCCGCTCGTCAAGGTCACCCGTCAACTGCATTGCCTAGTACTACTACTACTACACCAGGATGAGCATAGAATTGAGCCCGTTTGTTCCTGCCTAGTACTTGAGTTAATATATCAGGCAATGCACTGGTACGGAAGGATTATCCTTTTAATCTGCATATATAGCTTGTCTGAAGTCTAACTAAGCAAAATGTTTGACCAAATCCTTTCTTAAGAAATACAATAGGACAGATGTACGGCTTGAAAATTTATTGGATGATGCAGGTTATGATATTGTTTCGAATTCTGGATCTTAAATTTCAGAAAATCCAAAAGTGAGCATGAATTCTTGAAACTGAGCATGGTCACATGATATGGCACAAATATTACTTCGTAAGTTTTTTCTTCAATTTGAGACAAGCTGCTTATGACAAGTTGCACAAATGAAGAGCCAAGGTATTTTGGAACAAAGACCTGTCACGTTAAGGTGAACGTTTTCACTATTGAAACCGTGGGCATTTCGTGCCGCCACGAGTCCCCACTTCTCATCGGCAGGTGACGTCCGAGCAAAGCGTGTGATGAGTAGACGTGAGGCGTGCGTGCAGACCGCTGCGCCGGCTGAAAGGGAGGCGTGCGAGCAGACCGCTGTGCAGGCTCACCGGGAGGCGAGCCCTTCCCAACTGCTCCCACTTTTAATGTCGCTAGCGCTGCAGTTTAAAATCAACCCCGCACTACCCGGTATTGCTACAATCTTCTCTCTTCCTCTCCGATTCTCCTGTCGTCTACCTCCAACTAGCCTGACCCAAACGTACGCCATGCCGCATCACGATGGTTTGCCTTTAGTGTTCTAGCTTCCTGAGGAAGACAACCAGCTGGACTCTCAAGAACATAAGGCGTTTTGGGACGAGCTTGAACTGGCCTTGGAGGAAGACGCCGCGCCTGTCCCCACTCCCGTTCCGGCTCCCGTTGCCCCGACTGCGCTAGCGTCGATCCCTGTGGCATTGATGGGCTGCGAGCCGCACATTGTCGCCGAGCTTGATCCCACAGGGTTCCACGAGGTCCCTGCCGACTTTCACGCGCCCGTGCACCTGACGGCACATGCGCCTGCGTGTGCACTGACACACACGCCTGTGCCGGTGCCCGTGCACCTGCCAGCGCATGCGCCTGCGCGTGCTCTGACGTGCGCGCCGGTGCTGGTGCCCGTGCACACGAATGTCTCCGCCACGCCGTTGACAGCGCCTGTCCCCGTGCGGGTGCCAGTGCCCCCCTCAGCGGCATGGATGGCTGCCGTCGACCGCTTCCTTGCACCAATGCCAGTCGCCTCCTCCCGCCAGTTGACTCGCTCCGAAGTCCAGAACATTTTGGCCTTCCTTGAAGCTAGGCCAACGTCCAGGAGTACGCCAACAACGACGCAAGACGCCGCCGTAGCTGTCGGTCAGTGGCCCGACGACACACAGAGCACGGCAGAGGAGCCGCTTCCCACCGCAAGAAGCCGCCACCGCCGCCGCGTAATCTAAATTTGCCATGAAAAACGTTTGGATTGCCATGCTTAAAATCCGAACGTTTATCATTTCCATTTATTTTATATTGATTATTGTATAATTTAAAGTCGGAGTCAGACTGAACGAAATCTATGGTTTGATCGATTGAATGTTCTGCTAGAGCCGTATCAAATTAAATATAAAACGTCATCAAGCCACATGTATTCCTTGTCATCCAACGACCTAGACTGCTTCAATGTCGAGCGCTCAACACGTTTAGCGTGCAGTTAATTTCATGCCAAAAATAGTGCTAATCACATAATAACACGCAAATAATATCCTACTTAATATCCGCATGCACTTAATATACTTCCAAATTAACGTGCATTGCACGTACACACTGACTAGTGCTGCTAGTATGTGAAACTGGTGCCGTGACTTGTGAACGCGTCCAGATATGGTCAACGGCAACATCGCCAGCGAGTTCTTTGTGTTGGCCCGTGCGTCTAAACGCAGAAGGGGAGAAGAGAGAGAGTACACATGGAACCCACCAGTAAGTGAAGGCGAATAGTACTAAAAATAATATTACATGTTATCCATTAGATAGGCTGTGGTAATATAAAAACATTATGTGAACAAAGGGGGGTACAACAAACATTGTTGTTCTACGTATGTTGCCTATTGACGTGCGGCTTGAAGGCCCGGTCGCATGTTCGATCCTTGTCCGTTATTTTTTAATTTGTATATGGGTCCAAATTTGTTTCATGACATGTGGGCCCCTCGGTGTGTAGTTTGTAGCACTTTAATTTGTGGGTCGAATTTTGTTCCATTCCAAGCGGACTATCGGTGTGTAGTTTTGTAGCTTATTTATAATAATTAAAGAGAACAACATAGTTTTTTGCAATAATACCATGGTGTGACATTGAAGGCGAGAAAGGACATGCGAGAGAGCGATGACCGAGCCAGAGGGAAATCAACTAGGGGAGTTGCGGGGGTTGCAACGGTGTTTGGAGTAGTTGTAGGCCGAATGCTACGAAAATATAACCCAAACCGATCGGAATAAATGCCTACACAAATTAATCCAAGGTTGGAGTGCCACTCGCAATGCAAATAGATCCGGCTTTGCGAGGGATGGAGATGTAGTAGCTTCAATGCGTGGAAGATACGGTGTGAGAAAGCGAGGTCAATCGAGATACATATAGATAGAGAGACAAAGTGAGTGTGGTCCGACATTCATTGAACAGATATATATATGCTCTGGAGAGATATTGTCTGATTGAGCTTTTGGCAAGGGTGAGGGCTGTAAGATAGAGCTTGAGAGATGATCCAGTCACAGACGTGTAGATATATTTTGTGTGTGGGAGGAAGCAAGGTCAATCGATCACATAGGGTCGCCGTGCGATCGAAAGAGTGAGACGGGTTGGAGAGAGTGACCTAGATAGACAATGTGCGTGAGAGAGTATACAATGTGAATAGGTCGAATTGGGCTCAAACATGGTGATATATCATTTTTGTCCAAGAAAGACCAAGGTCAATCGAGACATACAGAGAGAGAGAGAGAGAGAGAGAGAGAGAGATAGATTGAGTGAGCATGGCCCGCCATGAGGTTGAAAGAGTGGCGGCGGCTTGGATGGACTGACCTAGATAGACAATCTGCCTGAGAGAGTATAGAGTGTGTTGATCGAGGCCCGAACAGGGAGATATATCATTTGTGTGTGAAAGAAAACGAGGTTAAATGAGATTCAGATAAAGAGAGCAAGATTGAGCGAGTGTGGCCCACCGTGCGGAAGAAAGAGTGACACAGTCTCGAGGGAGTGACCTAGATATACAACGTGTGTGCGTGCGCACGAGAGGTTGGGGGGCTAGATAGGCAATGCATGTATTTAGCGCGAGAGGGTGAGAGGGAGAGGGAGAGAGAGAGAGAGGGAGAGAGAGAGAGAGCTCAACATGGGGTGCAATGGCGGGTGTGTGAGGTAAATACATTTGGTAACAGAGTGGAAAAAGGGGTTGTGTAGTTGAAAGACTTAGAGATTGAAACATGGAGAGAAAGAATGAACGTGTGTTGGAAACCGATAGCTTCCTAAGGTGGTAAGAGAGGAAGATTGACCGATACATGAAGTATGTAGCATGTGGGGGGGGGGGGTTGAATGTACATAGTGCGAAACTTAACACCGATGTTTCAATTCGGTGTACATTGTAAGATTTGAACTGAGGACCATGCATACAAGTAATTATTTCGAATTCGTGCCATACTAAGTTTCGAAAAGTTAACATTGACTCAATGTGTTGTGCTTTTTTGTAGGTCATATGTTTGAATCCATCCAAAAGTTTCTCACTACCATGGTGTTCATCATATACATATGAATTTGTATTAAAAAAGTAGCGCGGATATAGTGAAATGCGAAATTCACGTTAGAATTGGAGATCGCTACGTGACACACTCTAATTCAAATAACTAATTATGTGACACACACTCTAATCCACGTTAGCGTGGATACTGTTTTGATTTTTTTTCAAATAACTCCTCATTAATTAATTTATAGTACTCCCTCTGTTCACTTTTATAAGACCTTGAAGACATTTCAGACAATGTGCAAAACAGTTCATTTTAAGTTGTCTGAAATGACTTACAAAAGTGAACGGAGGGAGTATCTCGTTTCGAATGACTAATTATTGCAAGGAAAACACGGGCATGGTAATACATACAGATTCGTTTGCAAATGAAATAAGATTCGTTTGCATTCTCAAATGTAGGCGCACGAGGCACACCAGGGTCGTGTCGGGGTGGACGCTGCTTCGGTGCCTTAAAGGCACCTGCCTTTGGGTCACTGACATGTGGGCCAGCCACCTATTGGGCCCACATGTCATGGACACAAAGGCAGGTGCCTTAAGGCACTGAAGCATAGTCCTGTCAGGGTGGTCGCGTGTGTCAGACAAACGCGTAGCACCCAGCCACCCACCCCCTCCCTCGTCCCTCCCTCCCCCACTCCCTCCCTCGTCCCTCCCTCCCCCCCCAAAAAAGGACGACGACAAAATAAGTTTGCTCTTCCATGTTTCGGATTGAAATATCTGGCGGCCCCAGTTCCAGCCCTGCAAAATCTCTCTTCTCCACTGTCCCCTTCCGCACCTAGATTGCTCAAATCCCTAATTCTCCGCCAACCCAAGCAAAGTTCGAATCGCCCCTCGTCTCTTCTCTTTCCCCACCTCTGTGTCGTACGACGACGACGAAGACGACGGTCGCGCTTCACCACCGCACCAGAGCTACCTCATCTACGCCCTCGTCCACCGCACCAGGGGGTCCACCGACAATGTCGGCCGGCGCAACCGACATGCCTTACAGACACCGAGTTCCACCGCATCAGGTGCTTCGCTGACGCCGTCTCCCAGCTCACCGGGGCTACTTCACCGAGCACATCGTCGCACCTCCGCCCCCCGAGGCCATTGGGGCTTCACCAACGGTCTCGTCCACCGCATCGTAGCGCTCCGCTACCACTCAAGATCTGCATCCGTGCGCGGCCAGCCAACGCCAGCGCATCACCCTCGACGGCTCTGAAGTGACCTGCACTCTAGCTAGGCGAGCATGCCCAAACGCCGGTCCGAACTAGGAATCCACACATCACTCACTTGTGCACTGTTCCTACGATGTTTGGATATCCTTTCACTGCTCTCTTAGCTTACACGCCTATACAACTCTGACTTTAACTCTTATTTCTTCTGGAGATATCATCTGAAACAAGAAAATCCATTTTTTAGCAAAGCATGACGGTGCTATGGGATCTGGTACACATCCTGCACACCCGTATAACCTTGTAAGTATCTATCCTCCGGTACAACATCAAGGTCGATTCATCTTATTTTATCAACCATTCATCGTGTCAAAAATGCAGAGGGGGATGCAAGAAGCACAAGGCCTGCACATCCAAGCAAGTGGTAACATGGACTTGTACATGGAACATCCCAAGCGCAAGTGATGACCCACAAGTATAGGGGATCTATCGTAGTCTTTTCGATAAGTAAGAGTGTCGAACCCAACGAGGAGCAGAAGGAAATGATAAGCGGTTTTCAGCAAGGTATTCTCTGCAAGTACTGAAATAAGTGGTAACAGAAATTTTTGTGATAAGATAAATTGTAACGAGCAACAAGTAACAAAAGTAAATAAAGTGCAGCAAGGTGGCCCAATCCTTTTTGTAGCAAAGGACAAGCCTGGACAAACTCTTATAATAGGAAAATCGCTTCCGAGGACACATGGGAATATTGTCAAGCTAGTTTTCATCACGCTCATATGATTATTGTTTGGTACTTTGATAATTTGATATGTGGGTGGACCGGTGCTTGGGTACTGCCCTTGCTTGGACAAGCATCCCACTTATGATTAACCTCTATTGCAAGCATCCGAAACTACAACAAAAGTATTAAGGTAAAACTAACCATAGCATGAAACATGTGGATCCAAATCAGCCCCTTACGAAGCAACGCATAAACTAGGGTTTAAGCTTCTGTCACTCTAGCAACCCATCATCTACTTATTACTTCCCAATGCCTTCCTCTAGGCCCAAATAATGGTGAAGTGTTATGTAGTCGACGTTCACATAACACCACTAGAGGTTAGACAACATACATCTTATCAAAATATCAAACGAATACCAAATTCACATGACTACTAATAGCAAGACTTCTCCCTTGTCCTGTATAGTATAGATGGACCATAAGTGGCACGCATCGGAAAGGGCCAAGATGCTGGCTAAAAAAAGGATGTTGTTGTAGCCAAAAAAAAGTACAGCGGCCTGGCTTATGTATGTTAGTTGATATTATTGATCCATATACTCTATAAGTGTTTATATGTCTGTTAGTTCTGTACATTCTTGGTTGATTGACTCGATATTTGAATCTTGATACATCGCTTGTGTACATATCTAAATGGGGGTACACATTGTGCTGTGTGTGACATTTGAGTTGGACATGAAGTGTTCCAAATATTCGAATTCACCTTAAACTGGATTCTAGCTTCTGAATATGAGTATCGGCATTTGTAAACCATATTCATATATGACAGTGGAATACATCTTTGTCGTCCTTTTGAAGATATATAAAAACTCCTAGAATGATTTATAAAGATTGATATAGGAATACAAAATGGATTCGAATTTAGTTGCCAGGGTAAACATGGATGCTTATTGTCTCAAAATTCGAAAGAAGCGGCAAAATGTCCACTCCCATGTCGGCTGCCCGAAGCCAAGTGTTTGGGAGATGGAAATTACTGTCTACCCATTACACGGACAATCCATCGGCCCGATTTCCACTTCTCTAAATAGGGGTAGGTTAGTAACTTCAGTTAGACGTGACACGACCGCCTCTAAGCCCATTCCGACATGGTGGGCGGCAAAACACATTTGATTCAAGCTCGTCCGAAAGACCTCTGTTTCTCCCTCCATTCCCCATTCATACACAGTGTGCGGCAAAACAAACTTGACTCGGCCGAAATCGATGTAGGCAAATATTTTCAATAGGGGCAGGTTTGTAACTTCACTCAGACGTGACACAACCGCCCTACCTGTCAGCCCCGTTCATACACCGTGGGCGCCAACCATGGGCGCCAGCCACCCTCTCCTTGCCCGAAATCGCTCTGGGCAAATATTGGCGAGATGCGAGATTACCGTCCTATCCCCACACGACGAGACATCCAAATTTTAAACGGGGGCTAAGTTCATAACTTTCCCATATTTCAGACAGGCGTGTCCCAAAAACATGGTTCCCCGTACCTCTCCCTCCATTTTCTGATTCATAGACCGTCCGCGCTAGAACACCCCATCCCCACACCAGCCTCCGTCTGCCACCCCATCCATCGCCGCCGTCCTCCACCACATCCATCGCCACCGTCCTCCACCATGCCGGAGTGCCTACCAAGACCGTGTCGTCCACTGCTAGAGATGGACGTTTCTCATCCACGGTGACGGACCAATAGCCTTGCATCGCGTCCTCTCGCTTCATCAGTGTCGTCGTCCTCTTTGCCGGGGCCGCTCACACGACCTTCTCTTCCACCGCAACGGGACTTATCCCCCGATGCACCCGTCTACAGTCACAGATCTGCTTCAACGCCACCGACAGCCATCGCACCACGGATGCCTACACGGCGCCGCAAGAGAGGTGGTACTTCATATCTCCTCAACTTTTTGATATCAACCAAAAAATAGATCTTAACTTGGTTACTCTACTTTCTTTTCAGCTCTTAGAATTTAGTTCTTAGTTCGAAGCAAACAATGAATGCTAAATATCATTTCTTCGGTTTGCAGCTTCAAATCTGCCATGGCATAGCCATAATACGGTTTAATTGATCATGCTTAGGGCTTAATTGATGATGTTGGTTCCGTGGTGGTTTCTTTAATAGAAATCAGAGGGGAAACCCTCTTTTGCTAAAAAAAATATGCTTACAGTTTCCCTCTTTTATGATCACTATACGATTAGAATACGTGCTTCGTGTCATAATAACACTGCTCCACCCATCAAGCCAAACAAGCTTAGTTGTTCAAATATGAATCTGATATTATTAAAACAGAGTTGTTTAATTGGTCAGCTAAATGTTCCTAAATTAGTTTCGAAAATGCATGTTCACCGCTCGGGTGTATATCTCTACAGGGTGCCCACGGTGGGCCGGCCCACCCTAGGATTTTGGGTCGTCCCAGGCCCCGATTCCCCTCTGTTCTGCTGCGCGCTTCCGATCTCTACTCGCCCCTAGCAGCCTGCCTCGCCGTTGACTTGCCGTCCCTGGACGGCATGACTCTAGGAGGAGACGTCAGACTAACAGGAGGCCAGGAGCCGCTCACCCAACAGCGTAACCGCTGCCTGGGCGCGCCGCCGTGCCTACCTTCCCAGTCCGTTCAGGGCTCAGGCGTGCAGCACCCACCAAGCCAACCTAATTTATCCTGAGATACGTCCTCAACACTCAGCAGCCACTCCTCATCACCCATTTTCTAATTGATTCATTACTCATTAGGCAGGACTGTCGTTAGGGTTTGTTGTGTGCTCAATGCTACCTACACTTACTGGTTCAGATGTATTTCGGTAATCTTTAGTACCTCTAAAGTTCACAGGGTTTTCAAAATTCCGGCCCTCGAAACAGACACTAGTCATTTTGGGTTGGTGGTCGTAGTGACATTGACCCAGATTACTACTGCAAGCCAGGTTTGTTGACAATTTTACTTGTCTTTCTTACTCATTTGATATAATATCCAATTATTCACGTCGATTATTTGCAAACAATAAGTGCTAGACAAATTTCTTCATTCAGATTTTGGACTGTCTCTTACGGCAGTTACAATTCTGCATACTTGTCCTAGTAAGCTCACAAGTAAATGATTGATTCACTACATCTATGCTTGCCTTGTCATATTTGTTGTCAATATTCTTTTAGGGTGGACCACCCTATTTGTAAATACTGGAACAGTAGACATGAGTGAATATTATTTCTCTATGTGATCTCTTCCATCATGTGTGGGCAACGAACACTGCATTGTATAGAAAGAAAGTGTCATTTCCCGCTTTTACATAGGTTTTGATCTTTTACATGGAATACAATTTGCCTACTTGCTTTGTGTGGCACTACCAACACTCCACCCTTGAAGCTAAACATTATGCCACTCATAATTGCTTAGTTTATTTGTTCAAATACGAATTTCATATGATTCTAATGTTCCTACTTCAGTTTTGAAATGTGTGCTTGCCTGTTATAGAGACATAAGGGGTTTTTACTTCTGTGTGTGGTCTGGTCAGCATGGTTAGGGGGTGAACTTTGCATATGTAGGGGTTTATAGGGAGACACTCTTCGAGTTGAATCCGCAATGCATTCCATAGATAATCTACTACTTTTTATGTTTTCATGAATCTCAGATTCTGAACAGCATCATAATGATTATGAGCTTGCGCGCATGAAAAGAATAAAGCAGAACAATGCCATGGCTGTCAAACTTGGCATTAAGGGACTGAAATCAAGTCTGGATGCAATGCAATGCAAACACTCTCCACCTACAGATTCATGCTCAGAATATGATCCTAACAGTGATTCTGAGCTAGAGGGAGACCTAAGTTAATGTAGCTCCCTAGTGGAGGAGTCATAGGAAGATGCCCTATCTTATTCACCCATCAAAATACTTGCTCTAACTTTCCAAGGTTACATTGCTCGCACATATCTTGCAACTGATGCTTTCCATTGCTTCTACTTTGTTGAACTGCCATTAGCTTAGTTTACACATCGTGTATGTGAATACGCCCTGCCTATCCATTTTCAGTACATATTCCATCTGTCATCATACCGTATTATCCATTCAAATGTTGTTCTTGTGTATCAGACGTTCAAAAGGAAGAGGGCGATTGCTGATCGTGGAGGAGCACAAGCAAAGTATTTGGAAAAGGTAGTGGCACCTGATAAATCAAATAGCCCATTAGGTGTAGTTGCAACATCACCTGACCCACAAAACACCCCAACTCTAGCAGACTCTAGCCCTACTACACTGGTCATTTCTGATGCCCCAACTCAGCAGACCCCAACTGCAGCAAACAGTATGATTATGCCAGTTGACATAGCACTAGCTCTACGACGCAAAACCCCCATTCCAGCAAAGAGTACACCAAATCCAGTTGCCAAATCCCTTTTCGAACCAGAGAGAGCCCCAATTGCAGCAAATAGGACCCCTGTTCCATTTCTTCCCAGTTTAGAAGATGAAACTTATGTTGTTGTCAGGAACTTTGTGCACATCTTTCCTTCATGGAAAGATTATACCGCAGACATAGAACAATTTCCAGTCTTCCTCCGCAACTTACGCATAAGTCATGTACTAATGTTATTCATGGTCATTACTGCATATGTTTCTGCTGACAGAAGACACAAGACTTCATTCTTTTAAATAGGAGAGGAGCAAACTGGATTGTGAAGACGAGCAAGGGTTGGTTGCGCTTTTCAAGCACTCGTTGATGAAGTATCGTTCCTACCTGAGGCAAGCACACTTCGATGGCAAGCCTCTGAACAAAATTTCTGTAAAGTCTCCGGTGCTACATTTATCCGACGGTGACTGGAATAATCTTGTTACACATTGGTCTCGGCTGCAGCGTAAGGTACTATCTATGCTATCACATTACAATTTGAACTACATTTCTGCATTTGCCTTAATGTCTCACTTGTACGAAAACTGTTAGCAGAAGAACATCCATTCTCAAGGGACCATAGAATCTCGCAACTATACTGCACACTACATTGCTCTTGTGAGTACCTCTTGCCCTATATGACCATACTTACTTTCATAGCTGTTTGATTATGTAGCATCACTGCACATGTTAGCCTTGTAATCGTCCATTTGGTGGACATTATAAGATCCGTATGGACTCTTACATAAATTTAGAATCAACCCAATGCCTTTGAAGAGGTTTATCTCTACAGTCCTCTTGTAAGGACTGAACGTGGTCTATTACTGTACTTACATTAACAGCTACTCCCTCCGTCCCATAATATAAGAATGTTTTGTACAGTACACCAGTGTTCAAAACACTCTTGTATTATGGGAAGAGGGATTGGTTCATTATGTAGCATTCTGCATCTTATCTCCCCCACCCACCATTTACTAAAAAAGATCAGATCTATATTTAATCTTACCAACAAGTAGAATACAGATAATGCCAGTGCATAAGTGTAGCCCATTGCTCTTGTTAGTACATTTTGTCCTGTAAAGCTTGTACTTCCAGGGATTGGTAGTTGATTATGTAGCATCAATCTGCATCTTATCTTCATTTTCCTCTATCCCTTCCAGTATTATCATATCTATAATTACTCTCTACAAAATGTAGAGTACAGGCAATGCTTATGAAGAAGATTCTGTGCTGAAATTCTTGAGTTATCCTTCCCTTGACATGGAGAAGGGAATTATAAAGCCGGTGTTAACTGTTAATGTAAGTCAGTCCTTCTAAAGCCTTTATCGTCAACTGTTGTTTAATTTGCTCATGCTCCCTATCGTTTACTGCTGTTTAGTTTGCTGTTTCTACCAAAATGCATGTTCGCAAGAACCGTAAGTTCTAAGTTTTACTTGTAAAACCAAATTCCTTATTCATACCATGCACATTACTTAATAGTCCCTATCTGTATGCTTTTTTGTGGATCTATAATCCAGTGTGTGGTGAAGCAGCCCACGTTTGCACCTTGTCATCTCCTGTTTTATCTTACTGGTGTGGCTGATGATATGAACAACATGCCATGCACATTATCCAAAATAGATACAACAATTTTCTTTGCCCTTCATCTATGCTTGTTATGTTGACATGGTAATCCAGTAGTGTGGTGAAGCTCCCCGCATTATGAACAATGCCAAATTATGCTATTGATATTTTGAACTTATTCTTTATTTTCTAATTTGAAATTGGATGGAATTGACAGCACAGTTATCATCTTTGTTTATACATGTGCAAAACCTATCATCTCTCTGCTTTGTTTCAGGGTGATATGCCTGATGGCATGCACAAGTCTGCTGAAGGCTGTGAGACAAACCCAACATATATTGCAGCAAAGAAGGCAAAACATCTTGAAGATAGCGAGACAACCCCAAAGTCTTGTCTTGATGCAGTGTTCAAGTTACTTGAGACTAGCAGTCAGACAAGCTCACAGAATTTGTTGTCTGAATCAGTTCGACTTCTTTAGTCCCAAGTTCTAGCAGAAAGGCATTCTGCAACTCAACTTCGACTTGAAGTTATATCTCTAAGAAAGATTGCGGAGAACACCAATGAGAACCTCGTCGCTAAACAGCTACACCTGGAAGCTATGACCGACATGCTAGGCCGGTCTCACAGCCTTGCTCAGCAGCTTGCGCAGCAGTTCCCTGGCAAGGCTAACCTTTCTTGAACTGTCTTGGAAGTGGTCTCGGTTCAGTATTATTTTGTTACGCTGCAATGGTGCCCAGTTTTTGTAATCTGCTTCTTCGTTGTGCTTTATGATCACTGGTGGCGAACTTCGATGCCCAGTGGATGTAATATACCTTAAATTCTTTATTGTATAGTGTAGGTTTAATCTTAGTTACTATGCCGTAATTTCTTTATTGTATAGAGTAGGTTTGTTCTTAATTCCTACTAGTTACTGCCATCATTCGCTATCTGGAAAAAATCAGATGTAGTCGACCGGGCCGAAACATTCGACTCTAACAGGCCTAGTTTTAGCGGGCCACAATTGGATCGGCCTGCATGTTTCTTGGGCCCGAATGATTAGGGCCTTCACACATTGCGCCAAGCCCAAACTTACACCGGCCTATATTTTAGTTGGGCCTTTTGTCAACCCAGCGCTTAGTTTGGCCCAGGTAGCGTTGGGCCATTAACAGGCTGAATATTATACTGGCCTGTTACGGCCGAGATGAAACCACGGGCCTTTAGCAGGCCAAAATGCAAGTTGGGCCTCAATTTTCACTAGTCGTCGACGGGCCTTCAGCAGGCTGAAATGTAGACCGGGCCTTTTTGGGCCCAGTTAGCTCATGGGTCGTTACCAGGCCGAAACACATCTCGGTCCTTAGTTGGCCCACTGATATCATGGGCCTTTCAGAGGCCGAAAGCTTAGTACACGCATCAACGGGCCGAATTACGCAACAGGCCTTTAACAGGCCCAAAGTCACGTTGGGCTTAACTGTTGCCACCTTTAGCACAGGCCGTTAGTGGGCCTGATGTCCCGTCGGGTCATATATGGCCCATGGGCACCACGGGCCATTCCCAGGCCGAAAGTATCACCGGGCTGAAATGGGCCCATGTCTACATCAGGCCTCTAACAGGCCGAAAGTTACACCGGGCTGAAATGGGCCCATGTCTACATCAGGCCTCTAACAGGCCGAAAGTCATTGGGCTGTAGTTGGGCCCGAATATTCGGCGAACAATTAACGGGCCAGATCTGGCTTCGGGCCGCAAATGGGCCCAAATATTGGGCGAACAATTAACGGGCCAGATCTGGCTTTGGGCCGTAAATGGGCCCAAATATTGGTGAACAATTAACGGGCCAGATCTGGTTTTGGGCCGTAAATGGGCCTTTATTAAGCATACCATTATTGGGCTGGCCCACTAGTACCTGATTAAGTTCTATGGGCCTTTGACTGGGCCGGCCTTTTTAACCTATATGGGCCTCTGTTGGGGCCAGCCACGTGTCGACTACCATAGGCATGTCTCCTCCAATGGACGGGCGACATCTGGCCCACTAATGAGCTGACAGGTGTTCCCTTCGGCCAATCAGAATTTTACACGTGGAAAATTCCCATTGGTCGAGGCAGTTAACGGGTTATCGGATCCAAAACCCGACCCGATAGTTTAACGGCGTTCCATTATGGTGGATGCCACGTGTCGGTCACCCTTGACAAATGCGCTTCTGTGACGCGCGATTTATCGTCATGGAAGTGGACACTTCCGTGATGATAATTTTGGTAATGTCATGGAACACTTCTACGACAGCACAGGTATGACTATCTTGATTCTGTCATAAAATCGTCATGGATGTACATGCATGACAGAAAACGCGACCTACTATGACAAACACGTATCATCACGGAAGTGTATTTTTTTGTAGTGACAAAAATCGACATCCTTATAAGAGATATTTTCATCATAGCTAGTGTAATCATCATTAGTACTATGGATATTCAAAGAGTTCATACTAACAACATTGCAATCATGCTCATCATACAATCTAGTACCAAACATTTTAATGCATTCTTCTTCTAGCAATTGGGCACAATTTTCCTTTTCATCAAACTCACGAAAGATATTAAAAAGATGAAGCGTATGAGACAAACTCAAATCCATTTTTTTGTAGTTTTCTTTTATAAACTAAACTAGTGATAAAACAAGATACAAAAAGATTCGATTGCCAGATCTAAAGATATACCTTCAAGCACTCACCTCCCCGGCAACGGCGCCAGAAAAGAGCTTGATGTCTACTACACAACCTTATTCTTGTATATGTTGTTGGGCCTGCAAGTGCACAGGTTTGTAGGACAGTAGCAAATTTCCCTCAAGTGGATGACCTAAGGTTTATCAATCCAAGGGGGGCATATGATTAAGATGGTCTCTCTCAAACAACCCTGCAACCAAATAACAAAGAGTCTCTTGTGTCCCCAACACACCCAGTACAATGGTAAATTGTATAGGTGCACTAGTTCGGCGAAGAGATGGTGATACAAGTGCAATATGGATGGTAGATATAGGTATTTGTTATCTGAAAATATAAAAACGGCAAGGTAACTAATGATAAAAGTGAGCGTAAATGGTATTGCAATGGTAGGAAACAAGGCCTAAGGTTCATACTTTCACTAGTGCAAGTTCTCTCAACAATAATAACATAGATAGATCATATAACAATCCCTCAACATGCAACAAAGAGTCACTCGAAAGCTACTAATAGCGGAGAACAAACGAAGAGATTATGGTAGGGTACAAAACCACCTCAAAGCTATCCTTTCTGTTCTATCTATTCAAGACTCCGTAGTAAAATAACACGAAGCTATTCTTTCCGTTCAATCTATCATAGAGTTCATACTAGAATAACACCTTAAGAAACAAATCAACCAAAACCCTAATGTCACCTAGATACTCCATTGTCACCTCAAGTATCCGTGGGCATGATTATATGGTATGCATCACACAATCTCAGATTCATCTATTCAACCAACACAAAGTACTTCAAAGAGCTGTTGGAAATATGCCCTAGAGGCAATAATAAAAGGATTATTATTATATTTCCTTGTTCATGATAATTGTCTTTTATTCATGCTATAATTGTATTATCCGGAAATCGTAATACACGTGTGAATACTTAGACCAAATACGTCCCTAGTAAGCCTCTAGTTGACTAGCTCGTTGGTCAACAGATAGTCGTGGTTTCCTGACTATGGACATTAGACGTCATTGACAACGGGATCACATCATTAGGAGAATGATGTGATGGACAAGACCCAATCCTAAGCATAGCACAAGATCGTGTAGTTCGTTTTGCTAGAGCTTTTCCAATGTCAAGTATCTCTTCCTTAGACCATGAGATCATGTAAGTCCCGGATACCGTAGGAGTGCTTTGGGTGTATCAAACGTCACAACGTAACAGGGTGACTATAAAGGTGCACTACAGGTATCTCCGAAAGTGTCTGTTGGGTTAACACGGATCGAGACTGGGATTTGTCACTCCGTATGACGGAGAGGTATCTCTGGGCCCACTCGGTAATGCATCATCATAATGAGCTCAAAGTGACCAAGTGTTTGGTCACGGGATCATGCATTACGGTACGAGTAAAGTGACTTGCCGGTAACGAGACTGAACGAGGTATTGGGATACCGACGATCGAGTCTCGGGCATGTAACGTACCGATTGACAAAGGGAATTGTATATGGGGTTGTTCGAATCCTCGACATCGTGGTTCATCCGATGAGATCATCGAGGAGCATGTGGGAACCAACATGGGTATCCAGATCCCGCTGTTGGTTATTGCCCGAGAGCCGTCTCGGTCATGTCTACGTGTCTCCCGAACCCGTAGGGTCTACACACTTAAGGTTCGGTGACGCTAGGGTTGTATGAATATGAGTATGCAGTATACCGAATGTTGTTCGGAGTCCCGTATGAGATCCCGGACGTCACGAGGAGTTCCGGAATGGTCCGGAGGTGAAGAATTATATATAGGAAGTGATATTTCGGCCATCGGGAAAGTTTCGGGGTCACCCGGTATTGTACCGGGACCACCGGAAGGGTCCCGGGGGTCCACCGGGTGGGGCCACCCATCTCGGAGGGCCCCAAGGGCCGAAGTGGGGAGGGGAACCAGGTCATAGTGGGCTGGTGCACCCCCCTTGGCCCACCTCCTGCGCCTAGGGTTGAAACCCTAGGGTGGGGGGGCGCCCCACTTGGCTTGGGGGGTACTCCACCCCCCATGGCCGCCGCCCCCTTGGGAGATTGGATCTCCCAGGGCCGGCGCCCCCCTGGGGGCCTACGGGGCAGCCACACCCTGAAGTTCTGGCGCCTCCCTCCCCCTGCTACACCTCTTCCTCCTCCGTCATGTGCTTGGCGAAGCCCTGCCGGAGTGCTGCTGTTCCACCATCACCACGCCGTTGTGCTGCTGCTGGAGCTTTCATCATCAACCTCTCCTTTCCCCTTGCTGGATCAAGACGGAGGAGACGTCACGCTGACCGTACGTGTGTTGAACGCGGAGGTGCCGTCCGTTCGGCGCTAGGATCTCCGGTGATAGGATCACGACGAGAACGACTACTTCAACCCCGTTCTTTTGAATGCTTCCGCGCGATCTACAAAGTGGTATGTAGATGCAATCTCTCTCCCATGACTCGTTGCTTAGATGAACTCATAGATGGATCTTGGTGAAACCATAGGAAAATTTTAATTTTCTGCAACGTTCCCCAACAGTGGCATCATGAGCTAGGTCTATGCGTAGTTCTCTATTGCACGAGTAGAACACAATTTTGTTGTGGGCGTAGATCTTGTCAACTTGCTTGCCGCTACTAGTCTTATCTTGCTTCAGCGGTATTGTGGGATGAAGCGGCCCGGACCAACCTTACACGTATGCTTACGTGAGACCGGTTCCACCGACTGACATGCACTAGTTGCATAAGGTGGCTGGCGGGTGTCTGTCTCTCCCACTTTAGTTGGAGCGGATTCGATGAAAAGGGTCCTTATGAAGGGTAAATAGAAGTTGACAAAATCACGTTGTGGTTATTCGTAGGTAAGAACACGTTCTTGCTAGAACCCAATTGCAGCCACGTAAAAGATGCAACAACAATTAGAGGACGTCTAACTTGTTTTTGCAGCAATTGTCATGTGATGTGATATGGCCAGAAGTTGTGATGAATGATGAATGATATATTGTGATGTATGAGATCATGTTCTTGTAATAGGAATCACGACTTGCATGTCGATGAGTATGACAACCGGCAGGAGCCATAGGAGTTGTCTTTATTTTTGTATGACCTGCGTGTCATTGAAGAACGCCATGTAAATTACTTTACTTTATTGCTAAACGCGTTAGCCATAGAAGTAGAAGTAGTCGTTGGTGTGACAACTTCATGAAGACACAATGATGGAGATCATGATGATGGAGATCATGGTGTCATGCCAGTGACGAAGATGATCATGGAGCCCCGAAGATGGAGATCAAAGGAGCTATATGATATTGGCCATATCATGTCACTACTATATAATTGCATGTGATGTTTATTATGTTTTATGCATCTTGTTTACTTAGAACGGCGATAGTAAATAAGATGATCCCTTATAATAATTTCAAGAAAGTGTTCCCCCTAACTGTGCACCGTTGCGAAAGTTTGTCGTTTCGAAGCACCACGTGATGATCGGGTGTGATAGATCCTTACGTTCACATACAACGGGTGTAAGACAGATTTACACATGCAGAACACTTAGGGTTAACTTGACGAGCCTAGCATGTACAGACATGGCCTCGGAACACAGCGACCGAAAGGTCGAACACGAGTCGTATGGAAGATACGATCAACATGGAGATGTTCACCGACGATGACTAGTCCGTCTCACGTGATGATCGGACACGGCCTAGTCGACTCGGATCGTGTAACACTTAGATGACTAAAGGGATGTCTAATCTGAGTGGGAGTTCATTATAATAATTTGATAAGATGAACTTAATTATCATGAACTTAGTCTAAAACCTTTGCAAATATGTCTTGTAGATCAAATGGCCGCCGCTCATGTCAACGTGAACTTCAACGCGTTCCTAGAGAAAACCAAGCTGAAAGATGATGGCAGCAACTATACGGACTGGGTCCGGAACCTGAGGATCATCCTCATAGCTGCCAGGAAACAATATGTCCTAGAAGGACCGCTAGGTGATGCACCCGTCCCAGAGAACCAAGACATTATGAATGCTTGGTAGTCTCGCGCTGATGATTACTCCCTCGTTCAGTGCGGCATGCTTTGCAGCTTAGAACCGGGGCTCCAAAAGCGTTTTGAGCAACACGGAGCATATGAGATGTTCGAGGAGCTGAAACTAGTTTTCCAAGCTCATGCCCGGGTCGAGAGATATGAAGTCTCCGACAAGTTCTATAGTTGTAAGATGGAGGAAAATAGTTCTGTCAGTGAGCATATACTCAAAATGTCTGGGTTGCACAACCGCCTGTCCCAGCTGGACATTAACCTCCCGGATGAGGCGGTCATTGACAGAATCCTTCAGTCGCTCCCACCAAGCTACAAGAGCTTTGTGATGAACTACAATATGCAGGGGATGGTGAAGACCATTCCTGAAGTATTTTCAATGCTGAAGTCAGTTGAGGTTGAAATCAAGAAAGAACATCAAGTATTGATGGTCAATAAGACCACTAAGTTCAAGAAGGGCAAGGGTAAGAAGAACTTCAAGAAGGATGGCAAAGATGTTGCCGCGCCCGGTAAGCCAGTTGCCGGGAAGAAGTCAAAGAATGGACCCAAGCCTGAAACTGAGTGCTTTTATTGCAAGGGGAAGGGTCACTGGAAGCGGAACTGCCTCAAATACTTAGCGGACAAGAAGGCCGACAACACTAAAGGTATATTTGATATACATGTGATTGATGTGTACCTTACCAATACTCGTAGTAACTCCTGGGTATTCGATACCGGTGTCGTTGCTCACATTTGTAACTCACAGCAGGAGCTGCGGAATAAGCAGAGACTGGCGAAGGACAAGGTGACGATGCGCGTCGGGAATGGTTCCAAGGTCGATGTGATCGCCGTCGGCATGCTACCTCTACATTTACCTACGGGATTAGTTTTCAACCTCAATAATTGTTATTTAGTGCCAAGTTTGAGCATGAACATTGTATTTGGATCTCATTTAATACGAGATGGCTACTCATTTAAATCAGAGAATAATGGTTGTTCTATTTATATGAGAGATATGTTTTATGGTCATGCCCCGATGGTCAATGGTTTATTCTTAATGAATCTCGAACGTAATGTTACACATATTCATAGCGTGAATACCAAAAGATGTAAAGTTGATAACGATAGTTCCACATACTTGTGGCACTGCCGCCTTGGTCACATTGGTGTCAAGCGCATGAAGAAGTTCCATGCTGATGGACTTTTAGAGTCTCTCAATTATGAATCATTTGACACATGCGAACCATGCCTCATGGGCAAAATGACCAAGACCCCGTTCTCCGGAACAATGGAGCGAGCAACCAACTTGTTGGAAACCATACATACCAATGTGTGCGGTCCAATGAGCGTTGAGGCTCGCGGAGGATATCGTTATGTTCTCACTCTCACTGATGACTTGAGTAGATATGGGTATGTCTACTTGATGAAACACAAGTCTGAGACCTTTGAAAAGTTCAAGGAATTTCAGAATGAAGTAGAGAATCAACGTGACTGAAAGATAAAATTCTTACGATCGGATCGTGGAGGAGAATATTTAAGTCACGAATTTGGTACACACTTAAGAAAATGTGGAATCGTTTCACAACTCACGCCGCCTGGAACACCTCAGCGTAACGGTGTGTCCGAACGTCGTAATCGCACTCTATTGGATATGGTGCGATCTATGATGTCTCTTACCGATTTACCGCTATCATTTTGGGGATACGCTCTAGAGACAGCTACATTCACTTTAAATAGGGCACCGTCTAAATCCGTTGAGACGACACCGTATGAATTATGGTTTGGGAAGAAACCTAAGCTGTCGTTTCTAAAAGTTTGGGGATGCGATGCTTATGTCAAGAAACTTCAACCTGAAAAGCTCGAACCCAAGTCGGAAAAATGCGTCTTCATAGGATACCCTAAAGAAACCATTGGGTATACCTTCTACTTAAGATCCGAAGGCAAGATCTTTGTTGCCAAGAACGGATCCTTTCTGGAAAAGGATTTTCTCTCGAAAGAAGTAAGTGGGAGGAAAGTAGAACTCGATGAAGTACTACCTCTCGAACGGGATGGTAGTGCAGCTCAGGAAAATGTTCCTGTGATGCCTACACCAACTGAAGAGGAAAATAATGATGATGATCAAGGTACTTCAGATCAAGTTGCTACTGAACTTCGTAGGTCCACAAGGACACGTCCCGCACCAGAGTGGTACGGCAACCCTGTCCTGGAAATCATGTTGTTGGACAACGGTGAACATTTGAACTATGAAGAAGCAATGGCAGGCCCAGATTCCAACAAATGGCTAGAAGCCATGAAATCCGAGATAGAATCCATGTATGAAAACAAAGTATGGACTTTGACTGACTTGCCCGATGATCGGCGAGCGATAGAAAACAAATGGATCTTTAAGAAGAAGACAGACGCGGATGGAAATGTCACCATCTATAAAGCTCGACTTGTCGCTAAGGGTTATCGACAAGTTCAAGGGATTGACTACGATGAGACTTTCTCTCCCGTAGCGAAGCTTAAGTTCGTCCGAATCATGTTAGCAATTGCCGCATACTATGATTATGAGATATGGCAGATGGACGTCAAAACGGCATTCCTTAACGGGCATCTTAAGGAAGAACTGTATATGATGCAGCCGGAGGGTTTTGTCAATCCTAAGAATGCTAACAAAGTATGCAAGCTCCAGCGATCCATTTATGGGCTGGTGCAAGCATCTCGGAGTTGGAACATTCGCTTTGATGAGATGATCAAAGCGTTTGGGTTTATGCAGACTTATGGAGAAGCCCGCATTTACAAGAAAGTGAGTGGGAGCTCTGTAGCATTTCTCATATTATATGTAGATGACATACTTTTGATGGGAAATGATATAGAACTTTTGGACAGCATTAAGGCCTACTTGAATAAGTGTTTTTCAATGAAGGACCTTGGAGAAGCTGCTTATATATTAGGCATCAAGATCTATAGGGATAGATCGAGACGCCTCATAGGTCTTTCACAAAGCACATACCTTGATAAGATTTTGAAGAAATTCAAAATGGATCAGTCCAAGAAAGGGTTCTTGCCTGTACTGCAAGGTGTGAGATTGAGCTCGGCTCAATGCCCGACCACGGCAAAAGATAAAGAAGAGATGAGCATCATCCCCTATGCCTCAGCCATAGGATCTATTATGTATGCCATGTTGTGTACCAGACCTGATGTAAACCTTGCCGTAAGTTTGGTAGGAAGGTACCAAAGTAATCCCGGCAAGGAACACTGGACAGCGGTCAAGAACATCCTGAAGTACCTGAAAAGGACAAAGGACATGTTTCTCGTTTATGGAGGTGACAAAGAGCTCATCGTAAAGGGTTACGTCGATGCTAGCTTCAACACAGATCTAGATGACTCTAAGTCACAAACCGGATACGTGTATATGTTGAATGGTGGAGCAGTAAGCTGGTGCAGCTGCAAGCAGAGCGTCGTGGCGGGATCTACATGTGAAGCGGAGTACATGGCAGCCTCGGAGGCAGCGCATGAAGCAATATGGGTGAAGGAGTTCATCACCGACCTAGGAGTCATACCCAATGCGTCGGGGCCGATCAAACTCTTCTGTGACAACACTGGAGCTATTGCCCTTTGATTTGGATCACGTAATCACTTAGATGACTAGAGAGATGTCTGTCTAAGTGGGAGTTCTTAAGTAATATGATTAATTGAACTTAAATTTATCATGAACTTAGTCCTGGTAGTATTTTGCAAATTATGTTGTAGATCAATAGCTCGCGTTGTTGCTTTCATATGTTTATTTTGATATGTTCCTAGAGAAAATTGTGTTGAAAGATGTTAGTAGCAATGATGCGTATTGGATCCGTGATCTGAGGTTTATCCTCTTTGCTGCACAGAAGAATTATGTCCTTAATGCACCGCTAGGTGACAGACCTATTGCAGGAGCAGATGCAGACGTTATGAACGTTTGGCTAGCTCAATATGATGACTACTTGATAGTTTAGTGCACCATGCTTAACGGCTTAGAATCGGGACTTCAAAAACATTTTGAACGTCATGGACCATATGAGATGTTCCAGGAGTTGAAGTTAATATTTCAAGCAAATACCCGAGTTGAGAGATATGAAGTCTCCAACAAGTTCTATAGCTAAAAGATGGAGGAGAATCGCTCAACTAGTGAGCATGTGCTCAGATTGTCTGGGTACTACAATCGCTTGAATCAAGTGGGAGTTAATCTTCCAGATAAGATAGTGATTGACAGAATTCTCTAGTCACCACCACCAAGTTAGTAGAACTTCGTGATGAACTATAATGCAAGGGATGACGAAAACGATTCCCGAGCTCTTCGTGATGCTGAAATTGACGAAGGTAGAAATCAAGAAAGAGCATCAAGTGTTGATGATTGACAAGACCACTAGTTTCAAGAAAAGGGTAAAGGGAAAGAAAGGGAACTTCAAGCAGAATGGCAAGCAAGTTGTCACTCCGGCGAAGAAGCTCTAAGCTGGACCAAAGCCTGAAACTGAGTGCTTACACTACAAAGGAAATGGTCACTGGAAGCAGAAATGCCCTGAATATTCGGTGGATAAGAAGGATGGCAAAGTGAACAAGGGTATATTTGATATACATGTTATTGATGTGTACCTTACTAGTGTTTATAGTAACCCCTGAGTATTTGATACTTGTTCGATTGCTAAGATTAGTAACTCGAAATAGGAGTTACAGAATAAATAGAAACTAGTTGAGGGTGAAGTGATGATGTGTGTTGGAAGTGGTTCCAAGATTGATATGATCATCATCGCACACTCCCTATACTTACGGGATTAGTGTTGAACCTCAATAAATGTTATTTGGTGTTTGCATTGAGCATGAATATGATTTGGTCATGTTTATTGCAATACGGTTATTCATTTAAAATCAGAGAATAATTGTTGTTCTGTTTAAATGAATAAAACCTTTGATGGTCATACACCCAATGAAAATAGTTTGTTGGATCTCGATCGTAGTGATACACATATTCATAATATTGATGCCAAAAGATGCAAAGTTGATAATGATAGTGCAGCTTATTTGTGGCACTGCCGTTTGGGTCATATCGGTGTAAAGCGCATGAAGAAACTCTATAAAGATGTATTTTCGGAATCACTTGGTTATGAATCATTTGATGCTTGCGAACCGTGCCTTTTGGGCAAGATGACTAAAAACTCCATTCTCCGGAACAATGGAACAAGCTACTGACTTGTTGGAAATAATACATAACGATGTATGCGATCCAATGAGTGTTGATGCTCATGGCAAGTATCATTATTTTCTGACCTTCACAAAATGATTTGAGCAGATGGGTATATCTACTTGATGAAACATAAGTCTGAAATAATTGAAAGGTTCAAAGAATTTCAGAGTGAAGTGGAAAAATCATCGTAACAAGAAAATAAAATTTCTACAATCTGATCGCGGAGACGAATATTTGAGTTACGAGTTTGGTCTTCAATTAAAACAATGTGAAATAGTTTCACAGCTCACGCCACCTGGAACACCACAATGTTATGGTGTGTCCAAACGTCGTAACCGCACTTTATTGGATATGGTGCGATCTATGATGTCTCTTATCGGTTTTACCACTATCGTTTTAGGGTTGTGCATTAGAGACAGCTGCATTCACGTTTAAAAGGGCACCATCTAAATCCGTTGAGATGACACCGTATGAACTATGGTTTAGCAGTAAACCTAAGCTGTTGTTTCTTAAAGTTTGGAGTTGCGATGCTTATATGAAAAAGGTTTTCAACCTGATAAGCTCGAACCCAAATCGGAGAAGTGCGTCTTCATAGAATACCCAAAGGAAACTGTTGGGTACTCCTTCTATCACAAATCCAAAGGCAAAACATTCATTGCTAAGAATGGATCCTTTCTAGAGAAGGAGTTTCTCTCGAAAGAAGTGAGTGGGAGGAAAGTAAAACTTGATGAGGTAACTATACCTGCTCCCTTATTTGAAAGTAGTTCATCACAGAAATCTGTTCCTGTGACTACTACAACAATTAGTGAGGAAGTTAATGATGATGATCATGAAACTTCAGATCAAGTTTCTACTAAACCTCGTAGGTCTACCAGAGTAAGATCTGTACCAGAGTGGTACGGTGGTCCTATTCTGGAAGTCATATTACTTGACCATGATGAACCTATGAACTATGAGGAAGCGATGATGAGCCCAGATTCCGCAAAATGGCTAGAGGCCATGAAATCTGAGATGGGATCCATGTATGAGAACAAAGTATGGACTTTGGTTGACTTGCCCGTTGATCAGCAGGCCATTGAGAATAAATGGATCTTTAAGAAGAAGACTGACGCTGATGGTAATGTAACTGTCTATAAAGCTCGACTTGTTGCAAAAGGTTTTCGACAAGTTCAAGAGGTTGACTACGATGAGACTTTCTCAACCGTAGCGATGCTTAAGTCTGTCTGAATCATGTTAGCAATTGCCACATTTTATGAAATCTGGCAAATGGATATCAAAACCGTGTTCCTGAATGGATTTCTGGAAGAAGAGTTGTATATGATGCAACCAGAAGGTTTTGTTAAACCTAAAGGTGCTAACAAAATGTGCAAGCTCCAGCGATCCATCAATGGACTGGTGCAAGCAACTCGGAGTTGGAATATACGCTTTGATGAGTTGATCAAAGCATATGGTTTTATACAGACTTTTTGAAGAAGCCTGTATTTACAAGAAAGTGAGTGGGAGCTCTGTAGCATTTCTAATAGTATATGTGGATGACATATTGTTAATTGGAAATGATATGGAAATTCTGGATAGCATGAAAGGATACTTGAATAAGAGTTTTTCAAAGCAAGACCTCGATGAAGCTGCTTACACATTGAGCATCAAGATCTATATAGATAGATCAAGACGCTTGATAAGATTTTTCAATGAGTACATACCTTGATAAATTTTTGAAATAGTTCAAAATGGAACAGCCAAAGAAGGAGTTCTTGCCTGTGTTACAAGGTGTGAAGTTGAGTAAGACTCAAGACCCGACCATTGCAGAAAATAGAAAGAGAATGAAAAGTCATTCCCTATGCCTCAGTCATAGGTTCTAGAAAGTATGATATGCTGTGAACCAGACCTATTGTATACCTTGCTCTGTGTTTGGCAAAGGAATACAATTTTGATCTAATAAGTAGATCACTGGACATGGGTCAAGAATATCCTTAGTGAGGACTAAGGAGATGTTTCTCGATTATGGAGGTGATAAAAGAGCCCGTCATTAAAGTTATAATGATGCAAGCTTTTACACCAATCCAGATGACTCTAAGTCTCAATCTGGATACATATTGAAAGTGGGAGCAATTAGCTAGAGTAGCTCCGTGCAGAGCATTGTGGACATAGAATATTTGCGAAATACATACGGCTCTGAATATGACAGACCCGTTGACTAAGCTTCTCTCACGAGCAAAACATGATCATACCTTAGTACTCTTTTGGGTGTTAATCACATAGCGATGTGAACTAGATTATTGACTCTAGTAAACCCTTTAGGTGTTGATCACATGATGATGTGAACTATGGGTATTAATCACATGCAGATGTGAATATTGGTGTTAAATCACATAGGGATGTGAACTAGATTATTGACTCCAGTGCAAGTGGGAGACTGAAGGAAATATGCCCTAGAGGCAATAATAAAGTTATTATTTATTTCCTTATTTCATGATAAATGTTTATTATTCATGCTAGAATTGTATTAACCGGAAACATGATACATGTGTGAATACATAGACAAACATATAGTCACTAGTATGCCTCTACTTGACTAGCTCATTAATCAAAGATGGTTATGTTTCATAACCATAGACATGTGTTGTCATTTGATTAATGGGATCACATCATTAGGAGAATGATGTGATTGACATGACCCATTCCGTTAGCCTAGCACTTGATCGTCTAGTATATTGCTATTGCTTTCTTCATGACTTATACATGTTCCTGTAACTATGAGATTATGCAACTCCCGTTTATCGGAGGAACACTTTGGGTACTACCAAACGTCACAACGTAACTGGGTAATTATAAAGGAGTACTACAGGTGTCTCCGAAGGTACATGTTGAGTTGGCGTATTTCAAGATTAGGTTTTGTCACTCCAATTGTCGGAGAGGTATCTCTGGGCCCTCTCGGTAATGCACATCACTATAAGCCTTGCAAGCAACGTGACCAATGAGTTGGTTACGGGATGATGCATTACGTAATGAGTAAAGAGACTTGCCGGTAACGAGATTGAACTAGGTATTGGATACCGACGATCAAATCTCGGGCAAGTAACATACTGATGACAAAGGGAACAATGTATGTTGTTATGCGGTTTGACCGATAAAGATCTTCGTAGAATATGTAGGAACCAATATGGGCATCCAGGTTCCGCTATTGGTTATTGACCGAGAATAGTTCTAGGTCATGTCTACATAGTTCTCGAACCCGTAGGGTCCGCACGCTTAAGGTTTCGATGACAGTTATATTATGAGTTTATGAGTTTTGATGTACCGAAGGAGTTCGGAGTCCCGGATGAGACCGGGGACATGACGAGGAGTCTCAAAATTGTCGAGATGTAAAGATCGATATATTGAACAACATATAGCTCTCCAGAGCATCTAACTAATTGAACCATACATTGAAACTATGTAAACCATTTCAATGCGAAATCAAATGCAATCATAATCGCAACCAAGGTAACAATTGATCCAACGGCATAATGATACCAAGCCTCGGTATGAATGGCATATTTTCTAATTTTTCTAATCTTCAAGCACATTGCATCCATCTTGATCTTATGATCATCGACGACATCCGCAACATGCAACTCCAATATCATCTTCTCCTCCTCAATTTTTTTTCCTTCAAGAAATTGTTTTCTTCTTCAACTAAATTTAACCTCTCGACAATAGGGTCGGTTGGAATTTCCGGTTGATATACCTCCTAGATAAATAAAATCTATGTCACGTTGGTCGGCATAATTGTCATAAACAATAAATGAACCAAATAGTTATAAAAGATAATATATACCACATCCGAATCATAGACAGGGCGAGGGCCGACGGGGGCGGATACCAAAACCATCGCACTATATAATAAGAAGCAATAATAAAAGTAAGAAAATTATACAAGTATCTATCTAAACATACAAGTAAGAATTTTTTTTCCTTTTAGAAAGAAGATAAGAACAAGAGGCTCACCACGGTGGTGCCGGTGATGAGATCGGCGCGGGCGATCGACGGCGGTGAAGATGGGGACGGGACGTGACGGACCGCTAAACCTAGACAAATATTAAGGAAAATGGAGCTTGGAGGTCGAGCTTGGAGAGGAGAAAGCTTAAGTAGTGTGGCTCGGGCATTCCATCGAACACCTCATGTGCATAGGAGGTGAGCTCGGCCAGAAAAAACAGAGTAGTGTGGGGTGCTCTGCTCGCCGACGGGGGGTATATATAGGCACATCATTGGTCCCGGTTCATGGCTTGAACCGGGACTAAAGGACACCCTTTGGTCCCGGTTCAAGCCACCAACCGGGACCAATGGTGGTGGGCCAAGAGCGAGGCCCATTGGGCCCGGTTCATACCACCAACCGGGACCAAAGGGGCCAGACGAACCGGGACCAATGTGTCGGTGTCAAAATCGGCGGATCTCGGGTAGGGGGTCCCGAACTGTGCGTCTAAGGCTAATGGTAACAGGAGGCGGGGACACGATGTTTACCCAGGTTCGGGCCCTCTCTATGGAGGTAATGAAGGAAATATGCCCTAGAGGCAATAATAAAGTTATTATTTATTTCCTTATTTCATGATAAATATTTATTATTCATGCTAGAATTGTATTAACCGGAAACATGATACATGTGTGAATACATAGACAAACATATAGTCACTAGTATGCCTCTACTTGACTAGCTCATTAATCAAAGATGGTTATGTTTCCTAACCATAGACATGTGTTGTCATTTGATTAATGGGATCACATCATTATGAGAATGATGTGATTGACATGACCCATTCCGTTAGCCTAGCACTTGATCGTTTAGTATATTGCTATTGCTTTCTTCATGACTTATACATGTTCCTGTAGCTATGAGATTATACAACTCCCGTTTACCGGAGGAACACTTTGGGTACTACCAAACGTCACAACGTAACTGTGTGATTATAAAGGAGTACTATAGGTGTCTCCGAAGGTACATGTTGAGTTGGCGTATTTCGAGATTAGGTTTTGTCACTCCGGTTGTCGGAGAGGTATCTCTGGGCCCTCTCGGTAATGCACATCACTATAAGCCTTGCAAGCAATGTGACCAATGAGTTGGTTACGGGATGATGCATTACGTAACGAGTAAAGAGACTTGCCGGTAACGAGATTGAACTAGGTATTGGATACCGACGATCAAATCTCGGGCAAGTAACATACCGATGACAAAGGGAACAACGTATGTTGTTATGCGGTTTGACCGATAAAGATCTTCGTAGAATATGTAGTAACCAATATGGGCATCCAGGTTCCGCTATTGATTATTGACCGAGAATAGTTCTAGGTCATGTCTACATACTTCTCGAACCCGTAGGGTCCGCACGCTTAAGGTTTCGATGACAGTTATATTATGAGTTTATGAGTTTTGATGTACCGAAGGAGTTCGGAGTCCCGGATGAGACCGGGGACATGACGAGGAGTCTCGAAATTGTCGAGACATAAAGATCAATATATTGGACGACTATATTCGGACTTTGGAAAGGTTCCAAGTGATTCGGGTATTTTTCGGAGTACCGGAGAGTTACGGGAATTCGCCGAGGAGTATATGGGCCTTATTGGGCCATACGGGAATAGAGGAGAGAGGCCGAAAGGAAGGAGGCGCGCAGCCCCCCTCTGGTCCGAATTGGACAAGGGGTGCAGCCCCCTTTTCCTTCCTCCTCTCCCCCTCTTTCCCCCTTCTCCTACTCCAACAAGGAAGGAGGGAGTCCTACTCCCGGTGGGAGTAGGACTCCCCTTGGCGCGCCCCTCCAAGGCCGGCTGCCCCCTCCCCCCTTGCTCCTTTATATACGGGGGCAGGGGGGCACCTCTAGGCACAACAGAAGTTGATCTACGGATCGTTCCTTAGCTGTATGCGGTGCCCCCCTCCACCATATTCCATCTCGGTCATATCGTCGCGGAGTTTAGGTGAAGCCCTGCGCTGGTAGAGCATCAGCATCGTCACCACACCGTCGTGCTGACGGAACTCATCCCCGACACTTTGCTAGATCGGAGTCCGGGGATCGTCATCGAGCTGAACATGTGCTGAACTTGGAGGTGCCGTACGTTCGGTACTTGGATCGGTCGGATCGTGAAGACGTACGACTACATCAATCACGTTGTCATAACGCTTCCGCTTACGGTTTACGAGGGTACGTGGACAACACTCTCCCCTCTCATTGCTATGCCATCACCATGATCTTGCGTGTACGTAGGAAATTTGTTGAAATTACTACATTCCCCAACAGGTAATACCCTACTTCCTGCTTGATTGATCTTGATGATATGAGTAATACAAGAGTTGATCTACCATGAGATCGTATAGGCTAAACCCTAGAAGCTAGCCTATGATTATGATTGTGTATATCTTGATCTATCGACTAGCCCGGCCCTGGTTTATATAATGCACCAGAGGCCTAGGATAACAAGAGTCCTAGCCGAATACGCCGGTGGAGGAGGAGTCCTTGTCTTGATCACCAAGTCTTGTGGAATCTTCCTTGTATGTGGCAACTGTCTAAACTGGCCCATGAGTATACAGCCATAGGGGTCCTCGGCCCAATCTAACTGATCGGCAGACAACGTGGTGAGTACCCCCTAGTCCAGGACACCGTTAGTGTTGGGTAACGTTGCAGAAAACAAAAAATTTCCTACTCGTTTCACCAAGATCATCTAGGAGTTCATCTAGCAACGAGTGAATAGATGCATCTACATACCTTGTAGATCGTGAGCGGAAGCGTTCAAAGAACGGGGATGATGTAGTCGAACACGACGTGATTCGAATCACCGGAGATCCTAGCACCGAACGGACGGCACCTCCGTGTTCAACACACGTACGGAACAGCCACGTCTCCTCCTTCTTGATCCAGCAAGGGAGGGAGGAGAGGTTGAGGGAGATGACACCAGCAGCAGCACGACGGCGTGGTGTTGATGGAGCTGCAGTACTCCGGCAGAGCTTCGCTAAGCAATAAGGAGGTGGAGGAGGTGTTGGGGAGGGAGAAGGAGGCAACCAAAGGCCAAGGACTCAAGGTATGAAGTCCCTCCTCTCCCCCACTATATATAGGGGTGCCAAGGGGGGGTGGCCGGCCCTAGGAAATCCAATCTCCTAGGGGGTGCGGCGGCCAAGGGGGGTTTCCCTCCCCCCCCAAGGCACCTAGGAGGTGCCTTACCCTCCTAGGACTCTTGCCCCCTTGAACCCTAGGCGCATGGGCCTATGTGGGGCTGGTGCCCTTGGCCCAAGCAGGCCAAGGCGCACCCCCTACAGCCCATGTGGCCCCCGGGGATGGGTGGCCCCACCCGGTGGGCCCCCGGGACCCCTCCGGTGGTCCCGGTACAATACCGATAACCCCGAAACTTGTCCCGATGCCCGAAACAGGACTTCCCATATATAAATCTTTACCTCCGGACCATTCCGGAACTCCTCGTGACGTCCGGGATCTCATCCGGGACTCCGAACAACATTCGGGTTACTGCATATACATATCCCTACAACCCTAGCGTAACTGAACCTTAAGTGTGTAGACCCTACGGGTTCGGGAGACATGTAGACATGACCGAGATCGCTCTCCGGTCAATAACCAACAGCGGGATCTGGATACCCATGTTGGCTCCCACATGCTCCACGATGATCTCATCGGATGAACCACGATGTCGAGGATTTAATCAACCCCGTATGCAATTCCCTTTGTCAATCGATATGTTACTTGCCCGAGATTCGATCGTCGGTATCCCAATACCTCGTTCAATCTTGTTACCGGCAAGTCACTTTACTCGTACCGTAATGCATGATCCCGTGACCAAACACTTGGTCACTTTGAGCTCATTATGATGATGCATTACTGAGTGGGCCCAGTGATATCTCTCCGTCATACGGAGTGACAAATCCCAGTCTCGATCCATATAAAACAATAGATACTTTCGGAGATACCTGTAGTGCACCTTTATAGTCACCCAGTTACGTTGTGACGTTTGATACACCCAAAGCACTCCTACGGTATCCAGGAGTTATACGATCTCATGGTCGAAGGAAGAGATACTTTGACATTGCAAAAACTCTAGCAAACGAACTATACGATCTTGTGCTATGTTTAGGATTGGGTCTTGTCCATCACATCATTATCCTAATGATGTGATCCCGTTATCAATGACATCCAATGTCCATAGCCAGGAAACCATGACTATCTATTGATCAACGAGCTAGTCAACTAGAGGCTTACTAGGGACATGTTGGTGTCTGTTATTCACACATGTATTACGATTTCCGGATAACACAATTATAGCATGAATAAAGACAATTATCATGAACAAAGAAATATAATAATAATGCTTTTATTATTGCCTCTAGGGCATATTTCCAACAGTCTCCCACTTGCACTAGAGTCAATAATCTAGTTACATTGTGATGAATCGAACACCCATGGAATTCTGGTGTTGATCATGTTTTGCTCTTGGGAGAGGTTTAGTCAACGGATCTGCTACATTCAGGTCCGTATGTACTTTACAAATCTCTATGTCTCCATCTTGAACATTTTCACGGATGGAGTTGAAGCGACGCTTGATGTGCCTTGTCTTCTTGTGAAACCTGGGCTCCTTGGCAAGTGCAATAGCTCCAGTGTTGTCACAGAAGAGCTTGATCGGCCCCGACGCATTGGGTATGACTCCTAGGTCGGTGATGAACTCCTTCACCCATATTGCTTCATGTGCTGCCTCCGAGGCTGCCATGTACTCCGCTTCACATGTAGATCCCGCCACGACGCTCTGCTTGCAACTGCACCAGCTTACTGCCCCACCATTCAAAATATACACGTATCCGGTTTGTGACTTAGAGTCATCCAGATCTGTGTCGAAGCTAGCGTCGACGTAACCTTTTACGACGAGCTCTTCGTCACCTCCATAAACGAGAAACATTTCCTTAGTCCTTTTCAGGTACTTCAGGATATTCTTGACCGCTGTCCAGTGTTCCTTGCCGGGATTACTTTGGTACCTTCCTACCAAACTTACGGCAAGGTTTACATCAGGTCTGGTACACAGCATGGCATACATAATAGAACCTATGGCTGAGGCATAGGGGATGACACTCATCTCTTCTATCTCTGCTGCCGTGGTCGGACATTGAGCTGAGCTCAATTTCACACCTTGCAAAACAGGCAAGAACCCTTTCTTGGACTGATCCATTTTGAACTTCTTCAAAATCTTATCAAGATATGTGCTTTGTGAAAGACCTATGAGGCGTCTTGATCTATCCCTATAGATCTTGATGCCTAATATATAAGCAGCTTCTCCAAGGTCCTTCATTGAAAAACTCTTATTCAAGTAGGCCTTAATGCTGTCCAAAAGTTCTATATCATTTCCCATCAAAAGTATGTCATCTACATATAGTATGAGAAATGCTATAGAGCTCCCACTCACTTTCTTGTAAACACAGGCTTCTCCATAAGTCTGTGTAAACCCAAACGCTTTGATCATCTCATCAAAACGAATGTTCCAACTCCGAGATGCTTGCACCAGCCCATAAATCGAGCGTTGGAGCTTGCACACCTTGTCAGCATTTTTAGGATCGACAAAACCTTCCGGCTGCATCATATACAATTCTTCCTTAAGGAAACCATTAAGGAATGCCGTTTTGACGTCCATTTGCCAAATTTCATAATCATAAAATGCGGCAATTGCTAACATGATTCGGACGGACTTCAGCTTCGCTACCGGTGAGAAAGTCTCATCGTAGTCAACCCCTTGAACTTGTCGATAACCCTTAGCGACAAGCCGAGCTTTATAGATGGTCACATTACCATCCGCGTCTGTCTTCTTCTTAAAGATCCATTTATTTTCTATGGCTCGCCGTTCTACGGGCAAGTCAGTCAAAGTCCATACTTCGTTTTCATACATGGATCCTATCTCGGATTTCATGGCTTCTAGCCATTTGTCGGAATCCGGACCCGCCATCGCTTCTTCATAGTTCGAAGGTTCACCGTTGTCTAACAACATGATTTCCAAGACAGGGTTGCCGTACCACTCTGGTGCGGAACGTGTCCTCGTGGACCTTCGAATTTCAGTAGGAGCTTGATCAGAAGTATCTTGATCATTATCATTAACTTCCTCTCTAGTCGGTGCAGGCACCTCAGGAACATTTTCTTGAGTTGCGCCATTTTCCGGTTCAAGAGGTAATACTTCATCAAGCTCTACTTTCCTCCCACTTACTTCTTTCGAGAGAAACTCTTTCTCCAGAAAGGACCCATTCTTGGCAACAAAGATCTTGCCTTCGGATCTGAGGTAGAAGATATACCCAATAGTTTCTTTAGGGTATCCTATGAAGACGCATTTTTCCGATTTGGGTTCGAGCTTTTCAGGTTGAAGTTTCCTGACATAAGCATCGCATCCCCAAACTTTTAGAAATGACAGCTTAGGTTTCTTCCCAAACCATAATTCATACGGTGTCGTCTCAATGGATTTCGACGGAGCCCTATTTAAAGTGAATGCGGCAGTCTCTAAAGCATAGCCCCGAAAAGATAGTGGTAAATCGGCAAGAGACATCATAGATCGCACCATATCTAATAGAGTGTGATTACGACGTTCGGACACACCATTACGCTGAGGTGTTCCAGGCGGCGTGAGTTGTGAAACTATTCCACATTTTCTTAAGTGTGTACCAAACTCGTGACTCAAGTATTCTCCTCCACGATCTGATCGTAGAAACTTGATTTTCCTGTCACGTTGATTCTCAACTTCACTCTGAAATTCCTTGAACTTTTCAAAGGTCTCAGACTTGTGTTTCATTAAGTAGACATACCCATATCTACTCAAGTCATCAGTGAGGGTGAGAACATAACGATAGCCACCGCGAGCCTCAACACTCATTGGACCGCACACATCAGTATGTATGATTTCCAATAAGTTGGTTGCTCTCTCCATTGTTCCTGAGAATGGAGTCTTGGTCATTTTCCCATGAGGCATGGTTCGCACGTGTCAAATGATTCGTAATCAAGAGACTCTAAAAGTCCATCAGCATGGAGCTTCTTCATGCGTTTGACACCTATGTGACCGAGGCGGCAGTGCCACAAGTATGTGGGACTATCACTATCAATCTTACATCTTTTGGTACTTACACTATGAATATGTGTAGCATTACGCTCGAGATTCATAAAGAATAAACCATTCACCATCGGAGCATGACCATAAAACATATCTCTCATATAAATAGAACAACCATTATTCTCGGATTTAAATGAGTAGCCATCTCGAATTAAACGAGATCCTGATACAATGTTCATGCTCAAACTTGGCACAAAATAACAATTATTGAGGTTCAAAACTAATCCCGTAGGTAAATGTAGAGGTAGCGTGCCGACGGCGATCACATCGACCTTGGAACCATTCCCGACGCGCATCGTCACCTCGTCCTTCGCCAGTCTCCGTTTATTCCGCAGCTCCTGTTGTGTGTTACAAATATGAGCAACGGCACCGGTATCAAATACCCAGGAGTTACTACGATTACTGGTAAGGTACACATCAATTACATGTATATCAAATATACCTTTGGTTTTGCCGGCCTTCTTGTCCGCTAAGTATTTGGGGCAGTTCCGCTTCCAGTGACCACTTTCCTTGCAATAAAAACACTCAGTCTCGGGCTTGGGTCCATTCTTTGGCTTCTTCCCGGCAGCTTGCTTGCTGGGCGCGGCAACTACCTTGCCGTCCTTCTTGAAGTTCTTTTTACCCTTGCCCTTCTTGAACTTAGTGGTTTTATTGACCATCAACACTTGATGTTCCTTTCTGACTTCTACCTCTGCTGATTTCAGCATAGCAAATACTTCAGGAATGGTCTTTTCCATCCCCTGCATATTGAAGTTCATCACAAAGCTCTTGTAGCTCGGTGGAAGCGACTGGAGGATTCTGTCAATGACCGCATCATCCGGGAGATTAACTCCCAGCTGAGTCAAGCGGTTATGTAACCCAGACATAGTGAGTATGTGCTCACTGACAGAACTATTTTCCTCCATCTTACAGCTGAAGAATTTGTCAGAGACTTCATATCTCTCGACCCGGGCATGAGCTTGGAAAACCATTTTCAGCTCTTCGAACATCTCATATGCTCCATGTCTCTCAAAACGCTTTTGGAGCCCCGGCTCTAGGCTGTAAAGCATGCCGCACTGAACGAGGGAGTAGTCATCGAAACGTGCCTGCCAAGCGTTCATAACATCTTGTTCTGCAGGGAGAACGGGTGCGTCACCAAGCGGTGCTTGTAGGACATAATCTTTCTTGGCAGCTATGAGGATGATCCTCAGGTTCCGGACCCAGTCCGTATAGTTGCTGCCATCGTCTTTCAGCTTGGTTTTCTCTAGGAACGCGTTGAAGTTGAGGACTACGTTGGCCATTTGATCTACAAGACATATTGTAAAATTTTAGACTAAGTTCATGATAATTAAGTTCATCTAATCAAATTATAATGAACTCCCACTCAGATTTGACATCCCTTTGGTCATCTAAGTGTTACACGATCCGAGTCGACTAGGCCGTGTCCGATCATCACGTGAGACGGACTAGTCATCGTCGGTGAACATTCTCATGTAGATCGTATCTTCCATACGACTCGTGTTCGACCTTTCGGTCTCCGTGTTCCGAGGCCATGTCTGTACATGCTAGGCTCGTCAAGTTAACCCTAAGTGTTTTCGCTGTGTAAAACTGTCTTACACCCGTTGTATGTGAACGTAAGAATCTATCACACCCGATCATCACGTGGTGCTTCGAAACGACGAACTGTAGCAACGGTGCACAGTTAGGGGAGAACACTTCTTGAAATTTTGTAAGGGATCATCTTATTTACTACCGTCGTTCTAAGTAAACAAGATGCATAAAACATAATAAACATCACATGCAATTATATAAAGTAGTGACATGATATGGCCAATATCATATAGCTCCTTTGATCTTCATCTTCGGGGCTCCATGATCATCTTGTCACCGGCATGACACCATGATCTCCATCATCATGATCTCCATCATCGTGTCTTCATGAAGTTGTCACGCCAACGACTACTTCTACTTCTATGACTAACGCGTTTAGTAATAAAGTAAAGTAGTTTACATGGCGTTCTTTAATGACACGCAGGTCATACAAAAAATAAAGACAACTCCTATGGCTCCTGCCGGTTGTCATACTCATCGACATGCAAGTCGTGATTCCTATTACAATAGCATGAACATCTCATACATGACATATAGATCATTCATCATTCATCACAACTTTGGCCATATCATATCACAAAGCACTTGCTGCAAAAACAAGTTAGACGTCCTCTAATTGTTGTTTGCAAGTTTTACGTGGCTGAAGTAGGGTTCTAGCAAGAACGTTTTCTTACCTACGTGAAACCACAACGTGATTTGTCAACTTCTATTTACCCTTCATAAGGACCCTTTTCATCGAATCCGCTTCAACTAAAGTAGGAGAGACAGACACCCGCCAGCCACCTTATGCAACTTGTGCATGTTAGTCGGTGGAACCGGTCTCACGTAAGCGTACGTGTAAGGTTGGTCCGGGCCGCTTCATCCCACAATACCGCTGAAGCAAGATAAGACTAGTAGCGGCAAGAAAGTTGACAAATCTACGCCCACAACCAATTGTGTTCTACTCGTGCAAGAAGAACTACGCATAGACCTAGCTCATGATGCCACTGTTGGGTAACGTTGCAGAAAACAAAAATTTTCCTACTCGTTTCACCAAGATCATCTAGGAGTTCATCTAGCAACGAGTGAATAGATGCATCTACATACCTTGTAGATCGCGAGCGGAAGCGTTCAAAGAACGGGGATGATGTAGTCGAACACGACGTGATTCGAATCACCGGAGATCCTAGCACCGAACGGACGGCACCTCCGCGTTCAACACACGTACGGAACAGCCACGTCTCCTCCTTCTTGATCCAGCAAGGGAGGGAGGAGAGGTTGAGGGAGATGGCACCAGCAGCAGCACGACGGCGTGGTGTTGATGGAGCTGCAGTACTCCGGCAGAGCTTCGCTAAGCAATAAGGAGGTGGAGGAGGTGTTGGGGAGGGAGAAGGAGGCAACCAAAGGCCAAGGACTCAAGGTATGAAGTCCCTCCTCTCCCCCACTATATATAGGGGTGCCAAGGGGGGGTGGCCGGCCCTAGGAGATCCAATCTCCTAGGGGGTGCGGCGGCCAAGGGGGGTTTCCCTCCCCCCCAAGGCACCTAGGAGGTGCCTTACCCTCCTAGGACTCTTGCCCCCTTGAACCCTAGGCGCATGGGCCTATGTGGGGCTGGTGCCCTTGGCCCAAGCAGGCCAAGGCGCACCCCCTACAGCCCATGTGGCCCCGGGGATGGGTGGCCCCACCCGGTGGGCCCCCGGGACCCCTCCGGTGGTCCCGGTACAATACCGATAACCCCGAAACTTGTCCCGATGCCCGAAACAGGACTTCCCATATATAAATCTTTACCTCCGGACCATTCCGGAACTCCTCGTGACGTCCGGGATCTCATCCGGGACTCCGAACAACATTCGGGTTACTGCATATACATATCCCTACAACCCTAGCGTAACTGAACCTTAAGTGTGTAGACCCTACGGGTTCGGGAGACATGTAGACATGACCGAGATCGCTCTCCGGTCAATAACCAACAGCGGGATCTGGATACCCATGTTGGCTCCCACATGCTCCACGATGATCTCATCGGATGAACCACGATGTCGAGGATTTAATCAACCCCGTATGCAATTCCCTTTGTCAATCGATATGTTACTTGCCCGAGATTCGATCGTCGGTATCCCAATACCTCGTTCAATCTTGTTACCGGCAAGTCACTTTACTCGTACCGTAATGCATGATCCCGTGACCAAACACTTGGTCACTTTGAGCTCATTATGATGATGCATTACTGAGTGGGCCCAGTGATATCTCTCCGTCATACGGAGTGACAAATCCCAGTCTCGATCCATATAAAACAATAGATACTTTCGGAGATACCTGTAGTGCACCTTTATAGTCACCCAGTTACGTTGTGACGTTTGATACACCCAAAGCACTCCTACGGTATCCAGGAGTTATACGATCTCATGGTCGAAGGAAGAGATACTTTGACATTGCAAAAACTCTAGCAAACGAACTATACGATCTTGTGCTATGTTTAGGATTGGGTCTTGTCCATCACATCATTATCCTAATGATGTGATCCCGTTATCAATGACATCCAATGTCCATAGCCAGGAAACCATGACTATCTATTGATCAACGAGCTAGTCAACTAGAGGCTTACTAGGGACATGTTGGTGTCTGTTATTCACACATGTATTATGATTTCCGGATAACACAATTATAGCATGAATAAAGACAATTATCATGAACAAAGAAATATAATAATAATGCTTTTATTATTGCCTCTAGGGCATATTTCCAACAGTTAGTAGCCCCCTGAACCAGTGTTCATGTTGGGGACGCTCCTTGATTCTTCCGAACTGTTCTTCATCTTCGGTCGTCGGTCTTTAAAACTGGTTCAACAAATCTTCTCATTTTCGATCTTGAGGATCACCGAAGTGCATCCAAAGAGTTTACACGTCGGGTAACCGAGGAGCCCCTTTAAGTTTCCGGCCTTTATTAATACCTTGTTGTTTTTATGCCACACCTCGGGTTTGAAGTTGTTCCCGGGCGGCAGTGTCCTCTTGCGTCCGAGCTCCAATGCCGGACTGCATTCGAGGTATCTTTTGCAGCCGAGCACCAATGTCGGACTGCTTTCGGGCTCCAACGCCGGAATGTATCCTGGCTCCAACGCCGGACTGTATCCGAGATGTCATAGATCATCTTGATTCAAAAAAGTTTAAGGAGTTTAGCCGAGCTTAATGCCAGAAATGCCCTCTATGGAGCTAGCCACTGGCGCTCGAGCTTTATGTCGGACTGCTTCCGAGGTGGTACACCACCCCAACCGCGGGCTGATTTTTGACTGGTGCAATTTATTCTCTGCCGAGATATATAACCAGTATATGTATATCTAGTAGCCCTCAAGGTGTGTGTCAGTCTAAAACCTGAGATGCACCTGAAGGAAAACATGAAACCGTTGTTCCTAATAGTCCCAGAGACTCAGGTCGATGCGCGAAATCGGCCTGAGGATCAATTCCTAGCTCGGCAGCATATGTAGGAATAGAAACGTAGTGTAATATATTAGAGATAATAATAGTGATCGGCGAACGGGCCCTTGAGAGAGGGTCTTGAGAAGTTGCCACAATATATTAGCTTGACGCCAGATAGGTCCAGATGGTATCTATTGTTGTCCGAAGACGCGTTTTCCCATAGTTTGGTCAAGCCGAACACTAAGCACTTTTAATTTTCTGCATTGAATAGGCAATGCAGTAGCCCCAAGACACTGGTCGGGTGGCAACACTAGATCAGGGGATTGATGTACCCCTTTAATATTTGTAAATGATAAGCATGAAGCCCAGTAGCCCCCGAGCCTTAATGTGGGCACGGGTGGCCGAATTAAGGATTGATCTCTGAAGTAAAATCACAAACTATGTGTAATGATTCTATGTCCAAGTACTCGACATCATTAATGCTCGGATCCGCATTGTACAAAACTTTGTTGACCGACCATCGACTTCAACCTCTTCGGCCAGCAGCCGAGGAGTGTGTGTCCTACTTTACAAAGCCTTTATGAGGTCAAAGATTTACGGCAAACAAGGCAATCCGGCCATACGGTTTTATAAACAAAGCTACGCGGAGAGATATGTTATAGTACTTTTTAACGTAAGAAACATCTTTCAAAGAAAATAGTCCCGCTATCGGTTCATTTCTTTCGGTTGTCATGCTTATCATGATCATCAAACCTCCGATCAATGTGGGAGGAAAATACTGAGGATTTAGTTCGGGGAAGTTCCCGAATTCTATGGTATTAATGAACCAAAAATTTCACTTCCATCGTTGCCGACCAATGTGATCCTTTAAGATTGCTAGCTTTCGGCTTCACCCAGTCTGAGGTACTAACTTGAATGACCCAGTAGCAATAATCACAGAGGTGCTCCCTTTACCACCTAGCCAAACAATCGGGAACGTAGGGGTACGCACAGGAGCCAGGCAACCCAGCTATGCAAAAAATCTTAAGTCAAATTATATTTGTGGCTTTATAATGATGATTACGGAAGGCGACCCTTGTATATTAAATACAAATGCCGATGATATATTTATTTTGACTCCGTTGCGACCATTTATCAGTTGAAAGTGGCCCATCGTCGGCTTCTACCCCTTTGTAGATACTACGCAGGGTGTTTCCGTAATAACAAGACAACCCTTAGCCGACGTCTCGGTGCCCGAAGGCGGTTGTGCTATCGGAAACGAGGCAATCAGATATGCGGGCTTTATAACTTTCGCTTAGTCATAGGAGATTTAAACTGGGGAACCTAGTTAGAAGCCCCCGATTAGTGTTCGGCGACAACCGAGGTCAAGCCGTAAACACTTCGGCCAATGTTATGAACGGCCTGTCATTTAACATAATCATCGGATCGCTGACCAGTTTATGCTTATTATGGCAGTCAGTTTTCGGCTTTCTCCACTAAGGTGCTTAACCATACGAGCTGGAAGCACAATCGCAGTGGTTATCCCTTTGCACACCTAGCCGAACAAAGCGGAACGTAGGAGGCAAACACCGGAGTCGGGCAACCCAACTATTGACCGAAGACACAATTTGAAACCGATGTATATATAACAATATCCGAGAATGTTTTTTTCCAAATCTCTAAAGGTGTCCAACATTGCACATTTACTATAAACAGCTCATGTAAATTTTAAGAGCCCCCAATTGACTTGGGGAAAAGAATTTTATGTTATAATGATTGTGTGTACCGAAGTACTTATATCATATATGTGTTCACCTGAACTTTAAACGCGTCTTAACCGACCGTCGGCTTCTCCCTTTTCGGTCAAGGACCGAAAAGTGTTATGTACTCCACCTGTCGAGAATATCGACGGTGTTTCCGATAACCAGGCAATTAGTCCATAAGGCTGTAACAGACAAAGCACGCCCAGGGAACTTATGCTATATTACTGACGAAGTGTAAGAAGCATCTTCGAAGAAAATAGTACCTCCACCGATACCTTTCTTCGGTTGCTCATTATTATTTTGAGACTTGTGCAATAGATTTTTTGTACTCATGAGTTCAGTTGTGTGCCGACCATGATTGAAAACAATAAGAGCGCTAGCTTTCGGCTTCACCCAGTCTGAGGTCCAAGCTCGGATGACCCAGTCGTGATAATCACAGAGGTGCTCCCTTTACTCCCTAGCCGAACAATCGGGAACGTAGGGGTAAGCACAGGAGCCAGGCAACCCCAGCTTGCGGAACACTTAGGTCAATATGGTGCATATTGTGGCATAATACACGAACAAGGAACGAAGCCGTACAAGTATAATCATATGCAAGAGGAAAGGCTTCATAAAGGAAGCCCCCCAAGTAAACGGGGTATTTGAATTTGTGTGTCACAAACAAAGTTTTGACAAGGAATTTTGTCACAAATAACTTTTTGCCAAAAAAGTATAATGCTTGGTCGAACCGAATAAAATTCAAAACAGAAAGTCTTTGAGCATGAAAGCGACTTAGCTGGTTAATGTGCTTAGTGTTGATGATGTGATTCGGGCTTGTGGTGGGATGAAGACGCCCATTGATATGTGACAGATCCGACAAGGTTCGCAGTCCTCGGCATGACCGAGGTCCCAACCCCCAAGCCTGAGGTGTCCGAGCAAGGAGTTCGGCACTCCGGAGTAGTGACCGCGCAGTCAAAATCGACTACCTGCACACATAAAACAGTGCGGTCCAGGAAAGATATATATATATATATATATATATATATATATATATATATATATATAGACGGTCTATTCTGCTAATATTAGCAGAATAACTATTCTGCACATCACTTCGGCACTGCACGCTCAACAGAAGCGCACTGCATCATTTTGACGACGAGCACTGCAATAGAGACTAGTGAACTTCTCGTCGGAAAAAACTGCATGCGTTATTTTTTGGTACTGTTTTCGCTCTAATTTTTTAACCGTTTATCGGAATGAGGCGTATAATATATGATTGAAAAGCTATGGATTAGGCGCAACTTCGACATGTTGAACACTTTTCGAGATTCCACACGGTTTAAGAGCAGTTTTGAAAATAGTGTGGCGGATGACGAGTAACAGCGAGCGTTTTTTCGCGTTTGTTTCTAAACCGCTTGTCTGAACGAAGCAAATGATACGCCGTTGGATAGATATCGTCGAGGCGCATCTTTTTCATATATAAATCTTTCTCTAGTTCATTACGGTTTAAGAGCAGTTTCAAATTTACTAAATCGCGGAACTCTGTTTTTCAAATTTTTTGAAATTTTCGGTACTGTTTTTGCTCCAGTTTTCTAACCGTTTGTCGAAACAAGACATATGATACGCCGTTGGAAAGCTACAGACAAGGCGCAACTTTCATATGTTGAAATGGTTTTGAGATTCCTTACAATTTTTAGTTAATTTTGAAAATCGTGTGGCTGACTTCGAGAGGCAGCGACTGTTTTTTTGCGAAATTTTTACGAACGGCTGGTCGGAATAATTCAAATCATACGCCGTTGGAAAGATATCGATGATACGCACCTCTTTCATGTAGAACACTCTCTCTAATTCTTTACGGTTTAAGACCAGTTTTCAAATTACCAAAATGTGGGCACTCTGTTTTTCGCGACACCCAAATCGACGTGCGTACTTCATCCGACTGAAAACCGCACTGCATCGAACGAAAAACCGCACTGTATCAGAAAGGTAAGAAAATTGCATGGTTTCTTTTTTGTGGGACGTAAATTTTTAAAGACAAGGAAGAAAACCGCACTGCTTTTAGACTAAAAACCGCACTGCATCAGACGAACTAATGGACTGCATGATTTCTTTTTTGTGGGACATAAATTTTTGAAGACAAGGAAGAAACCGCGCTGCTTTTAAACTGAAAACCACACCGCATCAAACGGGCAAGCGAACTTCATTATTTCTTTTATTTTATACATATTTTAGTAATGAACTTTGAAAAATGTACTTCTTCGATTCATTGAGCGCACTGCTTTTACAAAGAAAAGATTTTTACAAACTGAGTAATCCACACAAATAGTCCTTTTTTCTGTCTCCACACTACAATCACACACAAAATACAACCCTACTGCACTTTTTATAAAATGCACTGAACCGCACACATTAACATAGCGGGAATGCAAATGCTTTTAGCCGCTGAACCACACGAACTCGTCGGACGTACTGCACGCACACATTGCTTCAACTGCACGAAGGCGTTGCCGATGCAGTGCACCAGCAAGCCAGCTGCAAAGCAAACTTCAGTGAGCTGCAAAACAAAACTTTAATGAGCAGCATAGAGGGGCCCCTCGCCCTGGGCAACCGGAGCCATCGCCAACCTGGACTCATCATCTGTCCACTCCGGCGCCATTGAGGAGCCCACGGCCGGATCACGGCAAGGAGCTCGAACGGAGTAGGAGGGGGTTGATTGGCGACAAACTGCTCACCGCACTTCTTACATCGGCACCGCCACCAGACTGCACAAACGCGTGCACGGCACTGCACGACACATGCCGGAGACCGCGAGAGCTCGCCCTCAACGAACTGCATCAACGCACTTGAAAATGTACAAAACGAAAGCTTCTGAACTGTACTCCACCTCCTTCTTCAGATTAGAGCATACACGGCCCCCTCCTGGTAATGCACGGCCGCACAGATCCCGTGCCGGCCGATGATCCCTTGACCCCGCGCCGCCCGGCGTCGGGCCCTGGCTACCAACCCCCGCAACTCTTCCCCCACCTCCCTCGCTACCTCGGCCCCGCCCCTCTGTGTCCTACCAACCGCTCGCTCGTCCCCTCCCTGCTCATCCCGGCGCCCTCGTGGCCTTCCCTTCCTCCCATCCCTCCCATTCCAAAGCGCGGATTCCTCCCGCAGGAGATGGGGCGCGCGATGGTGGCCGGATCCACACACACCCGCCCCAACGATCTCCTCCGCCACGCTCCTCCCGCCGGCGTCCACCGCGGGACTGAACTCCTCCGCATCCCCCTGTTGAAGTTCCCTTGAGACTAAATCAGCCCCTCCTCCTCTCCTTGCAGCCCAGATGCCCTGGACTTGCAGTGCGCGGGGAACACGATGCGGTTCGGCACGCCTAGCTGTGTAGTTGACGGCTCCGACGACATGTTGATGGTGGTGGTGGAAACTCGCATGGATCTCATCGGCGAATGGAGGCCATGCGTGCGGCGGGGCTGGATTCGGCTGGATCCAGCGTGGGGGGTGGGGGAGGGGATGTCGTCGCTGCCTGATCCAGCCAGAGGATCCTGGCGCACTCCGGTGGAGCGGTGAGTGGAGGTACGCACGGGGCGGCGCGAGGACGGAGGCAGAGGGAGGCGCGTGAGCTGAGGAGGTTGTTCCCCGGAGATGCGCATGGCCAGGTGCGCGGCGGCGCCGAGAAGGAGGCCGCGGGTTGGGCGAAAAAGGTGCGGCACCGACGAGGGAAGAGTACGGGGCGGCGCAGCGGCGCGCCTGCCACAGCAGAAGGTGGATCTGGGAGGGAGGAAGGGAGGTGGGGTGCGTGGGGTGGGTGGTGGTTTTTAATTTCTTTTCTTCTGTTTGTGGCTCGGTTAGTTGGGTGGGATGAGATTCGGTTTAGGAGTACCGTGCGGTTCTAAAGTGTTAGCAGAATAAGCACCGGGTGTGCAGAATAAGGTCTTAAGGGGGTGTTATCATAATAGACCCACCCTATATATATATATATATATATATATATATATATATATATATAATCCTTGCATAATTGCTTTACGCAAAAATAATTTATTTAAAGAGATGTGGCCTGGTGCCGAAGCCAATGTCGATGCGGGGCGTCGGCGTGACGCAGTGAAGGCCTGATGAAGCCTGAATTTGCAGGGCGGTCCGAGCTCCAGATGTGGCGTTCGCCGAACTACAGACGGGAAATGGACCGAACCATCACGCAACCATCGTTAATGCGGCCATCATTTGATAGACCTGTGTACAGATGATGGAACAAACCAGAGTAATAATTTTTCAAAAAAAATAAAGCCAAGCAAAAAAATTACTAGGATTAATAGCACCTGGTTTATCTGTTGTAGCAATCTGAAAAAGGGTTACTCCCGAAATTTCTGACTTGATCCGCACACCCATTGCCTGGTGAGCGATGGAGCGGCGGCATGGCGACGCTGGCAAAGGTTGGCTTGCCGAGGCAAAGCCCCCGGTCCAGCTAACGTGACGAAGTTGGTCGGTTGACGACGCCGAAGTCTCCGGAATAGGTCGATGAAGGGATGACGAAGCCCCCGGTCCAGACGAGGAGACGGAGCAGGTCGGTGAGGAGATGTTGCAGCTGCCATGTCAGCCGAGGTGTTGAAGTAGTTCAGCGTGATGGACATCGTCTCGATGAAGCAACGGTTCGGCCATGCCAATGCAGGTCGTAACTTGTGACGTGGTCAATGCTGGCTTGATGAAGTGACCATGCGGCGATGCCGGTGTGCCCGCTCCGTGTAATCCGTGGGGCGGCGATGTTGGTGACGATTTATCTTTCGCGATGTCGAACTCTTGTTTGGCTTGCCGAGATGATGATCCGAAGAAGTTGAGCTCGGCTTAACAAAGGGACGACGTGTCTAGCGCAGGTCGGCACCCGTAGAGCAACGTTGTCGGGCTGGTTTGACACCAGCGTGATGGTGAAGATCATATTGGAAAAGACTTTAAAATTAGCGGGATGTGTTTGGGAACAAAACACAATACCCCATACAAAACTTCCTTCAAAAAGGATGTCTGAAATCCGTTCATAAAAAAGATGAATTCAGGTCGGATTCGTTCTCGCGTAGAAAACAGATCCAAAAAGTGATGCACTAATCGGAAGGTTCCCGGAGTTTGGACGGTCGGATCGAGCCGAAATTTTGAGAGGTGGTAGATATGGGAATTCCGCAGCAAATGAACGGTTGGTTCTTCCAAAGAACCTCCGAGCTGGGCTCTGGAGACCACGCCCTAAACTCGTCCAGATCCCCGTCCAGATTTGACAGGGCTGCGATATCTCGGAGATTGCCAGAGATTCCTCCATCGGAACTCGACGAAATTTTCCAGGGTTGTTGTAGACTCAATTCCGCACAATCCCATCGAAGCAATCGTTAAAACGACACTCGAGGAGGTGGTGGCGGCGGACAAGTTGGATGTCCAGAAAACAGCACGGTCGCCCGGGGGCAATGTAGACGTTGAGCCCCCGGGCTCCGAGGATAACTTCTCCATGATCATCATACAGATCGGAGTTGATGTTGATGAAGGCCCTCATCCGAACATAATGATCGAAGGTAGGGCGCAGTCCCTTGGTTAAGCCAAGGTGACTAGTCGAGCCGGTGACGAAGAAGTCGACGTTGCAATTGATCTGCAGTCGAGCCATTGATCCTTTTGCCGATCACATAGCGGAACTCTCAATGAAAGCACCAATGTCGGTGTCAAAACTGGCGGATCTCGGGTAGGGGGTCCCGAACTGTGCGTCTAAGGCTAATGGTAACAGGAGGCGGGGGACACGATGTTTATCCAGGTTCGGGCCCTTTCTATGGAGGTAATACCCTACTTCCTACTTGATTGATCTTGATGATATGAGTAGTACAAGAGTTGATCTACCACGAGATCGTAGAGGCTAAACCCTAGAAGCTAGCCTATGGTTATGATTGTGTATATCTTGATCTATCGACTAGCCCGGCCCTGGTTTATATAATGCACCAGAGGCCTAGGATAACAAGAGTCCTAGCCGAATACGCCGGTGGAGGAGGAGTCCTTGTCTTGATCACCAAGTCTTGTGGAATCTTCCTTGTATGCGGCAACTGTCCGAACTAGCCCATGAGTATACGGCCATGAGGGTCCTCGGCCCAATCTAATTGATCGGGAGACGACGTGGTGAGTACCCCCTAGTCCAGGACACCGTCACAATGCCCCCACGAGGCCCAGCAGGCCCCCTGGCCTCACGAACCGGGACCAATGCCCCAATGGGTCCCGGTTCATGACTGAACCGGGACTAATGGGCTTATCCGGCCTGAACAAAAGCCATCTTTTCTACTAGTGCTAGCAACCAGCACTGATATGTTGTCTTATGTTTGCCACAATGAATTTGGGGTTGGGCATCCATCATACGACCCTTTTCGTTGTCGTTCAGTCGGACTCTTCAGAAGCACTAGCCAGCCTATCAAACAATGCTTTGGTTCGCTCAGCTTATGGTCATTTAGTTCTAGAAATTAAGGATTTGATGAGTAGTGGGGAGTTTTTATCTCAGAAAATTCACCGTAGCTAAAATAGAGTTGTCGACTATAGCCGCTCCGAAAGAACTACTGTTGTGTGGTTAAACTCGGTTTCACATTGAGGATTTGTGGTCTCTCGACCGTAACACTATAAATTTGCAATAAAAACTCCCTTTATCCCATAAAAATAAATGTGGGGTTGGGCCTCCATAGGCCTTATCTGAGCTTACGTCGCTATGGGCCTACCCGGTGAGAGATAACCACATCACTTCCCTCATTAGAGCTTATTTCGACGCAATTATTAAGCTCAAATGAAGTGGCGCTGGGTATGTGGAGTAAAAGTAGAAGATCGACTTGGGCCCATGGAAGTGTTCAACAATAGGTAGCTTTGGTCACCGGGAGCTCCTATTTTAGTGCGGTGCATGCTAGCGAACGAGCCAACGCACGCCCTCCCTTCCCCGTCGCGCCACATTGGGCTGGCCCATTTACGGGACTGGACGCCATTTTTTTCATTTTTCCTTCTCTTACCTATTTCCTATTTTTGTTTTATTCTTCTTTAAAATAATTTGGGATTACAAAAAGGTTCCAGAAATTCAAAAAAGTGTGAATTTTGAAAATAAAATGTTCAAGGACACAAAAAATGTTCAAGATTTTTAAAAAATGTTCATATATCTAAAAAATGTTCACAACTTTGAAAACAATGTTCACAAGGTCATGAACTTTTACAAAATGTTAACAAATTCTAGGAATATTTACTAAATGTTCGCGTATTCAAAAAGTGTTCACATATTAAAAAATCACGTAGTTTGAAAAACATGCGTGAATTCAAGAAATGTTCACAAAAGTGGGAAAAAACGTGATTTTCTAAATATTATTCAAAAATTTCAAAAAAAACATCAATTCAAAAATGTTAACGAGTTTCAAAAAAATGCTCACAATTTTAGAAAATATACATGCAATTTTTTTTTAAATCATGAATTTGAAAAATATGCATGAATTCAAAAAAATGTTCACAAATTTGAAACATGTTCATGATTTCCAAATAAATCATGATTTAATAAATGTTTATGAATATGAAAATGGTTCACAAAATAAAGAGAAAAACGAAAATGAAAATACAGAAAAAAAAACCAATGAATTAGTTGGGCCAGCCGAAACGTATGCAGCAGGAACCCAGCCGTGCGCGCGCGGTCGCTAACCAACGGCCCACGCGCCAAATAGGATCCCGGCTGGTCACTCGACTACACGAGTGGGTGCCTCGAGGAATAGGAAAGGAAGTAGAAGCCACAGCCACAAAGCAATGTCACGAAAAGGCTAATCACATCTTTTGCCGGACTGAACCACACGCCATCCGAGCAGAGAACCTTCAGTAGACAATGTTCGTCAAGGATGTAAAACGCAATGGCTCCCAGCGGCAGATGCGTGAACACTCTGCTTGCATAACATGCTCAACGGATGACCACGACGGGCAAGGCCATGATCGATCCCGACTCCCGAGCCTCGTATAACAGGTTCTATGGCAAACTTTGCAACACAAATATTTCGTCTTCCGGGCTCATTCACATCTCTGAGCTCTCACGATCTCCCACACCGGGAGGGCCTCAGCGTTCTCGGCGTACCCATCGACCCGCTTGCTGGTGTTGGCGATGGCGACCGTGAAGCTCTCGTTCTGGAGGGTGAAGAGATACATCGCCTGTTCGTCCTGGTGGTTTATCATCAGAAAGAAAAAACTTCAGTAAGAACAGTACTGAATATTCGCCTCATGCGTCTCCGCTAGATGGCAAATGAGGCCACAAAAGGCAATGCTCCAATTACGGGAATGATGTTTTATGCACATGATTTCATGTTGCGATATGATTAACAAAACATGCTTTTGCTCAAGAAATGAGGACACTATTGCTGTCATTTTGGAAAAATCAGAAGCACTCATGCAACCATAAGCTACACATGAAATGCTACCACCTTTCCACCTTAGAAGTTATTGGTAAAATATTCTAAGGGGATGTTGAAAAGCACTATTAGCTCGCAAAATCGTCTTATATTGTGGGACGGAGGAAGTACCTCACATGTTGGGTATATTATATGAGTGGTGGGACAAGTTCACGAGTTAATACCTCAGGGAGTTCCATATACTCGTCAGGGAATATTTGAAGGAACTCTACAGCCGTTTGACCAACACACCATGCAAAGACCTTCTCGCTGTCGTCTGCAATGGTCAAGTGCAACTGAAAGCCAGGCGTGCATCCATTCTGGCAGGCCACTTTACAGAAGGAACACTGAAGCCCATCTGGCAGTTCATCCACAACATAACCACACAGATTGTGGAATAACGACAACTTTAAACTGTCGCAATCGATGTGGTCAAGTCGAACACGGCATATCTGTACAAGAAGATATCAAATAAATGCAGGCTGTTAGCACAAAGAATTGACTGCAGTTGAAGAATGCAGCAAGTTCTTAGAAACATCAGTAAAAAAAACATGGTATCTGGTGACTGGTTTTATTGCACGTTTACAGATTTCAACCTGATGGTCAGTGGTTGTTTCCTGAAGTATGTTAGTATCTAAACTTGAAATGCTTTAGAAGAGATCTTGTAGCTGTAATTGTCTAGTGGGAAAGAGTTACATGTGTTCTGTTTGCTGAATGGGGCAGATCTGACAAGAGTGATATATTATGCAGGCATGTTGAATTCAACAACGCTGGCAGTAAGCTCAAGTTAACAAACAGCGATCCTGGCTCCTTTTCGCTCCATGAGACTTCAAGGCTGATGATACAAAAATAAAATAACCCATCAACCAGAACTTTGCACACATTGTGGCAATAAATACAACATAGAGATGCATATAGATGAAATATAAAAGAACACGCTGCTTACATGTTTGTTTTATTCAAACTACAAGTCAGACCAGAAATGTACACCATATGACCAACTCCAACTCTACCTAATGACCTGCAGAGGTATTCATACAATATAATGGTTTCAAATGCATGGCAGAACCAATGGAATCGACATTGGAAACAATAATAGGTAAGAACAACAACAGATAGTGGTACCAGTGTCCAGTAAAGATAAGCTTCGTCAGAACAACTCCTGTTGCATCTTCTATCTCCAAATAGAATGTAGTCCCAGATGTGCTTACTTTGCAAACACTTGTTACAGTGCCAAACAGACTAACTCCCACCATTTTACCATGAAGATCACTTACATACGCCTAAAAATGAGGCATGTCATACAACTACCAGAAAAAAAAGTACTTGCAGGAACTTACACCACACGTGCAAAGGTACAAGATATACCACAAGTTGTATCGAACTGTATGATGTAGGGAGTGTGGTGAGGGATGGGGGATCCGAAGTGTTTAACAGTTTCCCTTTATTTACATAATCACAAAATTATCACCAAAAAGATAGTGGAAAGCATGAAACATTGGGTATTATTTTCTCAAACCAGGTTCTACCAAGGTGAAACATTGCGTATTATTTTCTCAAAGCAGGTTCTACCAAGGGAACATCAGATTACACCTAGTTTGTGGTTCTACATAATGTTGCATCTGCATGTGTCCATGGATTGAAAGCAGAAGAGGCAAATAAACAGAACTCACAGGAACTAAACATATTATGACATGTAACACCTTATACAACATTAAATATATTTTTTTTCATTACGGTAGACTCAACACATTAGGTTACATAGTAATATTAGGATTCACACTATAACTCAATACAAATTAAAGCTTCAGCAGAATCAGTGGTGAGAGAACTAAATCAAGAAGTAATCGGATTGCAAGCAACACAATGGCTGGCAAAAGTTATCTTCTGAAAAGAAACAGAAACAAATGAAGATTAGGTTACATACTCGAAACGGATATTTGCTGAAGTCAACTGCACCATGCAAGTCACGTGGTAATGTTACTTGCGAAGCCATATTATCGACTGGAACACATGACAGGCGAGGTCCTTGGCTCCTTACTTGAGTAGGTGTGAGGAATACCTATCACATAGTCTCTATGTCTTGGTCAACAGTACTGCAGAAAAAAGTAGCACCAAGATATTCCAACCAACCTGTTCCTCGTGTTGAGCAATTGGCACCAAGTAAACCTGTGTTGCACTACCATACTCAAGACACAATTCCTGAGGCTCCTCATGATTATTGTGCGCAAAATTGGAAATATAAGGACTGTCCAGTGCAAGCATGCTCCCTACACTGAAAGAGAATGTTTAGCTTGCTATAGCTTGACTTAAACAGTTGAAACTTGTATAGAGTGAAATGAACCTGAAAAGATTTGCAAGTGAAACCTGCTCTCCCCATAAAATAAATTTGATCTTCTCATCATCATTATCTACAAGCACAATCTGCTTTCTTTCTGTACATCCAAAAGGTTCCAAGGTCTCAATCTTCTCAATCCTGCAAGAAAGAAAGGGTGGGTTCTGAACCTTTCTCTAATAAAGTCAGCTTTTACAGTTCATCCAATTCAATTTTATTGCGAGTAGTAAATTTCTTCCTTTTTATTCTCACCATCAAAGAAGAGTCTACCACAGAGCGAACATGTATTTACAGAGTTCTAATACCACTAAATGATGAATTCCCCTATACATTTTCACCAGTAAAGCAATTGGCTTCGATGGTCTGAGTGATTCTACATATAATACTCAGAAGGAACCTTCAGCTGTTGAGTCCTGTTCATGGCAATAGTGGAGAGCTGAGCACAAAAGAGCTAGCGAGCATTCAGATTAAGTTTGCTGCTATCTTTTACCCTCGCCTTTACAAGCAGAGCATATTTTACCGAGCCGAATGCTAAACAAGCTTGTTTCTGCTAGAATCTTACATGTCCAGTAGTGTAATAAATAGGAAAATAATTACAAACATTTGCAGAAGCTTCAATCAAACCTGATCAAGTCTACGAGAAACTATACCAGCAAGCACTATCTAAAGAGATCACTAATGAGAAGTAATAGATATCTTATTTTACCTGGCATAAAATGAGTATACAACATCATTTCTACTTTTCTCTTCCATCATGGAGGAGAAAGAATATGTGCAAAACTGTGCAGCAAGTAGCATGGCATCTTCATCTTTTTCCTATATAAAGCAAAGGTAAGCTCCTAGTGAAGAATGTGCATGGAAGTTGATCTCATAAGTGGAGATGACATGGTTTCACATTATAACAGCTTAAGCTTAACTATTTTTCTATACAGAAATGAAATATCACAGTTGATCTCATAAGTGGAGATGACGCGGTTTCACATTATGGTAAACTTTTTCTAACTTCTAGTCAACTATCAGGGTATGAAGAGTCTTTAAGGGATCAAAATAAAATATCGCAGTTGATCTCATAAGTGGAGATGGCATGGTTTCACATTATGATAAACTTTTTCTAATTTCTAGTCAACTATCAGGGTATGAAGAGTCACTTAAGAGATCAAAATGCAATTAAACAGCAGCATATAATCTGACAAGTTGCATAAAACTGTATCTTTGAACAGTACTTCCTTTATACAACCTAAAAGCTTTGGATGGTCACCTCATCAAGTAATATCACCATGTATTCTGTTGGCAAAATACGAGCATGGCCAGATCCCTCAACAACAGCTGTGCGAAGACAACATCCTGTGAGCACAACTTCTCGACCCTTCTTCAAGATACAATGTTGTCCTATATAGTTGTAGTACCTGGCATGGAAGTTTGAGAGCCCGCATATAAATGAAAGTCAGGCCAATGCAAAATCGATCCTCGTCCATTTCACATTTCCTTTATGCATTTGTTAATGACTTTTACCATGATATCAGTCTAACAAAATGGAACATCAACTAAGCAATTAGTCAGACCTACCTTCGGTGTAGATACAGATCAATAGTGGATGTACTCCACATGTCTCCCAAGGTAAGCATGTATATATTTGTACCTACAAGAAAGACGCAAAATTGAGGAGGCGCCGTCGAAAATGCAGATTAGAATTCATGTAACAAAATGGCCTTTCAAATAGTAAATGCTTTAAAAATTATGGTGTTTAATCACGGATAATGTTGAATGAATGGATATCACCAATTAATCATGGAAGTTGTGATAAATGGGAGGGGGGCTGTTTTTATTCTTTTTCCGAATGGTCACTAGGAGGGAGATACTGCCCACCTGGATTTTCATTGAGACAAGAACCAGAGTTTAAGCTTATAGACCATGGGTGATTGAAGGTAATGGAGCCCGGAGGCAGGGCAAACCCGCCAAGCATCGGCGTGGTGCCAAAGGCCAGGAGTGATGTGGGCTCTCCAGGGGATTGCGTTGTTTCTGCAGATCACCCTACGAGTGCCATTGATGGGGACAAGGGCAGGAACACCGACTCATTTCATGTGCTTCCAGAACTGCCAGCAGCCTGAAGGGGATTCTGCTCTCATATTGGGCTTATGTTCACTTACTGAGACAGTTCTAGAGAAGTACTAGACTACTAGCCTGCCGTCCTCTTAAGCAAATATCTCTTTAAAGCTTATATGTTCTAAAACCAGTCAAGGAATTTCTAACACACACATATTTCGTTCATTGGATGGAGGAGATTACAAGGTGCTTAAGCATACCAGGAAGAACGAAAACATCGATGACGACTGCCTCAAGGACACTCTTGGGAGAAAGGAAGTTCTTCTCATGGATAGAATCGATTGTGACAGTCGTGGGAAGCCTCCTTCTCTTACTCCTTGTGTTTAGAAGGCTGGTCACTTCAACCTTCGTCTTTGCGGTAAGAGATTTACGCTGCTCTGTCCAGGACTATCAAAAGCAGCAAATGTTTAGCCCTATAAGGCATCCGTATATTTCATGAAAACACACAAGAAAACTCCAATCCAATTGGTAGAAGAAGTGGTGATAAAATAGTAAATACAATGTAAGCACATAGATTTGCATCATGTTTATATATGTGGAACAGCCAAAAGGCAGGACTTATACAGTACATCAAGTAACTAAGTAACCACTATACAGTACATCCAAACTGGTAATTATAAGGTAGATAGGGCAATCTTTCCCTGTATACGGATGAGTATACAACCAATTAGATCCACTTTTGGTACACATAATTTTTATTTTGTGTATGTCCTGTGAAGTTGAGTACTAATTACCAACACATTGTTCAAATCCTTCCATGAACTGGTGCGCTTGCTTTCAAATTCGAGCTAATAGAAATGGGGAGTCAGTTGGCGGCGGCAAATCAGACAGACCTGGAAGAGGTCGGAGAGGAGGATGGCGGCGGTGACGCCGCTGGAGTAGGCGCGGCAGGACTTGAGCACCTGCGCCACCGTCCACCCCCACGGCGGCCGCGCCGGCGCCGGCCCCGCGCCGGGGGACTCGCTGCCGTCGCCACCGGACGAGGTGATGACCGAGATGGCGTAGTCGACGAACTCGAGGAAGGCGCCCCCGTCCGCGGAGGCGGAGGCGGTGACGGCGGCTGGCTCCATGGAACCCTAGACCAAGGGAGGGGAGGGGAGGGGAAGTGGGCGGGAAGACTCCGGAGAATGAAGACGAGCGCGGGGTTTTCCGCCTCTGTCCGTGACGGGTGGGGCCGGGCCGCAGCCCAGCACCATTTTGGGCTAACGGTGGCATTTCCACAACTTTTTCAGTAAGAACCTCTCAAAAAAAAACTTTCAGTAAGAAAATGAGGTGATAAATTGTTAAGAGCTTCTCCTAAACGAATTTGAATTTGAATTTGAAAATTTGCACATTACTAGGACAACACCAACCCAACATGCTCCATGTTTTCATAAACTTTTTAAAAAATTATTCCCTCCGTAAACTAATACTTATAACACATTTTAGATCACTACTAGAGGCAGTAACATAGTACTTCAGTTTTCAATTGGTTTTCACCATAGCTTGGGTTCTGCCGTAAATTTTCCTCTCATTCCGTTCCTAAATATAAGTCGTTTTGTCGAAACCGGCTTATATTTAGGAACAGAGGGAGTAGTTCAGAAGTTCAAATTCCAACTGGTTCGGCAGGTACATCTCAAACACATCAACAACTCCGCTGATCATGTTCCACTCTTTTTCAAGCGGCTAGCGGCGTTACCTGACACGCCCAGAGGATGAACATATCAGTGACAGACATAATTTAGGGCACTTTTTTTTTCATTGCTCCCCAGTCTCCAGTTAATTGCAACAACCAGATGAGACAACAAGATTGTGAAGTATACTAAAATCTCATCGTGGGGCAGTGGGCAGAGATAACAACAGATTATTGTAAGCTGCGAGAACCAATCAATTTACGGTTACAACATCCTTAACAAGGCTCCCTCATCAACATCTTTTCTAGGAAGGAAGAAGAGGCTCCCCCATAAACTCTAGGCAAATCTCCAGGCCTGAAGACTATCCACATTTATCCGACATCGATACGATACGAGGGGGGAACCCCGCAGCATTGGGGAAAACTGGCAACTTAACAAGTAGTCAAATTTTATGTGCAAAACCAAGAGAAAAGTAAGGCGAGGAAAAGAAAACTGCTGCAGGCGGGCGATTTCTGCACTGTTCACAGGGGCTGGTTGTTGAAGAAGCCGTCTATCTCACAGGCGATTTCTGCTCACAGGAACTGAGCATCCATGGGTGAAGTGGTTCATGATCAGTGGTCTAAGGCGGATCTGATGGAAAGGGGCGGCACTTGCGCATTTCCTTTGGCTAACAGCTCGTGATTTATGAATAGGACGATGACAGTGATGTCGTCGTGGAAATGCCGGCGGACTTTCTTGTCGATCCTCATGAGGTCTGAGTACCGCATCTCACGCTTCCGCGCTGCTTCTTGGAGTGCTGCTTTTATGAGCCTTCTTGCGCTCCCCTGAACAAAGACAGAGTGTGCCAGTCATGATACAGAAAATTAATCCAAGCAGTTTTAACCATTTACCTACAGCTGAGACATCAAAATCACCCTTGCAGCTATGCTGAGTGAGCCAACTTCAACTAGTTTGGTAAAGCTACCATGTCAAACTGTCAACAGTATCCAACAAGTACTATTTTTTTTTGCAATAAAGTATCCCAAAAAATATTACTTAGTAGCTTCACCCATGGCACACTTATGCATCCACATTATGTCTGGAATAGCAATAAATGCAAGCTTGTGGGACATTCAATATCCATGGTATCAAACACAAATATATACAGCCAAGAAAACAAGTGGCTAAAGAGACCTCAGTCAAGCTACTACAGCAAGTTATGAATCCCCAATGCTTGAAGAATAGCACAAAATTGCTGTTGCTTCCATGTAGGCAGTGACATTTTATTATTGGTATGGTCCATGTGGACCTACAATAATACAGTAGAGAATTTACATAATTACAATAGCTATCATGACATGAATGATTGTGCCGGCAATACAGAAGGGAATAAGCCATAGGCACAGCTAACTTTTTTATCTATCTAAGTGGGTGCAAAACATCATAGGAGATGCCTCAAACTTCCTATGGTAATAAGATGGTTCTAACTCAAAGCATTCAAGGGGAAACCCTTGACTTGGAAATTTTGCCAGCTTGTAATTGTGAGAATCCAAAACCACTGACGCAGTCGGACACCAGAAAATACTCCACATCCAGCATGTTACCATCACCAGCAAACAACAATTATTAGTTTCATAGTGAGGACCCTGTCTGTACTTAACTATTCATGCTGGTGTCGACAAAACATGAGAACATCATTCGGATTTCTAGTACACAAAATTCAGATTATAAATTATCCTTTGCTTAGGTAAATGGAAGTATGAGAAACAGTACGCCATGATACACATTTAGTCTGGTGAATACATTTAAAGTCCTACTTATAATGCAAAAGGAAACTCATAGCATTTCACACTTGGTCGATTTAAGATCATCCTAGGCAATAACAGAAAGCTAAAAGAAATATAGAGAGGAAAATGCTGAGTGGGATCTTACAGCGCGTTGATTGTTGTGAACAATCTCCACAGCTTCCTGGTTAGTCAAGTGCTCCCACAAGCCATCTGAAGCAAATATGACGAAGCAGTCACTTGGTTCAAGGCTGCGCGAGACGATCGTTGGTTCGGCACTCATTATAGGTCTGCTGAATGGCTCAGAGACTCTGAACTTTGGTTTGATCCGTTCCGTGTTATACTTTGCGTCTTTCAGGTATGCATCACCGAGTGACCGCGACACCTGCATAACCAACCCACTACGTAAGCACCAAACACACATATATATAGGCTGCAAACGAATTACGAATACAGCGACGCGAAACCAAACCCCTTAAAGATAAAAACCGACCTGTATGATGCCCTTGACTCTCCAGACCCCATGCTTAAGCGCGACGATCTGCGGGTCATCGGGGTGCTGGGCCATGAGCTCCTGCCGGACAGCCTCGTGATTGGCGTTGTGCTCGGTGGAGAGCTGCTCGGCGACGATCTGGCCGGAGCGGCCCACCTTCTTCCCCAGGACGGCCCGGGAGTCCCCCAGGTTGGCGACGAAGAGGGTCTGGTCGTGCACGACGCCGACGAGGCAGCAGGAGCCGACGGTGGCGAGGTCCGGGTTGGTGTCCCACTGGCTGGAGACCTGCGCGATGAAGGCCGCCTCCGTGGCCGCGAAGGCGTCCCTGATGGCGTCCGCCGTGACGCCGCCCGGGCCGGATGCGGCCTCTGCACGGGAACGCACGCAGATCATTAGATCAAACCTAGCTAGCTAGCTCTGGCTCTCGTCGCCGCAATCCATCCCATCCATTTCCCCCATACCAATCCGTGCGCGCGTGCGGCCGTGCGGGTGGAAGAATATACTACTACTCGTATGTAACAGAAGGGGGAGGAAGGAGGGGAGCGAATGCGGATGGGTACCTAGGAGGGCGGGGAGGAGGTGGTCGCAGGCGAAGCGGGCGGCGGCGTGGCCGGCGTGGCCGTCGAGGACGGCGAGGAGGGTGCCGAGGGGCGGGGCGGAGTGGAGGCGGCACTGGTCCTCGAGGGTGTGGTTGGCCTGGACGAGCGCGGCGGAGGCGTCCCCGGCGGCGCAGCGCGCGAGGTCGCGCCACCAGAGCAGGCCGTCGCGGCCCTCAGAGGCGGAGGAGTCCGAGGCGGGGTCGGAGGGCGGGCCGGCGGCGTGGGGCGGCGCGGGCGAGGTCTGCCAGGACCCGCCGCACGCCGAGAGGAACCTGAGGAGCCCGCCCAGCATAGCACCGCCACATCGCCGACCGGGGCGCCCCCGATGCGCGCGGGCGGCGGCGGCGGAGCAGGAAATGCGATGCGCGCGCGGGCGCGGGTGGGGCGGGGTGGGGCGGGGTCGCAATCGGCCGCGTACGAGAAGAGGGGAGGGGAGGGGAGGGGAAAAGAATTGGGGGAAAAGGCCGCCCGCCGGGTGGGGAAGGGGAGGGAGGGGAGAGAGTGGGGGGGAGTGGTGGCGTGCGTCGGGCTGGTTTGGTTCGGTGCGACGCGGTGCGCTGCTCGGTGGGGGACGGGCGGGCGGAGTAATTGGGCGGCCGTCGTTTCTCTGCGCCTTTTCGGTCCGGCCGGATGGAGGCGCGGTGCGGTGCGGTCAGCGCGTTTCCTCCTTGGACTGTTGCGCGCGCCTCGTGCGTGCGGCGCGGGCGCTCGGTGGTGTGCGCGGCGCCGTGCGTGGCGGCCGAGGTCTCGTCTCGTGGACTTGCCGGGAAATGTTTCCGTCTGGATCCGATTTCGTGGAGCTTTCACCGCGCGCATCAGAGTTGTCGCGTGGAACCGCTTTGGTTTCATCGTCGCATGTTTTCTACAGGAGTATAGTACGTAAGGTATAATAAACTTTTTTTTTTGTTGTTGAGAATGAAAACGAAGGAGGGCGGCCTTTAGGCCGTCGGTCACCCGAAGCACCGTTTTCCTAAAACCTTTTCCGGATTTTACTAATCTCCACGAATCTCACTGTAAAATCTAACGGCGTAGGCGAGAGCTGGCCCCGCCCCAGCTGTCTACCATGTAATCGCAACCTCTGAGGCACGAATGTATCTCAAAATTTTCTTAAAGCACGCCGCGAACATAGACGCCCGCATACACACGCCGCATGCTCCACCTTAGATGAACACCATCGACAGCGTGAGCCGACAAATCTTGCGATTGACAAAGCCACCATAAATGAATCTTAGTCCGTGAGAATGACTCCCACTTACGAACATCACCGGAAGCCCTGTAAATATATCTGAAAAGGTTGCAAGCATCGGTGGGACTTATGGATGACCTTATTGCACAGTTCAGATAGCGCTTGTACTCTGGCAGACTGGTTCCATCACAAGAAAGGTAACTCATATGAGCTATGCTCGGTTCACAAGTATATCACGGAACTGAAATTGTTATATTCTTGGCAATGAGCTAACTATGGAAACTAACACACGTTGCCCACAAGGCAACTACCATGGCCTTTACTTGTCCTTTTGCAAAATCCCGACTGTGTATAACTATAGCACCAACACCACTGGTCTTCTTTTTTATCTCATTATTACCATGTGGGAGCTGCCACACGGTCAATACTTGGCAATCCTTTGTAGTTTGTTTGATGAACAAGAGATTTTGGGTTGTGTGTTTTTCTTTTGCCCCGAGAATTTTGGTTATGTGACTAAAGTTGTTAACCCGTTCAAGTTTTGTGTGGCTAGTGACATAAAGATTGCGGTTTCTTGATATTTACTCCATGTTTATGTTGCTCCTGCTTGAACAGTAAAATAACAGAACCAACAACAGACCCAAAGTTAGGGTCAGGTGCCTCGAGTCGTCATGCCTTTTTTTGGTGGTGCTAATTTTGTTGCAATAAAGAACTACATAGCACTGTCTATTTAATCACTCATATGTCCGTACCTAATAAGGAGCTAATGCATGTTGAGGTTCCAAACAAAGTATGAAAATTTGTCATGACACATGAACGTGAAATATAAACATCAAAGAGCACTATCGATTATGTTGTCTACACATAAAGTACAAATATAAGCAAATAATGTCAGGACAATATTCATGTTTTTTTTTCACTTTTGTACATGTGTTTTTACTTGTATGTTTACCTTTCTCGGGAATCAATCGTTTCAAACTCCCCCTCCACAACAAGTAAAAACAATACTTACTCTATGGTTGTGTTGCTCGTGTTTAAATAGTAAATTAGTTGCACTCGCAACAGATCCAAAGTTAGGGTCAGACACTCAAGTCGTCATGTCTCTCTTTTTTATAGGTGGTGCTATTTTTACTACAACAAAAAACTATGTAGCACCGACTCTTTCATAACTCTTTGTATCCATACCTAATAAGGATTTTTTTTGATAATTCATACCTAATAATAGAGTTGATGCTTCTTGAAAACCCAAACGAAGTCTAATTTTTTTTCATGACACGGACGTGAAATATAAACATCAAAGAGCACTATCTATTATGTTGTTGATAAATAAAGTTTAAGTAAGCGAATGCCACGATAATACTCATCTTTTTTTTACTTTTATACATACGCTTATTTTGTTTCCACGAGAGGAGAAGATATATAAATATTGTGAATAACTCCTAAAGAAATTATAAAAGGACGTCAATTCCAGTGAACATTCGTTGGGGGCATATCAGTTGCGAACGTCCGCGTGACAGTTTCAAAAGCTACCATCCATATACAGATCTGGTGGTTCTAGAGCATTCGTCGGGATTGGGCTCTTGACGAACGTTTGCCAAATATCATTACGGCTGTAAAATGATGTTCCATTATGTCAACAAACACCTCTCCAATACATGCCCACAACTTTCATGCCATGTGAAATCCATCTCGTATTCTTAAAAAAAAAATCCATCTCTAAAATGTCACGAGCAGATTCTCCTCCAAATCGAACCCCTTTTCGTTTCTTACAGTAATCTCCTTTTGGAAAAAAAATCAATTGTTCCAAACTCCCTCTCCACAAAAAAAAATCCCAAAAAATAAAGAATGAACTGGCCATGACCTGTCTCGCACGAATCTCAACGCCGTATCGGCGGACAACAAAACCCTCTAGCCCCTTCGCACCCAGACCCTCTCTGCAGTCCCACCACACACGACAGCGAGAAGGGGAATTTTTCTAGCTAGGGTTTTAGACAGCGCGGGTCGGAGAGAGGCGATGGGCGCGGCGGTCGACGAGACGGCGGCGGCGGCGGCAGCCGCGGCTGTGGCGGCGGAGGGCGGCGCCGCTGCCGCCGCGGCGGAGGCCGACTCCAAGGACCTGCAGCAGCAGAGCAAGGCCCTCGACAAGCTCACCGACCACGTCGAGGATCGCCAGCTCGACTCCTCCCGCGTCCAATCCGTACGTCCTGCTCGAACCCCCGACCCCGCGCTCCCGCGAGCGAGGATTCACAGATTCCGTCGCCTATTTAGTGAGGATTAGGTGTAGATTCGTGATCCGCTGGCCCATTAGTGAGCAATCGGAGCGACGAGCTGGAGGATCTGGTCGACATTGTTGGAGCGTGGATGCACGGTGTCACGAATTATTATTTTGCCTCCCCTGCTTTGCTTTGTGGGGATGACATGCTTCAGCTTAATCCTCCATACATGACTAGCCTGCTCCTGGATGCATGCTTATACTGTTATTTTTACTCCCTTTGCTGTTTCCAGTCAGAATCATTTCAACTGTTATCAGATTCCCGGCCCATTAGTTATTGGTTGAGCACACTGTACGTTCCATGTCTGTTGGGTGTAACGTTCAAACAGTGAACGCTTTTGTTAGATACAGTATCTCTATTCCGTAATCAAGACATCAGACGGTGGCATGCAGTACACACAACCTACATTTGGTAGCAGCTCCTCATAATCTGTCCACCCACCATATAATCTCTGTACTTCTGCTTGTCTGTCTCTGATAGACAATAACATTTTATTAGATGTATTGCTAATCAATTGCAAGTTTTCACTGCTTAACTGCAGTATTATCCGAAGGTCCGTTGACCTGAGTAGTATATCCATTATTTCCATGTCATATGAATAGCTCGCGTTTTGATTTCTACGCCGCCCACCATTTCTATAATTCTGGAAAATTATTGAATAAGTTATATCAGTGTGGCCTCTGAAAAGTGCTGCTTGGGCAGATATACAGTTCACCTTCCAGTCTGATCCATAAGCATTTTAATCAAATGATTTTGAAGGGGTTATCTAAATAACTTTGAAAGAGACACCTGCTACCAGTTGAATGAGCCTCAATATAGTAACTCCGTGCTAAAACATGGATATCAGGAAACTAGAAATCTAGAAGTAAGATGTAGATGATAGATTCGTAGATAAGTGTGTATGTTTAATTGAGATGTTTTTGGGAGTACCTTGGTGATGCTGATATATCTTTCTTTCTTTTACAGGCCATGGCAGCTCTTGCTTCATCTAAAGAGGCTGACTGGAATGCCATGAGACTGAGGTTGGTGTGGAAAATATTCATGGCTATTCTTTTGGTCTCAAGAAACTTGCAATAAACCAATGCACTGTTCTTTTTTAGTTTTTGCTGAACGACAGACGTTACTAGCAACTGCACATGGAAATTTTAAATGTGATGTTCATTTTGAATAAAAGCTTACCCTGCTACAAAATTAAGCTTCATTTATAATGTCCATTAACAGATAGGTCAGCATTTTACAAAGAAGAGAACAATCCAACGACGCAGACAGGTTGCAGTTTTGCTCAATATCTTGTCATCACATAGGTTTCCAACTTGATGAAAGAAAAAAACAAGTAAGGATAAATAAGTGAACGGGAAAGAAAAGAAAATCTAGCACGAACAGTGGAACTTAGATCAGTGCACTCCCTCCGTTCACAAATATAAGATGTTTTAGATATTTCAATATGGACTGAAATGAGTGAACAAACACACTAAAACATGTATATGTACATCCGATTCAGAAAAAAGTTAGAAAATCTTATTATTGTGAACGGAGGGAGTACTTTGTAATTTTTGTGCTCGAGTTTGCAATATCCCATTATCTATTTTGTTGGGGATTCCATGTTTCTGGTTGATGGTATGTTTGGATTATTACCAAAGTGTACCTTACCAGTTTTTCTTACCATAACTTAAAAAATTGGTCTATGTTTAGATAGTTGCTAACTGTTTGGCACGCCAATGCTCTTTTGCCAATTCTAGTTATTTTTCTAGCCAATCTTGGCCAAGGCGTGGGTATGCACACCAAACTTGGCATAAACTGAACTCACCCGTAGTATTCCATTACATATCAGCTCCAATCTGAAACGAAGACAATGGCCTTGAGAAGTATGTAGTATACTCATTTTTAGATAAATGGGTTTGGTCTTATTCTCCTGGAAATGTTGTTCACAGCTCATGGTATTGTTATAACATAACGGGTGTTTCTGTTTGCCTTTCACCAGGGAGAAAGAATTAGCTGCTGTCAAGATCAACCCCACCGACGTTGAAATCATCGCCAACGAGCTTGAGGTGGCATCTGAAACCATGGCTTGCACCTATTTTTTCCTTCCTGTTAATGCTCTAAATAATGCCCCTTCTAAAGCATCTCTGAATGTGCAGTTGGACAAGAAGATCGCAGAGAGGACGCTCCGAGAGCACAAGGGCGATGCTGTTGCCGCGGTCCGGTTCTTGCTTCGCTGATCCTGAACACATGCCGCCTGCGTGCGTGCAAGTGATTTCGTTTGATCAGTAAACCGTGCGGATGGGCCTGTACTTTGCCTTCCTGTATCACAGTGAAACGACCGTTTTTGTCGCGCTTGCGGAACTTATATTTCCATGGTTGCTGCAGACTGGTTTATGTCCCCTTGAAAAAGAAAGTCAGAAAGTTGCTGCGTCAGTGTGCATTGTGTCGTGGCAATCACGCCGTTGCAGGGTAGCCTAGAGACTCTGCCGCCGGCTCCGTCGGAGATGGCCTCCAGAAGTCTACCGCCGATGCCGTTGGAGGCAGGCTGCCATGCTTGCTTTTCTCAGCGTAGACGGATCAATTGGGATACCACTGTTGACTATGATGGTGGCTCGTCTACTCTACTGCCACGTACGGTTTTTGGCGGTAGATTAGAGGGTTCAGTCGTAAAATAGTTTCAGTGCTAAACTTGTCACTGAAGATCAAAGCAGTGATTTTGCCCTGACCATAGAGTAGAATAGGACAGGGTTTCAAAACTCAGGGGACAATTTTTATAAGAAAGACTGAAACTCAGGAGACAATTTCTGGGGATTATAATTTGTTGGGGCTTCCAAGACCTCCAGAAAATAAAATAAATAAAAAACTATACCGATGCTTCTCTGATGAATGCTATCGGTCTAAACACTTTTCCCCTGTTGAAACTTGGTGGCCTCGTCTCTGACGTAAAAACAAAAGGCGTTGCTTGCACCTACATAGAAGTTAAATTCTATTGAGCTACCAAAACTTAGCACTTTTCTTGGTAACGAGCTTGAGGCGGCCTGTGAAACCTCACCCGTAGCTTCTTTCTTTCCTAAGAGCATCTCCGAGGCACACATGATGCAGATGTAAAACAATTTACATTACCTTATTCAAGTGATGTAAAATACAACAGTTGAAGATGAAAATTTGCATCACCAGCCGCCTGGTGATGTATAATCCGCAGCCACGTGCCAACCACTAGTTCCCCTCTTTTTCACCCACCGTGCAACCACCTCTATGCCTCCCGCCGCCAGCCGCACTGCCGTCAGATCCGGTCTTCCCCACCCCGTCACTGGTACCGTCGCACTTCGATAGCCCCCACCCTCTCGGCTGCATTCGTCCCGCTTTTGCACTGCCGCCCCACCCCGCCTCAGTTGAAGCTCCCTCGCCCAATCCGAGCTCCGCCGGCCTGCCCCGCCGCATTTGAAGCTCGGCCGCCGGCGTCCGTCTCGACTCGACGCTCGACTGTAGCTGCGCCGCCGCCATGCCATCGAAGAAAGTGTCCAAGAGCAAGACCAATTTCTTAGGGGTGCAGAAGAAGCCGTCCAGGAACTTCAGCGTAGAATCCCAGTGCGATGGCTACCGCTACTGGATCGACACGTTCGACCGTCGACATGGTCGTGCGCGCGTATGAAATCGCCGCGTGGCGTTTCGGCCGGCTGAGGCGTGGGATGAACTTCCCGGAGATCGATACTTGGGTGGACCGCGGAGCTAATCGGGCCGAAGAAGCACAACATTTGGCGGATGGACGAGAAGGAGGAGGAAGAGGAGGAGGTTCTCGTTGCTCCCGACGATAGTGACAAGGCAGCAAGGCGAGGTTCATGCGGGAGCATCCGGAGTATGTCTAGGCCGAGCGCGACTTCTTCTGAAAGCGCGAGGCCGAGCAGAAGAAGAAGGGAGTGAGGAAGGAGGAGGAGGCCGGCCCCTCGATGGTACTAATCCCTGTCTAGTCGGACTAGGATGACTCGGATGAGAAGGACGACGAGTGTGACGACCCCAACAAGGAGGAGTTATGGGAGCAGTTCAAGAGCGAAGACGAGTAGGCTCAGAGTAGTAGCAGTTTGAACTATGTTTAGTTATGTTTTAAGTCTTTAAAAACCATGTTTGATTCAAATGAACTTACTATGTTTAAATTTATGTTTGAAATGATATAGTAGTTGAACTAGTTTTACATCTTCAAATACACCATATGTTCGTGTAGTAGTTTTACATCACCAAATATACATCATCTCTTGAAGTTAGGAACTTTTTGGAGATGTAAAAATCACCTTTTGATTTTTAAAAATATACATCACCTGCTTTTATATCTCCAAGTATACATTTTCTATTGGAGATGCTCTAATGCTCCAAATGCCCCTTCCAAACCATACTCGCTCCGTGGCAAGCGTCAAAAAATGTCTTACACTTTGAGACAAAGAGAGTATTTGAATGTGCGGTAGGACAAGAAGATTGCAGAGAGCACCCTCCCAGAACACAAGGCAATTCGGTTCTTGCTTCGCTGATGAATGATGATTGTGTTCGGTCCGTAAAACCAGGCAAATGCGCGAAAGTGTCCCTTCTAATCTCGAGCTCAAATGCTCCTGTTGTGAACAGTAAAAGTCACATTTTTTTTAAACAAACATTGCTTAGTTTTCTATGTGCATGCAAATTTCATGATGAAATCACATTCATGGAGGTTTAGGAAAAAACTTACAAAATCAGCACCTCAAAATGCTTTAAAAACTATTCTTTTTGGAGCATTGATTTTGTTTTTGACAGAGCATTACGAGTGTTATTTTTTCACAATGTTTGTTGCCAAAAAGAATCATGTTTTCTTGATTTTTTTACTATTTATTTCAATTTTACTGTTCATAAGGGTACGTTCAGAACTTATATTTCGATGCTGCTGCAAAGATGTTTCTGTTCCCCCATAAAACTTGACAATTTTAGTCAGCAGTTCATTGGTGTTTTATATGCAAACAATTCATGAGATGCTTGGTTCATTTGGAGATCCAGATGCAATTTTCGCGAGAACAATGACAGTGGCGATAATGGATCCAGTTTGGGTTGCAGTATTAGTACTGATTTTTCGCAAAGCATCGTAATACTCCTATACAAATACTACAATTTGCAGTCATTGAAGAAATCAATGAAATTTTGTAGAAAAAGAAGGGAAAAAAATAAGGAAAAGAATGTTGAATCAGAGCTGCCGAGGAGCAGGATGGAGCTCAGCGGAGCGGTCGAGCTCGGCGAGCATGGCCACCCGGTCCATCTCGTACCCACACACCTCCATGTCCCCGTCGCCGTCGCGGTCGTCGTCCCCCGACCAGTCCACCCTGCCCACCTGCATCGTCTCCACGTCCACGGCGTACACCTGCGTCTTGCCGCCCCTGTTCCTCGCCGTGAAGAGCGCCACGCCGCTCTTCTCGCAGAACCACCGCAGCCTCACCACCTGCAGGCCCATCAGCTCCGCGTTCAGCGTCCACCGCCACTCCTTCCTCCCCGACACGCCGCCGTTCCTCACCACGTCGGCGTAGACGACCACGTAGGCGCGCACCGCGTCGGCCTTGCATTCCAGCACGCACAGCCTCCCGTCCGGCATCAGCCCCAGCAGCCGGTCCACCTCGCCGAGGGAGGCCTTGGCGCGTCGCGGCGGCGACTCGAAGGCCTGCACGGTGTAGCCAAAGCTGGACGTGTGCAGCGTGGCGGGGTTGACGGCGATGCCGAGCCCGTACCAGCAGACCGCGCCGCCCCGCACCAGCGTCGCGTGCGCCCTGACGCCCAGCTGCCGCCCCCTCGCGATCCGGGCGCCGGTCACCTCCACCTCCGGCCCCCAGCTTCCGTCGTCCGAGGAGTAGCGCCGGAGCGCCGTGTAGCTGCGGTGGTTGTAGAGGAGGAGCACGCGGTACGAGGACGGGGACGTCGACGTGGCCGTGCCGGCCGAGCATGCGTCGTACAGGTGGAGCCCGTCGTCGGCGGTGAGCAGGGCGCACGCGTACGGCCCCGGGCGGTCCTTGCCGCTCAGGGGCGGGAGCAGGTGGGCGTCGCCGGTCATGGGGTCGCACACGCACAGCCTCAGCACGCAGGCGCTCTTGGCGCGGCGGAGGTCCATCACGACGCGGCCGTTGCGGGACGCGACGACGCGCGACGACGAGCCCGGCACTCCGCCGTCGGCGATCGAGAGGTCGGGCTTGGTGAAGGGCACGAATCCCTCGCGGCGGGGGCGGCCGCGGCCGCGGCCGCGGTCGCTGTGCAGGAAAACGCCGACCGCGAGGCGGCGGGCGAAGCGGTCGCAGCGCGGGGGCCCGCGGCGGCAGATGAAGGCGGCGTCGGAGGAGACGAGGCGGCGCCAGCGCCTGCAGGCGGCGGCGCAGCGGACGAGGTCCCCGGCGTCGGAGAGGGCGGAGAAGACGAGGAGCAGGGTTTCATCGCCCAGGGGCAGCGCCTGGTCGCCGTGCTCGGGCCCGTGCCGCTTGAACGGCCTGCGGCGGGCGGCGAGCCACCCTCTGCTCCCGCCTGCGGAGGGATCCGTCCCAGCGGCGGTGGTCGAGCGCCGGCGGCGGCCGCAGCGGCGGCGTGGCGGCCGTGACGGCGGCATGATGATCGGCCGGTTGGGATTTGGGGGAGATCGAGCAACGGTTTAGGGGGCCGTGGTTACAGAGGTAATCGCCCAGATCCGTAAAAGAAGATCGCCTGATTTTCCATGTCACGGGCCACTTGGATTTCCGTTTCACGTCAGAGAAAGAAAAAAAGACAAGGAATCGATGGGCCTGCCTAAAAAAAAATGAGACCAACCCAAGGGCTAACCTTCGTTGGCATTTTTTTATAGGAGAAACTCTGCGAGCACCGCGGGTTCAAATCGGGACTCGAACTCGGGTGAGCTGACAGCAACCTCAGCTACGATGGGCCTGCCTACTAATCATGAAGGCCCACTGCTCGATCCTCACTGCACTCAGCTCGAAAAAAAACACTCATCCCCATTGCAAGTTCTCGACCCCCTCCTTGGCTCACATTACCAAATGCCAACGAAGCATATCACTTCATCTTGTGTCTGATGATTCTTCATACCGCCAAGTAACGTGGCAGTATAGTTAAGTAGGAGAAAGAGGAATGTCGTTCCTGATTCAAGCATGGTTAATATACTATATAGTCAACTCCTCGTTATATGATGTTGTCATGTCATATATAATCATCAATTATACAATGAGTTTAACTATAAGAGTAGTACCTTTTTCACCTTCTCTATATCTCTTTCTTCATATTTATTGTATTTGCGTAGAAGTACGCATATATTCAAACTTTTGCATGGAGCCCACTTCCGTCATCTTCTAATGTCTCTTCCCTCCACATAGGCAAAATTGCCATGTAGGCGGGCTATAAGCCGGCTATTGTACTTGCTCTGATTAGAGTACGACTCTAACTTGTTAACCTAGGCACACCCCTTTCCCCCTAAAAAAAGAATAAGGAAATTACCCTTTTCGATCATGTGCGACGTTTTATCTCTTCTTCCTCCCATGTCACCAGCTCCTGCCCATTGAACCGTCATGTCACTCCATTCCCTTTGGTCACCTTAGGCTTCGGTTCCCCCACTCGCATCTCCTAACTACATGATCATACCCCCTGCCGGGTTTCGAGCCGAGCTTGACAAGGTGTAACACCCCAAAATTTTAACCAGGTTTTTATCAAGTAAAATTTGGCTAGAAATAAAGTTTTGAATTGTATTAGATCATTTGTTAATTTCACAATCTTCTCCGTTTTCTAAAATTCTTCCCTCCATATAGATATTTTGGGAAAGTATTGTGGGCTTTGAAAGTTTTCTTAAATCATTTTATCTAACTTTTAAAAATTCAGTAGGAAATACTTTAATAATAAAACTTGCCCAAACCTATCCTTTTAATAGCATTTTCAGACTTTGAAATGCTCCTGTTGCACTAAAACTATTTTAAATAATTCTATTAAATTCCCACAAAAATTATAAGAGGTCATATGATGACAATAAATTAATTTTATACAAAAACCCATCATGACCTTTTGGAAATTTTGAGAAAATCATCCTCTTTTCAATTTTGGTCCAGATTGAGCATTGAACTACAACCACATTAAATATGGCTCAATAAATTCTGAAACTCTTCCATCTTGTAGTACATCCAACCAAACCCTTAAGTCCACAAGCACAACCCCAATTTCACCTTATAAGCCCACCAAATAACTCCCCCTGTAGTTTTGGGTCAGAACTGAACTTTTGTAAAACTTGCACTAACATGTTTTTATTTTTATCAAACCAACTTTAGTATCATATCTATCATCCAAAGAGACATCATCCTGCCAATTTTCACTTTCAGAAAAGATCACTAGATGGCCCTAGCATTTCACCAAACATCTCCTGTACTTGCATTGGGCACTTGCTCTTGTGGCCAAATCACCATGTCCAACAGCTCTAGGCAGTCCAGGAGCATCACGCTGCCAAACCTTAGCTCAAGAAAATCAGCTTAGGTCGACCTCGCATTTCGTTGATGAAAGGATCGATACGGTCGATTAGAGGGGGGGGTTGCATAGGAGACTACAAATTTTAATCTTTCTTGTCAATTTTAAGGATTAGCGGATAAATATGGTTAACTAGATATGCAACTAGGTGAACACAACCTATGTGACAAGCAAGCTTAAAGCAAGATATGGTAGGCAACAAACTAATTAACAAGCCAACAAGCATACAAGGGAAATAAAGGTACGGGAAAGGATTAACCACAAGTGAGGCGAGGGCGCGGATTTTATCCCGAAGTTCACTCTTCCTTGGGGAAGAGCTACTCTTCGTTTAGAGCGTCGCTGGAGCCAAAGCTTGTGGAATGCGACGAAGGCTCACCGTAGTCTGTTTCGAGTCACCCCCAACGAATGAGCCTCGAATCACTCGGGGTTGGTCTTGAAGGCGACCACCACACCTTTACAAACTTCTCCGGAGCACACCACAAGCAAGGAAGCTTCTGAAGGAACCTCTAACCGCCTAGGAGCCCAAGCTCCAAGAGTAATAAGTCAATGGGAAAGAAATGTTGTGGGGAACGCAATTCGGTTTGGTTAAGATGTAGATCGGGTCTTGCTCTCCGAATCCTCAAAGTTTCAACAAGTTTGGGTGGAGGGATTGAGAGTATTGAGCAAAATGAGGTGTAGCAATGGTGGAGCTCAACAAGACATTAGGGTTAGGGATGGCGGAAGAAGAAGGGGGGATTTTTATAGTGTTTGTCCCGGGGTGGCCGTTTCTGCCCGTTGGACCCCATGCGCACAGGCTAAGTCAGCCTTGTGTGCACGGGGTACTCAGAGACTTTCACACCACCCCGTGCGCGTGATACGTCTCCAACGTATCTATAATTTTTGATTGTTCCATGCTATTATATTACCTGTTTTGGATGTTTATGGGCTTTATTTTACACATTTATATCATTTTTGGGACTAACCTACTAGCCGGAGACCCAGCCCGTATTGCTATTTTTTTTTGCCTATTTCAGTGTTTCGAAGAAAAGGAATATCAAATGGAGTCCAAACGGAATGAAACCTTCGGGAGCGTGATTTTTGGAACGAACATGATCCAGAGGACTTGGAGTGCAAGTCAAGAAGCAGCCGAGGCCTCCACGAGATAGGAGGGCGCCCCCCTGTAGGGCGCGACCCCCTGTCTCATGGGCCCCTCGGGCGTCCACCGACGTACTTCTTCCTCCTATATAAGCCTACATACCCCGAAAACATCCAGGAGGCACCCGAAACACAATTTCCACCACCGTAACCTTTTGTATCCGCGAGATGCCATCTTGGAGCCATCGCCGGCATTCTGCCGGAGGGGGAATCCACCATGGAGGGCTTCTACATCAACATCCTTGCCCCTCCGATGAGTTGTGAGTAGTTTACCACAGACCTACGGGTCCATAGTTATTAGCTAGATGGCTTCTTCTCTCTTTTTGGATCTCAATACAATGTTCTCCCCCTCTCTTGTGGAGATCTATTCGATGTAATCTCTTTTTGCGGTGTGTTTGTTGAGATCCGATGAATTGTGGGTTTATGATCTGATTTATCTATGGATAATAATTGAATCTTCTCTAAATTCTTTTATATGATTGAGTTATCTTTGCAAGTCTCTTCGAATTATCGGTTTGGTTTGGCCTACTAGATTGATCTTTCTTGCCATGGGAGAAGTGCTTAGCTTTGGGTTCAATCTTGCGGTGTTCTTACCCAGTGACAGAAAGGGTTGCAAGACACGTATTGTATTGCTGCCATCGAGGATAAAAAGATGGGGTTTATATCATATTGCTTGAGTTTATCCCTCTACATCATGTCATCTTGCTTAATGCGTTACTCTGTTCTTATGAACTTAATACTCTAGATGCATGCTGGATAGCGCTCGATGTGTGGAGTAATAGTAGTAGATGCAGGCAGGAGTCGGTCTACTTGTTATGGATGTGATGCCTATATACATGATCATGCCTAGATAATGTCATAATTATTCGCTTTTCTATCAATTGCTCGACAGTAATTTGTTCACCCACCGTAATACTTATGCTCTCGAGAGAAGCCTCTAGTGAAACCTATGGCCCCCGGGTCTATCTCTTATCATATTTGCTTCCAATCTACTTTTATTTGCATCTTTACTTTCTGCATCTATATTATAAAATACCAAAAATATATTTATCTTATCATACTATCTCTATTAGATCTCACTTTTGCAAGTGGGCGTGAAGGGATTGACATCCCCTTTGTTGCATTGGTTGTGAGTTCTTTGTTTGTTTGTGTAGGTTCGTGGGACTTGTTGAGAAGCCTCCTACTGGATTGATACCTTGGTTCTCAAAAACAGAGGGAAATACTTACGCTACTATTGCTGCATCACCCTCTCCTCTTCGAGGAAAACCAACGCAAGCTCAAGACGTAGCAAGAAGGATTTCTGGCGCCGTTGCCGGGGAGGTCTTCGCTCAAGTCAAGACATACCAAGTACCCATTACAAACTCATCTCCCTCGCATTTACATTATTTGCCATTTGCCTCTCGTTTTCCTCTACCCCACTTCACCCTTGCCGTTTTATTCGCCCTCTCTTTCCCAATCTCCTCTCTTTTTCGCTTGCCATTTTCTGTTTGCTTGTGTGTTGGATTACTTGTTGCCATGGCGCAAGATAATACCAAATTGTGTGATTTCTCGAATACCAATAATAATTATTTCCTTAGTACTCCAATTGCTCCTATTAATGATGTTGAGTCTTGTGAAATCAATACTGCTTTGCCGAATCTTGTTATGAAAGATCAATTCACCGGCCTTCCTAGTGAAGATGCCGCTACTCATCTAAACAATTTTGTTGATTTGTGTGATATGCAAAAGAAGAAAGATACAGATAATGATATTGTCAAATTGAAGTTATTTCCGTTTTCGCTTAGAGATCGTGCTAAAGTTTGGTTTTCGTCTTTGCCTAAAAATAGTATTGATTCTTGGAACAAGTACAAAGATGCTTTTATCTCTAAGTATTTTCCTCCCGCTAAGATCATCACTCTTAGGAACGATATAATGAATCTTAAACAACTTGATCATGAGCATGTTGCCCAATCTTGGGAAAGAATGAAATTGATGATTCGCAATTGCCCTACTCATGGTTTGAATTTATGGATGATCATACACAATTTTTATGCCTGTTTGAACTTTGCTTCTAGAAATCTTTTAGATTCGGCCGCCGGAGGCACGTTTATGGAAATCACTTTAGGAGATGCTACAAAACTTTTTTTTATAATAGTATGGCTAATTATTCTCAATGTCATACCGAACGATCTACTAGTAAAAAAGTGCATGCTATAGAAGAAATTAATGTTTTGAGTGGAAAGATGTATGAGCTTATGCGATTGTTTGCTACTAAGAGTTCTTCTATTGATCCCAATGATATGCCTTTGTCTACCTTGATTGAGAATAATAATGAATCTATGGATGTGAATTTTGTTGGTAGGAATAATTTTGGAAACAATGCTTATAGAGGAAACTTTAATTCTAGACCGTTCCCTAGCAATTCCTCTAATAATTATGGAAATTCCTACAATAATTCTTATGGTAATTTTAATAAGATGCCCTCTGATTTTTAGAATAGTGTGAAATAATTTATGATTTCTCAAAAGAATTTTAGTGCTTTGCTTGAAGAAAAATTGCTCAAAGTTGATGATTTGGCCAGGAATGTTGATAGACTTTCACTTGATGTTGATTCTCTCAAACTTACATCTTCTCCTCCTAAGCATGATATCAATGAGTCTCTCAAAGCAATGAGAATTTCCATTGAAGAGTGCAAGGAAAGAACCGCTAGATTGCGTGCTAAGAAAGGTAGCTTTATAAAAGCATGTTCTTCTAGTTTCCATGAAAACAATGATGAAGATCTTAAAGTTATTGATGTGTCCCCTATTAGATCTCTGTTTTGCAATATGAATTTTGATGATTATGGGACTGATGATGAATCAAATTTTCCTAGAAGGCGTCTCGAGAATTCGGAGTCTTTAGATTTTGATGCTAAATTTGGTAAAAGTGGGATTGGAGAGGTCACGACTTTAAATAGTATTGAACCCACTATCTCGGATTTCAAGGAATTTGATTATGATAATTGTTCTTTAAAAGGTTGTATTTCCTTGTTGCAATCCGTTGTTAATTCTCCACATGCTTATAGTCAAAATAAAGCTTTTACCAAACATATCGTTGATGCCTTGTTGCAATCTTTTGATGAAAAACTTAATTTGGAAGTTTCTATACCTAGAAAACTTAATGATGAGTGGGAACCTACTATAAAGATTAGAATTAAAGATCATGAGTGTTTTGCTTTGTGTGATTTGGGTGCTAGTGTTTCCACGATTCCGAAAACTTTATGTGATATTCTAGGCTTCCATGATCTTGATGATTGCTCGTTAAATTTGCACCTTGCAGATTCCACCATTAAAAATCCAATGGGAAGGATCAATGATGTTCTAATTGTTGCAAATAGAAATTTGGTGCCCGTTGATTTTATCGTTCTTGATATAGATTGCAATCTTTCTTGCCCTATTATTCTTGGTAGACCTTTCCTTAGAACGATTGACGCGATTATTGATATGAAGGAAGGGAATATTAGATTCCAATTTTCATTAATGAATGGCATGGAGAACTTTCCAAGAAAGAAAGTCAAATTACCTTATGAATCTATCATGCGGGCTACTTATGAGCCAAGTGTCAAAGATGGCACTCGTTAGATCTATCTTCACTTTTATGCCTAGCTAGGGGCGTTAAACGATAGCGCTAGTTGGGAGGCAGCCCAATTTTTCTTTATGTTCTTTGTTTTTGTTCCTGTTTATTGTTAAATTTTGTTTCTACTTTCTGTTTAGACGTGTTTTCATGTTTTAATTAGTGTTTGTGCCAAGTAGAACCTATAGGACAAATTATGATGATAGTTGATTTGATTCTGCTGAAAAACAGAAACTTTGCGCTCACGAGAAAAAAATCAATAAATCACAGGAACGAGATTTTGCATTGATTCTTTTTGCTTATGATCAATAAACAAATTTTTTAGGACTTCCTATTTTGGTAGGATTTTTAGAGTTCCAGAAGTTTGCGTTAGTTACAAATTTCTACAGACTGTTCTGTTTTTGACAGATTCTGTTTTTCGTGTGTTGTTTGCTTATTTTGATGCAGCTATGGCTAGTATGTAAGGGTATAAACCATGGCGAAGTTGGAATACAGTAGGTTTAACACCAAAATAAATAAATAATGACTTCATTACAGTACCTTATGTGGTGGTTTTGTTTTCTTTCACTAACGGAGCTTATAAGATTTCCTGTTGAGTTTTGTGTTGTGAAGTTTTCAAGTTTTGGGTAAAGCTTTTATGGACTATGGAATAAAGGGTGGCAAGAGCCTAAGCTTGGGGATGCCAAAGGCACCCCAAGATATTCAAGGATAGCCAAAAGCCTAAGCTTGGGGATGCCCTGGGAAGGCATCCCCTCTTTCGTCTTCGTTCATTGGTAACTTTACTTGGGGCTATATTTTTATTCGCCACATGATATGTGTTTTTGCTTGGAGCGTCGTGAATTATATTAGTCTTTGCTTGTTAGTTTACCACAATCATCCTTGCTGTACACACTTTTTTGGAGAATCCTATTTGATTAGAATTTGCTAGAAAACTCTATGTGCTTTACTTATATCTTTTGAGCTTGATAGTTTTTGCTCTAGTGCTTCACTTATATTATTTTGAGAGTCTTTTAGAACAGCATGGTATTTGCTATGGTTACAAACTTGGTCCTAGAATGATGAGCATCCAAGTTGGGTATTAATAAAAACTATCATAGAAAATGAATTGGATGCTAGGATCAATTTGATGCTTGATAATTGTTTTGAGATATAAAGGTAGTAACGTTAGGGTCATGCTAGTGGATAATTATGAAATTGAGAAATACTTTTGTTGAAGTTGGCAAGTCCCGTAGCATGCACGTAAGGTAGTAATGTTAGGGTCATGCTAGTGTATGCGCGCCTTGGTGGGTTGTGCTCCCCTCGGAGATCCCCTCAGGTACTTTCTTGGCCCACTGAATGTCTTCTGGTCCAAAAAAAAATCCACAAAAAGTTCCGCTGCGTTTGGACTCCGTTTGGTATTGATTTCCTGCGATGTAAAAAACAAGCAGAAAACAACAACTGGCACTAGGCACTATTTTAATAGGTTAATACCAAAAAATGATATAAAATGACTATAAAATGATTGTAAAACATCCAAGAATGATAATATAACAGTATGGAACAATCAAAAATCATAGATATGTTGGAGACGTATCAGTATCCCCAAGCTTAATTCCTGCTCGTCCTTGAGTAGGTAAATGATAAAAACAAATTTTTTGATGTGGAATGCTGCCTAACATGTTCATCACATTTTCTTTTCTTTGTAGCATGGACATTTGGACTTTTATATGGTTCAAAGCAATAGTCTAGTTTTGACATGAAGACTTTAATACTCAAGCATACCAACAAGCACCCATGTCTTTCAAAATATCAACACTAAAGCAAGTTATCCCTAGCCCATTATGCTCAATCATTGATCCATTCATGAAACACACTCGAATATTAGCTACACCAATGCTCAAATACGATCATAGTGCCCCTTAGTTGGTGCTTTATAAGAGAAGATGGAGACTCAAATTCAAAATAAAAATTGCATAAAGTAAAAGAAAGGCCCTTCGCAGAGGGAAGTAGGGATTTGTAGAGGTGCCGGAGCTCAAAGCGAAAATTAAGAGACAAAATTTTTTTTTGGGAGGCATACTTTTCCCACCAACGAAAACGACTTAGAGCTACCAACACTTTCCATGCTAGATACATCATAGGCGGTCCCCAAACAGAAAATAAAGTTTATTCCTTTTTCCACCATTGCTTTCACTTTGCATGGCTTGTCCGTATCCACGGGTGCCCTCCATACCAACACTTTCCAAGGAATTTATTATTTGACAACATAAAGTAATTTCATTTTTCATTTTGGGACTGGGCATTCCTAATACCTTTGCCGTATTCTCGTGCAATGACAAGTGAATAAACACTCATCGTGAGAATAACACATCTAGCATGGAAATTTTTGGCCACCCCTCACCGCCTCGCGAGCGGTACGAGCACACAAAAGAGAAATTTATTTTGAAAATTAGAGATGACACATGCAAATTTGCTTAGAATGGCATGGAAATACCACATATAGGTAGGTATAGTGGACTCATATGGCAAAACTGGTTTAAAGGGTTTTGGATGCACAAGTAGTGATCATACTTAGTGCAAAATGAAGGCTAGCAAAAAGATTGAGAAGCGACCAACCAAGAAACAAAAAATCTCGTATCCAAGCATTAAGCATAAGTAACACCGAATAATGCACCACAAGTAGGATATAAATTTCATTGCATGACTATTGACTTTCGTGCTTGCATAGGGAATCACAAACCTTAACATCAATATTCTTACTAAAGCATAATTACTCATCATGACTCACATATCATATCGTCATATCTCAAAACCATTACTAAGAATCAAGTTTATTTTGTCCAATGATCTTCATGAAAGTTTTCATTATATCCTCCTTGGATATCTATCACTTTGGGACTATTTTCATATGTTGCTTTTGATAAGCTCAAACAAATATAAGTGAAGAACATGAGCATAATATTTCTTTCTCTCAAAATAATCTAAGTGAAGCAAGAGAGAATTTCATAAAATTTTACTAACTCCCAAATAAATCTAAGTGAAGCATGAGAGTATTTCTTCAAAAATAACAAAGCACACCGTGCTAAAAAAGATATAAGTGAAGCACTAGAGCAATTCCATGGCTCTAAAAATTTAAGTGAAGCATAAGAGCAAGCATAGCATAATTTTTGGCTCTCTCAAAAAGGAGTGTCCAGCCAGGTTTCAAGACTTAAAACACAAAGCAGAATAAGCAAAGACTCACATCATACAAGACGCTCCAAGCAAAACTCATAATATGTGACGAATAAAAATATAGTTCCAAGTAAAATACCGATGGTTGTTAGAAGAAAGAGGGGATGCCACTCGTGGGCATCCCCAAGCTTAGTTGCTTGCTACTTCTTGAATATTATCTTGGGGTGCCTCGGGCATCCCCAAGCTTAGCCTTTTGCTAATCCTTATTACTTCATCCATCGTAAGATCACCCAAAACTTGAAAACTTTAATCACACAAAACTCAACAAAACCTTCGTGAGATCCGTTAGTATAAGAAAGCAAACCACTACTATAAGTACTGTTGCAAACCCATTAATATTTTATTTTTGCATTATATCCACTGTATTCCAACTTTTCTATGGCAAAAACTCTTCAAAGAAAATTATAGAATCATCAAAACAAGCACACTACACAAAGAAAACAGAATCTGTCAAAAACAGAACAGTCTGTAGCAATCTGACTACTTTGAATACTTCTTAATAACTAGCAATGTGCCAGCGTATTGCCACACGATCAAAGTAGATTAATACATATTCACTTATTTGATGGAAAAGTGTCTAGTTTTGAAATACGTATATCAGTAAAAATATGTTATGTTTCACTCAAAATATATTCCTTTGGCGGTTTTGATGAGATAAGGGAGAAATGTGGTTCGTTTAAAGATTCGAGAAGTGGTATATCTCTACTCTTATAAAAAACAGAGTTGGTGATGATGGTGTGCCCGCCATCCTGCAATATAGGTTGTCCAATTTATATTTGATGGATAGGAAGGAAACTATGGCAATTTTACAAAAAGATGCCCACACCCATCTCCACATTTGCAAATAAGGCCTTCCCTCGTTCATCCTTTTCTCCCACAAGATAAACTACTCATACAAATGCATCTTGATGTTCCGTGCAATGCATGGGCATCTTGCTAGTTGTTGCAAAAAGCCCATGTGTGTGTGTGGTGTGTGTGAGAGAGAGGGAGAGAGGAGGACGGAGTGCCTGTGTGTGATAAAGACACAAAGAGTGTGTGCGCGAGAGGTATCACCATAAAATGAGGCAATAGTGTGTGTGTGCACGATCGACAGGGCGTATCCCAAGAAGGGACGAAATATCTACATAGATAGAAGGAGCGCGAGAGAGACATGTATGAGATAGTGGAAGCAAGAGTGTGCGGGTGTATAAAATTATGTGGAGGCTAGTCGATCAATGTTTGTGAGAGAAATATGGGTCAGGGGTGCGAAAGCGAGAGTTTTGTGTTTGTGAGAGAGAGACGGTAGTCTGGAAGGGGAGTGGAAGTAGGAGTTGTGTGTGTGTGTGAGAGAGAGAGAGAGTGAGAGAGAGAATGGGAGGGGAGAGAGTTTCACTACTAGGAAAAGGCCTACTAATGGCGCACCGGTTTTGCCTACTAATGGCGCACTACCGGTGCGCCATTAGTAGCACGCCATTAGAATTTTTTACTAATGGTGCACCACTGGTGCGCCATTAGTATCTGGTATACTAATGGCGCACCTGGTAGTGCGCCATTAGTGTGTAACTCCATGCGCCATTAGTATGCCTCCCGGGGGGCCATATGTAACCATGTGCTTTGTCACACTAATGGCGCACTCTGCCTTGATGCGCCATTAGTATCCTTTGGTACACTAATGGCGCACTCTGCCTTGATGCGCCATTAGTATGAATATTTGTTTTTTTTGAATATTTGGTTTTTTTTGCTTTTCTGATTTTTGCACAGGTTACAAAATATATTATTGGACAGAATATAGATAGCAGCACACAGCAACATCAGATTCATCGAATACAATAGAAGATTAGTCTCCGAATACAATTCATCATATTAGTCTCCGAATTCAAAAGACCGAACAAAGATAAAACATTACAAGTCTCAAGACCGCGAGTATTGAGTTTGTCTTCACATTACAAGTCGATATCGATCATCTAAACTACCATCACATAAAAGAGAGTTGTGGTCATCACGATGAGCATCATCGCGATCAAACTGGGCCTCATCCGGTTCCTCCAACGCTCCCTCCTCTCTCCCGCTAGATAGCGGACATATCTAGATTCGGCCTCCGCCCTAGTGGTGTACCCTTTGTAACTGTTACCGCTGAAACGTGAACCTATCTCCGACACTCCTCCCAGTCATCGTAGACTCCGGGAACCTTACCCTTGTACTTGAGTGAATTCCTCCTTGACGGTGCGGAGCGCATTCGGACGCCGGTCCTTCCTTTGCTTCTTCGATTGGCTGCCATCTGTGTGTGCGTCGCCATCATCAGTGGTGGCATCCTCGGCGGCACCATCAGTGATGTCATCCCCGACGCCACTAGGGGTTGTGTAATCAGGATCGGTGTCTTCCGCGGCATCCTCATAGTAGTGAGGTTGTTCCTCCATCTCCTGGGACAACTCCCAGAATTGCTTGCCGCCTGAACCACCGGCCTCATCATTGTGGGCCATGTTTCGCTCTAAATAGGAAAAAAGTTTGGTCAAAAAGTTGGTTATTGTCAAGGAACAAGATCATGGTCTCATCATTTAGGGTTTGTCGACACCGAGGCACCCTAAAAGCCTAAGCTTTCATCATTTAGGGTTTGTCGATGCCGAGGCACCCTAAAAGCCTAAGCGTACATCATTTAGGTTCTCATCGACACCGAGGCATCCGGGGCAGCCAAGTTAAGTTTTCATCATTTAGGGTTTATCGATGCCGAGGCACCCTAGGTTGGGCCTAATCACTTGGCACTAATCACTTGGCTCTATTGCCACCTATGTTGGGTTTATCATCTAGGGTTTATCGATGCTAAGGAGAATTCTAAGTTGGGCCTAATCACTTGGCTCTATTGCCACCTATGGTTTAATGCAGCAAGGAAAATTTCAGCATGACCTTTGCTGAAAATAGAACATATGGAGTACCCGAATTTGCCGGAACGGAAGTTAATCAACATTCCGACAAACTCAAGGGCCTCTCGGGGTACCTGCAAATTCATCACGACACGATGGTCGGAGACATGACCTTTGCAAAATGGTCGGAGACATGATGGTCTTTCTCAATGTGATCAATTGATGGATCAACACATAAAACATGTCCAATAAGTATGATTTATAGAGTCAACATCAGTATGAATATATATAAAGTTTTTCTTCATCAGCCAGGCCCATGCAAGTAACTGCATCAGTATGAATATGTATAAACAAGCAAAGAATGCATGCAAGTTTAAAGTAAAACGTTTCAGTTAATGCAAGTACTCCTCTTGCTCTCTACTTTCTCTCTTCTCTTCTTCAGTTAATTAACTGAATTTTACTGATGTTGTTGTTAACTGAATTTTAATCAGCTGCTGAAGAACACCTTCAGTTTCGTCAGATATAGGTGTAGTTTTCAGAAACAGGAGGGCCCACGTCTCCCCTCCTGGACGTTTTAGAAACAGGAGGGCCCACGTCTCCCCTCCAAAGTTTTCGAGGGCCCACATCTCCCCTTGAAAGGGCAGGACGTTTGAGTTTTCGAGGCAACTCCCCATGTTTCCCCTCCACTGGCAACTCCCCACGACGCAGAGGGGGTTTTCTTCCCACGTCCATGTAACTCCCCTCCTATTCCATTGCCGCTCCATCTTCCTCCCTCTGCCTCCCTCCTCATTCCATTGCCGCTCCATCTTCCTCCCTCTACCTCCCTCTGCCTCCAGCATCAAGCAACTCCCCTCTGCCTCCACCATCGCTGGCCAGGAGGGCAATGGCGGAGGAATCATGGATCAACTCCCCTCCGTCTGCCAAGAGAATGGCGGAGGCATCGTGGAACAACTCCCCTCCGTCTGCCAAGCATCACCCTGGTGAGGCGTCTGGCAAGGAGCCACTTGTGGTCGACGATGACGTTCCGGTCCCCGAGCAGAAGCGGGACTACACCGTGCCACTCAAGGTTGATATCCACCTGAAGGAGCCGTTGGATGTCGTATGCACCAGCAATCCAGACGAAGCCGACAAGATGATCCGCAAGATGAGGAGGAGGCTCGGCGGCATGCTTCCTCGGAATATCAGCATTGATGTCGAGTATACCAGGGAAGACAAACCTCCGCAAATTGCTGCAGTTCTGCAGTTATGCGTGGAGGATCTCATCCTGGTATACCACATCACCGCAGCAACCAAATGGTAAAAACATCCAGTTTTGAAGTTTCTGTCTAATTAGTAGTTTCTGAAGTAGATGCAACAGTTATGAAGTTCTGAAGTAGATGCAATACTGGTTCTGAAGTTCTGAAGTTTCGTTTTAATTAGTAGTTTCTGAAGTTTCTGAAGTTTCCGAAGTAGATGCAATAGTTATGAAGTTCTGAAGTAGATGCAATAGTAGTTCTGAAGTTCTGAAGTTTCTGAAGTAGATGCAATAGTTCTGAAGTTCTGAAGTAGATGCAATACTAGTTCTGAAGTAGATGCAATACTAGTTCCGAAGTACAGAATGTTGTCTAGAAGTTTTTGTGATCATTTAGTAGCTGTTATGAATGTTGTCTTGTAATGCAAAAGATTGCAAAAAAAATACATCATTGAGATGTTATGCTTGCTATTTTGATCATATAGAATGTTGTCTTGTAGTTGTTGTGATCATTTAGTAGTTGTTGTGATCATACTGTTTTAACTGAATTTTGGTCAGAACTGAAGATGCTATTTTAACTAAATTTTGCTTCAACTGAACCCATTTTAATTCTGTAGTTTCTGATGTTTTTGAAGTAGATGAATTTGATGCACCAGATTAATTTGATGCAAGCCCAAGGAACTCCGCCCGCTCCTGCAGGAGAAGAAGCTGTACACCTTTGTTGGCTTCTCCATTGGAGGCGACAAGGATAAGCTGAAGTTGTCTGGTTTAGAGATCAACCCCGACAAGTACGTTGACTTGCAGTGCAAATGGAGAGTTCCAAACAATGGAAAGAAGTGGCAGTCTTTGGCTGAGTTTGCAGGCAGCCTCATCCACCCATCCTACAAGGACATGAAGCAGAAGATCGACAGTAAATCGGACCACCTACTATGGGGGGATAGCCCACTGCCAAACAAGCTCATCGAGTACGCCGCGAAAGATGCGTACGTCACCTACGAGGCATGGAAGAAAATCGAAATCACCAAAGAAGGTTTGGAGCTCTGGCAAGAGGCGGAGGATCATTGGGATGACCCCTACTACTGGGGATATTGAGTTGTTTGTGGTATTGGGATGACCCCTACTACTGTGTCTCAGTTTGTAGTTATGTGGTTGAACAAGTTTGCTTTTGTTATGTTGAACAAGTTTGCTTTTGTTATGTTGAACAAGTTTGCTTTTGTAATGATGAACAAGTTTGCTTTGGTTGTCAGTTGACATCACTCATCGCTGAGCATGGTTTAGTTTTACCTTTATCTATTTATTATTTAGGCAGAGCTATTCAGGCATGGAAGATATAATCATCCTTATGGTGAGGATCGCAATGTTTTTAGCTTCCAAGTTTCTAATGACACATGATCTTTCCAACCACATAACTTAACTGCAAACATTTCCCCTGTAAATTGTAGTTACACATTCCAACCAATACCTGTAGGTTGTAATTTCATACTGAATGACCATCAATGACTAAGTGAAGCAAATAATTGCTATGCATTTCTTGGCACGCGAGAAGGAAGAGGGGAGAGGAGGCGGAGCTCACCGGGGAGGCGCAAGGAGGCCCTGAGATAGCTTAGTAGCAACAGAGGTGGCCGAAGTTGAGGAAGACAGCGGCGACCCGAGGAAGAAGAGGTGGAGGTGGGGGGGTGGAGGGGTCGAGCGCCGTCGCACCCTGGTTCCGCGGCTCGCCGGCCCGGTGTTGAAGCAGATTTTGCCCGCCGCCTTGCCTGTCGCCTCGCACGGTGGAGCTCGAGGGCTGGGAAGGCGAGGGAAGGGGTGGGTGGGTGCGGTGAAGGCGAGGGTGGGGGTGGATTGGGAGCGGACGGCGATGGGGGGCAGGGCAGGGGCTGACTAGGGGCGGCGACAGAGACGGAGGCGCGGGGGTGGCGGCGGCGTGGGTCGGGGCAGCGCGCGGGTGGATCTGGTGGCGAGGGCCGAAGAGAGGGTCGAAGGGGATCTGGCGAGAGGGAGGGAGGATAGCTAGGGGGAGGGTTCTAACGGCGCACCGTCCTATCGTGCGCCATAAGTATGACTATTCTAATGGCGCACCACCCCTCGGTGCGCCATTAGAGTTTTGTTTTAATCTAGCCCACTAACCATATCTACAACCTAACCCTATCTACAACAGAACCCACCCACTAGCCTGACTGGTCAGCATGCAGCACACACACCAGGAGGTCCTGGGTTCGATTCCCAGGCTCCCCAATATTTTTTATGCATTTTAAATGCTGTTTTATATTTATTTGTGTTTAAATATGTTCAAACTTGTTTAAATCATAACAGTAATATTTTTTTATAAAAATAGTAATAATTTTTTAAAAAATATGTTCAAATTTCTTACTTGAAAATATCATTGGCGGCGGCGGTGGAGCGGGGGAGGGTGCGGGGATCGAGATCGAGATGGAGGGGGAATCAAGATCGAGATGGAGGGGGATCGAGATCAAGTGTCCTCATGATTTCAAAAAGTGCCCATGAAATTTAAAAATATTCATGATATCAAAAAGTGCCCATGAAATACAATCGAGAAATGAAGACTACGATTTAAATACAATCGATCTTAGCTAGCTATCTGTTCACAATCTTCTTGCCCTTCTTTTTCGCAAATGGAGTTCTTCTGTGGAACGGACGTCCTTTAGGTAGGGTGGTCCTGCTTCTTCTTGTGGTGTGTGCTGCTACTTCATCGTCATCGTCATGTTCGATCTTCGGGTCACCGTACTTGTCGAAGTCTTGCTCATTGGCTACTCCATCCATTCCGATGATCTTCCTTTTTCCTCTCCTCACGACAACATGACTGAGCTTTGGCGGGTCAGTAATGAAGAAGCATTGGTCCACTTGGGAAGCCAGTACCCATGGCTCATTTTTCGCGGTGACGTTTGCGCCCGCGGTCTTGGATTTGGCTTCGGGTATAAACACGACTGGGCTTTGGCATAGTGCACCCTTAGTAGGTTTGCAAAAAAGTAAAAAAAAATTATATACTAATGGCGCACTGTCTTGGTCATGCGCCATTACAAGTTCTAACTAGTAATGGCGCACTTTGCCATTCCTGCGCCATTAGTTTGTATGAAAAAATGGGAAAAAAATCAATAGTAGTGGCGCACCATGATCACGGTGCGCCATTAGTGTCTTCCACACTAATGGTGCACGAGCAACCGGTGCGCCATTAGTATATAGTAGTGGCGCACTGCTTACCTGGTGCGCCATTAGAATCAGTCCTATCTATAGCCCTTTTCCTAGTAGTGTTTGTCTGATCGGTAAACAAATGAATAATGTCAGTTTTATAACCGAGATGAAGATGGAAAGGAGACTGCAACAAACGTTGTGTGTGTGGGAGAGAGTAATTTTTAGTGGTAGGAGTCATAGCTAGAGACATATAGGGTGCGTGAGAGAACCCTAGAGAGAAAGACAAAGTGAAAGACGAGTGAGAGTGTGTGTGTGGCGGTGAAAAAGAATGCTTAGGTACCTAGTGATACCAGAGAATGATAGAGACGTGAGAGATAATGAAACCGTGTAATGTATAATGATAGGGAGAGTGTGACACTTCTCAAGGGAAACGTCGAGAGACCATGTTTGCGAAAATAGGAGAAACATGAAGTGAGCGTGTGGGTGAGCTGGAGAAAAGAGAGTGATAGCTACATGAAGGAGCATGCGAGAGAGATGGGCATGAAAGGAGATTCAAATATTTAGTTGCGTGTATATAAAATGTCAGCATAAAAGGGATCCAAATATTTGAATTCGAGATGATGATATATGTAATTCATACTCGAACCAAAATTGATCTATCAAACATGGATACTCATATGAATTCACTCGCATCTATGTTATTTAATATGTTGATATTACTGATCCATACATTTTAGTAGAACATAATTTGGTTTAAATTTTTTGAATTCAACCTTATGATTTTGAGATCGTTGTATTTGTAAATCATATTATATATATAAAGGAGCAGAATTCTTTGTTGTGCTATTGAAAGTTTATAAGAAATGATGCATATAGAATTTCATTCCAATCGAAAATGGATCCTGCCCGAACAAAAATAGAATACAAAATGGATTGGAATTGAGTTGTCACGGTAAATGTGCAAGCTTTTTCTAAAAAAATTGAACGAAGCGGCCAAACTCGCAGTAACCGCCCGAAACCAAAAGATGGGAGATGGAGATTACCGCCTGTCCCTGACATGCAACACGTGCCAGCTCGATTTCAATAGGTCTTGATAGGGGCAGGTTTGTAATTTCACTCAAACGTGACATAACCGCCTCTCACCCGGATTCATACACGGTTGGCGCCGAAACACAGTGTCTCCTCGGCCGAAATCGCCTCTCACCCAGATCCATACAGGATGGGCGCCAAAACAAACTCGCCTCGGCCGAAATCTCCGTCGGCAAATATTCGATGTATGCAAGATTACCGTCCTATTCCCAACTGACTAGTATTGCTGTGATGTAGGAATTTTAAACGGGGGATAAGTTTGTAAATTTCCTCGCTTGAGACAAGCGCCCCCCGAAGACATGGTTCCCCCCTTCCTCTCTCCCTCAATTTCCCCATTCGTACTCCGTGGGCGCCAAAACACCCTCTCCACCCGAGCCTCCTCCGTCTGCCACCCTATCCACCATCGTCCTCCTCCATCATGCCGGAGCTGATACCCCGACATCGTCCTCCATTATAAGAGATCAACCTCTCTCATCCACGACTTTGGACCAGGATCCTTGCATCCCGTCCTCCCGCTTCATCCCCGCCGTCATCCACCTTGCCGGCGCCGCTCCTACGACTGCCTCGTCCACCTCGCCGGGATATTTCCCCCGCTGACACCGTATACCCTCCTAGATTTGCTTCCACGCTTCCTACAGCAATCGCTACCGCATCACCGTCAAATTCTTAGTAGATGCATACACGGCGCGACACCAGAGGCGGTACTCTTTCGTATATGCTCAACTTATTTATCACAGCAAGAAAATAGATTGTCACTACTTTACCATGATTTCTTGTCCATCACTTAGGATCTTACTTGTTACTCCCTCTGTTCCAAAATAGATGACTCAATTTTGTACCAACTTTAGTCCAAAGTTGGGTCATCTATTTTGGAACGGAGGGAGTAGTTGAAAGCAAACATTGGTTGCAAAGTTGCCTTTTTCCGGTTTGCACCTTCAGATTCGCCATGGCACGCTCAACACTATACTCGCAATGCTTATGGTTTTCCCCTTTTATATTCCACACTAGTTAAATGACAGTACACTAAATTTCAAAATTGGGCCAGTCTATTTTTGAGAGCTTGCCAGAGTTCGCTGGAGGGAAGGAAGGGGCTCGGGTGGGGATGGTGGTTGTGGGGGGCGATGGCCTGGCTATGGTGGGGCCTCGCCAAATGAAGAAAACTCGACGCGGGTGGGGGCGGGGGTGGTAGAGGAACACAGGCGGTGGGGGCGGTTCAGGGGAGGGTGGTGGTGGTGGTGGTGGTGGGGGGGGGGGGCGGGGCCGGTGGTTCGGCTGGCAGTCCATGCGGTGTTCTGTAGGGGAAGAATCAGAGACGAGGAAGAAGAAGGGTTAGGAGACGTAGGATCTTCATCCAACCGCCTGAAATGGTCGACTGACCCAAATGACGAAAGTCACGCAACTTGCATGCAGACATTCCTTTATATTCAGTACCATCATCGTAGCTGCTTAGCACTGCTCCTCAATCCATCAAGCTAAACAACGTGCCACTCATAATTCCAAACTTGGTGCTCAAATACGAATCTGATATGATGCTGATATTACTAAAACAGATAACGTTTAATTGGTCAGCTAATGTTCCTAATTTACTTTCGAAAAGCACGTGCACCACATATAGAGAGACAACAGGGAGTTGCATTCTTAATGTGCTCTGGTTCATCATGTGTGGGCACTGCGCAACGAACATTTTATTATCCAAAATCTGCTTGCTCTTCTTTAGCATGTTCCTCTTCTATTCTTCTTTAATAAGTACTCTCTCCATTCCTAAATACAAGTCTTTGTATAGATTCACCATGGACTACATATGGAACAAAATGACTGAACCTACACTCTAAAATGTATCTGTATACATCTGTATGTGATCCATAGTGGAAATATCTACAAAGACTTATATTTTGGAACAGAGGGAGTATTGATAGTAATACAATATGTTCCTTGTAGTGAAGAGGAGTAGGGACATTTGAAGTGTAGAGGGCTATTCAGTCGGTTGTGATGGACACTTTCAACTCTTCGGGCCTCTTTCATTCATAGGATTTTGTAAACATAGGAATAGGAATTGTAGTGGCAGGCCCACTTGAATCCTATAAGATTAGCAAGGAAATGCGAGGAGTTGTGTCACCTTTGAGAGTTACACTGATATTAACAGTACCACACCTTCAGTTGAAGAGAGGTGGTATCGGAATCCTTTCTAGCCGTACCGGCAATAGTAGCCCATATTTTCCAGCAAGTTCCACTTTCCTGATTTTACTTGTGATGCTTACGGTTTTCCCGTTATATCTACACTATGATCTGTGTAGCTGCTTTGTGTCGCGCTAGCAGCAGTCCACTCTTGAAGCTAAACAACACACAAATCATAAGTCCAAAGCTTACCTTTTCAAATACGAATTATGATATGATACTGATATTAGTTAACAAGCACACATTTAATTGGTCAGCTAATGCTCCCACTTGATTTTCCAAATGCATGTGGCCACATATAGAGACAACATGGAATTGCATTTCTTTTGGTGCTGTTATTCATCATGAGTGGGCAACCAACAGTATGCAAAGAAGCGGAACCTCAAGAATATGCTTCCTCTTCTATTCTTTAACATGTTCCTCTTTTGTTATTCTATATTTAGTACGTATAGTATGTTCCTTGTCAGGAAGGGGAGCAGGGACATCTACAGTCAACAACTGATAGAGCTGGCCTGTACGTGATCGATAGGCTTTCAATTAGTAGTGGCAATACAACACCGTATTTTCCAGCCAATTCCACTTTCCCGATTTATATATGCTGGTTATGGTGTACCCCTTTTATGTACACTATGATCTGCGTAGTTATTGTGTGCTCTTATTATCATGGTTTCGCAATGAACTCTCTATACAGTATATTATGAACCTATCATTTGCCAACTATCCTTACTTCTGGAGCCTATTTTTTGTGTACTTGTGCAAGATTATATTAATGCATGCACCATATTATAGCACACATGGGCTCTCTCATCAGAATCCAGTGATAGCACACAAGGGTTTACATGGAGCCCCTATACTAGAATATCCTCTGCATTACAAAGATAATCTCACTACTATTTATGTTTTCATGCTTCTCAGATATTGTACGTAATCACAATGAATATCAGAATGCGCGCATCAGAAGAATATTGTGGAACAGTGCAACAACTAACAAAATTGGCACCAAGACATTGAGTGCCATTCTGGATGGAATGAAACTCATACGCTCCCCACCTGTAGATTCTTGTTCAGAATATGATCCTAATGACTATTCTAAAACCAGTGACACAAAACGTAGGACCGACTCCAGTAGACTATACCCATACTTCACTGGCCACACCACTAGCCCCACCGCACAGGACCTGCACTCCAACAAAAGGTATGCCGATTTCAGTTGCCATAGCACTAGCCTTACCACATAAATATCCCACTCCAGCAAAAAGTACAACAAGTCCACCGGTCGAAGACCTATTCCAACTGCAGAGACGGCCAATTCTTGCAGATTGGAACCCATAATGCTTTCAGTGTTGTTAGGGAGTACGTGCATATATTCCCATCATGGGAAGATTATAGTGAAGACAAACGCCATCACTACAAAAAAAAGAAACATCCGTGACATTTTGGGCTGAACGAATTGTTTTCTGTCATACATATGACACTTCTATGACGATAATTGTGACAAAACCCGGTATCATCATAGATGTGGTGGGCTCCTACTTCTATGACAAAAAATCATGACAGAAAATGGGCTTTTCGTCCTGGGCGGGCTGGAGACGCAGCCGCATGACGTTCTTTGGGCTGTCCATGATAGAAAAAACCATGGTAGAAGCGAGGGGAAGGAAAATTTCGGGGAGTTGCCGGTTATGGTGGGAGGTCGGGGGTGGAGCGATGCGCATTTCTCTCGTACGTACGTGCGTGTGTGTGTGCGAGGCATTGGCTCTAACTAAAGCCGAGCGAGGTGTTGGGCTCTAACTGAACCTGAGCGATTACACTGCAGGCTATGCGTTACTTAACCCGAGCGATCGATCAATGGCTGTTAACTGAACCCGATGGAGCGATCCCTTCGCTACTGCTGCTAACTGAAGCCGATCGATTGGGTGAACAGTGAGCGTTGCGGGGGGGGGGGGGGGGTTGGATGAACAGTGAGCGGTGGCGTTGCCTCTGGATGAACAGGAACCCGTGGTGTGAAGGGCTGGATGAACAGTAGACGGTGGAGGGTTGGCCGTGGAGGGGTGGTTGAACAGGACCCCGTGGTGTGGAGGGCTGGATGAACAATAGATGGTGGAGGGGTGCCCGTGGAGGGGTGGTTGAACAGTAGCGGTGGAGTAGCACGCGGTGGAGGCTGGATGAACAGGAGCCCATGGAGGCTGGAGGAGGTCGACGGTAGCCCGTGGAGGCTCGAGGAGGTCGACGGTGGAGATCAACAATATCCCGTGGAGTCCCATTATGCAGTACGCCACACCCCTCCCCCCCGTTTCGACCGTAGCGCTCCAACACAAGTCCGTTTCGTCCGTTTTGCGGTACGCCACACCCCTCCCGATCAACATGACCCCCGTTTCGACCGTAGGAGGTCCATTTCGTCTGTTTTGCGGTACGCCACACCCCTCCCAATCAACAGGACCCCTGTTTCGACCGTAGGAGGTCCATTTCATCCGTTTTGCGGTACGCCACACCCCTCCCGATCAACAGGACCCCCGTTTCGACCGTATGAGGTCCGTTTCGTTCGTTCTGCGGTACGCCACACCCTTCCTGATTAACAGGACCCCCGTTTCGACCGTAGGAGGTCCGTTTCCTCCGTTTTGCGGTATGTGCGACTAGGCGTTCGAGACCCCGCCCGTATGTACACATACGTGACCGTATTTTCTTTCTTGCACCCTGGCCGCTGTACGTACGTGTGAAAGAACATGCGGTGCCCCCATGTTTGGTTTTGGTAATTGATGACAATCTCTACGGACTAATGGTTTCCTTGAGTTATATTTGAAGGTTTTGTCCATAGGCTTTTCTTGAAGTCCATGTGTTGGTTTCAAGGAGTTTATGAGTTGACCAAGGTGCTATTAAGGAATTATCCAAAGATTGGTCATGTGAGTGTTGAGATTATTGCAAGCATGTCTTGAAGAAGAAGATTGTGTGATCATTCATGTTTACCTTCAAGACATCATCCAAATGAAGAGAGTTGGAATGATTCAAGGTTGATCAAGACTAAGTCAAGAGTGAATCAAGTTGATCAACTCACAAAGCGTAGAAGATGTACCGAGAGGGATCAAGTGATCCCATGGTATGGTAAGCATTGTCCATTGCACTTTGTGTACTAACCCATGGTCTATGTGAGAGTTCTATGTGGGGTTAGGTACGGGCTTGTGTCAAGAGGAAGATATCATACAACCCATGGAAAGGATGACATCAAGTGGTGATCGCCATTAAGATTGCCATGTGCAAGTTCAAGTGGAGCATCACGAAGAGATCAAGTGCTTGAATCTTGCCATCCTTGTGGTGTCAATGGACTTGTGATGATGTGACGAAGAGTGGCTCACCCATAGTGGACTATGGAGGAGCAATCATCCAGTCTTCATCGAGCCAACGCAATCAAGAAAGGTGGTCCAACTTGAGGGAGTCAAGATCGTCATCATCTAGCTCAAGTGGACCATGTGCAAGGCAAAGGTTTGCCCTTGATAGGTTTTCTATTTTACCGGTCTCGTGGTGGTAGTTGGGAGACCGGGTTATAGGATCGTTTGCCGTACTATCAAGGGGGGCTCTCAAGTTGGTAGCTTGATCGTATCGTTAGTAGAGAGCTCAAACCATTGCATCCTTGCATCATGTTTCTTGGTTCTTGTTTGGTTCTCTTTGTGAGTCTTAGAGCTTATGGTCATCTTGATGACAAGCTTGAGTTCATCGAAAACGGAGTTCGCATGCGTCTTCTATGATGTTTTCGGTGTTGGAGGTTTTACCGGTTTTATCCGAGGAAGGGTTCTCACCATTTTCTTATGGGCCTTTTCTCATTTGCTTCTTATTGATATTTCTTTCAATATTGTGTTAGCCCTTGTCGCTAGCTTTCCAACAAACTTGGTTTCATCGAATTCGGAGTCCGTTTGCAAAAGTTGTGGCAGTTTTGGTGTTCTGAAAAGGCTGCAGCGGTACTACCGCGAATTGGAGCGGATGTAATTTTTTACTACCGCTCCAGAGCGGTACTACCGTGGCTCCTACAGCGGTAGTACCGCTCCGAACCAAAAACTCGTCCCAAGTCCTGCGGTGGTAGGCCCGGATGTAATTTTTTAGTACCGCTCGCAAGCAGTAGTACCGCTACCCTTAGCAGTAGTACCGCTACCCCTAGCGGTAGTACCGTGAGGTCAAGCGGTACTACCGCTCCGACGGTTCTTCTGGCCTTTTTGCCTCCTCGCTGTTGTGTTTCGAAGGGGTACTACCGCCCTAGCGGTAGTACCGCTCCTTGGAGCAGTACTACCGCTCTGTGCGGGCTGTGAGCATAACGATTGGATTTTTCTCCACCTATAAAAGGGGGTCTTCTTCCCCATTGAACCTAATCCTTTGAGCTCGTGTTCTTCCCCCATTGTTGACCTTCCCCGAGCTTGCTATCTCTCAATCCCTCCATGGATTCTTGCTAGTTTGTGGGGGAAAAGAGAGAGGAGATCTAGATCCACGTTTCCACCAACCACTTTCTCCTCTAAGTGAGGGGAACCCCTTGGATCTAGATCTTGGAGTTCTTCATGTTTTTCTTTCGTTCTTCCTCTCATTTTCTTCCCTAGCATTAGTTGCTTTGGTGGGATTTGGGAGAGAAGGACTTGGGCACTCCGTGTGCCCTTGCCATTGCATTTGGTGCATTGGTTTGAGTTCTCCTCGGTGATACGTGGAAGTGAAGTTTGAGAAGCTTATTACTCTTGGGTGCTTGGGCACCCTAGAGCTTGTTCCTCTTGGGTGCCTTGGCGCCCTAGACGGTTGGTGGTGTTCGGAGCTCAATCATTGTGGTGTAAAGCTCCGGGCAAGCGTCGGGGTCTCCAATTAGGTTGTGGAGATCGCCCCGAGCAATTTGACGGGTACCGGTGACCGCCCCCAAGGGTTGCCAAAGTGTACGGGTTCGGTGACCGCCCCCAAGGGTCGCCATTTGTACGGGTTCGGTGACCGCCCTCAAGGGTCCCTTAGTGGAATCACGGCATCTTGCATTGTGCGAGGGCGTGAGGAGATTACGGTGGCCCTAGTGGCTTCTTGGGGAGCATTGTGCCTCCACACCGCTCCAAACGGAGATTAGCATCCGCAAGGGTGTGAACTTCGGGATACATCGTCGTCTCCGCGTGCCTCGGTTATCTCTTACCCGAGCCCTTTACTTATGCACTTTACTTTGTGATAGCCATATTGTTCTTTGTCATATATCTTGCTATCACATAGTTGCTTATCTTGCTTAGCATAAGTTGTTGGTGCACATAGGTGAGCCTAGTTGTTGTAGGTTTTGTGCTTGACAAATTAACCGCTAGGTTTATTCCGCATTTGTTCAAGCCTAAACCGTAATTATTTTAAAGCGCCTATTCACCCCCCCCTCTAGGCGACATCCTCGATCTTTCAATTGGTATCAGAGCCTCGTCTCTCTTTATTAGGCTTAACCGCCTAGAGAGTAAAGATGTCGACTAGGGGATTAGGATTCTCTGACACTCTTAGTTTCGATGGCACAAATTTTGATGTTTGGGTAATTCGCATGCTTAATCTCTTTAGGGTCATGGACCCAAATTTAGAGCGAATTGTAGATATGGGTTTTTCTCCTCCAAAGGATCCCCAAAGATTATCTTTAGAGGATGAGAAAAACTCTTATCTCAATGCTCAAGCTTCTAATGTGCTTTTCGATGCTTTGAGCAATGTAGTTATATTTCAACTCATGCCGTTCCGGGATGCTCATGAGTTGTGGACGAAGCTTCAAGATAAATATGGTGTGTCCAAGATTTGTGGGGATGATTGTTCTCCCTCCACCTCCGGTCGTATAGTCTTCTCAACTTCTTCTACTTCACCTACATGTGGTTTGCCACAAGGTAATGATATGGTGAGTAGTGTTGGTCATTGCAATGATGATAGTATGCTTATTGTGGATGATCCTTCATCACTATATTATTGCAATGCTCCTTCTTTGGGCTTTAACACTTAGAGCACTCCAAATGTTTCACATGCTTGTGTTGATAGTCCTTGCATATCATGTAGAAATTGCTTGACTAAATCTCATGATGATATGCTTGCTATGTCTTGTTGCCATGATAAAAATGCATCTATTTCCTCGAATTGTTGTGCTAACAATGTAGAGGAAACCCAACACTCCATGGAACAAGATGCGGTGTTTAATGGTGCCTCAAGGGATCGTACATCATCATCTATTGTTTTTTGCCTTATGGCTAAGGCGTCAAAGGTATCTCCTACTTTGTACCCCAATATGTCTCTTGATGATGATGTTGATGCTAATGATGAAGAGAATGATAATGTTGCCTCCTTAAAAACTAAGGGGGAAATGATTTTTAAAGCTCTTCATAAAAATAAAATTGCTCGTTCCAACTTCATGGAAATAATGTCCATTGCCATTGATGGCAAGAAATACATTGAGGAGTTGGAATCTCATCTAGATGAGCATGAGGTCACCATTGAGAAAATGGAAACTCATGGGCGTGATTACACAAATGAGATCGCGGAGCTATCTCAAGCTCTTGAACATGAACAAACCACCTCCGAATCTCTTGAGGAGACTTTTGCTCTAGAATTATCTAGAGTGAAGGAATCTAATGATAGAGCTCTTGAGGTGGCCAATGTTTTTGAAACTAAAAATGCTAAGCTTGAAGTTGCTCATGCTAGACTCCTTGAGGATTTTGAGCACCTCAAAAATGGCTCAAGGGTCATGAAGGGTGAGCTTATCAAAATCACTGAGTCTCATGCTCATCTTGAAGCTTCATATTTAAAAGAGCTTGCCAAGTTGCCTTCTCCTCTTGTTGTTAATGATGATGCTTGTGCTACTAATTCTATTACTTGTGAAGCATCCATTTTGAAGGAGAATGTTGAGCTACGGGCTCAACTTGAGTTGCTATGTAGCAATTATGGGAAATTGGAAGAAAGCCATGAAAAGCTCTCAAACTCTCATGATGATCTTCTAGTATCCCATAATGTGCTAAAGATAGCTCATGAGGCCATGCTTGCTAAGGTAACATCTAGTGAGGCTCATGTGGATACTAGCACTACATCTAGTCAAAGTGCTATATTGCCATGTGCTAGTCCTTGTAATTCATCTACTCACAATGTTGGTACATCTTGTGATGAATTGCTTTCCTTGCCTTGTTGCTCAAACGATGGAGCTTATACTTCTCTAGTACTTGTGTTGAGACTAACCATGTAGAGGAAATCAAAGAGCTCAAGGCCCAAGTCACTTCTTTGAAGAAAGACTTGGAAAAGAGTCATGAAGGGAAATTCACACTCAACAATATCTTGAGTGTGCAAAAATCCCCCAATGACAAAGGTGAACTTGGATTCAACTCCAAGAAGAAGAAGAAGTCCAAGATGAACAAAAAGAAGGGCCAAGAACAAGTCAAGAATTCGGCCAAGATTGTTTGCTTCAAGTGCAAAGTAGAAAGGGCATCATGTTAGATCTTTCCCATTGAAGAAGAAGGCCATTGGTGACAAGCAACAAGGGAAGCGGCCACCAAGTTCGATCTCATGCTCAACCACAAGTTGAAGAAAGTCCTCTTCCCAAGAATCCTCAAGCTAATGATTCTCATGTTGAGAAATCAAGTGAGAAGAAAGTGAAGAGTAGACGTTGCTACTTATGTCGTGAGAAAGGTCACCTCGCCTCTTCATGCACTAGTGGTAACTTATCCAACCCAATTATTATTGATGATATCTATTCTCTTGGGAAGGATAAGGTTGGCAATGTGTTTGCCAAGTTTGTTGGTACTCAAAGTGGTGTCAAGAAAGAACCATTTGGGTTGCCAAGCCTATTGTGACCTCTTAGGACCCAACTTGGTTGGGGACCAACAAGCTCAAACTTGATCAATAGGTGTTGTTGGAGGGCATTGGAGACTTGGCTACATTATGAAGAATTAAGGGGACTTCATCATTCCTATTGTCTCAAGCCAAGTCAATTCGATTATCAAGTTTCTATCTTATATCCAATGTGCCTCCATGCGGTAACTTGTACTTAAATTGTTTACATTGAAAGTTACTTGCCCCTTGCATGTTTTGGTTTTGTTCCTTGCATGTGTTTGTATATGTTGTGCTTCCAACTTGCTTATCTTGAGCAATCAAGTATGTGTGTGTTGGTTTGCACATCATGTACGTGTGTGTCATGCATTGAGCCTTTTGCTCTTGTTTTATCCTAGTTGGCTCTTGTGAGAGATTAATGGAATATCCCATTATGGGGGAGTGATGTGCTTTGTGCACCTCACAATCCTATAAATGTGTGTACATGAGGAATACCATCTAGTATTGATATTACAAGATTATCTAGTCGCTAGGTGGTATATCTCTCATGAGAAATTCAAATTCTAAAAATTCCATTGATTATCTCGTGTTGGATCCTCTTATTGCCTCTTGTTTAAGTTCTTATTGGTATCACATTATGGGGGAGTAATATGCTATGTGCATAATACAAGCCTAGAAAATGTGTACATTTGAGATATTGTCACCTAGAATTGATATTGTAAATTATCTTGTTCCTAGGTGGCATGTTAGCTCTACAAGTTGCAATTTGCTTTTTGTTTGGAGTGAAGATGATGTCCGATATCCTTGCTATCTACCACCGGGAATTATTTCCAAATACTTCTTGTCTTTTGACAATTGGTAATCACTTATGTGTGGTAGAATTTAATTGATCATCTTTACATTGGCTTTTGTTTTTATTTGCCTTTTCTATTGCCAAGGTTTGTCTCAACTCCCGTTGTCTTCCATACCACTTGTGGATCTTGTTAACTTCTTGTTCTTGTCTAGTGTTTTCTAGATATAGTGAAAGTTGTGATCCCACCTTGTGCATTTTGTATTCAAAAGGAAATTCTCTATAATGCACAACTCGTGGGGGAGCTATCATATTTTCTTTAGGATGCTCTTCTTGTTATCCTTATCAAGTGTGTGTTGGTGGAAGGAAAGCCGTTTTCTTTTGGTACCTTGTGCCATCATGAAACCTTGTAGAGAGATTGGTTTGTTTGGAACCATCCTCTCTTTGGGAGTTTGACATCTTTAATTTAGTGTGTATCAATGGATATCTCATTCCTTGATGTATCTTTAATGATATCTTCCAAGTGATGATTTCTCCATTTGGTATCCTTTTCACTTGGCATTTCTTTGTCTTTTGGTATTGGTTCTTGAAAGTTTTGAGCATGCATATTTACTTCATGTATTCTATTTGGCATGCTTTCTTCTGTTGACCCAATATATAGGGGAAACTCCACCAAGTCTCAAATTGGATGAGATGTGCATGAAATTCATTTCCATATCTATATGCACATATTTATGTGGAGTTTGTCCTATGTATTGGTGTTTCTAACTATTTGGTCCCAATGAGTCTGGGTACCGTTTAGTTTGTGTTGTTCTTCTAGGAACGGTTGGAGATGCATTGGATGCTCGGCTCACTCACAAGGAAGGTGTTGTCACCATGTGCTTATTGGAGTTAAGCTAGGATGGTCAATGAACTACTATCTACCTTCAATTGGTATCTACTACATCCTTCCAATGGTATCTCAGTAACAAGTATCATCATCTACTTCATGCACACATTTCTTGCATCAACCTTGTGTAGGTTGTATCATGGCATGTAATTCATTCTTTCTTGTGATACTTGTTTCCTTTCTCAAAGCATCTCAACGATGATCTCATGTTGCTAGTTGTGATGTCTTTGATGGTTGTGTGGTAGGAATTCATTTATATACAATAAGACCATATCTAGCCATGTGCTATGCTTCCAAGCAAATATCTTATTGGTATATGTATGACTTCCTTTTGGATATCTTATTCCTTCGTGTTGTAACTATTTCGGGTGTACATCCTTCTTTGTAGACATATATCATCATGATTTCGTCTACCTAGAACCTTATACACTTGAGAGAAATTACATCTCTAGATGATATCCTTTCTTTCACGTCCACCTTGTCTTTCTTATGTTATTTCTTTGGTGGCTCCGTGAAAGCTTTGCCTTGAGTGCGTGTCTTTCTATCGTTGCATCTTGATGCACTCTTGTGTGGTGAAGATTTTTTCCTCATGCTTATCTTGACGAGGCTTTTGCCATCTTAATTGGTATCCCTCGTCTTGATGAGGCTTTCATTTTCTATCTTCACCACGGGTTGTCACAAGCATAGGTTCTTTATATGCTTATTAGTAAGCTTGTGAACCCATTTGCTAGTTGTGTGTGGGAATGATAGGCCTTGCACCGTGTATCTCATTCTTTCAAGACTATATTGATGCTTAATGCTCATCCGTACATTAGTCTTCTCAAGTGTATTGCCTTGACTCACACACATCTTTTTGGTTGAGCCCACTCTTAAGTTGCCTCTCTTACTTGTTGCTCAACCATGTGTTTGTTGCAAGTACTAGGCTTAGTTTCCTATATGCTCTCTTGCACTTGTTGTAAGTTTCTATTAATTTTGGGGGAGCTATGATCCTATTTTGTGCACTTTGTATCCAAATACAAAAATTCTTGATGTGCACAAATCATGGGGAGCTTCTCTAGTTTCTTTAGAACACTGCTCCGCTCTTATCATAATATCCTTTATTCATGTGGCTCATAGGATCATTGGCCTAGTTGGTTCAATTGGTATCTTTTGATTGCTTGTTTCTCTCTTTGATTATGTCTTTGTGGCATATCCTCCTTTTGCAATCTTTGGGCCTCAATATAGTTTGTCTTCCTCCAAGTATTTACTGTTGTATATGTGTATTGCATTCCACTCTCTTGTTGAGAAATACACAATTTATGGAGGACCACAATTTATATTGGCCTTCTTAGATTTTCGCCCATTTTGGCAATCGATGCCAATGGGGGAGAAGTTTCAGAGAGTTTTGTGGAGAAGTTTAGAGAGTTATCTCCGCTTGCTTTGGTTTTGTTCCTTAGCATTTGCATCTCATTATCCTGCATCATTGGTTGTTGCATTGCATGTGATGCATAACTCCTTGTATAAACTCTCTTGAAAGTGATTGTCATCAATTACCAAAATGGGGGAGATTGAAAGAACATGCGATGCCCCCATGTTGGGTTTTGGTAATTGATGACAATCTCTATGGACTAATGGTTGCCTTGAGTTATATTTGAAGGTTTTGTCCATAGGCTTTTCTTGAAGTCCATGTGTTGGTTTCAAGGAGTTTATGAGTTGACCAAGGTGCTATTAAGGAATTATCCAAAGATTGGTCATGTGAGTGTTGAGCTTATTGCAAGCATGTCTTGAAGAAGAAGATTGTGTGATCATTCATGTTTACCTTGAAGACATCATCCAAATGAAGAGAGTTGGAAAGATTCAAGGTTGATCAAGACTAAGTCAAGAGTGAATCAAGTTGATCAACTCACAAAGCGTAGAAGATGTACCGAGAGGGATCAAGTGATCCCATGGTATGGTAAGCATTGTCCATTGCACTTTGTGTACTAACCCATGGTCTATGTGAGAGTTCTATGTGGGGTTAGGTACATGTCCATGGGCTTGTGTCAAGAGGAAGATATCATACAACCCATGGAAAGGATGACATCAAGTGGTGATCGTCATTAAGATTGCCATGTGCAAGTTCAAGTGGAGAATCACGAAGAGATCAAGTGCTTGAATCTTGCCATCCATTGTGGTGTCAATGGACTTGTGAAGATGTGCCGAAGAGTGGCTCACCCATAGTGGACTATGGAGGAGCAATCATCCAGTCTTCATCGAGCCAACGCAATCAAGAAAGGTGGTCCAACTTGAGGGAGTCAAGATCGTCATCATCTAGCTCAAGTGGAGCTTGTGCAAGGCAAAGGTTTGCCCTTGATAGGTTTTCTATTTTACCGGTCTCGTGGTGGTAGTTGGGAGACTAGGTTATAGGATCGTTTGCCGTACTATCAAGGGGGGCTCTCAAGTTGGTAGCTTGATCGTATCATTAGTAGAGAGCTCAAACCATTGCATCCTTGCATCATGTTTCTTGGTTCTTGTTTGGTTCTCTTTGTGAGTCTCAGAGCTTATGGTCATCTTGATGACAAGCTTGAGTTCATCGAAAACGGAGTTCGCATGCGTCTTCTATGATGTTTTCGGTGTTGGAGGTTTTACGGGTTTTATCCGAGGAAGGGTTCTCACCATTTTCTGATGGGCCTTTTCTCATTTGCTTCTTATTGATATTTCTTTCAATATTGTGTTAGCCCTTGTTGCTAGCTTTCCAACAAACTTGGTTTCATCAAATTCGGAGTCCATTTGCAAAAGTTGTGGCCGTTTTGGTGTTCTGAAAAGGCTGCAGCGGTACTACCGCGAATTGGAGCGGATGTAATTTTTTACTACCGCTCCAGAGCGGTACTACCGTGGCTCCTACAGCGGTAGTACCGCTCCGGCCCAAAAACTCGTCCCAAGTCCTGCGGTGGTATGCCCGGATGTAATTTTTTAGTACCGCTCGCAAGCAGTAGTACCGATACCCTTAGCAGTAGTACCGCTACCCCTAGCGGTAGTACCGTGAGGTCAAGTGGTACTACCGCTCCGACGGTTCTTTGGCCTTTTTGCCTCCTCGCTGTTGTGTTTCGAAGGGGTACTACCGCTCTAGCGGTAGTACCGCTCCTTGGAGCAGTAGTACCGCTCTGTGCGGGCTGTGAGCATAATAGTTGGATTTTTCTCCACCTATAAAAGGGGGTCTTCTTCCCCATTGAACCTAATCCTTTGAGCTCGTGTTCTTCCCCCATTGTTGACCTTCCCCGAGCTTGCTATCTCTCAATCCCTCCATGGATTCTTGCTAGTTTTTGGGGGAAAAGAGAGAGGAGATCTAGATCCATGTTTCCACCAATCACTTTCTCCTCTAAGTGAGGGGAACCCCTTGGATCTAGATCTTGGAGTTCTTCGTGTTGTTCTTTCATTCTTCCTCTCATTTTCTTCCCTAGCATTAGTTGCTTTGGTGGGATTTGGGAGAGAAGGACTTGGGTACTCCGTGTGCCCTTGCCATTGCATTTGGTGCATCAGTTTGAGTTCTCCTCGGTGATACGTGGAAGTGAAGTTTGAGAAGCTTATTACTCTTGGGTGTTTGGGCACCCTAGAGCTTGTTCCTCTTGGGTGCCTTGGCGCCCTAGACGGTTGGTGGTGTTCGGTGCTCAATCATTGTGGTGTAAAGCTCTGGGCAAGCGTCGGGGTCTCCAATTAGGTTGTGGAGATCGCCCCGAGCAATTTGACGGGTACCGGTGACCGCCCCCAAGGGTTGCCAAAGTGTACGGGTTCGGTGACCGCCCCCAAGGGTCGCCATTTGTACGGGTTCGGTGACCGCCCTCAAGGGTCCCTTAGTGGAATCACGACATCTTGCATTGTGCGAGGGAGTGAGGAGATTACGGTGGCCCTAGTGGCTTCTTGGGGAGCATTGTGCCTCCACACCGCTCCAAACGGAGATTAGCATCCGCATGGGTGTGAACTTCGGGATACATCATCGTCTCCGCGTGCCTCGGTTATCTCTTACCCGAGCCCCTTTACTTATGCACTTTACTTTGTGATAGCCATATTGTTCTTTGTCATATATCTTGCTATCACATAGTTGCTTATCTTGCTTAGCATAAGTTGTTGGTGCACATAGTTGAGCCTAGTTGTTGTAGGTTTTGTGCTTGACAAATTAACCGCTAGGTTTATTCCGCATTTGTTCAAGCCTAAACGTAATTATTTTAGAGTGCCTATTCACCCCCCCTCTAGGCGACATCCTCGATCTTTCAACATGTACATGCTACATGCGCGCCTCTACTACGACACATGCGTGCCTCTACTACGACACGTGCACGCCTCTACATCGACCAGTATGTACGTACACGTTCGCGACCAGGATGACAACACTACGTACGCTTTGACCAGGTGGGTCCCGACTGTCACGCACTTCCTTGCCTGCGAAGATGTAGCTGGTGGGTCCCAACAGTCATGGGGGCGAATTGTTTTTTTGCCCGGACGCACTTTCTTGCGTGCGAAGGTGTAGCTGCTGGGTCCCACCAGTCAGGGGGGCGAATCGTTTTTTTTTTGCCCGGACACACTTCCTTGCATGCGAAGGTGTAGCTGCTGGGTCCTAGCAGTCAGGGGGGCGAATCATTTTTTTTGCCCGGACACACTTCCTTGCGTGCGAAGGTGTAGCTGGTGGGTCCCAGCAGTCGGGGGGCGAATCGTTTTTTTTTTCCGGACGCACTTCCTTGCGTGCGAAGATGTAGCTGGTGGGTCCCAGCAGTCAGGGGGGCGAATCGTTTTTTTTCCCGGACGCACTTCCTTGCGTGCGAAGATGTAGCTTGTGGGTCCCAGCAATCAGGGGGCGAATCATTTTTTTTGCGAAATACGGTGGCCCATCCGGTGGGTCCCCGCTGTCAGGTGGAGGAATAATTATTTTGCGCGTAATAAGGAGGCACTTCCTTGCGGCTGCTGTGGACCCAGCTGTCAGCCTCTCCACTTACAGTCCACGTCCGATGGAAGTCGTTCCTTGACCATGTTGACCACGCCGCGCCGAGAGCATCACGGGGGTGGACGACGGCGAGGCCTAGGAAGGGGACGATGCGGAGCCGGGGAAGACGCGGCAGTGGATGCACACGCGGAGAGGAGTACGAGGGTTCACTGGTTCGGCTGCGCTGCCGTCACCACAGAATAACAGGGGGTGTGGGTCAGTGGGTGAGTGTAGGGATGGCCTGGCCAGCGGTGGGAGTAGTAGGGGGCGGTGAGGCCTCCGCGGTAGCACAGTCGGCCATGGAAGGCAGGAGCAGGCGACACGCCCGGCGCTGCTTTGGGCGGCTGGAGCAAGAAGACCAGAGGTTGAAGAAGCACGACGGCCGTTGGATGGACATCGTACGGTCACTGCAGCTAGAATCGTTTATATTGACTAAGTTGACAAACCCCTTGGTACGTCAACTTAGTAGGCCAACAGGTCAACTTCTGAAATGGTGCGCCCCAAATGTTAGGGGGATGAATAATTTTTTGGGCGGGTGAAGCTAGAATATCCGAGATTGAAGAAGAAGCACGGCATCCGTTGGATGGACATCCAACGGCCACTGCTGCTAGAACCATGTGTTGACTATAAGTTGACAAAGCCTTGCATACCCGTCAACTCTGTTTTTTAGGGGACGCGTCAACTTAGTAAGGCCAGAAGTGTGTGGCAGAGAACTTATAGCCCATTTGAGATTTGTAAGAATGTGTAGCCCATGAATTCTAATGGAATTTACTACATCCCATTTACAGTTTGTTAAAAGTACAACCCATTTCAACCAACCGTTCAGAACAGAATTCAATAAAATTTCCCACATTTTGATGGGATCCGAATATTTTTATCCCGAAATTTTAGTCAGATTAAATACAATTTCAATATGAATTTATACTGCGTAAAAATCCAATGAAACATTCCGCTTGCAACAATTAATGAAATTAAAATTTTCAATATTCCAAAAATAATATTTTATAAAGTAATCACTGTTTGGTGCATTTTTTATAGTTACTACCCAGTTTTTATAATTACATCCCATTTATTATTTCTTAAAGCCCATTTTCTTGTTAAGCCTAATGCATCCCTCCTAGGAAAGATTTGCAGCCCAGCGGGGCGGAGAATAACAACTTGACCTTGCCTGGGTATTCCTAAAAAAAGTATAGCTGGGCTAGCCATTTTCAGCTTGAAAAAAAATTAATATCTGGGCTGGATATCTGGCCTGGGCTAGATGGGCCACAGCCTGCCCAGTTAATACCTGAAGTGATGTTTTTGTTGTTGTTCAGAGGAGAAAAATTAATATCTGGGGTAAACATCGAAAAACTCTGCAGTGCTCACACCTGAAAAACACAAATACTGCTGGAGCTGCTTGGTCCCAGTTGTCGGCCGCTTCTTGTGCAATTCTCTCGTTTATTGACTACTCCCTCCTTTCCGGTTTATAATGCTCAATTCAAAAATCTCACCAATTAAGGTAGTTGGCGAGTGGTGGAATACTTTTTCTAGTTTTGCAAAAGCACCTAATTAATACTCTTATTATCCTCAAAAAAATATGTTTATCAATGCATTAATTGCAATGCATGCATGCGTAAAGTACATGCATTGGTCAATTTTCTCTTAATACTTGCATGCAATGATTTAATGCACCTTGGAATCTGACATGTGATGGAAAACAACCAAATTGAGCCTTATAAAATGGAAAAACTAAAATTTTGAGATAAGCCCTATAAACCGGAAAGGAGGGAGTACATAGGTAGACAATGGTGTGGGACTGTGATGTCAGGAAACCAGGAGGAAGCAAAAAAAATTATAGTTATATATATAATAAGGAGGCACTTGCGTACGTGAGGCTATGGACCTGGTGGGTCCCCATTGTCATCCTATCCAAGTAAAGTGATCTCCTCACCCGCGCGCGCTTTCCGCCCGAAACAGTCAGCGCCGGCTGTCCCGCTTCCCGGTGTAGGCGATTGCTCCGCCTTCAAACGACACAAGTGCCGTCCGTCCGTCCATCTACCACACACATTAATGATACGTGGTTGCCGAGGCAGCTACTCCGGCGTCACACGTCCGTCCCTCCGCCCGCCCACCATTGCTATATAAACTGCTGCGCCGGCCATAGCCGCAGTCATCCGCATCCGTAGCCTTTCTCCTATCCACACCACTACTTCCCACCATGGCTTCCTCGTGCTCCAGCGCTCTTCGGGACGGGCGGACGACAAACCACAAGGAGATAGCAGCCATTGCTGCCGACCGGCTGGCCGGCAGGCAGCCGGAGGACAACGATGTCCCAATGGAGAACATGGTAGTCGACGATCCGACGCCAACCCCCTCCTCCACGCCATCCTCGCAGGTGCATTGCACCATGACCATCAGTGAGGCCCGTCCCCAATATATGGACAGGGTGAGGCAGATGCATGAGGAGCAGTTCCGGGAGGCGCAGGCCGACGCCGCCTACAACCACCATCTCCTCCAGGAGCACCTGCAGGCAGAGGAGCATATCACCGCGGAGCGGGCGGGGCAGGAGGCGCTGCTCGACTCGTACCGCTCCGCCTGCAAGGGCCGCCTCGAGCGCTGGTGATACTGCATGTGGGTGGCGGAGGCTGCGGCTGCCTACAAAGAGGCTAGCAAAGAGGGCGATGAAGCGGGCGAGGCGCTGTTTGGCGAGACCGAGGACGAGGCAGAGGACAATGCCGGCTCTGACGAGTCCCGCTCCGCTGGCGTGGACGACGCCCCGCGGCGCCAACAACGAGGTAGAGGACACCGCCGACTCCGCCGAGGCCCCGCGGTGCCAACAACGAGGTAGAGGACACCGCCGGCTCCGCCGAGGCCCCGCCCCGCCAACAACGAGGCAGAGGACATCGCCGACTCAGCCGAGGCCCCACCGTGCCGGCAACGTGGGGGAGGATTTCCACCGCTCCGCTGAGGTGCCGCCCGCCGGCAACGAGACAGAGGCATCGCCGGCCCCGCCCCGCTGCCAAGGAGGCCGCGCCACACAGAAAACAAGGAAGAGTAGAACATGGTAGGTCGCCGCCGCTCGGGTCCAAGTAAGGCCACCGCTGCTACCCTCGGGTTGAAGCCAAGCTAGGCGGGTTGACCATTGACGGCCGGTTAGCTTCTTGGCGGTGACATGGAGTCGGAGAGCTGCACTGGAGAAGAACGCTGCTTCTACTTAAATGCTGGTGCAGTTGGCTGACTGACACGTGGGCCCAACAGGCCACATGTCAGTTACGCAACTGCACCTGCAGTTAAGTCACTGAAGCTTCTGTTCGGCTCAGCGGGACACAGGTGGGTAGCTTCGGTTAATTAATTATATCTCTAGCGCACCCCTTTTTAGTTTTTTTTTTGAAAAGGAGGATGACCCCCGGCCTCTGCATCTGGGAGATGCATGCGGCCACAAACACCCCTTTTTAGTTGAAGAATGTATGAAATGTAATTAAATCCGGCATGTTTATATGAAATCCGACCGTGTATGAATGAATTTATTTCGATTAGTTCGAATTCCTGTATCAGTGGCATTGGATGAACATGCAAAACAATACATACTAGCATTATTCCCAGGGTGATCACCACGTTTGCAGCAGTTTCACATGTACTCCCTCCGGTCCTTTCTAGTGTGCATACAAGTTTTGTCTGCAGTCAAAGTATCTCTACTTTGACCAATCTTATACAAAAAAGTATGCACTTTCACAATGTGCGAAGTAAAAAGGAACAGAAGGAGTACAAAGAGTTTGGGCAGCTTTTTAGCATTTCTGTACATTGCAATCAAACACACAGGCCTGGCAATTCATAGAGAACATTCAAAACAATCGATGATTATGCATCTCAGCGACTCACATGTCAGAGGCAATATTTACTTCACAACTAAAGAATAAAGAAAAAAATTGATCGGCGCTGCTGACAGCAAAGGGCGTCCCATTCGAAAATATCAAACGCATATCTTGCTAAAATCAATGAGCAAAATTTGACAAGGTTGTCCCATTTCAAAATATCAAATGCCTACGATTGTGGAATGGGCAGGGTTTGCCATGAGTTCGGACATTGACATGGCAACTCGTGCTAAATAAACCAGCTGTTCTTTTTGTGTAGTTCCACCAAAATCAACCAAATTCGCGCGTAGCTTGTATGATTTCTCCCTTATATGTTGCAACGCCTTGAACTTATGGGCACCTCCTTTCTTGTGGTGGAAATGAATGATTCGATGTATTCATGAACATTTTGTGCAGTTCCCATTGAAATCAAGCTGAGCACCTCTGTTTGCACAAGTACAAAAAAGTGATTAGTATAAAGCAAACTGTACTATGAATTGATAGTTTCAACACGCACATACATGGTCCATGTAGAGCACACTTTTAGAAAAATGGAACTTACCAGAAAGAATCCTAGAACAACATTGTACTCGCGCATCATAGCAAAAAAATGGAGATTTGTTAGTCCTTCTGAGCTGAAGTTAGTTTGGTCTTGTGGGGAGTAATGTAACCATCCTTCAACTGCTCCTTCTGATGAGAATCCTAGAACAACATTGTACTCGCGCATCACAGCAAAAAATGGAGATTTATCAGTCCTTCTGAGCTGAAGTTAGTTTGGCCTCGTGGGGAGTAATGTAACCATCCTTCAACTGCTCCTTCTGATGAGATGATAGACAGTGCTTCTTCATCCTGGCATAATCGGAACTAGTCACTTCACGTACTCCATATTCTTCTTCAGAGGAAGATGAACCTATTATGCAAAGACAAGAGGACAACTAAATGCTAGCATCACTATTTGCTCGAAAAAAAAGGAAAGGAAATATTTAAAAAACACAGATGAAGCACTTCTCAAGGACAATACCACTTTTTCATGACAATATCTAAACAGTAGCACAACGCTAATAGAGATGACAAAGCCCAATCATATGGATGAATTAGTGGGCGAGTACCAACCTTTGTCACGAGGCTGATTGTGTAGAGCATACAGATGAAGCACTTCTCCGGAACCATCTGTTGCTCTCTACTATGGTGGCCATGCTTACTATATACTCCTCGATTAGTTTAATGTTTCCAACATATTTTTGTGCAGTTCCACTAAAATATATGGTATCTTCAAAGAAGATCCCTGTTTGCACAAGTAGAGATAATTATGTATGGCATCAAATCAGTGACAAAACAATTGCTCATTCCAGCCATAGCAATAAATTAAGATGCAAAACTATATCATTACTTGTGTAATCACAGTTCAAGTGCTTCATTACAGCACCGGGAGTTGATTTTTGTTTTTCTTCCACTTGTTCTTCCCCTTCATCACTTGGTTCAATAACAGACAAGCTTCGCCTTGAATGTAAGATTTGGCATGTCAATTAGGGAGCACAAGTATAGTACTAAACTTAATTTTCTGATGAAAGTGGCAAAATACAGGCCAGCAGTTATGAAATATCCTTATCTTACCTCGATGGGATATTACGGTGCACATACAGATTGGAAGTCTTGTCTCCATTTGTGCAGTTCACTGAAATCAAGCAACATTATCGTACAAGTAGCACAACATATGAAAGCACACTGCAGAATCATGTGAAAGAAGGCTAGTACTGACCTCTCCTGATGCGGAATTCAAACAACTCACAAGGAAAAGATCTGAACCAAATTTGCCTTAACGGATAGGAAGTAAGATCTCCTCTTGTGCAGTTCCACTAAGATCAAGCAATCAAGCAACATTGTCGGTGTGACATTTTGGTTGAACTGCATAAAACACTCTTAAAACAAAAGTGTTTTGTGCAGTGCAACAAAAGGTCACAATGACAACAAGGTGAAGTAGATAACCCTGTTTACACAGAGGTGCAAAGGAATCAATTAGTGGTCAATAACGGTGGATGACACAGAAGCCAACAAAAAGAAGCATCTACCTTATCGAAATGGGAAAGAAAGCAAGGCAGTAGCATTTCTCAAACGGCACCAGCACCATGTGCATCTACCGATGTACTGTGGTCATGCACAGTCTGTTGCAACAAAGGACAAACAACCAAGGAGCATATTTGTGTTGGTCCCAGTTTTGTTATCTTTAGACAACTTTCCCTATGTGAGCGCAACAAATCTAGTCCTGCTCAAACTCTACAGCCTTGTCCCTTCCTTTCCTTTTTGAACTAGTACTTTCGCCCCTTCCTTTCCTCTTTGAACCACGTCCTAGATTTATGCGATACAACTTTCCCCACTACTTTACCCCATTCCTTTCCTCTTTGAACCACATCCTAGATTCATGCTATACAACTTTCCCCCTTCATTTCCTCTTTGAACCACGTCCTAGATTCATGCTATATACAACTTTTCCCACTACTTTCCCCCACTCCTTTCCTCTTTGAACCACGTCCTAGATTCATGGTATACATGCAGCTAGAGCAATGCATGTGGAGTAAGTAAAATATACCTGAAGGTTCTTGGGGCGTGGTTCGGTGGGCGACGGGACGGCGGCGAAGAAGAAGGGTCAGAGGCCCTCCCGCACCGACGCTGGGTGGAAAGTGAACAACAGCGCCGGTAGTGAATTCCCTCCCTCGCCGACGGCGACAACGTTAAGCCTCCTTCCCTTCCTGGTGGACGGATCCTGCCGGTTCTTTGAGCAGCAGTGAGGGGAGAGAGAGGCCAACGAAGTCTTGTTTAGATCTGGAGAGGGCGAGAGAGTGTGAAGAGAGCAACTACAAGCGCTGAGGATCCAGCGGGAGAGGGCGAGAGAGTGTGAAGAGAGCAATTACAAGCGCTGAGGCTCCAGCGTGTATATATATATATACTGTGGAGAGAGTGTGAAGCGTGCAAACCCTAGAAAACATTTTGACCAGTCAAAAATCCTCCTGGCAAAAATTATGCTCAAGTGTAGTTATCGAACCCGAGACCTCAAGTTTGATGAGCGAACAGGCTAACCAGCTACACAACCCTCCCGTTATGTTCAACTAGAGGAAAATAACCTTTTATACATTCCTGCATTCGTGTGACAGGCATGCCGTGTATTTTTGGTGTGTGTGTGTGGGGGGGAGTCATTAGGATTTCAGTCATAATCATGTCATGTGGCTTTGGTGGTAAGACTATCCACAGTGGTGCAGAAATAATGCAGCCTTAGTCACCTTACCTCTGTCCACATAGTACGTTGGGTCCCACCAGTCAGAGGGTGAAACAAACAAATTAATAAGAAAAATTAAAAGTGCCAGCGGTGTATCTTACTACCTCACACATCTCGCTACTGCTCGGGAACACTGTCCAATTGATCCCTCTGTTCGCTCACGTACTATTTTAAGTGAATCCTTATTATAACATGCACACAAATTTTGGGCACTTGTATTCGACTTAAGTCAGTGTGCCACCGTATCTCGTATACTTATTACTCCCTCCGTCTAGGTGTAATAAGTCACGTTAGAAGGTGCAATGGGACCAAGGTGCGTGCGTGTGCGTGTGTGTGTTTAACAACATGTGTGTGTTAGAGAGTTCGACAGATCGACCTACTCCTACAGAGATATGGTGTGTAGTGTACGATTTTAGCCACGAGAGAAGGTGCATCCTCTCGTTTCCGGGCGTGTCCGGTAGGGACATGCCGACAGCTGCCACGCCCGCTCCTGACCAGCCTGGCCCACCCAAAGCCCCTCCACCGCCCGTGCGTGCTTCCCGCCCGAAATGGTCAGCGCCGCTGCAAAGAATTGGTGCCGCATTCATGCCCGAGCAGAGCGGACGCGACCGCTCACTGGCGCAAGAGTGATGGTTGCTTCGTCCGTCCAACTTACTTCTGGGTCTATGTGATTTGACGGCTCATTGGTCTTTATTACTGAGGTGGTAGGACTGCTGGATGTCCCATGCGTTCGGCGAAAGGAGGTAGTAGATTACAATTTTCTCCATTCTTACAGCGGAGGAGTGCAAGAGCAGTGAAAACACGCAGGCTCAGTGATTACATGGCCCACCTCACACTATCACCGTGCGACACCTAACTCTTTACATAGTACTCCCTCCATTCCTAAATATTACTAGATGAGTCCCCGCTCATTGCCGCGGAACAACGGTGTATCTCTCTGCGCAAAATTATCGATTTCATAGAACTAAAAAAAATCTATAACCGCATGACAAATGTGGTAGCCAAACTAAATAAACTCCCATCATCATTTAGATCATCCCACATAAGGAAAAAAGATCAGCCAACTCCTACTGCATAATGGGATTATATTTTTCTTTTTGACATGTTAATGGGACTTAAAAGCTCACTTACATGCATGCTACCGGTGCATGCTTGCATGCAGACATGTTGATGTGATTTAAAACCCACTCACATGCATGTGCCACGGTATTTCTGCATGCTTGCATGTGGCTTAGTGCTGAGCCTCTCAACGTCTAGATCAGACGGCTATTATGACTGATTTACTTCATCTAATGACTACGTCAATTTTGATGATGTGTCTCAAGGAGAGGATAGAGAATTCCTAGTAGAGGGGGCTAGCTATTACTAGTAGATAAGTCTTTGTAGAGATTCCACTAGGTGAACTACATACGGAACAAAATGAATGAATCTACACTTAAAATGCATCTATATACATCCGCATGTGGTTAATGGTGAAATCTCTACAAAGACTTATATTTAGGAACGGAGGAAGTACTAGTATAGTACTAGTATGTACTGTAATTTGTCAGCGAGATAAATTTGTACAATGCTATGAAGCTTCCAGCTCCTGTAACATGTATCTTGCATCCAAGGTTGCCCGTTGCAACATTTCATCAAATACAAAGGAGACTAACATGCATGCTATTGCATCTCAATGATTGACAGATCATAGCAAATATGTACTCCCTCCGTTCCAAAATAAGTGTCTCAACTTTGTGCAAACTTTAGTACAAAGTTGTACTACTACTAAAGTTGACACTTATTTTGGAACAGAGGTAGCTAAAGAAAAAAAGATCCATGCAGTCCCTAGCCCTTGAACCGTGAATCCTGACCAGGCTTCAATTTGCTGGCAACATTCGAGCTTCCTAATAAATGAAGTTTGCAACCTTTTGACCATCGGATCATTTTGTGCAGTTTCACCAAAATCGAGATGAGCATCCCTGTGGCAAAGAAATTGAAGAAGCGTGATTAGAATAAGATTACTAGGACTAGTTGATGAGACATAAACTCATCACAAATACAATACATAGAAGCCAGTAGAGGTATCGGGTATGTGCGGGGCAAAGAAGTAGAGAAATATCCACAGGGAGTGATGTGGGCAGCTAGAGCAGTGGTGCAAGCCAGCTATAAAGGGAGTTGTACCTGAGGGATGTAGCTCGACCTTGAGGAGGGCGGCGGGAGGCGGCAACTGCCCACGTCGCGGCAGTGAGCAAGGGACGAAGGCAACCTCACCGGCTTTGTGAGAGAGAACGGCGGGGACCCCTGATCGGGATGTGCCGACAGTGGGTTTTCGCCGTCGGCGATGTACACCACATCTACACTAAGCATCCACCCCTTCCCCAAGCGGACGTGATCCGCCGGGATGTTAGAGATGTGGCCACAGTCATTTTGTGCGAGAGAGTGTGAAGAGAGCAACCCCAGCAAGCAACCGTGTAGGCTGGACCGTCCTGACTATGTATATAGTGGAGCGGTTTCCTTTTCTCTCCATATGAACCTATCATATTGCGTATGTGCCACTGAAGAAAAAAAATTATTTATAAATGACGCGGCAGCTACTACTCGTTCTCCTATAACCTTGCGCTTGGCATCTCCAAAATATTAACCTTGCGATTGGCTCTTCGCCTCTTCGGAAAGTCGAGCAATAATGGTAGTGCAGTATATATCATTCTGGATATATGAGACCGAATGAATTGCTGTACGTCCACCACATGGGCGAGGGTCGAGGGGCGAGGGAGAGTGCTACTACATACGGAGCAAAATGAGTGAATGTACACTCTAAAATACGTCTATGTACATCAGTGTTTGGAGTATGTACTAATAGTTCATATTGAAATCTACTAAGGACATATATATTCCAAACAATATGATATAATCTCTCTAACCAAGGTAGTAGGGACGAGTAGTAAACGGAGGGAGTAGTAATTTTTTTCTCCTCGTCCTGCGAGCCACCGCGCGCATGGGCGAGGGAGGAGCAAGCTTCACCTCATCCTGTGAGCCACCGCGCCCGTGGGCGGGGGAGATGGCGTACTAAGCAGGCTTCTCCTCATTTTGCGAGTTGACAGGACACATCAAAAGTACTCCAGTGTATAGAGCCTTGCCTCTAAGGTAGGCCCCACATTGTTTGCCTCTTTTTTAAATTTAACATAATGCGTCAAGTCGCAATTTGTTTGTTCACCCGTGGTAGACGATCCTCCCTCTACCAAGTGGACAACCATACACGTGCCAAATTACCACGTGGGCTGCCTTTTTCGTACAGAAATGAGCTCCACCGTGTACCCACGCGGGTGTGGTTGGGAAAGAGACGGGAGTATGTGCGCCGTGCATGCACCTCTTCTCTTCGTGCACGCCCCCCACCTACGTGGGTGTGTGTGAGAGATACAACCCACGTTCGTGAGTGTTTTTTGTTTTGTGATGGGGGGTGGGGGTGGGGTGGGGGTTTGATTTCGTGAATTATTTGTGGGAATATGTGTCGATGACATCTCAAACAAATTTTTGCATGCAATGTGTGTGAGATGGAGGCCTATCCATATCATACATAGAGGGTCGGGCAATCCACGAGAAGAGAGGGAGGGGTCATAGCTATCGATAGAGCCGAAGAGAGGATCAAGTATGGGTGGGTGCGAGATCGATGAAGAGAGCCATTGAAATTGTGTGTGTGTGTGCAAGTCAAAGATATAGGGCGACTGGCCTACCGGAACGTTAGAGGGCACATGTCAAGTTTGTGTGTGGCAGGGAGACATGACTAGAGCGCTTGATGTATTGGTGTGTGTGGGGGGGAGGGGGTGGGGGGGTAGGCAGAGGCCTAACTATAGTGGTAGAACGACTCGTATATGTGTTGAGGAGAGACCCAGCTATGTCATGAGGGAGATCGGTCGACATCCATACATAACTGAAGGACGGGAAATATGATGGGACAGGGAGAGAGAGGAGAGAAAGGGAGGGAGAGGGAGGGAGAGGGGTAGAGTGCTGGATGGGTGATGGAGTTGCTTCTCGGAGATGTTGGGAGAGGCCTACTAGACAAACTGAGGGTGGAACTGCAATGTTATCAATAAGAGTGGGGATGTGTTTCTGTGTGTACCTGTGCGTGATAGATCTGTCGGGACGCATCCATGGATGATGAAGGGGAACCATGTGTTTGGTAAGCAAACCTAACTAGATCGGTAGATCAATTGTTGTTTGTCGGAGGAAGGGAGAGACACAACTAATGAGGTAGATCGATCGATGTGTGGGTAAAAACGAGTTATAAGGACCTAGCTGGCTATATGTATAGCGAGAGATCGGTCGGTGTACGTCCATTTGTTAGAGGCAAATAAGGCCCAGCGAGACGGATAGACAGAGAGAATGGAGCTAGGAGGTGGTGCGAGAGGCCCAACTACTAGCTGGATAGGGGGAGGAGTGTGCGGTTGTGAGATCGATTAAAAGAGGGGTGAGAGTTTACACGTGTGTCTGACCATATGAGAGACACGAGGCAAGGACACATAAAGGAGGAGATTGAAGCTGTGTGTGTATGCTGTAGGCAGGCATCGCTGGAGAGGTTTATCGATCGGTGTGTGTCGGAAAGGAGTTGTGGAGACTCTGGGAGAACGACCTAAAGAAAAAATGAATGTGCCCGGTGGATAGAATGCCGAGGGAGGGGGAGGGCGAGGAGGGCGTGTGCATGCACGAGAGAAAGTTAGTGGTAGCTACAAAGGTTAGAGGACTGTGTGGGTGTAAGAGACTAACAAAGATCATAATTTGATATGAAAGCGGATTCATATATTTGAATAGGAGATCATAGTGTTTTAAACATTGCATGCATGAATATAGCGGTGATACACGTGCTGTGCACATGTTATACCATAATGTGATAATGCATGGCGTTTGCAACTCACAGCTAAATGCCGAACAATCTAAACCATACTATACATCAAACAATCTCACATTTTATTTGAATTTGTGATAATGTGCGGCGTTTGCAGCTTACAACTAAATATCGAGCAATCTAAACAATACTATATATCGAACATTCTCACATTTTATTTGAATTTGTGGTAATGTGTGGTGTTTGCAACTCACATCTAAATACTTGTAGGCGTAGGGGGCGGGGCACCATACATAATGTGATAAACACATTATACATATGAGACATGGTTTAGATTATGAAGATCTAGCTAGAGCTAGAAATGTAATGTGATTTGAAATCAAAATAAAGTGGATTCAAAAAATCTAGTTCGAGTTCATATAGTACACATAGTTCATATGTAACTCGATACTGATCATGTGGTGTGCTGTGAAGATAATACACAAACGATGGTTTAACTTGACAATAATGATGATTGTAGATCTTATTAAAACAGAGAAACGAATTCAAATGCTTTGACTTCACAACAATCATTACTGTAGATCTTATTCAAATTTAGTTCATATTGAAGCGGTAGTATATACGTTTGGAATGCACTAAAACGTTCATTTGAGTAGTAGGTTGCATGCATTATACACGTAGCGAAATATTTTAATTGAACATAACATGAATTCAAAGTTTTGAATGACATTTGTAGTGCGCATTGATTTGGTACAGTACACGTTAGGCTTGTCCGGAAATTTCAACCCGCGCCTTGTTAGCCCGAAATATTTAAGATATATCTTTGTCTCGTTGTGCTCCGACAACTCCCTCCATCTCAACCCGCGCCTTGCTATTCCGAAATTACAACGCGCGCAAAAACTCCCACCTCCTGTGAAATCCCGACACGCGAAATGCTTGTGGTACCCCTGAACCGAAAGAACCGCCTCAAATCGGTGGGTGGTACTTTCGTAACTTACCCCACATTTCGGACAAGCGCGTCTCTAAGCCATGGTTCCCCACTGCCATCCCATCTGCCCACCCATTCGTACACCGAGGCCGCGAAAACCCGCGATGAAACCCCACACCCTGCTCTGTCCGCCACCCCGCCAGAACTTCTTCCCCGATGATGTCGTCCACAGCAACACCTCGACGTCCCTCATCCACCATACCGGATGCGGATCCGTCATCGATCTCATCGTCCCGCCGGTTCATCCACCCCGTCCTCCACCTCCAAGGAGCTGCCTCGATGTTCCCCTCGTCTTTCGCGCCACCTCCATTCCCACACCGCCGTCTTCACCTGCACCACCGGAAGAGCATCATCATCATCGTTTCCTTGGATGAAGCTGCGGCCTAATCGGCGCCACCAAAGAGGTTGTACACTAATCGCCGCATTTTCTTCTTGATTCGATCTCATGGTGCTGCCGGCGCTCGGTCCCGAGCCGACACGGCGCGACTCCATCCACGGCGGCGTTGCCGGCCACTTCCTCCACTGCGTCGCTCCCTCGGCGGCGACGTCCACATCAGTAGGAGATGCTGCTGCTTTAGCTCTCGCTCGCACTGCAGCTCTGCTCTTGCTCTCGGTCCCCTGTCTGGTCTGCTCTTGCTATTGCTCTTGCTCGCGCTGCTGCTCTCGCTCTTGCTCTTGCTTGCGATGCTGCTCCGATTTGGCTACACTTCAGTCGACTGAATCGAATTTTGGGTCAGTCGATTTCCAAGGGGTGGGCTCGCCGGGGTGAAGGAAGAACCAGCCGCAGCGGGGAGGGGGGCTCGCCGGAGAGGTACCCTACTATCTATCTTAGGGTTCAGGATGGGGGCGGTGGTCGCCGGCGGTGGCGAGGCGTTGGCGGGGCGGTGGCGTGGGGATCGCCGGAGAAAAAGATCGGCACGGGGGGGCCTAGAGGGATGGCCGGGGCGGCGGCGGACCGGCGGTGGGGAGTGTTTTCAGGGCGGGCGGGGCGGCGCACCGCCAGCCACGGGCGGCGGGGGGCTGCTGTTTGGCGGGTGGTGGCTGGCGGCTCAGGGGGGGTGGAGGCTGAAGATGAACCGCAGGCCCTTGATTTTCGTATCCAACGGCTGCAAAATCGACTGACCAGAGATGAAAAAGTCAGTCGACCGACGTGTAGCCTCACCTTGCTAGTGCGTTCAGTTTCGACAGCAAAATTCAGTTTCGACAGCAAAATTCAGTTTGGACAGTTAGGTTCAATTTCGACAGTTAATTTCAGTTTCGACAGTTAAGTTCAGAGATGAGCGGCTCATGTATTTTACATCTAGCACTTTGTGGTTATGTATTTTACGTCATGTATTGGAGATGCTATTAGAATTCCACTCAGGTTAACGTTGTTCGTTGTCTCTCTTGTCCTGCTTCAGCCTCGGCGTCGTACAACTCACCGGAGCTGCTCCAACGACGAAACCCTCCATCACAGCGGAGCAGTACCTCGGGCTCCATCTCCAGACGCCTAAGATCTTCTTCCCCTCCTCCGACAGCAAAGTCAGCCGGAGCATCCTCACCGGCCAACCCAATCACGCTGAGATCGACATGGCTTCGCCAAAGAGGTTGTACACTTGTTGCATCTCTTTTTTACTCTACATGTTATATATATTGTCCACTGAGCACACGGATTTGTTCCTTTAGTGTCTCCTTGAAAGAAAAAACGTAGGAATTTTAATTTTCACTTGTCCTCCTTTTCAAATTCCTATTCATGAAGCACAAGACTAAGAGATAGTAGCATAATAGCATTATAACCGTACATTTTCTTGTGGTTTGACTTAATCTCACCATGCTTCTTTGCATCCTGTGATCTTCCAATTGTTGTGAATCAAACACCCAGATTGGCAGAAATCCTGTGTTTTTAAATTCTCTGTTTTGCACGTGCATTCCTATCCTATTCCTGTCTATTTCCTATCCCTGCATTGTTGGAATCCTCCAATTCAAACGAGCCCTTACAGAATTACTTCTCTTACAGATAGTTGTCAAAGAAAACCTTGCGTGGTTTGTCCCGCTCCTGCTGCGCCGTCGTCCACCCCAGCTCAGCTGCTCCAACGACAGAAGGGTCCAGCAGAGCAGGGATCCGGCCTCCAGACTGTCTTTCGCCGCCTCAGATCTTCTTCCCCGCCGCTGGCAGCCATGAAAACTGCATTACCATCATCAACCGAGCAGATGACCTCGAGGACTACACGGGTCCGCAAGAGAGGTCGCACTCTTTCGTGTCTGCTTACGTTATGCATCGCTTAATATTACATGCTACTTTATCGTCCTGTTCACCGATTAGACTCTGAGTCAGCTCCAAACTAATGGTCAAACTTGAGTTTTTAAATGGTTGTGGGGTACATATCGGGGCCGCTATCAATAGTATCTATCTACTATCTGGTTAATCTCCGGTGTCTACTATGAGTTTCATGTTGGGTGGGAAACAAACAGTAAAGAAGCCATTATCTGTATTTATTAACTGAAGCCATTATCTGCCTGCTATTATTGGTTTTGGGTCTATCCACAGGTTGCTACCATCACTCTGGATTTCTGCATGCACTCCTTACATAATCTCACTATGTTTTATTCCTATGCATGACAGTTATTGTAAACAATGGAACTGAACATGTAGAGCAAAAGAGACGAGCCTTGCGTGGCAATATAATTTCATGCAGACGTCGCTCCATGGTAGGCGCAAAGGCAGCCCCCCTCCATGCATTTCGGATTGTAATCGAGAGGAAGATATCTGTTCTGAGGGGGATTCAGAAGGAGAAGATAACTCCTATTTACCCCCTGAGGTCTTCGCTCTAACTTGGCATGCTGATGTTGGTTATATCATGCATATGGTGTCTTGCATTGCTTACTTTATACATCAAATATGTCATCTGCTTAGTTTAGACATCCTTTGTGCGAATGCCATCTGTTTAGTTTATTCATCGTTTATGTGAATTATGCAACGCCACCTTGTTTAGCCAGGCATCATATATGTGAATTTTGCAATGCCATCCTGCTTAGCCAGTCATCTTATATGTAAATTATATCAGGCCATCTTTTTTTTCGTTACATATTACATTTGTCAACAATGTTAGTACATTCAACTGCTCTTCGTGTGCATCAGCCATTTGACACGGTGATGGCAAATTCTGGAGTGAAAACAAGGTCTTCTGAGCAGACTATGCTATCTGACGAAGCGCATATCTCGCTGGTTACGGATAGCTCCTCAGAGGAGGATTCAGAGACAGATGACCAGTCCTATTCCCCCCCCCCGAGGTGTATGCTCTAACTTGGCAGGGTTATGTTGCTCATATCGTGCGTATGGTGTCTCGCATTGCTATGCCATTTGATTAGTTTAGACATGCTTTGTGTGAATGCCACCTGTTCAGTGTCTAATTACCATATATGTGAATTATGCATTGCCATCTTGTTGCAAGACATTATATATGTGAATTATACAATGCTATCTTGTTGCAAAGGCATTATATATGTGAATTATGCAATGCCATGCTGTTTAGCCAATCATCATGTATGTGAATTATATCATGCTATCATTTTTTGTATTACGTGTTCCATTTGTCGACAACGTTTGTATATTCAACTACTCTTCCTGTGCATCAGCCATTTGAAGCGGTGATGGAAGTATCTGGAGTGAAAACAAGGTATTCAGAGCAGACAATGCTACCTGCTGAAGCAGACATCTTGCTGGCTACAGAGAGCTCCTCAGAGGAGGATTCAGAGACTGATGACCAGTCCTATTTCCCCCCTGAGGTCTATGCTCAAACTTGGCAGGGTTATATTACCCATGTCATGCATGTTGTCTTGCATTGCTTAGTTTTTACATCATATATAGATTGCCATCTGCTTACTTGCTTACTATATAAATCATATATTTGAATTATATCATGCCATCATGTTTACATAGTACATACACATCATCTATCTGAATTATGGCATGGCAACCCATTTAATAAAGACATCATATAGTTATATCATCTCATCCTGTTTAGTGTTTACAGTCATCATATTTAGAATTATGGCATTCTATCCATGAATGTATGTGAATTATGGCATGCCAACCTATTTAATAAACACATTATATAGTTATGTCATGTCATCCTGTTTACATAGTCTCATATTTTGAACTATGTCTTTCCATCTTTTTTAGTTAGCCATCATAATGTGAAATTGTGTCATGCTATCCTGTTTAGTTAGCCATCATATATGTGAAATTGTGTCATGCTATCCTGTTTGGTTAGACAACATAAATATGAATTATTTCATGCCCTCTTTTATTCCCCACTATCCATTGCACCTGTCTATCATACAATGTCTATACTTTCAATTACTTTTCTTGTTTATCAGCCATTTGAATTGGAGAGCGTGATGGCAGTATCTAAGGGAGTAACAACACGGTCTTCAGAAAAGATAGTGCTACCAGTTGATGCAGATAGAACCACGGTTGTACTTGCCCAAGGACCAGATCCACCACACATAACCCAGACTCTCGCAGATTGTACCCCTACCCAGTTGGACAGAGAACCAGCTACACCCCTTCTAACCCCAACCCCGGCAGATAGTAACCCAGTTCCAGTTGACACAACACCGTCTCCACCACAGAGCACCCAAACACGAGCGGTTAGTAAGGGAACTGCAGTGCCCAAAGCACGAGGACCACCACTCCGAATCCCAACTCAACGCTTAAAGGAGAAGAAGATTTGTTCTCAGGTCAGGTTCTGTAGCTATGGTTCATACTCCTTTGCTCTTGCATTACTGTATTTACTCATACCAACTATTTTCAAATTTGAAGGATGGAATTGAAACTCCAATGGCGCAACAGGTATGTTTTAAACCTGTTTCTTTAACTGGTTTGCTGTTGTAACCTGCTCTATGTTGATTTCAGTTTCAATTGAATAAACAGTTATGTTCTCATGTCATGCACATTACAAGTGTTGTTATTGCTCTATAGTTACCCACACTTATATTCTGTCTATTCTGCTTTGTCTTGAACAAATATTATTTGAACTGTGTCTCTATCTTGATTTGGCAACAAAAACTAGAATGATATAGACCATAAAGTGACCATGGTACATAGATATATGTTTGTTTCATGCTGTTATCCTGTCCACTTTACTACTGAACTCATTTACCAAAATGAGTTTCATATACAACATGGTAAACATGTGATGTGTCTGCTTGTTTCTCTTTTAGAATGCGGACAAAATATTGGAGAACAGTACCGCGTTATCCAATGGTAAAGGAAGTAATGCAGATAAGGTTCAAGATAGTGAGACATCCCTGTTGGTCTCCAAGAAAGCTGATAAAAACTATCTTGACGAAAATGAGGGAACCCAAAAGTCCTATCTTGATGTAGTGTTCGAGTTACTGGCCACTACTGCTGGCACAAGCTCTTCGAACTCGCTGCCTGAATCAGTTCGTCTTCTTGAGTCTCAACTTCAAGTTGAAAGACATCGATCAGATGTGCTGTGACAGGAAGCTGAAGGACTGAGGAAGTCCCTGCAGAATTCAGATGCATATTTTCTGGTGCAATAGCAAGCGCTGGAGGATTTAAGCGCCAAACAGGAGAAAGTTAATAAGCTTGCTAAGCATCTTGCCAGCATTATGGGTACCCAGGATATTGTTTCTTGAGATCTTCTGAAGTGGTTTCAGTTCTGGATTTGTTTTGCTGCGGCGTTTATTTGCGCTGGTTCGCCAACTTTGACAACCAGTGTATATGATATGCTGCTTTGTTCCCTATATTTGCACTGGCGGCGAACTTTGATGCCCAGTGGATGTAATATGTGTAACAGCCGTGATATCCTAGCATAAGTTGCTTGCTTATTTATTTCCTTGTTGTCTTGTTTATTTGTTTGCTTGTAGTCAGTGCAGTTCTTTTTAAAACTAGGCCACAATAACCATGGGCTAATATTTACTGTAGTGACACTGGGCCTCCTATGGGCCGTAGAAACAGTGATCCTTCTACGGGCCGTAGAAACAGTAGGCCTTCTATAGACCGTAGAAACAATGGGCCTTCTACGGGCCATAGAAACAATGGGCCTTCTTTGGGCCGTAGAAACAATGGGCCTTCTACGGGCCGTATCATCAATGGGCCTTATACGGGACGTATGACCATAACGGGCCATCGTTAATAGGCCGTATTTGATGACGCTATGAAAACGGCCCAACGTATTAACGGACCATAAACGGGCCGACGTAACCACGGGCTGAATTTGGCCCACAAGCAGAAAATGACAGTAACGGGCCGTAAGTAAACGAATGCTGGAAATGAGCCCAAGAATAAATGGGCTCTGAGAAGGCCGAAAGATAACATTTGCTGGAAACGGCCCAACTGAATAACGGGCCCTTAATGGGTATAAAGTGATATACTGTTCATTACGGGCCAGTTTCACCACTGGCCGTTAGTGGGTGTAAAGTGATACACTGTTCATTGCGGGCCAGTTTCACCACAGGCCGTTAATAGGCCAAGATTTACATAGGGCCTCATATGGGCCGAAAGACGTCATGGGCCATACATGGGCCAGAAGTGAAAACGGGATGGAATCATATTGGATGGCCCAGATGACACTACTGGGCCTAATTCGGATAGGGCGTAATGGGCCTTGGGTTAGCGGGTAGTAAATGGGCTATATGCGAACAGGCCGTTAACAAGCTTTCCATGGGCTGGCCCACCACCTTTTGACCAAGTCAAATGGACCGACCTTTTCACAGGAATGGGCCTCTGTTGGGCTGTGCCACGTGTCGACGTATCATAGGCGCCTTCTGTCCAATGAGTGGATGACATCTGTCCCAACGGTGAGCCGACACGTGTTTCCTCCAACCAATGATGATTTTACACGTGGAAAATCCCCATTGGTCGGGGCTGTTAACGGGTTATCGAATCCAAAACCCGACCCGATAGCTTAACGACGTTCCGTTACGGTGGATGCCACGTGTCGGTCACCCTTGACGAAAGCAGTTCTGTGACGCACGATTTATCGCCATGGAAGTGGACACTTCCATGATGATAATTTTGGTAATGTCATCGAACACTTCTACGACAGCACATGTATGACTATCTTGATTCTATCATAAATTTGTCATGGATGTACATGCATGACAAAAAACGCGACCTACTATGACAAACAAGTATCATCACGGAAGTGTATTTTTTTTGTAGTGCATTTTCACATCTTCCTGTCCCACTTACGTGTAAGTGCTATTATTCATGGTGATTATTTTTCCAGTTTTCTGTTGATTGAACACATCAATGATTTACAGATCTCTTTTGCAGGAAATCTACTCGAAGAAGAATTCCTGTTTGAAAAGGACGACATGATATCACAAATATGCTACCCGCTGCTTTGCTCTTGTTAGTACCTGTTGTCCCCTGGGGCAGGTGGCCCCACCCGATGGACCCCCGGACACCTTTCGGGGGTCCCGGTACAATACCGATAACCCCCGAAACCATTTCGGTGACTGAAACTGGACTTCCCATATATAAATCTTTACCTCCGGACCATTTCGGAACTCCTCATGACATCCGGGATCTCATACGGGACTTCAAACAACCTTCGGCAACCACATACTATTTCCCATAACAACTCTAGTGTCACCAAACCTTAAGTGTGTAGACCCTACGGGTTCGGGAACCATGCAGACATGACCGGGACGTCTCACCGACCAATAACCAATAACGGGATCTGGATACCCATGTTGGTTCCCACATGTTCCACGATGATCTCATCGAATGAACCACGATGTCAGGGATTCAATCAATCCCGTATACAATTCCCTTTGTCCGCCGGTATGTTACTTGCCCGAGATTCGATAGTCGGTATCCCCATACCTCGTTCAATCTTGTACCGGCAAGTTTCTTTACTTGTTCTGTAACGCATGATCCCGTGGCTAACTCATTAGTCACATTGAGCTCATTATGATGATGCATTACCGAGTGGGCCCAGAGATACCTCTCTGTCATACGGAGTGAGAAATCCCAGTCTCGATTCATGCCAACCCAACAGACACTTTCAGAGATACCTGTAGTGCACCTTTATAGCCACCCAGTTAAGTTGTGACATTTGGTACACCCAAAGCATTCCTACGGTATCCGGGAGTTGCACAATCTCATGGTCTAAGGAAATGATACTTGACATTAGAAAAGTTCTTAGCAAACGAACTACACGATCTTGTGCTATGCTTAGGATTGGGTCTTGTTCATCACATCATTCTCCTAACGATGTGATCCCGTTATCAATGACATCCAATGTCCATGGTGAGGAAACCATAACCATCTGTTGATCAATGAGCTAGTCAACTAGAGGCTCACTAGGGACATGTTGTGGTCCATGTATTCACACATGTATTACGATTTCTAGTTAATACAATTATAGCATGAACAATAGAAAATTATCATGAATAAGGAAATATAATAATAACCATTTTATTATTGCCTCTAGGGCATATTTCCAACAGTCTCACACTTGCACTAGAGTCTATAATCTAGTTCACATCACTATGTGATTGTAATGAATCCAACACCCATGGGGTTTGATCATATCTCGCTTGTGAGAGAGGTTATGAGTCAACGGGTCTGAACCTTTCAGATCCGTGTGTGCTTTACAAATCTCTATGTCATCTTGTAGATGCAGCTACCACACGCTATTTGGAGCTATTCCAAAAAACTGCTCTACTATATGAATCCGGTTTACTACTCAGAGTCATCCAAATTAGTGTCAAAATTTGCATCGACGTAACCATTTACGAACAACTCTTTAACCATCTCCATAATCAAAAAAATTCCTTAGTCCACTAGTTACTAGGGATAACTTTGATCGCTGTCCAGTGATCCATTCCTGGATCTCTCTTGTACCCCTTGACTGACTCATGGCAAGGCACACTTCAGGTGCGGTACACAGCACATCATACTGTAGAGCCTACGTCTTAAGCATAGGGGACGACATTGGTCCTTTCTCTCTCTTCTACCATGGTCAGGTCTCGAGTCTTACTCAATACTCACACCTTATAATACAGCCAAGAACTCCTTCTTCACCGATCTATTTTGAAATCCTTCAGAATCTTGTCACGGTATGTATTCATTTGAAAGTATTATTAAGCATTTTTTATCTATCCTTATAGGTCTTGATGCTCAATGTTCAAGTAGCTTAATCCAAGTTTTCCATTGAAAAACACTTTTCAAACAACCCTATATGCTACATCATTTCTGATCAACAATATGTTAACTACATATACTCATGAGAAATTCTATAGTGCCCCCACTCACTTCTTTGGAAATACAAGTTTCTCATAAACTTTGTATAAACCTAAAATCTTCGATCATCTCATCAATGCGTATATTCCAACTCCGAGATGCTTACTTCAGTCCTTAGAAGGATTGCTGAAGCTTTGCATACTTGTTAGCATCTTTTAGGATTGACAAAACCTTCTGGTTGTATCACATACAACCTTTCCTCAAGCATCTCGTCGAGGAAACAATGTTTTGACATCCTATCTGCAAGATTTCATAAATAATGCAGTAACTGCTAATATAATTCCAACAGACTCTTAGCATCTCTACGAGTGAGAAAGTCTCATCGTAGTCAACTCCTTGAACTTGTCAGAAAACATCTTAGCGACAAGTCGAGCTTTCTTAATGGTGACACTTACCATCATTGTCTGATTCCTTTTAAAATCCATCTACACCCAACAACCTTACGACCATCAAGTAGTTCTTCCAAAGTCTACACTTTTTTTTATACATGGATCCCCTCTCAGATTTTATGGCCTCAAGCCATTTGTCGGAATCCGGGCCCACCATTGCTTCTCCATATCTCGTAGGTTCATTGTTGTCTAGCAACATGACCTCCAAGACAGGATTACCGTACCACTCTGAAGTAGTACGCGTCCTTGTCGACCTACGAGGTTTGCTAGTGACTTGATCCGAAGTTTCATGATCATTATCACCAGCTTCCACTTCAACTGGTGTAGGTGCCACAGGAACAACTTCCTGTGCCCTACTACACACGGTTTGAAGTGATGGTCCAATAACCTCATCAAGTCTCCACCATCCTCCCACACAATTCTTTCGAGAGAAACTTTTCCTCGAGAAAGGACCTGTTTCTAGAAACAATCATTTTTGCTTCCGGATCTGAGATAGGAGGTATACCCAACTGTTTTGGGTGTCCTATGAAGATGCATTTGTGTGCTTTGGGTTCGAGCTTACCAGCCTGAAACTTTTCCACATAAGCATCGCAGCCCCAAACTTTTAAGAAATGACAACTTAGGTTTCTCTAAACCATAGTTCATACGGTGTCATATCAACGGAGATACATGGTGCCCTATTTAAAGTGAATGCAGTTGTCTCTAATGCCTAACCGATAAACGATAGTGGTAATTCGATAAGAGACAACATGGTATGCACCATATCGAATAGGGTGCAGCTATGATGTTTGGACACACCATCACACTATGGTGTTCTAGGCGGTATTAGCTATGTAACAATTTCCACCATGTCTTAATTTTGTACCAAATTCTTAACTCAGATATTCATCTCTATGATCATGTCATAGACATTTTATCCTCTTGTCACGACAATCTTCAACTTCACTCTGAAATTACTTGAACCTTTCAATAATTGAGACTTGTGTTTCATCAAGTAAATATACTTAGCATCTACTCAAATCATCTGTGAAGTAAGAACATAACGATATCCACTGCATGCCTCAGCACTCATTGGACTGCACACATCAAAATGTATTACTTCCAACTCAAGATGGCAACGGGGACAAAACCCACCGGGGTTTCCTTGCCCAAACCCATCCCCACGAGAAAAACGCAAACCCGTCCCCGTCCCCATCAACGTGCGCGGGGTTAAATTTTTGCCCGTCCCCTAAACCCGTCGGGTTTTCAAAACCCACGGGGAACTCGTTCCCACGAGCAGTCAATTGAAACAACAACATTTGAAAAAAAACATGAGCATATTACAGCAACATGCGACGGCTGGGGGGCCTAGGTTTAGGTTTAGGTGTTGTGTTGTGCGTGAAAGAGAGGCCTGAAGAGCGAGCGACACTGTAGCAACCGAGCATGGGGTTGGTATGTACTCCAGGGCCTCGACGCTGTGGGGCTCGGCTGCTCGGGCAATGTGGATTTTGGGCCACTTGTGTCAAGATAGATTGGTGAATAACGTATTTTTATGGGTTTTATCGGGTTTCGGGTTCAGGTAGTACTTAAACCGGCTTAAACCCGCGAAATATGTTGGGTTTTATAATATTCCCACAAGCAGCCCCACGGGGATAGAAAGTCGCCCATCCTCGTCCCCTAATAGGGTAAAAACCCGCGGGGACGCGGGTTTCATGGCCCCATTGCCATCTTGACTTCCAACTAGTTCCTTTATTTTTCCATCTTACTGAAAACAAGGCTTTTTAGTCATCTTGCCCATGTGGTATGATTTGCATGTCTCAAGTGATTCAAAACCAAGTGAGTCCAAATGATCCATCTGCATGGAGTTTCTTCATGCGTACATAACAATAGACATGGTTTGCATGTCTCAAACTTCTCAAAAAAAGAGTGAGTCCAAAGATCCATCAACATGGAGCTTCTTCATGCGTTTTATACCAATATGACTCAAATGGCAGTGCGACAAGTAGGTGGTACTATCATTACTATCTTATATCTTTTGGCATGAACATGTGTATCACTACGATCGAGATTCAATAAACCATTCATTTTAGGTGCAAGACCATTGAAGGTATTATTCAAATAAACAGAGTAATCATTATTCTCCTTAAATGAATAACCACATTGCGATAAACATATTCCAATCATGTTTATTCTCAACACAAACACCAAATAAAAATTATTTAGGTTTAACACCAATCCCGATGGTAGAGGGATCGTGCGATGTTTGATCACATTAACCTTGGAAATACTTGCAACACATATCATCATCTCACCTTTAGCTAGTCTCCGTTTATTTCGTAGCCTTTTATTTCGAATTACTAACACTTAGAAACCGAACCAGTATCTAATACCCTGGTGCTACTAGGACTACTAGTAAAGTACACATTAATATAATGTATATCAAATATACTTCTGTTGACCTTGCGAGCCTTCTCATATATCAATATCTAGCGTAGTTCTGCTTCAGTGACCGTTCCCCTCGTTTAAAGAAGCACTTAGTCTTGGGTTTGGGTTCAACATTGGGTTTCTTCACTAGGGCAGCAACTGATTTGCCGTTTCATGAAGTATCCCTTCTTGCCATTGCCCTTCTTGAAACTAGTGGTTTTACTAACCATCAACAATTGATGCTCCTACTTGATTTCTACTTTCGCGGTGTCAAACGTCACGAATAGCTCGAGGATCATCATATCTATCCCTGATATGTTATAGTTCATCACAAAGCTCTAGTAGCTTGGTGGCAGTGACTTTGGAGAACCATCACTAACTCATCTGGAAGATTAACTCCCACTCGATTCAAGCAATTATAGTACTGAGACAATCTGAGCACATGCTCAATGATTGAGCTTTTCTCCCTTAGTTTGCAGGCTAAGAAACTCATCGGAGGTCTCATACCTCTTGACGTGGGCACAAGCCTGAAATCCCAATTTTAGCCCTTGGAACATCTCATATGTTCCGCGATGTTTCGAAAAAACCGTCTTCGGTGCCTCAATTCTAAACCGTTTAGCATTACACAATGAACTATCACGTAGTCATCAAAACATGTATGTCTGATGTTCGCAACATCCACAGACGACATTCGAGGTTCAGCACACCGAGCGGTGCATTAAGGACATAAGCCTTCTGCGCAGCAATGAGGACAATCTTCAGTTTACGGACCTAGTCCGCATAATTGCTACTATCAACTTTCAACTAAATTTTCTCTAGGAACGTATCTAAAATAGTAGAACTAAAGCTCAATCTACGGCATAATTCGCAAAGACCTTTTGACTATATTCATGATAATTAAGTTCATCTAATCAAATTATTTAATGAACTCCCACTCAGATAGACATCCCTCTAGTCATCTAAGTGATACATGATCCGAGTCAACTAGGCCGCGTCCGATCATCACGTGAGATGAACTAGTCATCATCAGTGAACATCTCCATGTTGATCGTATCTACTATATGACTCATATTCGACCTTTTGGTTTCTCGTGTTCCGAGGCCATGTCTGTACAAGCTAGGTTCGTCAAGTCAACCTACACTACAAAAAAAGACACATTCGTGACATTTTGGACCGAACGAATTTTTTTCCTGTCATACATATGACACTTCTATGACGATAATTGTGACCAAACCCGGTATCATCATAGATGTGGTGGGCTCCTACTTCTATGACAAAAAATCATGACAGAAAATGGGCTTTTCGCCCTGGGCAGGCTGGAGACGCAGATGCATGACATTCTTTGGTCCGTCCATGACGGAAAAAACCATGGTAGAAGCGAGGGGGAGGAAAATTTCGGGGAGTTGCTGGTTATGGTGGGAGGTCGGGGGCGGAGCGATGCACGTTTCTCTCGTACGTACGCGCGTGTGTGTGAGGTGTTGGCTCTAACTGAACCTGAGCGAGGCGTTGGGCTCTAACTGAACTCGAGCGATTGCACTGCATGCTACGCGTTACTGAACCCGAGCGATCGATCGATGGCTGTTAACTGAACCCGATGGAGCGATTCCTTCGCTACTGCTGCTAACTAAAGCCGATCGATTGGTTGAACAGTGAGCATTGCGGGGGGGGGGGGGGGGGTTGGATCAACAGTGTGCGGTGGCGTTGCCTCTGGATGAACAGGAACCCGTGGTGTGGAGGGCTGGATGAACAGTAGACGATGGAGGGGTGGCCGTGGAGGGGTGGTTAAACAGGACCCCGTGGTGTGGAGGGCTGGATGAACAGTAGACAGTGGAGGGGTGCCCGTGGAGGGGTCGTTGAACAATAGCCGGTGGAGTAGCGCGCGGTGGAGGCTGGATGAACAGGAGCCCGTGGAGGCTGGAGGAGGTCGACGGTAGCCCGTGGAGGCTGGAAGATGTCGACGGTGGAGATGAACAATATCTTGTGGAGTCCCGTTTTGTGGTACGCCACACCCCTCCCCCCCATTTCGACCGTAGCGCTCCAACACTAGTCCGTTTCGTCCGTTTTGTGGTACGCCACACCCCTCCTGATCAATAGGACCCCCGTTTCGACCGTAGGAGGTCGGTTTCCTCCGTTTTGCGGTACGCCAGGCCCCTCCCGATCAACATGACCCCGTTTCGACCGTAGGAGGTCCGTTTCCTCCGTTTGCAGTATGCCAGACCCCTCCCGATGAACAGGATCCCGTTTTGAACGTGGCCGGTCGAACACAAGGCCGTTTCCTCCGTTTTGCGGTACGCCAGGCCTCGTTTCCATCGCCTATTCTGTCCAAGCCCTCCCGATGAACACGACCACGCATTCCGTTCCGACCCAGCTGGTTGGCTCCCACGCGTTCCGTTGCCTCCCGATGAACACGACACATTCCGTTGCCTCCCCATGAACACGACAACGATGCTGTTTCTCCGTTCCGACCCAGCCATGTACGTATGCGCGAGTAGGCATTCGAGATCCTGCCCGTATGTACGTACGTGGCCGTATTTTCTTTCTTGCACCCTCGCCGCTGTACGTACGTGTACGTGCGCGCCTCTACTACGACCACTATGTACGTACACGTTCGCGACCAGAATGACAATGCTATGTATGCTTCGACCAGGTGGGTACCGACTGTCAGGCAGTTCCTTGCCTGCGAAGATGTAGCTGGTGGGTCCCTGCAGTCAGGGGGGCGAATCGTTTTTTTTGCCCGGACGCACTTCCTTGCATGCAAAGATGTAGCTGGTGGGTCCCAGCAGTCAGGGGGGAAACATTTTTTTCGCGAAATATGGTGGCTCGTCCGGTGGGTCCCCGCTGTCAGGTGGAGGAATAATTATTTTGCGCGTAATAAGGAGGCACTTCCTTGCTGCGGCCATGGACCCAGCTGTCAGCCTCTCCATGTACAGTCCACGTCCGATGGAAGCCGTTCCTTGACCACGTTGACCACGCTGCGCCGAGAGCTCCAGGGCGGTGGATGACGACGAGGCCTAGGAAGGGGACGAAGCAGAGCCGAGGAAGACACGGCAGTGGATGCCCACTTGTAGAGGAGTACGAGGGTTCACTGGTTCGCTGCGATGTGAGGCTGTTGTCGCCGCAGAATAATAGGGGGTGTGGGTGGGTAGAGGGATGGCCTGGCCAGCAGTGGGAGTAGTAGGGGGCGGTGAGGCCTCCGCCGCATCGCAGCCGGCCACGGGAGGCAGGAGCACGAGGCACGACCGGCGCTGGTTTGGGCGGCTGGAGCAAGAAGACAAGAGTTGAAGAAGCACTACGACCGTTGGATGGACATCGTACGGTCACTGGAGCTAGAATCATGCATATTGACTAAGTTGACAAAGCCCTCCGTCCCCGTCAAGTTAGTAGGCCCACAAGTCAGCCTACCACTATACTAGGTCCCAGCTAACAGGGGGAGTATTCATTTTTTTGTGCGTAATAAGGAGGCACTTCCTTGCGTGCGAAGATATAGCTGGTGGGTCCGAGCTGTCAGCGGCGGTAACGTTTTTTTCGCGAAATACTGAGGCCCTTTCGGTGGGTCCCCGATGTTAGGTGGAGGAATCATTATTTTGCGCATAATAAGGAGGCATTTCCTTGCGCGCGGCCGTGGACCCAGCTGTCGGCCTCTCCACGTACAATCCACTTCAGATGCATGTTGGTTGTTGACCATGTTGACCAGGCCGCGCCGAGAGAACCATGGCGGTGGATGACGGCGAGGCCTATGAAGGGAACGACACGGAGGCAGGGAAGACTCAGCAGTTGTTTCCCATGCGGAGGGGAGTACGACTGAACGAGGGTTTACCGGTTCGTCTGCCGCCGCCTGAGAATAACAGCAGGTGTGGGTGAGTAGAGGGATGGCTAGGCCAGCAATGGGAGTACGGTGGGCCGGTGAGGCCTGCGCGGCAGCACAGCCGGCCACGGGGAGGAGGGAGCAGGCAGTCCTGCCGGCGCTTGTTTGAGCGGCTGGAGCAGGAAGAGCAGAGATTGAAGAAGCACGGCGGCCGTTGGATGGCCATCCAACAGTTACTGCTTGTGCGTCAACCTTTGTTTAGGAAAGCCTCAAATCTGTGGAAAACAGCATGAACCCATCTGCCATTATTTCTAATAATTTACATCCCATTTGCTAATTCTTAAGGTTTTGTTTGGAGCCCATATTCTTTTTGTTAGCATTACAGCCCATATTGTGGCCACTGTTAAAAAATTATACAAAATTTTTCATATTTCTGTGTAGTCCAAACTGTTTTTAATCCCGAAATTTCGAATCACATTAATACTGAATTTAAAACTAAATGTATATCAATATAAAATCCAACAAATTCTCCACGCATAAAAATTAATGTAATTTAAAATCTTGAAATGAAAAAAAAGATATTTGAAACTAATTGCCGCTTTGATGTGTTTTAAAAATGTACAACCCATTTCTCATTACTGATGGGCCATTTTCTTGGCCAGCCGAATGAAAGCTCTCCTCGTTTTGAAAGATTTGCATCCCAACAGGCCTGACAAAGTGACTTACTTGGCAAATCACAAAAACATTGGGTTGTGGCCGTGGACCCAGCTGTCAGCCTCTCCACGTACAGTACTCTTCCGATGGAAGTCGTTCCTTGACCACGTTGACCACGCCGCGCAGAGAGCACTACGGCGGTGGACAACGGCGAGGCCTAGGAAGGGGACAACGTGGAGCCGGGGAAGACGCGGCACTGGAAGTCCATGCGGAGAGGAGTACGAGGGTTCACTGGTTCGGCTGCGGTGTGAGGCTGCCGTCGCCGCAGGGCCTGGCAAGAGGTGGGAATAGTAGGGGGCGGTGAGTCCTCCGCGGCAGCACAGCCGGCCACGGGAGGCAGGAGCATGAGGCACAACCGGCGCTGGTTTGGGCGGCTGGAGCAAGAAGACCAGAGGTTGAAGAAGCACTAGGGCCGTTGGATGGACATCGTACGGTCACTGGAGCTAGAATCGTTCATATTGACTAAGTTGACAAAGCCCTTCGTCCCCGTCAACATTAGGCCCACAAGTCAGCCTCCCACCAAGGTGGGTCCCAGCTAGCAGGGGGAGTATTCATTTTTTTGTGCGTAATAAGGAGGCACTTCCGGTGGGTCCCAGCTGACAGCAGGGGGGGGGGGTTCGCGAAATACGGTGGCCCGTCAGGTGGGTCCCAGCAGTCAGGGGGCAAAAGTTTTTTTTCGCAAAATACGGTGGCCCGTCCAGTGGGTCCCTACTGTCAGTTGGAGGAATCATTATTTTCCGCGTAATAAGGAGGCACTTACTTGCTGCAGCCGTGGACCCAACTGAGACTCTCCACGTACAGTATACTTCCGATGGAAGTCGTTCCTTGACCATGTTGACCTCGCCGCGTTCCATTGCATGCATGCATCCATGGGCGTGGTGCGTCCCCAATGTCAGCCTCTCACGTACAGTCATCTTCCGATGACTCTCGGTTGTTGACCACGTTGACCACACCGTGCCGAGCGCACCCAGACTGGAACGACCTGGAGATTGGGAAGACGGGGCAGTGGAGTCGCAGATGGAGAGGAGTGGGAAACTTCACTGGTTCGGGTGTGTGGCAGCATAGCCGCGGTGCCGCCCACGGGAGACAGGAGCAAGAACAGAGGTTGAAGAAGGAGCACAGCTGTTGGATTAACATCCAACGGTCCAGCTGCTAGAATCATTTGTTGATTAAGTTGACAAAGCCGTGCGTACACGTCTGCTTAGCAGGCCCACAAGTCAGTCACCAAATCTGACGGGTCCCAGCTGTCAACGGGATTTATATTTTTTTTCACAAAACAAGGAGGCACTTCCTTCCGTGCGAAGATACAGCCAGTGGGTCCCAGCTGTCAGGTGGAGGAAACTTTTTTTCCAGCTTAATAAGGAGGAACTTTCCTTGTGTGCGACCATGGACCTCGTGGGTCCCAGCCGTCAGGCTCTCCACGTACAGTCCTCTTCCGATGACTCTCGTTTGTTGACCACGCCGCACCGAACACAGCGAGGCGGTGGACAACGGCGAGGCCCCGGACGGGAACGACTCGGAGATGGGAAAAAGCGGCAGTGGAGTCGTAGATTGAGAGGAGGAGAAGGGTTATATCTCGTTCTGTTGCAATTCATATCAAACTCAGATTCACAGGACACGTTCATATTCATAGCCAACATTCACTATCAACAACTTAAAAGATTCATATATACACAAGCTCAGCATATCTATGCATCCAAATGATTGATAGATCACACGATAATATTCATACATAATTCACAAAAAAATTCAGATATACACATGTTCAGTATGTTTATGCATCCAAATGATTGAGATCACAGCCAATATGATCCATGGACGAACTTTAATTACCTAGGGTACAGACTGGTAAATGGTGTTCAATCAGAGGTACTTCTTGCTAAAATTAGTTCTTGTATGAGTAAACTTTCGAGTACATAAGAGGCAGCACAGACAATCTAAACTTTGCTTGTAGGTTTATCCTCAAATAGTGGCCTCGTGCCAATGGAGGTTTGAGCAACTTGGCCACTACTTTCATCCAACTAGTTTACTGGCTCATCTTGGTCCTGTATCTCGCCAAAATTCTACATTGCAGACGAGAAGGAGGCGGTTGAGAAAATGAACCACCCAAATTTTTTGTGCAGCTCAAACTGAAATGGAGCATCCTTGGGCGTGCAGACTGATTAAGTCCCAGATGAATATACGCATCAACCAACTTGTCTGGAATCTTTAGACTCCATGCCATATAGTTCGCTACATATGTGTCGATAACCAAAAGGCACAGTTGGGACCAAAGACTGGACTGCGTTTTTCTTGGGCTATGCACCAAGCAATAGTTTTTGGCGTTCACTCTCCTAATACTTGGAGTTTGACAATTGGTTGACGCCGGTTGATACTCGAATGAATATAGGCACTTCTTGTCAATATTGATGCTTGTCTGAGTGAACTTTGGAGTACATAGCAGCAGCATAAGTACCTGTCCATCTGAATCATTTTGTGCAGTTCTACTGAAATCACCCGATGTAATGATTTGCCTGCGAGTTCAGGCTCCAAATTACTCCTTTATGAAATCGGCAAACAGTAGCACAATACCAAATTACCAATACATATGACAGGCACAATAATTAGGATAAATACCAGTACCAACCTGTGTGAGGTAGCATATGAATTACTATTTCCTTTGACTAGAAGCCGAGATAAGCCAAGCGACTGACAGCAAAGGAAGAAAGCAAGCGGAGATTAGCGACTGACAGGAAAGGACGGAAGCTGTCGAGGCAATGAAGCACCCAAAGTTTTTGTGCAGTTCCACCAAAATCAAGCATTCCTGTTGGCACATATATTGAGAGAGTGAGATTACTCTAATAGTGGGACTAGTTGATGAAACATACACTAACAAATAGAAGCACCCTCATTATCTTAATGGGTAAAGTTAGCAACATAGTAGTCTTGCTTAAAGAGAGGTATTAGTTTATTTAATCAGTGCTAATTAGCTCAACTCAACACTCAAAGCATTGCCATTTATCATATGTTGCAAAACTTAAAAGTGCAAAGATAAAGGAGTTTCTCATGATAGTAGTGCGATACAAATAGAGATGACAACAAACTAATATGGATGAAGGCCTTAGGCCCGTACCAACCTGAGAAAAAAGCTTATTCATGTAGTCCCATAAGAGATGATAAAGCACTCACTGGAATCACACAATAGTATATATTTTTGTGCACTTCAAATGTATGGTTGAAATCACTCTTGTTTACCAGTGCTGAGATTATGTCGAAAGATTATCAAGAACTTCCAGCAGAGTTAAAGCACTGGCTGGGATACAGTTCATTGTATTGTCTTGTGTAGTTCCACTAAAATGTATGATTGGCACAACATGATCCCTGTTTGCACAAGTAGGAACAAGGTGAAACCTTCATTAGCTTAGTGAGAAAGGATAGGAAGACATTAGCATATTACTCAAACAGTAGCATCAAATTCATGATGGACAATACGCAAAACATTGCCTCATTGAACCAATGGCAATAAATTGACATGCAAAACAATAGCACTATTATGTCATGACACTAATAATATTCCCTCCCTGCTCCACCACATGATTCACCTCCATAGACAAACATTCACACGTACATGATTCAGCATAGGGTCCTACTAAAGATTTGTTTAACTCCAACAGGAAAATTAGGCAGTAATAAATTAGTGGTACTTAAGTGCTCCTAATTAATTAAGTGAGACAACAGAAGTGGAAGGGCTCCCTGGAGGATCGTCTCACATGTAAGGTAGTCGTTGCCGGAGCCCTTGAATAGCCTCGACTGAGGCCTCTGGCTTCAGCAAGATCGCCTTGGCACTGTTTATTCTTCTTCTTCTTCCTCTTCATGCTATGTTCCTCTTTCTCCTCACCAGTTGGTGAAACCAAGTACATGATTGGCCTTCTAATTCAGAATTGGTTTTGTCAGTGAGGGAGTACAAGTGTACTAGTAAAAAACAACATTATTTTCTCATGGCAGTCGGAAAATAGAGATGAACACATGCATTAAATATCATTCTTACCTAAAGGAAGGTTATGGCGCCAATATGGATGATGAGGATTGGAACACAGATCTCCCTTTGTGCGGTTCCACCAAAATGAACCAACTGTTCCATCTGACATTCCAGTTAAACAGCACAAAAGTCACTTCTTTTAAGAAGAGTTTTGTGCAGTGCACCAAAAGGTCACAACAACAACCAGGTGAATTGGATATCCCTGTTTGCACAAAAAGGCACAGAGGAAACAATCAGAGTCTCAAACAATTACAGGCAAAAACATTTGGCTAAACTTGTCAGAGTCTCAAACAATTACAGGCAAAAACAATGGCATGGCTTCATTTTTACCAGGGACATTATATTAAGAACAGCTAAGGCTGCATTCGGTTCACAGGTTTGGTTCAGGATTTTCGTAGGAACACAATTCCTACCGTATTCTTTCCCTTCCAACCATCCGGAACACGGGAAATGTGAATAGTGTTTCATAGGAAAGCTGGTCTGGTAGTACAGATTCCATCGGATTAGAAACATCCACGCGCTGTTCATTTTTGGGTGGAAGCCCGAGGCAGGCGCTCGCTGCCATGCGTTAGACAGGTTGCTGTGCTGTGTTTGCTGGAATAAAAAAATCAACCTATGTGTGGTACGTGAGGTGAGGACAAGAGTAGTCATTGTGCAGCTGAATAAACAAATAGCATCTCATACTGCCAAGCATGCTACTCTAAAAAAACAAATCTGTACATTTCATAGTCCATCCGAACACATTCTCTTGAGAGTTTCCTCCGGTTCGCTGTTCCATAGTTTTATACCCACATTCCTTTCCTATTCCTCTATTTTCATCAAGACCTATGTTTTCTGCCCCTTTATTCCGACCGAAGCCTAAATATTTGGTATAAGGGCATGGGACAGTGGGTGCACCAGCAGTACAGCACCATGTACGTAAACAGGGGCATAAAGTGGTGATTCATAGTTTGTTGCCCCGAGAAACAAACATCCAAGAAACATATCTGGGTTGGTCCCATTTTTGTTCACTCTAGCCACCTACTCCTATGTGTGGATAGCAAATCTAGTCCTGGTCATACCACTGTGTACAGCGTTACCCCTATATTTCCCTTTTCGACCAAGAGACCGGTTGGATGACCAGTCTGTACTAGTTTCATCCCCTTTCCTTCCTGTTTGTACCAAGTCCGATGTACATACTAAATTCCCCCACCCCCACTTTATTTCAATGACAAGTATTTTCGGACGGAGGGAGTACAAGATTCGACTCCATGAAGTAGCTTTACCTCTAACAATAGAAAAAAAAGGTGACGTTGGACCATCCGATCGAGAGGGGCTGAGAGGTAGAAAATGATGCACATGCAGCGACGTAGCGAGCTGGGGAAGTAGAGCTAAGGCGGTTTCGAACGAAGATATACCTGAAGGTCGTCGGGATGTGGATAGGTGGGCGGCGGGAGGCCGGATCCGCCCACAGGCAACGACGAAGGGATCGGAGGACCTCCTGCGCCGGCGCTCGGCCAGAGATAACGGTGCGGCCGGCAGTGGGTCTCCTCCCTCGCTGTCGACGACGGCCTAAATGCTGCCCCTCCTCCCCTTCACCGGCGGAGGGGGATACGTCCGGATCTGTAACCAGCGGTGAGGATAGAAAGCCAGTGTTTTTTGAAGGGAGAAAGACAGGGTTACTACCCCTATCTTGTTTAGATCTGGAGAGGATGAGAGTGTGTGAATAGAGCAGCCCTAGCAAGCAAGCGCGGAGGCTCCGGCCTATATATAAGTAGTGGGGTAGTTTTCCTTTTTCACTCCATCAAAACAATCGTTTAAAATTGTGTACTATACTACATGCCAGGTCGCGGTTTTTTTAGTTGTTGATTGTTTTTTGAGATAGCTACCCGCTTGTTCCAAGTGGTGTTACGGTGTGCCAGGTCGCACTTTGTATCGTTCAAGTCTGGTAGTACTACAAGTCCCTCCATTAAATGAACAACCACCCCCTCGTAAAAATTGTGAACAAGCCCACGGCTAAAATTAGCGGAAACGTGGGTTGCCCCAACATGCATTATTATTTATATTTTCTACTCCCTCCGTTCCTAAATATAAGTCTTTTTTATTAGCCACACCTAAGACAAGAATTTTTTTATTAGCAGTGAACCCCACATGTCATAGACACAAAAATTGTGGCAAGATTCCCTTAGGCAAGCCAAAGTGTGTCTAACAATTTGAGCAACTCAGGTTAGGCAAGTGTGGCAAGTGTGGGAAAAATAATGTGGCAACATAAGACAAACATAGTCACAATCCAAACAGCCCCGTGATTTTTTGTGACATGCATGAAAATTTGGTTAGTTAAATTTATAGTCAAAATTTGGCAAGGTGCATCAAATCAACACATGCAAGTATCAAAAGGAAAGTCACGGCATGCATGCATGCATTGTACTCCCTCCATTTCCAAATATAAGTCTTTTAGAGATTGCAACAAGTGACTACTCCCTCCGTTCCTAAATGTAAGTCTTTTTAGGGATTCCACTACAAACTACATACGGATGTATATAGACATATTTTAGAGTGTAGATTCACTCATTTTGTTTCGTATGTACTCCAGTTCATAGTGAAATCTCTAAAAAGACTTATATTTTGGAACGGAGGGAGTACATACGAAGCAGAATATGTCTACTCCTACATACGAAGTAGCCCATTTGAAATGTGTAAAAAGAGTTTTATCGAATGCAGTGCTTTGATGTGTCGCGTCAACTCGTACAAGCCCGAGAAATTTGATTACTACGACGCCCTCTCCCTCGCGGACTGAGCTCCGGTGCCTTAACTGCACCTGCCTTTGGCTGCATGACAGGTGGGCCAACCACCTGTTGGGCCCACCTGTCATGGACGCAAAGGCAGGAGCAGTAAGTAGAAGCTTTCGCTACACGCTATCCCTCCCGCACGAGGTGGACGGACATGCAGCAGTGGATTCGATACTGTAGAAGTAGGAGTAACATCATTGTTCGTCTTCTCGAAGAGGCGAAGAGCCAAGTGCAAACCGAACGTGGCAGTTGCGAACGCTCGCGTGGTGCGGTTCCTTGGAGTACTAGCCAGGCTCTTGCATGAGACAAAATTGCTATTGTTTAACAATTAAACTCCATTATCCATTGGTTGATACTCATTCTGCATAGGTCCACGCGCTTAGCACCATTTCCTCCTGGGGTCACCAATGTTTATTTGCTAATTAATAGCATTCCATGCAATGAACTAGCCATTGCAAGTCATTAAAAGCATGCACACCTCTCATCTCTTATTGGTTGATACGTATGTCAAGAAACAAGAAACAAGGTAGAAGTTAATGCACCGCGCCTAAGTGTTTTGGGACTATTTGGTTTTCGTAAGATGACTTACACACCTAGACGGAGGGAGTAGTATAGACCTGTAAACCGGAAAGGAGTATTTGCCTTTCTAGAGATTTCAACAAGTGACTAGACTTCGGCTCAAAAAAAAACAAGTGACTAGACTACACCGTGTGCAGTACCCCTCCCCTCCGGTTTATAGGGCTCAAATCTCAAATCTCATGAACCAAGGGATTTTGCGATTGGAGGAATGTATCTCGTACTTTACAAAACTACCCTAATTAAACTCATGCATTAATTACGTAGTTCTCTCGTTTTCCTCTCCGCCTTGGTCGCGGTGCACAATATTGAGGCTAGCCATAGTGGGAGTAACTTAGGTAGTAACTTAACACATCCCAAGACAATTTTGCTTACGTGGCAAGTATTTAATGAGGAAAGAGGTGCTTGTGGTAACATAATATGTTACTGTAACATAGTGCTTTCCAAGGCAAAATGAGTCTATGAGATAATAAATGAAGCAATCTATGATACTACTACTATGTTACTTTGCACTATGGAGGTAGTAACTTACACTAGTGTCATATGCATGACACTAGTCTAAGTTACTCCCCACTATGACCAGCCTGAGAGAGTGCTTTGATACGTTTTAGTCTCATGACTAAAAGTAGTGGGACTAAAACTTGTTAGCCTCATCCATCCTTGGATCCAAATACTAAAGAGACTAAAATCAAGTTAATGACATTTCAAAGCATCCGGGCCCGCATGCCATCCACCAAATCACAGCGAGGTGGTACAGTCGAGACTCACCTGTCACCCCGGTGTGGCCGTCATGACCCGTCATATCACAAAACCCACACCTTTACCAGCAGTGGTAAGGTGGCCTCCAAGTTGGACTGGACGAAGCAACCATCATTTCATTGGAATGCTCGTTCAAGCCCTTTCTTCCCTTTCTTGAAGAAAACCTCACTCCAGGCTACTCACTTCTGCCATTTTTCTTCTCTACCGACGAAGGAAAGGTGGGCGAATCAGTTATGCTGCTATATTTTCATTCCAGTAATCTTCTTTTTGCGAAGCACCGACCGATTCTCACATCCTATTCTGTTCCCGTTTTCATTGCGATTGTGGTTTCCTTTCGATTGCTTTTTGTTTGTCAGTTCATTGATGGATCCTGGAGCACTAGGCAAAGAGTTGCCGGCGGACAACCCACTGGAGACAGCGATCTCCAGGAAGCGAGCACCGACCAACGAGTTGACCATGTTGGCGGGCCAACCCATGGAGACGAAGAACTCCAAGAAACAAGCACTGGCCAAAGAGTTGAGGACGTTGGCGGACGAACTCCTCAAAGAAAGTTGGAAGAACAGCAAGGGCCCCACCGTGCCTACCCCAGGAGCTCTGATTGCCACCTATGTGAGGCTCAAGACCGAGTTTGAGGAGATAGTCGCCGTTGAGAAGCAGTATTCCCCTGGCAAGGTGATGGCCCCCATCGAGGACGAGGAGATGGCCCCCGGAGGGATGAGATCCCCCGGTGAGCTGCACAAGGTAAAAATAATGGCTTATTACCATAGTTGTGGTTTTTGATTATTTGCAATGTGCTTGCTTTTTGATTATTTGCAATGTGCTTGCTAATATGTTAGTGTTGTGCAGGTGCCGGTGGTTGTCCTTGATGATTCCGATGTCGTGGCCCGTCCTGTTGGCATCGCCCCGGAGATCGATTCCGATACCGCTGTCCATCCTGTGGACATCGCCCCAGAGATCGATTCCGATGTCGCGGTCAGTCCTGTGGACATCGCCCCAGAAATCGATTCCCATGCCGCTGTCCGTGCTGTGGTCATTGCCCGAGAGATCGATGACAAGAAATAGTTGGTCGCGCTAATCCTTCAGGGTAGTTTGCATTGCCCTGTGTTTAATTACCAGAACGATGCGTGTTATCAAACCATCTTAGGGCTAGTGCACTGTCTTGTGTGGGCGGATCTTGCTACTTTTGTTTGATAGTGAATCATGCGATGAATCATGCGAACCCTCTCCGAGTTATGGAAACAGATGTATCCTCACCAGCTTTTGATGTAATATATGGCATGCTTAGATGTAAGTTTGAACTGTTTATCATATCAGCAGGGCTTGTTTGATGATTCTTGGTGTTAGTAGGCTAGCTACTGTGCGAGCTATAGTACTTGCAAAACACTCACCGAAGAGAAACATTGGGGCTGATGAGCTCGTGGTACGCTTATACTTATCCCTCGTCGATCGACCAATAGCCCTAGCTCCTAAAATTGTAGGCTTAGCGATCGATCAGACAATAGTCGACATACATTCAGGCCTCATTTGGTTCATAGGGTAGGAAAATCGTAGCAAAAGTACAGAGAACGTGCAACACAAAATCATAGCAGTGCAGAGACGTACTCCCTCCGTTCCAAAATAGATGACCTAGGCGGGCTAGTTTGGCCTAGTGGGTTTCAGTGATATGACGTGGTACAGTGCCGTCCAGTCTTCGCGTGTGGTAGCAGTATTGCGGGTACAGTAAGTTTTCTTGAAGAAGCGGAATTCAACGAAGTCATGATGGTTCCTTCGTCCGAACAACTTACGGTGGGAAAGGTTGGGCCTGCGATACGACCGGGGTAGACCAGGATAATTTTGTGCATGGCAGGTGGACCAGGATGGTCGACGTCCCACATGTCGGCGAATGAAAGTATTCTTTCTGATATAGAGGACGAGCAACGAGTATTCATTGTTTATTTTTGATGAAAGCTATTGTCTCCACTGTTACTCCTTGACTTTGTCAATGCCTCTCTCTCCTCCACATAAGCGGGGACTACTTGCTATGCATGCAGCGGGCAGCTGGCGTCTTGAGGGGCCAGGGCGGTGAGAGCGGGCTCCGGAAGCGGTCCGGACTCCAGCATGGCCCACCTCACATTATCACCATATATTTCTTGGAGTCCGTGCGCGGCGGGCGGGCGATCTCTTCTCCCTCCCCCGTTTCTCTCTTCTCAGCCGACGCCCGCCGAGCGATTAGATTTCGGCTATCGACGGTTTATTCAATTACGGTCCCACATGTCAGTGAAATTGCAAGACAACGCATGTCCCCTTTGGTGAGCGGCGTGCGAGCCGGACTGTCGGGGTTGCGACGCGTACGAGTGTGCCGCCTTTTCCTTTAGAACTTGCGAAGCGTAACATTTTCGCGCGATCGATCGATAGAAATCCAGAACAAAATGACGAGGGCGGTGCTTTCCCGCTCGTTAGGTGGGCTAGTTCGTGTGATATGACGTGCTACAGTGCCATCCACTTGCTCCATTTTTATGTAAGCAAGAGTTTACACTCGTACGCGGGAGGAGTGCGAAACACCGCGGATCTAATTTTGATCGAGGGATAACTGTTCCCTGCCAAATAATGGAGGGTTGTTAGCGATTATAACATGATAGTTAGGGCATCTCCAGCGCTGGCCCACAAATTTACACCGGCATCTGTCCGAGGACACTGATAGATGCCATCCGATGCTGCCCGCATACCTTTCGACAACTATATGAACTAACCGGACAAAATTCGTGCAAACAAAGGAAATTTCAAATTAACCAGATGAAATTCGTTACATTTCGAAAACTTTTCCTACAAACTGGACGAAATTCATTACATATTTCGCACAAACCGTACTAAACCTACTGTAAACCTAATCTAAACGATCGCCGGCGCCCGACCACCAAGTCCGGCCATGAACCCGAGAAAGCCGGCCATTGCCTTTGCCTCCTCCTCATCCACCTCGATAACCTCCTCCTCCGGCCGGAGCACAAGGTTATGAAGATTTCCGCCTCCACGTCGCCGTCAAGCGGCTAATCGGCCGCCGATGTTTACCCCACCAAGCTTGGCGTCGACTGAGTGGAGTAGCGGTGGCCTTCCCGGGACCAGAGCGGCGGCGACCTACCGTGTACTACTCTTCCTCGCTGCCGGCTGCGCCCGCGCACGCGCGCCGGCTTCGTGGTCGTGGCGGCGGAGGGCGGCCCGGGGGTGCCGGCGATCTCCTTCGTTTGCTCCTGCGACAGTACGTCGAAGAGAGCTTTGGAGCGCGCCCGGAGCGGAGCCGCCAATGTCCCTCGTCTGCTCCTGCGACAGTACGTCCAAGAGAGCTTCGGAGCGCCACGAGGCCATGGTTGAAGTGGTGCCGACAGAAGGAAGGGACCGGAGGAGAATAAGTGTGGGTCTTTGGCTATGGCTGGGAGCTGGGGCTCAAGTTAATATAGCGGGCGAATGGCAATGAGCCGCGACAGACGGATGGACAACTGGCGCCGGAGTAGGTTCGTCAGGCGTGAATGCGGACGCTACTTCAGTGACTTAACTACAGATGCGTTTGGGTGACTGACATGTGGGTCCAATGGGCGTCTGGCCCGCATATGAGTGACACACCAATTGCACCTGCAGTTAAGTCCAATGAATGCGGCATTGACATTCTGGAGAGATGGTGACCGTTTCAGGCGCATGCGGACTGTTTGACTGGTCAACCATACAAATACGGAGCTATACGCTGAGCCATCGACCATATAATCACCGTATCTCGTATACAATGATCAAAGTGAGCTATCAAGACAAGTTCGATGACCGTCAATGCATTTTACTCAGTAATAAATGACCAGGATTGAAGGGGAATCCTAATTTGCTTCATCTTATGTCCTTGAGCTCTTGACAAACCAATGCACTATACGGTTGTCCGGCCACTCCACCCCAGAGCTCTCACCAAGCGTCATTCATGCCACAGCGCCGCACACTAACCGGTAAGGCAGCGATGGCATCCCGCCGCGCTGAGTTCCTCGCCGCCCATGAACGCACACAAAATGGCAGGGAAGCGATGGCATCCCGCCGTGCCGAGTTCATCGCCGCTCGCGACCTCACAACTATGTGGGAGGAATTTGAAGATGCCAAGGCCGAATGGCTGGTAGAGCAAGAGGCGGCCAAAGCCGCACACAGGGAGCGGAAAAGTCAGAAAGAACTCAAGAAAAGAGAGGCCCGCCGCCGCAAGAAAGAAAAGGACGCACGCGCTGCTGCAGAGAGGTCGGAGGAGATCCAAGCACGGTGGGGTGTCGCCGACAAAGCCGGGAAGGAGAACGACGGCTCTGGCCAGCATGTGAGAAGTAGTAGTACTAGTAGTTAGTGTGTGTGTCTGTGTCTGAGTACGAGCATGTACCAGTACTACTAGTTACTACTGTAGTTTTTAGAGCAAATTACCAGTACATTAGCCTAGACTAAGTGGAAAAATTCCTATCCTATGCATCAAATGGCATCTCTTTCTCTATAGGAATTGAGATGCATGTCATCTCACTTCCTATGATTTTCATATTCCTATCCTATGAACGAAAGGAGGCCTCTGTTGGAGTAAATACTGTAGCTAGCAGTACTGCTGGTACAGTAGTTTTCTTCAAGAAGCGGAATTCAACGAAGTCATGATGGTTCCTTCGTCCGAGCAACTTCAAAGTGGGAAGTGGGCCTGTGATTTGATGGCTCATTAGTCATTGTTACTGCGGCGCGACGACCTGGGTGACTCTCCCTTGGAGTTCTGCGTGCATGGCAAGTGGACCAGGATGGTCGACGTCCCACATGTTGGCGAACGGAAGTATTCTTTCCGATATCGAGGAGCAAGGAAACCACGTGGTATAGTATCACTGCTGATTGGTTTGCAAAAAAAAAGTATCACTACCGATTTATAATTATTTTTATTTCTGATGAATGCTAGCGTTTCAACTCTTACGACGAAGGGTGCCAAACACGGCACGTGCTGGATGTCCCACACGTCAGCGAAAGGAGTGGGACATGAACAGCGTGGTAGAGCCCAGCGTAAAAAAACAGCGTGGTAGAGCGTCTCCACTTCTTCCACTTCTGGGTCGGAGACCACACGTAGTAGTACTTAGCTGTATGAACTATACAAAGTGCGACCTAGAGAGAAAGACATGTCTAGTTGGAAGGTCTCGGGGCATACATGTAAACAAATATAAAAGTTAATATGTGCCTCCAACTAATATAGTAGTAGTAGAGTACTTAGACACGTACTCCATAACATCACCGTGCATTGCACGTACAACATTTAGTGGTAGTACGTAGTAAGAGACAAATGCCGCCCAAGAGTTCCCTTCTCGACCTACTTTTGGGTGTTTGGTAGAGTGTATGGAGGGTGCATGAGTCCATGCTAGTTTAGCACAATTACACTAGAAGCATGCATGAAGAGAGCATGCATGAAGAGGGGTGTTGAGTTGAGCATGCATGAAGAGGGAACAACTATGCTGAGATGAGAACGCAACCAAACACACCCTGTATGCCACACATGTTCATACCATTTGTGCCTTTCTACTCCACTTACTGCGCTACATTACTCAGGTTCGTACGTCCACTCTTGGGTACATGTCCGTCTCGTAGTTCCAGTGCCATGTGTTCTTCATATAGATGGAACGATCGTTGCATAACACGTGCGCCTTGATGCTAGATGTCTCGCGTGTTGGCAAAAGGATGAACAAAGCTCACGTAAAAAAATAGAGTGGAAGAACATAGATTCCGGACGACCAAGAAGGAGCAAGGAACCTCGTGGTGGAGCATCTGCACTCATAATATTTAATATTATTCAGCAATATAAAATTAACCAATCATCTCCACAGTGGACTGGAAGAGTACGAAACACAGCAACCCAGTGTAGTTACATCATACTAGTACATGGCTAACCCACGCTATCACCATATTTCTTGGCTTCCGTGCGACACCTAACTCTAGTAATCCAGCAGCCTGTATCGCTTCTCCCTCCTCGTCTCTATCAAAGTGCGGCGGGCTGGCGTTTCTGCCGTCTATTGAGGTCGGTTAACTATCACATGTTAGCGACATGCGAAGAGCATTCTAAAAAAAATTCCTTTCACGTTTCGTTTTCAAAAAGAAAAAAAATCCTTTCACGTACGAATTTGCCTGTATGCTTTGAGCAACTTGCATGTCCTATACTGCTCCTGTTTGATACTCTAACTTAGCTAGAGGTTAGACTAACTCATGACTAACCCTGAACTAACTATAGCCAAAGAGGTGTTTGGGTGATAGGGTTAGATTGACAATAAATGCACTTCATGGAGAGAGAAAAGTGATTTTTCAGTGGTCCCAATGAGAACTATCTCCAGTTAGCACCTCTTGGGTGGGATAGTTTTTTTGGTTGGCTCGGTGCAAGTTGCTCCAATTTAAACCCTCATGCTTGGATACTTTAGGGCTATTTGAGCCCCAACTAGCTCAAACTAACTCTAACCCATGGATCCAAACAGGGCCTATGGCCAGTTTCGACGCGGAGCAGTCACGTGCACCGGGAAGCGGCGCTCTCTCGGCCGTCCCGCCACTTCAAAGCCGGCGCCAGTGAGAGGTCGCCTCCGCTCTGGCCGGGCATTAATGCGGCACTGACGCTCCAGGCGACGCTGACCGTTTCACGCGGGAAGCGTGCGTTGGCAAGGGAGTATAAGTTTTGAACCGTTTCAGGTGTAGTAGTAATGGTAGTTTGCAAAACTACTCAATTATTACACTTAGTTTCCTAAGAAATTGTGGTAAAAAACGTTACTCCACAACCCGCTTCCCTTCTCCTTCCTGCTCGTGATTTACGTGGCCATGTTAACGTGGTTGTGTCAAAAAAATGTCACTTCCTGCTCATGATTTGCGTTATATAATTACAAGCAAGATTCTCGAGCATTGCACGGAACATCAATATGCATTTTTTTACAAAACACCTGTGGTGATTGACCCATGCAGGAGTAATCCCATGTGTAAAAACTAATGATATCTCGAGAATTTTATGGAAAGCTGGTATCTCGAGAATGTCATCGAAAAAAATGAAAGATGAGAGATAAGGCGAGCAGGAGTGGAGTGTGGTGGTGACTGGTGGTCGGAATGGGCGGAGGCATGGGGATGGACGGCACCAGCAGGCGGCAGCGGCCACCATGCATGCTAGATTGTTCTAGAGACTTATTCCTTTTTAATTTCTGAGCAATGAGGTTGCGGGAGATAATGATGTGGAGAGAGGTGCGGGTATCTTTTGTAAAATTATCATAGTTTCCTTCATATCCGTCAGATATAGATCATACGGTCTGTATTACAAGTAAATTAAGGTGATTGTTTATCATACGGGTAAGGTTGGATGAAGGGTGGTAGGAACAAATGCTCCGCCTAGAGCATGTGTGTGTGAGATGGAGTCTTAGTGTGTGTGGTGTGTGTGTGTGTGTGTGTGAGAGAGAGAGAGAGAGAGAGAGAGAGAGAGAGATGGAGTCTTAGTTTGTGTGTGTGTGAGAGAGAGAGAGAGATGGAGTCTAAGTGTGTGTGTGGGTGGGGGGGTGCGTGTGTGTGTGTTTGTGTGTGTGTGTGTGTGAGAGAGAGAGATGGAGTCTTAGTGTGTGTGTGGGGGGGGTGCGTGCGTGTGCATGTGTGTGTGTGTGTGCGCGCGGATGTGTCCCGGGTCCTCTGTGGCGGATGTAATTTAAGTGTGCATGGCTTCATCATAGAGAGGTGATGTGTATGGCAGAGGCCACCAACGATGGGGTGCGAGAGAGATTGCCCATAGGAGGGAAGAGAAGGTGCATGCGCGTGAGAGGAGTCGACATCGAGAGAACATGTTTGTTCGAGAGACACCACGGAAGACTACTATATATCGATGGTGCATGTAGGCGGGAATTAAACCAAGGGATGGTCTTATTGGTTTCAGGGATATAGGGGAAGAGTGAGAGGCGCGCGGCAGGGAGGGGGGGGGGTAGCTAGAAGGAGATTGTTAAGTGTGAGTGTGTGTTTTGCCCATCCAGGCGGAAGTTATGTGCACAAAAGAGGAGAACGATTCGACGTGGCGTTAGGATTGAGGGTAATTAACTACGTATGGAGACATAGAGACCTTGAACGTGCATGTGTGAGAGGTATACATGTATACATGGGATGTGTGTGTGTGCGCGCGCGCATGATCGAGATAAAAGAAAGAAGACATAAGTCCTAAGATCAACGACATGGGAGAGACGGATCGGTATGACAATATGCATGCATGTGAGAATGCAGGGAAGAAGGCCCGACAATTGAGCATGTGTTTTTGTCTTTAAGAGATAGTGGCGTGGGCTGGAGCATGCATCTATGGCGAGCAGAGGGGGTGAGGCGCAACGATTGTGCAAAAGAGATCAACCTATAAATGCATATGTATGGATAGACATATATAGTGTGGGTGATAGGAAGCAAGACTCCGTGCGAGAAAGAAATGTTGACGGAGAAACTACAGATAGATACAGAGATGGAGATGCTAGCTAGAGAGACATCCGTTAGTTTGGGTGTCGGAGATGACCGTCGGGTGGTTCAAAGGGTGAAGTTATATATGTGTGTGAGAGGGCACTTGACTGCATGCATGTAGAGAGAAACATATGTAGTGTGCGTGATAGGAATCAAGAGTGAGGGCGAGAAAGAAGGTTGATGGAGAAACAGATAAATAGAAAGATAAAGATGCTAGCTAGTGTGCGCTAGAGATAGGAGTCGAGTGGATCAGAAGGCTGGGTTATGTGTGTGGGTGTGAGAGAGATAGAGAGAGGGTGCATGTGAGTCACATACAAACAAATATCAGAGAGAAATGAGATCCAGAGAGACGGAGTTTTGTGTCTGCGAGAGAGAAAGATATTTCACAACGAGAGTGATAGCTAGAGAGACATATGAGGGAACGCAAGATATCTCTAGGGAGAGAGGGTGTGTTTGAGCGACATACAAGAGAACAATGGAGAAATATGAGACCCTGGGAGACAGAGTTTGTGTTTGTGTGTGAGAAAGAGATATTGAAGAGGAAGAGTCGTAGGTTCTCATATCTAAGGAGCGAAAGACATCTCTGTATGAGGGGTGTGCGAGTGGCACACATGGGAATAGTTGAGAGAAATGAGACCCCGGGAGACAAAGTTTTGTGTTTGTGTGAGAGAAAGAGATTCCACATGGAGAATCATAGCTAGAGACACATAGCAGGGAGCGAGATATACTTAGAGAGAGATAGAGTGATGAAGGTCGATGGAGAGAGTACGTCAGTGTGTTACGAAGATAAAAGATCATTGTCGACATACAGGTAGCACGAGAGATGCCTGAGAGACGATGAACGCGTATAGGTCTAGAGAGATAGTCCTATATAAGCATGAGTGATAGCTATATGAGACGAATATCTGGATTAAAGGGGATTCAAATATTTAAACTGGAGATCACGACATCGATAATATCATAACGCAAATTGGTGTATCAAACATGCATATTCATTTGAATTTGGGCACACGTGTAATGTTATATAGTTTATCAATATTGGTGATCCATAGATTCTTCAATTACAAACAATGCATGGTTTATATGCAATTAGTGTCTAAACGGGATTACACTATATGTTGCATGTGTGAAACACATTATACATGTTTGAGAAGTTAAAAAAACCCGCATGAAACACACATTAATTGGAGACAGTTAGCGAGGAATGCATACATTGGATTTGAACATAAAGTGGTTTCAAATATTTGAAAATCCAAATTGATGGATACAACCTTATGAATCTGAGATCATGCCATTTGTAAACCATATTTATGTATAAATGGTGTTGTGCTTTTGAAAGTATATATGTAAAAAAATGATGTATATAGAATGTAATTCGAATTGAAAATGGATCCCGCCCGAAAAAAATAGTAGAATACAAACGGGATTCAAATTGAGTTGGCACGGTAAATGTGCACTGTGCAAAATTTGAACGAAGCGGGGAAAGTCGCAGTAACTGCCCGAAACCAAAATCTGCGAGATGGAAATCACTACTGCCTATCCCTGCCGCGCAAAGCCTATCTGCTGGATTTCTATAGGTTTCGATAGGGGTAGGTTTATAATTTCACCCAAACGTGACGTAACCGCCTCTCACCCGGATTCATACACGGTGGGCGCCAAAACACAGTGTGCCCTCGGCCGAAATTGACTCCCTCCCTGATTCATATTCATACACGGTGGGCGCCAAAAACAAACTCTTGTCGGCAAAAATTTCGGTGTATGCGAGGTTACCGTCCTATCCCCAACCGACTAATGTTGCTGTGATGTACGTAGTAGAAATTTGAAACGGGGGCCAAGTTATTAAATTTCCTCGCATTTGAGACAAGCACGCCCTGACTACATGGTTCCCCCTTCCTCTCTACATCCCTTTTCCCCATTCGTACTCCGTGGGCGCCAAAACACCCTCCTCTATCCGCCGCCGTCCGCTACCCCATCCACCGCCATCCTCCTCCACCATGCCAGAGCTGATACCCCGACGGCGCCGTCCATTACAAGAGACCGACCTCTCTCATCCACGCCTTCAGACCGGGATCCTTGCATCCCGCCCTCTCGCTTCATCCTCTCCGTCGTCCACCTTGCCGGCGCCGCTCCTACGACCGTCTCGTCCACCGCGCCCCGCCGCCACCGTCTACCCTCCTAGATCTGCTTCCACGCCGCCGACAGCCATCGCTACCGCAGCACCGTCAAATTCTCACCAGATGCGTACATGGCGCCGCACCAGAGGTGGTACTCTTTCGTATCTGCTCAACTTATTTATCGCAGCAAGAAAATAGATCGCCACCCTTTACTCTGATTTCTTGTCTTGGTTGTGAAGTTGCCTTTGTCCGGTTTGCACCTTCAGATCTGCCATGTCACACTCAACACTATACTCCCAATGCTTATGGTTTTCCCCTTTTATATTCCACACTAGTTAAATCATAGTAGACTAAATTTCAAAATTGGGTCAGTCGATTTTTTAGAGCTCGCCGGAGTTCGCCGATGCGATCCAAGGGGCTCGGGTGGTTGTGGGGCCTCACCGAACTAAGAAAACTCAACACGGGTGGGGGGTGGGGGTGGCGGAGGAACACAGGCGATGGGGGCCGGTGGTCCGACCGGCGGCCCGTGCGGTGTTCTGTATGGGAAGAATCACAGACGAGGAAGAAGAAGGGTTAGGAGACGTAGGATCTTCATCCAACCGCCTGAAATGGTCGAGAGACAGCTGGGAGTTGCACTCTTAATGCGCTCTGGTTCATCATGTGTGGGCACTGCGCAACCAACATTTTATTATCCAAAATCTGCTTGCTCTTCTTTACCATGTTCGATAGTGCTGTCCTGTACGCGATCGATAGGCTTTTAATTACTAGCGGTAATACAACACCATATTTTCAAGCTAGTTCCACTTTCCCGATTTATATATCGTGGTTATGGTGTACCCCTGTTATGTACACTATGATCTGCCTAGTTGTGTGTGCTCTTGTTATCATGGTTTGGCAATAAACTATCTATACAGTATATTATGAACCTATCATCTGCCAGCTATCCTTACTTCTGGAGCCTATTTTTTGTGTACTTGTGCCAGATTATATAAATGCACGCACGATATTACAGCACACATGAGCTCTCTCATCAGAATCCAGTGATAGCACATAAGTGTTTACAGGGGCGCCCCTATATTAGAATATCATCTGCATTACAAAGATAATCTCACAACTATTTATGTTTTCATGGTTCTCAGATATTATACGCAATTACAGTGAATATCAGAATCCGCGCATCAGAAGAATATTGTGGAACACTGCAATGACTTACAAAATTGGCACCAAGGCATTGAGTGCCATTTTGGAAGCAATGAAACTCGTACGCTCCCCACCTGTTGATTCTTGTTCAGAATATCATTCTAATGACTATTCTAACCTCGAGGAGTCAAAGGCAGATGGCCTGTCCTGTTCACCCATCAAGGTGCCTGTTCTAATTTGGCAAGGTTTTATTGATTGCGCGTATCTTGCATATGTTGTCTTGCATTTCTTCTACTTTGTTGCACCACCATCTGCTTAGTTTACTCATCATATAACTCGAGATGCTATGCCCATCCATTATCAATACATATTCCATCTGTCGTCATACCATGTTTTTCCACTCAAATGTTGTTCTTGTGCATCAGACATCAAAAAGGAAGAGGGTGATTGCCGAACCTGAAGGAGCACCAGCAAAGTCCTTGAAAAACGTGGTGGTGCCGGAGAAATCAGACAGCGCCCCACTTATATTGGCTGTACAACCAGTGACACAAAACATAGGACCGACTCCAGCAGACTGTACCCATACTTCACTGGCCACACCACTAGCCCCACCACACAGGACCTGCACTCCAGCAAAAGGTATACCGATTTCATTTGCCATAGCACCAGCCGTACCACAGAAAAATCCCACTCCAGCAAAAAGTACAGCAAGTCCACCGGCCGAAGACCTATCCCAACTGCAGAGACGGCCAATTCCTGCAGATTGGAACCCCATTCCATTTATTCCCAGTTTAAAAGACAATGCTTTCAATGTTGTTAGGGACTACGTGCATATATTCCCATCATGGGAAGATTATAGTGAAGACAAACACCATTTTCACATCTTCCTGTCCAACTTACGTGTAAGTGCTATTATTCATGGTTATTATTTTCCTGTTTTCTACTGATCGAACATATCAATGATTTACATTACATTGTTGTAACTAGGTGAGGGTCAATCTGGATAGTCATGACGAGCAAAGCTTGCTTGTGCTTTTCAAGGAAGCATTGCAGCAGTATCAGTGTTACCTAAGGAAATCACACTTTGATGGCAAGTCTATAAACGAATTTCCGGTGAAGTCTCCTGTGCTAAATTTAGAAGACATTGAATGGAAAAACCTTGTTATGCACTGGTCTCGTTCCCAGGATGAGGTACTGTCTATGAAATCACATGAAATTTGAACTTCTACTTTTCCGCATGTGCCTTACGGATCTTTTTTGCAGGAAATCAGCTCGAAGAAGAATTCCGGTTTGGAAAAAATGACAGGATATCGCAAATATGCTGCCCACAGCTTTGCTCTTGTTAGTACCCGTTGTCCACTGTACTTGCATACATACCTGGTTCATTATGTGACAGTAGTATGCATGATAGCTTATCAATTGTTCGCTCCAAATTATCTGATCTGTATGAATGGTTACATTAGTGTAGAATATATCCAATGCCAATGAATTTTTTTAGCTCTACATTGTTCTTGTAAGTACATGTTGTCCTTTATCAGTGTACTTATATTGACAGGTAGTTGTTCATGTACCATCACTCTGCAGCTTATTTTCCTTTGCCCTCCATTTTCTACACATCAGATCTATATTTACTCTTACCATAAGGTTGGTACTGAAGAAGTTTAGCTGTGCATTGCTCTTGGCTGTGCCTTTTGCCTGTATCGCTGCACATACATTTATAGCTACTTGGTTATGTAGCATCACTCTTCATCTTATCTTAAATATTCTCCATTTTTTCGTATATTATCACATCTATATTTACTCTTAACAAAATGTAGAATAAAGGCAATGCTTATGAAGAACATTCTGTGCTAAACTTCTTGAATTGCCCCCCCCATCAGCATGGACAAGGGCTTTATAGAGCCTGTCTTCACCAGTAATGTAAGTTTGTCCTTCTCAAGCCTTCAAACTTTGTTGTGTATATTTGGTTAGGCATGACTGCAACAACTGTTTATTTTTGGTGTTTGCATCAAATTGCATGTTTAAAGTTTATTATGTAGTTCATAAACAAAAGTTTGTCCTTCTCAATTTAAGTTTTCAGTTGTACAACCAAGTTCCTTCTTCATACCATGTAAATTAAACTATACAAAGCAAGTGAGCTTCTTTTGCACTGCATGTATGCTTCTGTTCTTCATCCATAATCCAGTGGTGTGGTGAACCTACCCACTACAGCACAATGTCATATTCTGCAATGTCTTAACTATGAACAATGTCATATCATTCTACTATTATTTAAACTGCCTCTTTATTTGCCAATCTTAAATGGGATAAATTGACAGCACACTAACCATTGATACTTATGAGTTCTTGATCTGTAATCCAGTGGTGTCGTGAAGCTGCCAACTCCTTCGCAATGTCAATTCCTGCCATGTCTTGACCTGAACAGTACCATATTGTGTTAATGCAATTTTAAACCGTGTCACTTTATTTGTCAGTAAGAAATGTGATGAATTGTCAGCATTGATACTTTTATGTGCAAAACCTGTCATCTGTCTGCTAGTTTATCTTTCAGAGTGAGGAAGATATAAGTGTTGAACAAGCGCAGTCTCATCATCTTGCTTAGCTGCTTGCACTGCAGCTTCCTAGCAGGGCTAACCTTTCTTGAACTCTATTGAATTGCTGTCGGTTTTGTATATTATTTTGTTGGCGTGTTTATTTGCACTGGTGGCGAACTTTGATGCCCAGTGTATGTAATCTGCTGTCTGCTTGTGCTTTATTATCATAGTGGCGAACTTTGATGCCCAGTGGATGTAATATGCCATAATTTCTTTATTGTATAGTCTAGATTTTTTCTTATTAACGATGCTGCAATTATTTTACTGTATATATATCCTATCTTCGCAGTAAATCGACCAAACCGTAAAATTACGGTACATAGTCGGGCCGTCATGCAATCACGATGTATGATCCGCATCATGGGCCCCGTCAAACTGGCCCACTAGTAGATTCGGGCCTTTAATAGGCCGAGTAACCCCCGACCCTCTTTTCGCAAGAAAACTCAATGGGCTTTTAGGAGGCTGAGAAGTAGGCTGGGCCTGAAACGTGCCGAATAGCTCACGGGCCGGCGGCAGCCCGAAATGGACCCCGGCCCATGATTGTGCGAATCAATTCACGGGCTTTTAACAGGCCAAAGTTGTCTCGGTCCTTGTTTGGCCCAATCAGATATCGGCTGCGAGCAGGCCGGATGCAAACCGGGCCGTAGTTAGGCCCAACTATATGACGGGCTTTTAACAGGCCGAAATTAATATAGGGCCAAAATGTTAAATGGGCCCTTAACAGGCCGAAACTAATATCAGGCCGAATTACTAAATGGGCCTTTAGCAAGTGGGCCCAAAAGCATAGCGTCCAGTCAACGGGCCGAATCTGATATGGGCCATAATTGAGCCCAAAGCCTCTTAAAGGGCCGGACCTGATCTAGGCCATGATTTGGCCCAGAAAGTGGGAGGCTTTTAACGGGCCGGATCTTATATGGGCCATTACTAGGCCCGGAACGTGACAGGCCATTAATGGACCGGATCAATTATGGGCTGACATTTGGCCCAAAACATGGAAGCCAGTTAATGGGCCGGCCTACTAGGGTCCTCAAAATCTTCTGGGCCTACAGCTGGGCCGGCCCATTAATGTCGGCAAAATCTCGTGGGCCTTTAGCTGGGCCGGCCCATTATGATCCGCAAGAATTTTATGGGCCTTCACCTGGGCCGACCCATTATGGCACACAAAAATCTTGTGGGCCTTTACCTAGGCCGGCCTATTATGGCCCGTGAAATCTTGTGGGCCTTTAGCTGGGCCAGCCCATTATAGTCCGCAAAATCTCGTGGCCCTTTAACTGGGCCGACCCATTATGGGCCGCCAAATCTTGTGGGCCTTTAGTTGGGCCGGCCCATTTAAACTTGATTGGCCGTGCCACGTGTCGACGTATCATAGGCGCCTTCTGGCCAATGAGTGGATGACATCTATCCCAACGATGAGCCATCACGTGTTTCGTCCAGCCAATGATGATTTCACACGTGGAAAATCTCCATTGGTCGGGGCTGTTAACGGGTTATCGGATCCAAAACTCGACCAAATAGCTTAACGGCGTTGCGTTACGGTGGATGCCACGTGTCGGTCACCCTTGACGAAAGCACTTCTGTGACACGCGATTTATCGTCATGGAAGTGGACACTTCCGTGATGATAATTTTGGTAATGTCATCGAACACTTCTACGACAGCACATGTATGACTATCTTGATTCTGTCATAAATTTGTCATGGATGTACATGCATGACAAAAAATGTGACCTACTGTGACAAACACGTATCATCACGGAAGTGTATTTTTTTTTGTAGTGCTAAGTGTTTTGCATGTGTAAATCTGGCTTACACCCGTTGTATGCGAATGTCAGAATCTATCACACCCGATCATCCTGTGGTGCTTCGAAACAACGAACTTTCGCAACGGTGCACAGTTAGGGGGAACACTTTCTTGAAATTTTAGTGAGGGATCATCTTATTTATGCTACCATCGTTCTAAGCAAATAAGATGTAAACATGACAAACATCACATGCAAATCATAAAGTGACTGGCCAACATCATCTTGCGCCTTTGATCTCCATCTTCAAGGCACGACATGATCACCTTCGTCAACGGCATGACACCATGATCTCCATCATCATGATCTCCATCATCGTGTCTTCATGAAGTTGTCTCGCCAACTATTACTTCTACTACTATGGCTAACGGTTAGCAATAAAGTAAAGTAATTACATGGCGTTTTCATTGACACACAGGTCATACAATAAATTAAGACAACTCCTATGGCTCTTGCCGGTTGTCATCCTCATCGACATGCAAGTCGTGATTCCTATTACAAGAACATTATCAATATCATACATCACATATATCATTCAGCACATCCTTTTGGCCATATCACATCACATAGCATACCCTGCAAAAACAAGTTAGACGTCCTCTAATTGTTGTTGCATGTTTTACGTGGCTGCTATGGGTTTCTAGCAAGAACATTTCTTACATACGCAAAAGACACAACGGTGATATGCCAATTGCTATTTACCCTTCATAAGGACCCTTTTCATCGAATCCGATCCGACTAAAGTGGGAGAGACAGACACCCGCTAGCCACCTTCTGCAACAAGTGCATGTCAGTCGGTGGAACCTGTCTCACGTAAGCGTACGTGTAAGGTAGGTCCGGGCCCTTCATCCCACAATGCCGCCGAATCAAGATAAGACTAGTAACGGTAAGCAAATTAAACAAATCATTGCCCACAACTACTTTGTGATCTACTCATGCATAGAATCTACGCATAGACCTAGCTCATGATGCCACTGTTGGGTAACATAGTAATAATTCAAAAAAATTCCTACATGTCACCAAGATCAATCTAGGAGATGCTAGCAACGAGAGAGAGAGAGGGAGTGCATCTTCATACCCTTGAAGAACATTGAGCGGAAGCGTTACAAGAACGCGGTTGATGGAGTCGTACTTGTGGCGATTCAAATCGTGGAAGATCCGGTCTAGCGCTGAACAGACGGCGCCTCTGCGTTCAACATACATACAACACAAGGACGTATGCTCCTTATTGTCACGCCCAATATGCGATACTATCCTAAAGAGACTCGAAGGTCCCACCAAGGATAGAACTGCATATTGAAACGCTTTTGCAAGGTGGATATCATTACATCAACATTACATAAATAGATGGGGATACATACAAAAGGCATACATTGCCACATGAATACAACATCATCATACATAAGAGCACCATCCGACTACGGATGAAACACAAACAGAAGCTCAAACGACAACCACCCTGCTAGCCCAGGCTGCCGACCTGGAACCTATCCCCTGATCGAAGAAGAAGCAGAAGAAGAACTCCAAAACAAATAACATCGCTCTCGCGTCATGATCATCGCATAATCCTGTACCTGCAACTGTTGTTGTAGTAATCTGTGAGCCACAAGGACTCAGCAATCCCATTACCATGGGTATCAAGACTAGCAAAGCTTAAAGGGAAGGAAGGGGTAAAGTGGTGAGGTTGCGGCAGCGACTAAGCATATATGGTGGCTAACATACGCAAATAAGAGCGAGAAGAGAGCAAACAGAACGGTCGTGAAGCTAGCAATGATCAAGAAGTGTTCCTGAACACCTACTTACGTCAAACATAACCCAAAAACCGTGTTCACTTCCCGGTCTCCGCCGAAAAGAGACCATCACGATACACAAACGGTTGATGCGTTTTAATTCGGATCTGGTGTCAAGTTATCTATAACCGGACATTAACAAATTCCCATCTGCCACATAACCATGGGCACGGCTTTTGAAAGTTTATACCCTGCAGGGGTGTCCCAACTTAGCCCATGATAAGCTCTCACGATCAACGAAGGATATACCTTCTCCCAAGAAGGCCCGATCAGACTCGGAATCCCGGTTTACGAGACATTTCGACAATGGTAAAACAAGACCAGCAAAGCCGCCCGATGCGCTGACAAATCCCGATAGGATCTACACATATCTCGTTCTCAGGGCACACCGGATAAGCGAAGCGTATAGGAACCGACGAATCCAAGTTGCCAAGGAATGGTCCCGCACGGTGCTCTAGTTTGGACCAACACTCGGAGGAGCACTGGCCCGGGGGGGGGGGGTAAATAAAGATGACCCTCGGGCTCCGGAAACCCAAGGGAAAAAGGGCTAGGTGAGGCAAATGGTAAAACCAATGTTGGGCCTTGCTGGAGGAGTTTTATTCAAAGCGAACTGTCAAGGGGGTCTCACCCAACCGTGTAAGGAACGCAAAATCCGGGAACATAACACCGGTATGACGGAAACTAGGGCGGCAAGAGTGGAACAAAACACCAGGCATAAGGCCGAGTCTTCCACCCTTTACCAAGTATATAGATGCATTAATTAAATAAGAGACATGGTGATATCCCAACATAATCCTGTACACCATGGAGCAATCTTCAACTTCACCTGCAACTAACAATGCTATAAGAGGGGCTGAGCAAAGCGGTAACATAGCCAAGCAACGGTTTGCTAGGAAGGGTGTCAAAGGTTAGAGGTTCATGGCAATTTGGGGAGGCTTGAAGAACAGGTGATAGGAAGCGCATCATAGCGATAGAACGAAACAATTAGCATAGCAATGATAGTAATGAGATCCAAGGTGACGGTCATCTTGCCTGAAATCCCGCAAGGAAGAAGAACGAGTCCATGAAGAAGATGAAGCCATGGAGACGAACCAAGCATAGACGAATGAATCCTCACGATCGCAACAGGAAGGGAACTATCGAGAAGAAGCACACAACATAGTAAACATACCACACATGAACAAGACATGATGCGCAACCAAGCATGATGCATGACAAAGCTAGATGAGGCTACTCATGGCAAGAGATGATGCAAACAAGAGCAACACATCAAGGCAAGTTTAAATGAGGCCGGAAACAACATATAACAATTCCGGTAAGTCCTCATATGCAAATTTCGAAATTGGTCCAGATCTGAACAACCTTATGTTCAAGTTGTTAAACAGGAAGTTAACATGCACCAAAATGATCTACACGAGATTCTAGTCAAGTTACATATAAAGTTCATTTAATTCGGAGCTACGGCCTAGAAGATATGAGCAAAGCAAGTTAAACATGGCATTGATGCAAAATGCATACAAACATCAAGAAAAAACTCCCAAAACAAGGATGCAACATGATAATATGAAACTACCTGCAATTCTAAGCAAGTTTCATATAGAGCACACTCAAAACGGAGCAACGGTTCAACACACACACACTATACAAGTTATAGCAACAATCTGTCCAAAACAACAACTAGGCATATTGCAAGCATCAAAACAATATGCTACATCACCCCAACATGAGAACAAAAGGCATGGACATGATGTACAGGTAAAGCATGACAAAACATGAACACTGAGCTATCTCCAGAAATCACTAGAACATGCTCAAACGCACATGGCAAGATTGCAAATAATAAAAGTTTCAGATTTAGCAGAAATAACATCAGGTTACAATGTTTAGAGCTATCAAACAACATGTTACAGGAACTTAACATGGCAAACAAAGGCATGGCAAGATACTACTAAATGCATAGAACAAAAGTCCTTTACTGACCATGAGCCAAAAAGGATCAGAAGATATGATGGCACCCATGTAAACATGGCAAGTTATATGACAGATTCATACATGGCAGGAACAACGATAAGTAGGCGTGTTGGTGAGCTTGTACCACTCACCACAGAGCATTAAATAGCATGACAAGGCAACCAACAGTAACAAGACATGTTTATGAAGCTAAGCATGGCAATAACAAGTTCATAGGATGCATGGATCACTAGCGAAACACATGGCAAAACTGAACTTAATGTTAACAGGCTGACAGCAACATTATTTAATAACTTTGGAGCAAGATTACAACAAGCTACAGTAGGCTATAAATGCAACTCCCACATTCCTTTCATTCGTGGCTAGCTAGGTTTAAGGAGCTCTTGGCTTTATTAGTTCACAATTGTAAGGAGATCCTGCGTCCCTCCCTAGAGAACTACATACAAAGTTTGTAGGTACCGACTTGATAGTATCCTAAAACACATGGCCGGGGGGCCTCGCACCCCACCATTGTAACAATGCAGTAATTGGTCCCTTGTGAGTAATACAAAAGTCAGTGGGAGCCTCTCCCACTGTCGTGCAGTTTCAAAAAAAAACCAGGGGCATGGATGGAAAGAGCATGACATGTATTACAAAACATCCTTAGTGAACATCTCCATATTATGCATAGAATGACTTGTAGTAGCAGGTTTACATAGCATCACCAAATAACAGATTCAGCCTAGCAAAACAGTAACAACAAGTACACTACTTCACGAGCTCGATTCACTCACCAAAAGTAATTTCATGACAAGATAAGCATAGCATCAGAAAGAAGACATGTTTATGAAACTAACCAAGGCAAGAACAAGTTCATAGCATGCAAGGATCAACTACACCAACCTTGGCAAAATTGAATAACATGTAAACAATCTGCCAGGAAACATTTTATAGCAAAAGTAGAGCAAGAAAATGACATGCTAGACTACTCCATTTTTGCAAACAGGGGCATGAATGGCTAGCGAAAAAGCATATGTTCAAAACATCCTTACTGAAGTATCTCAAAATATGATTGGATCTCTCTGTAGCATCAATTTTACATGGCCTAAAAATAACAACAGAACAGGGACTGAAATCAGCAACATCACGAAGCCTAGTTTGCATGCTTGTTCTAGTCACCACATTGATCACAAAAATACATGGCATACACCAATGTAAATATGACATGATGTAGCACAAAACACATTTACACATCAACCTCATAGGATGCACACATAAAACATGGCAAAAATGACAAATGAACATGTTCTGTTAACAAACAGCAGACAACATTATGTAGCACTCTTGCAATGATGATTCAGGCATCAAGATGAGCTCAACTGAACATGATGCAATGGAATGAAGTGAAGTACTCGTTGAGACGAACAATTTGATATGCTACACGCCTAAAACAAAGCCACGGATGCGGAGTTATGATGCGATGAACATGACATGATAATGTAAATAATTTCGGGACTTGGTGGAATAAAACGGGGTCAACCTCAGACAGATCCAGATCTGTGCGAAGAACAAGGATGGCCGGAGTTCGCCGGAGCAGAGGATGGGGAGGCGGCTGACGGGGCGGAGAGGGGCAGATCCGGGTGCGGCCGACGAGGGCTGACCCTCCGGCGACATTAGGAGGCGGCGCCGGGCTCCTCCGATGGCCGGTCCGGCGAGGGGCGCCAGCGACCGGAGCTTGGCAGGGCCGGCAGAGGGGGAGGCGGCGTCTCGGGGAGGTCGGCGGGCGGCGGAGCCGGGCGAGGGGAGGCGCGGGGGCGCGGGCGAGGCCGGGCGGCAGCGCACCGGCGGCGGGGCGACGAGCGGCGAGGGGCGGCGCCGGCGAGGTCGGGCGGCAGCGCACCAGCACGGGGCGACGGGCGGCGAGGGGCGGCGCGGGCCTGGGCGGTGGCGCAGCTGGGCGGCGGCGGGCGCGAGATCGGGCCCGCGCGGGCCCCGGATGGGCTCCGCGGACCGCGGCGGCGGGGAAGCCCGGGAGTTGACGTGGCGAAACGTGGTTGGCTGAGGGAGGCGGCGGCGGACGTGTCCGGCGCGCGGAGGAAGAAGAAAGCTAGGGTTTCGTGGAATTCATCCGTGAATTTGGACGGGAAGCACATATTTATAGATAGAGGGATCTAGGAGAGTCCAAATGAGGAGCGGATTTCGCCCACACGATCATGATCGAACGACCGAGAGCATGGAGGGGGTTAGGATGGGTTTTGGGCCATTTTGGAGGGGTGTTGGGCTGCAACACAAAGAGGGCTTTAGCGGTTACCCGGTTAACCGTTGGAGTATCAAACGTCCTCCAAATGGCACAAAACATGACAGGCGGTCTACCGGTGCTATACCAAGGCCGCTTGGCAAACCTCGGGCCATTCCGAGAAAGTTTAACACTCGCTCACGATAGGAGACAAAGGGGGGACGCCGGAGGACATAGGAGTGCCGGATTGCAAAATGGACAACGGGGAGAACGCTCGGATGCATGAGACAAATATGTATGCAAAATGAAATGCACGTGATGACATGACGAAATGCAACACGCAAGCAAATGACATGGCAAAGAAGGCGAATAACTGGAAGACACCTGGCGCATCGAATCCGGGGCGTTACATTATTGATCTAGCAAGGGGAGCGGATAAGTTGAGGGAGAGCTCCGGCAGCACGCCGGTGTGGTGGTGGAGCTTGTGGTTCTCCTGCAGGGCTTCGCCAAGCACTACAGAGGAGGAGGAGGTGTTGGGGATGGAGGGGCTGCGCCTGGGCAAGGGGTGTGGCAGCCCTCCCACCCCCCACTATTTATAGGGGAAGCGGAGAGGGGCCTGGCCCCTCTAGATCCCATCTAGATGGGGGGGGGGCAGGAGGGGGAAACTTGGCCCCCAAGCAAGGTGGAGGCGCCCCCTGCCCTAGGTTTTCCAAACCCTAGGCGCCTTGGGCCCTTGGGGGGGGGGTGCACCAGCCCACTAGGGGGCTGGTTCCCTCCCATATTCATCCCATTAAGTCCCCCAGGGCAGCTGGCCCCACCCGGGGACCCCCGAACACCTTTCGATGGTCCCGGTACAATACCGATAACCCCCGAAACCATTCCGGTGACTAAAACTGGACTTCCCATATATAAATCTTTACCTCCGAACCATTCTGGAGCTCCTCGTGATGTCCGGGATCTCATTCGGGACTCCGAACAACGTTCGGCAACCACATACTATTTCCTAGAACAACTCTAGCATCACCGAACCTTAATTGTGTAGACCCTACGGGTTCGGGAACCATGCAGACCTTACCGAGACATCTCTCCAGCCAATAACCAACAACGGGATCTGGATACCCATGTTGGTTCCGACATGTTCCATGATGATCTCATCGGATGAACCACGATGTCGGGGATTCAATCAATCCCGTATACAATTCCCTTTGTCCGCCGGTATGTTGCTTGCCCGATATTCGATCATCGGTATCCCCATACCTCGTTCATTCTCGTTACCAGCAAGTCTCTTTACTCGTTCCGTAATGCATGATCCTGTGGCTAACTCATTAGTTGCATTGAGCTCATTATGATGATGCATTACCGAGTGGGCCCAGAGATACCTCTCCATCATATGGAGTGAGAAATCCCAGGCTCGATTTGTGTCAATCCAACAAACACTTTCAGAGATACCTGTAGTGCTCCTCTATAGCCACCTACTTATGTTGTGACATTTGGTACACCCAAAGCATTCCTACGGTATCCGGGAGTTGCACAATCTCATGGTCTAAGGAAATGATACTTGACATTAGAAAAGCTCTTAGCAAACGAACTACACGATCTTGTGCTATGCTTAGGTTTGGGTGTTGTCCATCACATCATTCTCCTAATGATGTGATCCTGTTATCAATGGCATCCAATGTCCATGGTCGGGAAACCATAACCATCTATTGATCAACAAGCTAGTCAACTAGAGGCTCACTAGGGACATGTTGTGGTCTATGTATTCACACATGTATTACGGTTTCCGGTTAATACAATTATAGCATGAACAATAGACAATTATCATGAACAAGGAAATATAATAATAACCATTTTATTATTGCCTCTAGGGCATATTTCGAACATCATCTTGGTCCGTTAACATGCAAATGTAAACTGACCCACTAGTAGTTCCGAGCCTTTAGTAGGCCGAGTAAACAACCGGTCCTATTTTCGCAAGAAAATTCAATGGGCTTTTAGTAGGCCAAAAAGTAGGTTGGGCCTGAAACGTGCCGAACAGCTCACGGGCTGACAGGAGGCCGAAATAGACCCCGACCCATGATTGTGCCAATCACATCTAGTCCAGGTTTATCGCCTATTCGGGTTCCATCCATGAGGAGATCCGGCCGGAGTTTCGCTCACAGCCCCAAACGATGTGAACAGGGTTCCCGAGATACCAAACGGGCATTCGGTACACCGTGCCACGTACCTACCGCATCACAGCCCACCCCTACGGTCAGCGCTGTCCACGGCCTCCAGTAAGCTACAAACACCAGAAACTACTTGCAACTCCTGGACAGAGGACTAGGGTGAATAAGAAGTCGAGCGGGGTCATATTTCAGGGCCCAATGCATGGTAGTAGCTGAATCATGGATCACAAACACAGAACTCAGTTCCTAAGGACGGCTTCAATGAGACAACCCACCATGTACTCCTACATGGCCTCTCACCGACACCTTTTACCAAATCGTGTTCACACACTTAGCTCACACATAGTAGGACATGTTCACACACCTCTGATTCATCCTCGATGAATCAGACCTGACTCAACTCTAAGCAGTAGCAGGCATGACAAACAAGCAAGAATGAGTAGGCACATCAGGGCTCAAACAACTCCTACTCATGCTAGTGGGTTTCATCTATTTACTGTGGCAATGACAGGTCATGCAAAGGATAAAGGGGTTCAGCTACCGCAGCAAGTAACAGATGAATCGGTGTTGTCCTAATGCAGTAAAAAAGAGCAGGAGCGAGAGAGTGGGATTTTATCAGAATGAACAAGGGGGTTTTGCTTGCCTGGCACTTCTGAAGATAATATAGTTCTTCATCGGTGTCATCGATCACATCATCGGTATCACGTCTATCGAGAGGGGACAAATACCGGCAACACAGAAGGGAACACAATCAATGCAATGCACAATATGATGCATGATCATGACATGGCAAAATGAATGTGTTTTGGGCTAATGCAACTAGCAACAAATTAAATGAAGTTGGTTTGAATACAAGATTCAAATTCAAACTCCATATGTGATTATTTAAATGCCATTTAATTGATTTGTGCTAAACAGCAGCTATAAGTTGCTCTAACATGCATGAAAATGGTACAGATGGATTCCTTGAATTTTTCTGTTAATTTTTCATATATAAATTATTTAATTTGGAGTTACGGTTGAATTTCTATGATTTATTGAAGTTTTAGCTATTTTCTGGAATTTCCTGATTATTTTTAAATCCAGAAAATACTTATTGCGTCAGCCTGACGTCATGATGACGTCAGCAGGGTCAACTGGGCTGGCTCGGGTCAAACCTGACGTGTGGGGTCCACACGTCAGTGACTAACTAACTAACCTAATTTTAATTAGAGCCTGGGCCCGCATGTCAGTGTCAGCAGGGGGGGGGGGTAATTAGTTTAACTAATTCGATTAGTGCTAATCCTAATTAGCTAACAGGGCTGGCCCACCTGTCATTGAGTCAGGGCGTCCAACTGGGGTCAAACTCGCCGGACTTGGTCCACGGCTCGTCGCCGGTGAAGCCCGAGACGGCGGAGGGGGTCGGAATTCCTCCTCCGGCGACCAAATGGCCGGCGGAGGGCAGCTACGTGACGCTGAAGATCCCGCGCGTCGAGTGGTGCGGTCAGTTAGGCCGGGGGCGACCTATATCGACGGCGGCGAGCTCAAAGGCGGCAGTCGGAGTTCGGGCAACCGCGGAGATGGCGCTATAGGGCATGGCAGGGAGCACTCGTGGGTGTTTCGGGTTCGCAGCAGCGCGGTGAGCACGCTGGTGATGCTCGGGCGAGCGGACGAGCTCAGGAGCATGGAGCTCGTCGGCCGTGGCGGCGGCGAGCTTCGGCGGAGGTGGGGAACGGGGCTAGAGCAAGAACGCGAGCAGGAGAGGAGGGGGAATCGGTCCATGAGCTCACTGTGGTTGCAGAGCGCGTCTCAGTGGGCTCGGGGGCGACCTATCGGCGGTGAATCGAACGGCGGCGATCGCCGGCCGTGGCGACGAAGATGGCGGTGATGGCGTCACTGCAGGGCTCCGGGTGTTGCTTGGAGGGGTGGGGAGGAAGAGTAGGTCGAGGCAGAGCTTTGGGAGGCGTCGGGGAGACGAGGCGGTGGTGGTGGCCGCGGCGAACGGCGTCGGTGGCGATGGGGCTCCGCTCGGTGGAGGAGAGAGGGAGCCAGAGAAAGGGGGGAGAAGGCACGGGGAGAGTGCGAGGCCTGGGAGGGTGCATGGCGTCGCGGACGGGGTCCAGGGCGACGAGAGGAAGCAGGAGGTGGCCAGGGGGAAGCAGGAGGTGGCCGAGGCCTCTCGGGCGCGCGCCACGCCTCGCCTCTTTTCGTCCTCCTAGCAGAGGAGGAAGAGGACAAGGGGGAGGAGGTGGGCTGGGCCGGCTGGGCCGGTTGGTGGCGCCAGGTAGGCTGCGGGTAAGTGGCCCAGGTAGGTTTTCTGCTCTGTTTTATATTTTTCCTTCTGTTTTGTTTTATTTAATTTATTTTGCCACTGTTTTGAATTTAAAATAATTCAAACAATGCCAAAAACTCCTCTGAATATTTTATATTGCTAGATGGACTTTTCCAAAAGCTTATAAAATATTTCAGGGGTATTTGAAATTATATTCTAATTATATGAATATAATTCAAATTCAAATAGCTAATGATTTAAATCCAAAGTCCCAAAAATAAATCCTTAAAAAATGTTCAATATTTTGGTTGGGACCAGAACCCTTACCAAAAATTATCAAACATTTAAGAAGAGCATTTTGGAGCGATGAATGAGATTTCTAGGGTTTTTACCCCTCTTTTATTTAAGTTTTTGAGGCTTCCACAATTCCTCAGTTCAAGTTTCGAAAATATAGACATGATGCACACATGAAGCTAGCCTAGAGCACTACCAGCAGCTAGGGATGTGACAACTCACCCCCACTAAACAAGAATCTCGTCTCGAGATTCAAGCGTAGGGTAAGGTGAAGGGTAACGCAGACTAGTATAATCTTCACGATCCAGGTTGCACTTCATAGGAACGTTGATTCGATCACCATCATTGTCCTGTCGTCTTGCTCTGAGAACTCCAACTAGCATGACGAGAAGAGGAAAGGAAAACTCTAGAAGAATCTATCTTCTCGAAGATCAATCAATTTAGGATCAGCTCACAAAGTGAGTCCTAGCAACATCTCTTGAGCTGAGACACGAAGCATACATCTGAAGAGATGGAGTGAGACAGATAATGAGGGCTCGCTAAGTAGACAACAATTTTCACGCTTAAGACGGTGGTGAACGGTTGTCAACATAGCGAGGAGTTGAGTTGCCATGATACCACGAGGAAACATCCTGGAGAAGGGTGATTCGTAGATTATTATCTTAAGTGGCAAAAAGAATTACCTTTGATATAGAGATCATTGAGACTCTCTATATCAGCCTAAGGCAAATCACAACAATCGATTGGCGGGGTCGGTAGAATGGCATACTTGGACTTGGATGATGTGGATTACCTTGTTGAAGACAATGTAATGGATGAATTTGCTTACCACCGGAAATGGAAGAGACCCGTGGTAGAATGGCACATTGGCGGTGCAAGCTGGGAACAAAATGCAAATGCTGGGAATGATTCTGGTAACTGGGGAAGAACCCAACAATAGAGAGTGAATCCACTGTTGAGAAGTTATAGCATAACCGAGGAAGTTGAGAGCAAACCTAGTTAGTGCCGATGGTAACACCTAACGCTTGTGCGTGCTCTCAAGAACTTGAGCATTTCCATAATCATCAAGGTTTTACCAATATCCGTGTCAAGGATTCTGGCAACACAACTTACTACCATGATGAATACCGGTGGAAGATGCCGATGCAAAGGAAGATAACACCTTCTTAGATTTCACCTTGGCGAGGCCAAGGAAACAAAATCTGGATGATCGACCGAGAGACATTTAGCACTCCGCTTCTAATGTTCTCCTTGATGTGCTAGCGTAACCCATTCATAGATATGGTTTGATATCTAGAACATCAAGTAAAAGGTCGGACTTCGGGATCTCAAAATCCATAGGGGCAACTAGGGAGTAAATCCTACGAAATCCCTATGGGGAGGTGGCCAACTTCCTCAATCAAGATATTATAATAACAGGTCTTCCGGCTGGGTGTGTTGGCCACGACATCCACCTTACCGGTTTTCGAGGGACCGATATTATAGTTCTTGGGAAATGTTCCAAACCATCATATCTGCCTGAGATTCAGATCTGGTTGGTGTCAGGATATTCCAGACTCATCGAGTCTAGGAAGAAAAATGAAAGTTTGCAACACAAATCGACGAGATGGCGTTGCGGGATTCTCGGGAGATGAACTACGATAGCAAGCTCCAAAACATGAGCTGGTTCTGCTACAAACATGTGAACACGCTGTCCCAGACAAACATGACCACGTGGTAGTCTTATAATAAAACACTACCGAGTTCAGGTGGGGAAACCATCATTAATGACATCGAAGTCTCCACGCGTGGAAGTCCAAAGAGTTCACCTTGGACAGACTCCTTTATCTTTGAACAACTCAATCAGTGGCTTGGTGTGCTCGGAACACATATGGAATGAAGGTTGCAAGTCTCCAGACCACAGAATACTTCGCACGTATGCATGACTGACTTGGGATGATTCCAGAGGAAGCAAAACTAACTTTCTCAAATCCACGGCGGCAACTTTCACCAAATGCACGTGTATAAGAGGAAGTCACTCCTTTCATCAAACAAATACTTCATGAGTTAGCATGAAGAAATGCTTTCAAAAGTTTCCAACACTAGCTTAATGTTCAACAAAATCATGGAGGAGATAAGGATGTTGTCAATGGGCTCAACAACAATTCTTCCGGGTTTCCATATCACTGGACTTCCACCATCGTGTGAACACGGTGATAGCATTGGTCAGACCCAAAAGATATAATGGTGTATGCTCGAGGGATCAACCACGAGTAAGACAACATTACGAACATCGTTGGTTCTGACTTGATTTGACGATAGCCCACACTCAAATCAAAGGATTGATAAGACAATAGGTCCAGCAACTGATCACAGGGACCAATCGATGAAGATATCATCTTTCTTCAACACACACTACACAAGAATATCCCTTTGGAACGAACTAAGTCAGGCAAGTTTTTATCTTCCAACCCTCCAAGTTGTCGTTTAGCTTAACCAACTAGCTCAGGGATATCTGACACCGATTCTTGGAGAGAAGGTGGTTCACAAGAAACCAACTTGATCACGAGCTCAACATAGCGGCCAGGTGACAACCTGGTAATACTTCCGAGAAGATCTTCGGAAATCACGAACCACCGATATGTTACTAAGCTCGGGAACAATCTCGCTTTTGAGGGCAAGACGATATGATCAAATGGGTGAGGACTTGACAAGATCCTAACTCATCAATCGAAGGGTGCACCAAAATAAGGACTAGGTAGGACGATCAGTCTTAGAAGGATGATTCAAAACCAACACGCTAAGAATAAGATTATTGTCCATTAACTACCAAGCAATGGGGTTGCTAGGAGTATTGAGTTCACACATCATGATTCACTTGTCGGCACTCCGGCTGCAACAACACGGAACCGAGGAATGAAAAAGGATGGCGAGAAGTATCACTATGTCAAGAATTCACAAAAGGTGGTGCAATTCTCATGAAATTCCTGTCATAAAGAAGGTAATACTTCAGGGTGGAGCAGACCAGAAGCTGGATTGTAACTTGATATGCGGAACACAACTACTTTGACCCAATCCTAAATATGGATGAGGTACTGGAGTTTGTTTCTCCAAGTCATTCAGGACAGAATGGCTTGACGGACCACAAGAGTAATGAGCATTGATAACACGAATGCACAATTACTCCTGACTATCAATTGATAGACGAGGGCCAGAAAACAACTAAAGAGGGACAACTCAAAGGAACATATGATTTTCTGAGTTGTGATTGCATAGATTAGCATGTCGAACGAGTTCAACATATTTCTTCCGGACAATCCATGCGGAAAGGTAGAACTGGCAGAGTCATGATTTATGAATGGAGAACTCCTCAAGAATAATCCTGTTGTGATATTTCAGTTCAACGAGGAACTTCTGCCATAAGTAGTTCAGGGTATTTGGAAGAAGAAGATACCACGGACTTCAAGGACTATCGCAAAGGTTACTAATATCCCAAGGCACTAGCAATTACTATCAACATGAAGTAGGTAGAGTGAATCTCGGGTTCAAGAACCCAGGAACAGAATACCTATTACTAAGTAGCATCACGGGATGCTTTCGAGAATGATGGCCAGAATCATCACACTGGGAACACAAATCATGGCTAATTTACTAGATGATCCCCTAAGACACCTAGGGTCATAATAATATCTCCAACATATATGCCAAGGTAACGGAGTACCTCAACTCGCTGATTAGTGTGATTAATCTGACCAAAGGCACATCGGAAACAGGAGGAAGGGATTTGCAAATGCATCAGACTGTTTGGAAACCTGGGATGACTCGGACAGCATAACGGCTGTAAATGCTCAGAAAAGAATTGAGACATTCACAAAAATGGTGGCATAACCACTCGGAAGCACAATATCAAGGTTTCGAGATCAACAGTTAACGTACGGATGTAGTAGAGACTGAACAGAGGCTTGAATCCAACAATCTATAAGTCTACGGACTAGTAACATGTGATCCTGATAGAAAGAAGAGATATCCTAGTTCTTAATCCCCGTAGGAAAGATAAGATGACTCAGATCAGAAGGGCATAAGGTATAAGGAGTAAAAGAGCCTTACGTTCCATCCCACAATCAATTCCCTTATATAACTAAAGAATTTCTAGACTCAACTTCGACCAGTTTGGCTTGGTAATCCTACAGGCAGTCAAGCTCTGATACCAACGCTGTCAGGACCCCGACTCAATGCCACATCGATCTAGCATGTAACATCTCATATCACTTTGCGGCCTCACGCACGGTATTCCCACGAGTGTCGCATTACCTTTGCCCGGGACCGTTTGCGCCTTTTGGCACACGTATATGACAGTGTCGCTAGCATCCATATGATAAGGAGCCCGGGCTGACATGGCTAGTCGTAAACCCAAAGTGGCACAAACTTACAGGGACAGGCATCCATGACCCAACATCGAACGTGTCGGTCATCAGCGAGTGAATCCAGGCTGTAGCACTGGGCTAGCAGGACTCCGGTGAACCGGGCTGTAGCGGGCTAACAGGACTCCGGTATTCATCGCGTGACATTTCCCCGAAGGGACAGACACAGGAACGAAGAAGGACACATGCCGGCCAGCCTAAGTGTTCCGGAGCAGCAGCAAGCTACCATGGCTCAGTGGAAACACTAGGAGACATTTCCCGGTAAGAGAGGCTACTAAGGATAAACAACTAGATAGCCAGATCCCACACATACCAAGCATTTCAATAACATACACACAATATGCTTGATATGTGAAAATACAACATGGCATCACAACATGACTCTACGACACAAGTAAATATTCAATAGGCTCCGAGGAGCGAGATATTACAAACATGGGTCTCATGACCCAACAATCAGAGCATACAAGTCAAAGCACAAGCGGAAGCTATCATGTCTGAGTACAGACATCTATAATAAAAAAGGCTGAGAAGCCTGACTATCTATCAGATCCTGCCGAGGGCACAAGATCGTAGCTGAGGTATCAAGCTAAACGTCGAAGTCCACGTGGAACTACTAGTGAGACTGAAGTCTCTCTGCAAAAACATAAAATAGGCAAACGTGAGTACAAATGTACCCAGCAAGACTTACATCAGAACTAACTACATATGCATCATTTTCAACAAGGGGATGGTGGGGTTTAACTGCAGCAAGCCAGCTTTGACTCGGTGGCTATCCTAAACTACGACTGCAAGCGACTCTTTTGAGGTGGCGCACACGAGTCCACATATTCACCATATCAATACACCACTATGGATCCGCTCCCGTCTCCCTACGAGAACGCCATCCATAGCACTCACGCTTATCTTGCGCATTTTAAAGTATCCACTTTCACTTGTCTATGAACTGATATAAGCAATCCAGAAGTCCTTTTCCGCGGACACGGCTATTCGAATAGATGATGTTAACCCTGCAGGGGTGTACTTCTTCATACATGTTTCCACCACTTAGCGTCTGCACACGACATGTGCTCGGCAGACTTCAAGCGAAAGCCGACGTGGGTGTAGACCACGACCTACCTAAACACTCAAGTCTCTAGTCCAGGTTTATCGCCTATTCGGGTTCCATCCATGAGGAGATCCGGCCGGAGTTTCGCTCACAGCCCCAAACGATGTGAACAGGGTTCCCGAGATACCAAACGGGCATTCGGTACACCGTGCCACGTACCTACCGCATCACAGTCCACCCCTACGGTCAGCGCTGTCCAGGGCCTCCAGTAAGCTACAAACACCAGAAACTACTTGCAACTCCTGGACAGAGGACTAGGGTGAATAAGAAGTCGAGCGGGGTCATATTTCAGGGCCCAATGCATGGTAGTAGCTGAATCATGGATCACAAACACAGAACTCAGTTCCTAAGGACGGCTTCAATGAGATAACCCACCATGTACTCCTACATGGCCTCTCACCGACACCTTTTACCAAATCGTGTTCACACACTTAGCTCACACATAGTAGGACATGTTCACACACCTCTGATTCATCCTCGATGAATCAGACCTGACTCAACTCTAAGCAGTAGCAGGCATGACAAACAAGCAAGAATGAGTAGGCACATCAGGGCTCAAACAACTCCTACTCATGCTAGTGGGTTTCATCTATTTACTGTGGCAATGACAGGTCATGCAAAGGATAAAGGGGTTCAGCTACCGCAGCAAGTAACAGATGAATCGGTGTTGTCCTAATGCAGTAAAAAAGAGCAGGAGCGAGAGAGTGGGATTTTATCGGAATGAACAAGGGGGTTTTGCTTGCCTGGCACTTCTGAAGATAATATAGTTCTTCATCGGTGTCATCGATCACATCATCGGTATCACGTCTATCGAGAGGGGACAAATACCGGCAACACAGAAGGGAACACAATCAATGGAATGCACAATATGATGCATGATCATGACATGGCAAAATGAATGTGTTTTGGGCTAATGCAACTAGCAACAGATTAAATGAAGTTGGTTTGAATACAAGATTCAAATTCAAACTCCATATGTGATTATTTAAATGCCATTTAATTGATTTGTGCTAAACAGCAGCTATAAGTTGTTCTAACATGCATGAAAATGGTGCAGATGGATTCCTTGAATTTTTCTGATAATTTTTCATATATAAATTATTTAATTTGGAGTTACGGTTGAATTTCTATGATTTATTGAAGTTTTAGCTATTTTCTGGAATTTCCTGATTATTTTTAAATCCAGAAAATACTTATTGCGTCAGCCTGATGTCATGATGATGTCAGCAGGGTCAACTGGGCTGGCTCGGGTCAAACCTGACGTGTGGGGTCCACACGTCAGTGACTAACTAACTAACCTAATTTTAATTAGAGCCTGGGCCCGCATGTCAGTGTCAGCAGGGGGGGTAATTAGTTTAACTAATTCGATTAGTGCTAATCCTAATTAGCTAACAGGGCTGGCCCACCTGTCATTGAGTCAGGGCGTCCAACTGGGGTCAAACTCGCCGGACTTGGTCCACGGCTCGTCGCCGGTGAAGCCCGAGATGGCGGAGGGGGTCGGAATTCCTCCTCCGGCGACCAAATGGCCGGTGGAGGGTAGCTATGTGACGCTGAAAATCCCGCGCGTCGAGTGGTGCGGTCAGTTAGGCCGGGGGCGACCTATATCGACGGCGGCGAGCTCAAAGGCGGCGGCCGGAGTTCGGGCAACCGCGGAGATGGCGCTATAGGGCATGGCAGGGAGCACTCGTGGGTGTTTCGGGTTCGCACGAGCGCGGTGAGCATGCTGGTGATGCTCGGGCGAGCGGACGAGCTCAGGAGCATGGAGCTCGTCGGCCGTGGCGGCGGCGAGCTTCGGCGGAGGTGGGGAACGGGGCTAGAGCAAGAACGCGAGCAGGAGAGGAGGGGGAATCGGTCCATGAGCTCACTGTGGTTGCAGAGCGCGTCTCAGTGGGCTCGGGGCGACCTGTCGGCGGTGAATCGAACGGCGGCGATCGCCGGCCGTGGCGACGAAGATGGCGGTGATGGCGTCACTGCAGGGCTCCGGGTGTTGCTTGGAGGGGTGGGGAGGAAGAGTAGGTCGAGGCAGAGCTTTGGGAGGCGTCGGGGAGACGAGGCGGTGGTGGTGGCCGCGGCGAACGGCGTCGGTGGCGACGGGACTCCGCTCGGTGGAGGAGAGAGGGAGCCAGAGAAAGGGGGGAGAAGGCACGGGGAGAGTGCGAGGCCTGGGAGGGTGCGTGGCGTCACGGACGGGGTCCAGGGCGACGAGAGGAAGCAGGAGGTGGCCAGGGGGAAGCAGGAGGTGGCCGAGGCCTCTCGGGCGCGCGCCACGCCTCGCCTCTGTTCGTCCTCCTGGCAGAGGAGGAAGAGGACAAGGGGGAGGAGGTGGGCTGGGCCGGCTGGGCCGGTTGGTGGCGCCAGGTAGGCTGCGGGTAAGTGGCCCAGGTAGGTTTTCTGCTCTGTTTTATATTTTTCCTTTTGTTTTGTTTTATTTAATTTATTTTGCCACTGTTTTGAATTTAAAATAATTCAAACAATGCCAAAAACTCCTCTGAATATTTTATATTGCTAGATGGACTTTTCCAAAAGCTTATAAAATATTTCAGGGGTATTTGAAATTATATTCTAATTATATGAATATAATTCAAATTCAAATAGCTAATGAATTAAATCCAAAGTCCCAAAAATAAATCCTTAAAAAATGTTCAATATTTTGGTTGGGACCAGAACCCTTACAAAAAATTATCAAACATTTAAGAAGAGCATTTTGGAGCGATGAATGAGATTTCTAGGGTTTTTGCCCCTCTTTTATTTAAGTTTTTGAGGCTTCCAAAATTCCTCAGTTCAAGTTTCGAAAATATAGACATGATGCACACATGAAGCTAGCCTAGAGCACTACCAGCAGCTAGGGATGTGACACAAAACATGGCAGCATATTAACAGGTCAGCCTAGTAGTGTCCTCAAAATATTGTGGGCCTTTAGCTGGGCCGACCCATTATGGTCTGCAAAATCTTGTGGGCCTTTAGTTGGGCCAGCCCATATAATCTTTATGGGCCACTTTTGGGCCGGTCCACGTGTCAACATATCATACGTGCATCTCGCCCATTGGATGAGTGACATCTGTGCCAACACGGAGCTGACACGTGGTTCTGTCGGCCAATGAGAATTTTACACGTTGTTTGGGGTATAACTACTGGGTATGAACCGCTAAGGAGGGGCAGGGTCATACCACTGGAGATAACCCATGAAGGTGGCGGGTCATGACAGCCCGCTGGCGGCCCAAGACCCAGAGGCGACTTAGGGCCCAAGAGGATGAACCGCCATGAGAATAAACTTGTATTTTAAGGCAGGCTTATTTAGTCACCGAGCCGGACACGTTTTCTATGAGCCGGCCGGGACTCTGTAAGCCGCCTGGCATTAACCTGTGTATATAAAGGGACGACCCAACGTCGAGTTAGGGCAGGAAAAGAAAGAGATCGAGAACTAGGTCAAGCGTATTCGCTCCCTGGTAATCGAAGCCCAAGCAATAACCACCCCACACCGGATTAGGCTGTTACCTCCACCGCGAGGGGCCGAACCAGTATGAACTCTCCGTGTCCCTTGTCCCATTTAACCCCTTCAAGCTAACTACGTTGCGATAGCTCCACATCTAAGTCCTTACGCTAGGACATCTGACATGATAATTCCACGACAGTTGGCGCCCACCATGGGGCCAGTGTATGGTGGTTTCGAGTTCTTGAAGGGCAGCTTCGCAGGGCTCAAGGGGTACGCTGTGGGCCATATAACCAAGAGTCTTCATGGCAATCTCTACATCAACAACAAGGGTTCGTGCCCCGAGGCTGACTCAATCGAGTACGGGTACCGGGTCCCCTTTGGCAGAATTCACGTCTTCATCGGCAAGATCGGTGAGTCGGAAGCTGAGCCGGGCATCTGCACCGACATCGTCGAGTCGGCTCGGCATGCGCGACCCGCCAAGGCTAAAGCCTCCCCAAAGCATGTTTTTGTCGGTTTGGTTTATGGAGCGGAACTAGAAGGAGGATCTGAATCTGTTGAGACGGTTATTTACTCAGGCAATGAGTCTTCTACTGGTGAGACCAGTTCCATCTACCAGGTTCAGGATGCGGGCTTGGGGGATGTTCTGATGGCGACAATATTCCGGACCCCTACGAGATGCCACACCAAGACACAGTCTTCATGGCCGGTACACAGCCAGCGCAGGACTCTACGATTGCAGTGGCAATGATCTCCGGGTTAGTAGTAGCGACGGCTTCCGGGGAAGGAGGCCCTGTGCGCCCGCCGACTCAAGTTTTGTCTGATCTATTGGATGCTCTGACAACATTGTTAACGGCGGAGGTTAACCCAGTGAATCAAGCTCAGCATAATGCAGAGGTTACAAAATTGCGTGACGAGATAGCACAAGCCAAGCAGGAGTTAAATGCAGAGAACACCTGGACGGCAACGAAGCGAGCCGCCTTGCAGAGGGAAGCATAACAGCTTGCGCTCAAGCTTGGACATGGATGCGTCAAATGCTATTTTCAACAGAAGGCATGTGAGCCGGCGTCCCCCGACTTATGATGCGAGGAATCTTTTCAACATGCCTGGGGCAGAACCCAATAACCCGCCCGGTGTGAATCGGAGCGATGAGGCGCCAGCGGCAGGAGAGCCGGTTCAACCGTGGGCTACAGATCCCCCACGCTTGAACATAACCCCTCCTCAGCATGTTCCAACACCTCAAGGACATTTTTATAATCCCTTGGATAACATGATAGCTGCGGCAACACGACTAGCGGCTCTCCCGGCCCAGTATGAATCGCCAGCAGCAATGGAAATACAAAGAACGGAGAGCTTCTTCAGATGGCTATGTCCTAGTAGGCGGCTTATTCATACAGTTGTGATCGTATCCACTCAACACCTCGTCCAAGCAGGAGTTATAGCAGGCACATTGATGAACCGGGCGTGTCAAGCAGTGAGCGGCACCACGACCAGCCTCGCAGGCCTGACCCGCCGTGTGTCGACAATGATGCTCAGATTTTGGTAGACCAGGGCAGAGCGCGGCTTGAGGCGGAGATGGCGGCTCAGTAAGCGGCTCAACAACAATCTCTGTTTTATCATTCAGCCTCCGTGGAGGCAGGAGAAACCTCTAGAACCTTGGGTGTGCCGTGTTTAGTGCCGACTCTATGCAATGAGCGCTTGCCTAAGGATTCAAGGCCCCCCGTAAGGTGCCTAATTAAACGGTGGATCAGCCCCCAGAGGCCTGGATCAAAAGTTATGAGATGGCCATGGAGATGCTGGATGTCGGCGATGCTGCGTGTGCTAAGTAATTCACCATGATGTTGGATGGGCCGGCTCGTACGTGGTTAAAAACCCTGCCCGCTAGTTCTATTGGGTCATGGCAGAGTTAAAGAGGCATTTTATTCAAAATTTCAAAGACACATGCAAGCAGCCTATGTCGATTCTGGATTTGGATTCTTGCATTCAAGGTGAAGGAGAGTCAACAACCCATTGGGTGCTCCGGATCTTGTTAATCATACATCCGTCAGATAGTATCAATGTCGGTTCTGTAGTCTTGATGTTAGAGAAGAATTACCGTTTCCTCCCTCTTAAGAAGAAGCTGGGGCGGCTTAAGTGCCACTGTAATGATATGCGGGAGCTAATGGAGGCTCCCATCAAATACGCTGACTCTGACAGTACCAAGGATCCCGAGTCTGATGATGAGAAGCCGGGGAAGGGAAATAAGGGCGGCAATACAAAAGGGCAGCAGCATAACTCGGCGGTACAAGCTGGCAACAGTAAGCGTAAGGCTGATGGTAATTTTGATTTTGTGGCTAACACCAATGCGCAGAATAATAATCAGTGTCGCAAGGGAAAGCCACCCCAAGGGTCAAGACTCAACCTTGAGGCAATGATGAATCAACCTTGTCCAAAGCACGGCACGCGCGATAAGCCATCTGGTCATATCTGGAGGGATTGTTACATCATGGAGGAGTTTAGGAATTCCAATTTTTTCAATCATGGCCCAAATGGTGGCTCTAGATCCGGCTCTCACGAACCTGATTTTGGTGGTGGCGGTTCAAGCTCTGGCTTTTAGGGTGAAGGCAATCAAGGTGGTTTTAATCAACAGTCTAATCAAGGAAACCAGCAGCAATAGTCTGGTTATCAGAGTAGTCCAAAGAAGCTGAACAGTGGTCAGTATCATGTATTCACTACAAGTCTGTGCAAGAGAGATCAGAAAATCCATAAGCGGGCGGTGAACTCTGTTGAACCGGCGGTGCCCTAATACTTAAGGTGGTCTGAACAGTCTATTACGTGGAGTAGAGAGGATCACCCACCCCAGGTTAACAATCCGGGTCAGCTGGCGCTAGTGGTTGCTCCGCGGGTAGGGGGATATAAACTCACAAAGGTGCTCATGGATGGAGGCAGCAGTATCAATATCCTTTATTATGAGACCTTTTGTCGTATGAACTTGACTGACAAGGATCTTAGGCCGTCTTATACTGTCTTTCATGGGGTGGTGCCTGGTAAGTTGGCGTACCCTATGAGAAGGATAACACTGGAAGTGGCTTTTGGAGATGACAATGATTCCAGAGCTGAGAAGTTAACCTTTGAGTTTGTGAAAATTAAGAGCCCATACCATGCTTTATTTGGGAGGCCGGCTACCGCCAAGTTTATGGCACGGTCATGTTTTGTTTATTTGTAGCTTAAGATGCCGGTCACAAGGGCACCATCACGGTGCATGGTAATAGAAAAATTGCTCTGGATTGTGAAGAGGGTGATGCTACTTATGTTGAGTCAGCTTGCGCCACTGAAGAGTTGAAGTTTTATAAAGACAATGTTGAGCCGGCAGATATGACACCTTTGAAGAAGCCAACAATAGATAATGAGCCCTTAATGAAGTTTAAGTCAGCAGATGATACTAAACTGGTTGATTTCGTCCCTGGCGATTCTTCAAAGAAATTCAACATCAGTGCAAATATGGATCCAAAATAGGAAATCGCACTCATCGAATTCATCCATGAGAACCGGGACATCTTTGCATGGAAGCCTTCTGATATGCCAGGTGTACCAAGGGAACTCACTGAGCACACTTTTAATGTGGATCCCAATTTTAAACCCGTCAAACAGTTTCTTCACCGGTTCAACGAGGAAATGCGCAAAGCAATCGGTGAAGAGGTGGCCCGGCTCTTGGCAGCAGGGTTCATGATTGAAGTTTTTCATCCTGAATGGTTGGCTACCCCGATGAGAGTACTTAAGAAAATGGCACTTGGCGTATGTGTGTGGATTATACAGACCGTAACAAGGCCTGTCGAGCGGATCCCTTTGCTCTCCCTTGTATTGATCAGATCATTGATGCTACGACGGGTTGTGAGCGCTTGATTTTTTGGATGCTTACTTTGGTTATCATCAGATCAAAATGGCAGTTAAGGACCAGGAGAAGACAACCTTCATCACTCCCTTTGGAGCCTTCTGCTATGTATCTATGCCTTTTGGGCTCAAGAGTACCCATGCGACTTACCAAAGATGTGTTCAGAATTGCCTTCATGGCCAGATTCGGCGTAATTGTCAGGACTCCGATCCTAAGTCACACTGATCTAGCATGCGACACATCATATCAGTTTGCGGCCTCAGGCATGGTATTCCCACGGGTGCTGAGGGAGTCCTGGACTAGGGGGTGTCCGGATAGCCGGACTATCATCATCGGCCGGACTCCAAGACTATGAAGATACAAGACTGAAGACTTCGTCTCGTGTCCGGATGGGACTTTCCTTGGCGTGGAAGGCAAGCTTGGAGATACGGATATGTAGATCTCCTACCATTGTAACCGACTCTGTGTAACCCTAGCCCTCTCCGGTGTCTATATAAACTGGATGGCTTTAGTCCGTAGGACGAACAACAATCATACCATAGGCTAGCTTCTAGGGTTTAGCCTCCTTGATCTCGTGGTAGGCCTACTCTTCTAATACCCACATCATCAATATCAATCAAGCAGGACGTAGGGTTTTACCTCCATCAAGAGGGCCCGAACCTGGGTAAAACATCGTGTCCCTTGTCTCCTGTTACCATCCGCCTAGATGCACAGTTCGGGACCCCCTACCCGAGATCCGCCGGTTTTGACACCGACATTGGTGCTTTCATTGAGAGTTCCTCTGTGTCGTCACCGATAGGCTCGATGGCTTCTTTGATCATCAACAACTACGCTGTCCAGGGTGAGACCTTCCTCCCCGGACAGATCTTCGTATTCGGCGGCTTTGCACTGCGGGCCAATTCGCTTGGCCATCTGGAGCAGATCGAAAGCCACGCCCCTGGCCGTCAGGTCAGATTTGGAAGTTACTTCACGACTGACATCCGCGGGGACTTGATCTTCGATGGATTCGAGCCACAGCCGAGCGCGCCGCACTCTCACGACGGGCATGACTTAGCTCTGCAGCCGGACAGTAACCTAGAGGCCGCTCATGAATCCGCTCCGATCTCCAATTTGGAGACGGCTGCGCAGATCGAGGACGGGTGGCTAGACACCGCCTCGGGGGCTGCAACCTCTATGGCGATAGAGCCGAACACTGACCTTGTCCCTCACGAAGCTCGTGACTCCGAGGTGCCGGACTCCTTGCCAGACTCCGAACCTCCCGCGCCCCCTCCAGTCGAATCCGATTGGGCGCCGATCATGGAGTTCACCGCTACGGGCATCTTTCAACACTCACCTTTGGGCGACATCTTGAGTTCGCTAAAGTATCTCTTGTTATCAGAAGAGCCCTAGCCGGACTGCGGTCAGGACGGTTGGGGTACGGACGACGAAGAAATTCAAAGCCCACCCACCACCCACTTGGTAGCCACTGTCGACGATATAACTCACATGCTAGATTTCGACTCCGAAGACATCGACGGTATGGACGACGATGCCGAAGACGACCAAGAACTAGCGCCTACTGGGCACTGGAAGGCCTCCCAAAAAACACCATTGGAAGTTGGGAAGAGCTCAAGGATGAGTTTCGAGCAAATTTTCAGGGGACTTATGTCCGCCCTCCGGATGCAGACGATTTAAGTCACATAACTCAACAGCCCGGAGAGTCAGCAAGAAAATTCCGGAACAGGTTCCTCACCGAAAAGAACCAAATAGTCGACTGTCCAGACGCTGAAGCCTTAGCAGCCTTTAAGCACAATGTCCGAGATGAATGGCTCGCCAGACACCTCGGCCAGGAAAAACCAAGAACGATGGCCGCACTAACAAGCCTCATGACCCGCTTTTGCGCGGGGGAAGACAGCTGGCTGGCTAGATGCAGCACCAGCGACCTGCGTACATCCGGAGTCAGGGATGGAAATGGGAAATCACGACGCAGAAAAGATCAGCGCCGGAATAAGGAAAATGGCCCAAATAGCTCGGCGGTCAACGCCGGATTCAAAAGCTCTCGGCCGAATAATAAAACACTACCCCTCAAGGACAACAGTGACGAGCTATCCAACCTAAACAAAATTTTGGATAGGATATGTCAAATACATAGTACCCCCGGGAAGCCTTCAAACCATACCCACAGAGATTGTTGGGTCTTCAAGCAGTCCGGCCGACTTAACGCCGAACGCAAGGGGTCCAACACACCAAGCGAAGACGACGAACCCCACAAGCAGCACGCCGGAAAACAGAAGACTTTCCCACTAGAAGTCAAAACAGTGAACTCACTCCATGTGATAACACGGAAACATAGTGCGGCACCTGCTATACCAGGACACCGTCCGTAGAATGGGGATAGACCCTACCAAAACTCACCATAGCAGCACTTCCTTCAAAGGAGTGACGCCTGGCCTTTACGCCAAATATACAGGCTCTGCACTACTAGAGGTCGTGTTTGGTTCATCCGACAACCTCCGTTGCGAAAAGCTCATTTTCCGTATCGCCCCATTCAAAAGTGGCTATCAAGCACTACTGGGACGCGAAGCATTCGCCCACTTTAACACAATACCGCATTACGCGTCTCTTACGCTTAAAATACCTGGTCCATACGGCATAATCTCAGCAAAGGGTAAATCTAAGTGTTCCTCGACCACGGAAAACGTGAGACTGCTTTGACAGCCGCACACTAATCCGACCTTGCTCGTCAAAGCCCTAAAACAGGTTATTCAGACCTTGGACACGGTTAGGTGAGTCCGGCATAAATAAACAAGGGGCTTCACCGCCGCATACCCCTTTACAAGGGGCTGCACGTACAAACAATGAGAACCAATAAAGCTCAAATTCATCATACTTTATTTTAACTACACCTTTTGCACGATACTTTTCCAAACTAAGTTCTTCTCTTTTACAGATGAAGCACGTGCTACACCTGTCCAGGATACAGCACAACGGAGACACAGGCGCAGACATGCAGCAGGGACCCGTTACAAGGATTCTTTTCAGATTAAGACCCTGCGTAAACCTTTCTTACTGTCTCTTGTTGATACACATCCCCCGGTTTCTTACCTTAACCGAGGAGGAGGCTGGCGTTTTGGCATCGGCCGCGTCAGAAGTTCCCGCCCGTACCTGGACACTAGGGGCTTAGGGCATTGTCATGCCCGGTATCATAAAGACCGAACACCTCAGGGAGTGTTCGGCGTCTCGAGTTAGGCCTTATATGCATCAGCTCCGAATCATCTCTTTGGTTAAATGTTGGGTTTGCCTGGCTCCTGTGTTTTGCTGCCTTACATTCCGCATCATTGGCTAACGCGACACCAGGAGAACTATTGCGATTGTGCCCCGGTTCGGCCGGCCGAGCACCTCAGTAGAGAAAGCCGAAAACTAACTGTCATGATATAGCGAGAGACTGGTCAACCACTCGATCGACTACTGGATTATTTAGAATTCCTATGCTTTGATGAAGGACCGCTTCCCGGTCAGGCACATACGTGCCCCGAGTTCGGAGAAGCGCGGTGCCCCTAGGGGCTATATAGTAGCCTCAACTTCGAGCTCCTATGGCTAAGTGAAAGTGATAAAGCATTATAGTCCGGTTGCCTAGTTTGCTACGCTATCACCTCCTTCAAAGGACCAAGACGTTGGATTAAGTGTGAAAAATGGTTTTATTTTTGCAAACACCCCCGCACCATGTGCGTGGGGGCTGAAGCCAAAGACTGCCATCTTTCAGGTTATACATACACGGCCGCACAGGAGATAGTTCAATACTTGAACGCACAAGTATAAAAAGCTATTGCATTATAAACATGATCTCATAAATCATACACGTCATTTGAACATAACATCTTTCGAGCACTGCGACTCTATTAAACGAGCGCCCTGCAGGACTTCCTCAAAATAGTGCTCGGCGGGTAATCGGCCTTTGTCTGAACCCCAGGATGCAACAGCGGTGGCATCCATCTCCGCCCAGTATGTCTTAACACGGGCGAGAGCCATCCGTGCACCTTCTATGCATGCCGACCGCTTCATCGCCTCGATATGCGGCACCGCCCCAAGGAATCGCTGCAACAAGCCAAAATAACTCTCAGGCTTGGGCCTTTCCGGCCACAGATGAGCGACCACACCTGTCATGGCAAGTCCGGACAATCTATTCAACTCAGCCCACTCAGCCAGCCGGTCAGTCAACGGAAGTGGACGCTCCAGACTATGGAATTGAGACCAAAAAAGCTCTTCCATTTCGTGATCCTTCTGGCTTCGGAAGTGCACAACCGCGTCCACCGCACTCGCCGCCAAATCCAGATAAGGATCCTCCGCACCACACAATTGGCCCAACTGAGCATACTTCAGATCCATGAACTTCCTACGCAACAGAAAGGGCTTTCCAGCCGCAATATCTCTGTCCTGACGCAGTTCCTCCTTCATAGCCCGCATCGCACTACGGGCATCCTTGGCTTCGGCGGCGGCCCTCTTCAGGTCCTCTTGCTCCGCTCGGTGTTCTCCTTCAAGAACCTCATAGCGGTCGGTAGCATCTTTTAATTTCACGGCCATTCCGGCCATCTCCTCCCTGCTTCGGCAGTGAGCAGCCTTTTTGGCTTTTAGCTCTTCCGCTGCCTTCAAGGCAGCTGCATCACTTTTTCTGGCTTGCTCCTTGGCTCGAGCAAGCTCTGCAGGTCTTCCATAGCAGCGGCACCATCTGCATCAAGCATACAAATTGTAAGGAATGGGTATCAGCTCCCTTAGTAAGTGATCGCGGAGCAACCACCTACCTTGTGAATCGTTAAGTCGTTTATTGACTAGCGCAATGTCCGCATCCGCAACATCGAGTTGCCGCTTCAGCTCGGCAATTCCATTAGTCCGGCTGGCCACCGAACGTTCCGCCACCTGCACAAGAAAGGCGACATCCTATAACTGAGATTATGATCCTCGGCACGCTGTCGCTTTCGACAGCATACCAAGTCTCAGGGGCTACTATCTATACAGGGTGCACTCCATGTGCAAAACTGTCAAAAGGTATGTCATTTTTTGCGTACCTCAAACCCCGTCAGCAAACTTCTGGCGGACTCATACAACCCGCTCTCGGCGGATGAGATCCTTTCAATCACCATACTCATTAATGTGCGGTGATCTTCTGAGATAGACACCCTCTTGAGCAAATCCTGCAGCTCCATCGGCCGTACTCCAGTGGGTGCCGAACTCCCCGGCCCTGCCGGACTCGGGGAGACCCTCCATGACGACACCTCAGGGTCGTCCGCCCCTTCCGACGGGGCGGCAGATGGAGGCGTTTCGCTCTCCATCATCTCCGGACGAAGGTCCCCCGAAGATGAGCTCTACTGAGATGGGCTGAGATCCGAACTACAAGGTGAAAACTTCGGTTACCCTTAGAAATAAAGCAGGGGTCTCCCCTATTACAAAATTCCCCCTTTTTTACTTATGGCTCGTTGGAGGGCTGATTCCTCTGGGGAGGCTGTGCGGCCGGGGCTCTCCCCTGGATAGGACCTTCCGGTGCGGATTTCTTTCCCCGCTTTGAGGCCTTGGCCTCCGGGTCTTCGGATATGGTCCTCTTCTCCCCCTGGAAGGAGGGATTCTCGATTCCCCCTTACTGAAAGCCTCCTTGGCAGAGGTGGTAGTTTCCCTATGCCCCCCTTTGCCCTCCTCCGAACGTGCAACCTCCAACATTTTGATTAACACGGGATCCGGCGTGATCTCAGGGAGGGGGGCCGGACACCGTATCAGTTTTGCTTGCGCTATCCACTCCTGTCCAAGGGATAGCTGGTTAAAAGGCAAAACCCATGATAAATAAATGGACAATATGTCCGGACACAGGGCTACTTACTTGAGTATCCGGGCGATTGCACCTCAGGCCAGCATCCTCGGTCAAGTCCAGACGCATCTCTTGCGGTCCGAAGAACAGTTTGTACATCTCCACGGGTGTCAAACCCATGAAGTGTTGGAGAGGTCGTGGCCCCTCCAGATTAAATTCCCACAGGCGGAGGGGGCGACGTTTGCAGGGCAAAAGGCACCGAATCAGCATAACCTGCGCCACTACGACCAGATTGATCTCCCTCTCTTGGAGGTCTCGAATCCGGTCCTGCAACAGGGGTACGTCTTTGGACGGCCCCCAGTCAAGCCCCTTGTCGACCCATGATGTCAGCTGTTGTGGAGGGCCCGGGCGAAAGACGGGCGGCGGCTTCTGCCTGCTGCCCCTGGGAGCGGTGATATAGAACCACTCCTATTGCCAGAAGCCGAGCTCCTCCTGAAAGGAGCCCTCGGGCCATGGAGCATCGGCCCTCTTGCTTATAATTGCCCCTCCGCACTCTGCCTGACGCCCCTCAATCATCTTCGGCTCCGCGTTAAAGGTTTTGAGCCACAAGCCGAAGTGAGGGGTAGTGCGGAGGAAGGCTTCGCAAACGACAATGAATGATGAGATGTGGAGGATGGACTCCGGAGCCAAGTCATGGAATTCCATCCCATAGTAAAACATGAGCCCCCTCACGAAGGGATCCATCTGGAAGCCTAAACCCGACGGAGGTGAGACACGAACACGACGCTCTCGCCGGGCTCGGGAGTAGGAATAACTTGCCCTTGGGCAGGCAGCCTATGTGAAATCTCGTAGGTTAAGTACCTGGCATCTCTCAGCTTTAGTACGTCCTCTTCCGTGACGGAGGAGGGCATCCACCGGCCTCGTAGGTCAGAGCCGGACATTGTCGAAGGTTGAAAGAACCCGAATCCGGAGCCCTGGGTGTTGGAACTCGGGGCAAGGGGCGGATTCGATTGAGGATTGAAGAAAAAGAACGGGCCTTGGTCTCATTATAAAGAGGGAGAATACCAAGAGCCGTCCCCGTGACCGATTGGAACCCGCCTTCGATGGAGGAGGCATGGCAACGGGCACGGTTGGGTTACCCATGTCCGTATTAATGAGAATCCCGGAATAAGGGGAACACGATCTCTGCTTCGACAAGACGTGCCAAGGAAACCGCTTCGCTAAACACGCTGAGGTGGTACAATAAAAACGATTCGAGTAAAGGCTTGGTAGTGGTGTGATGTCACGCCATGAAATACGTCAGCGGATTGAACTTCTGTAAATATTATTCTCTCTACGGTGGTATGTGCAATTTATTTTGCAGAGCCGGACACTATCCTGGTGTTCGCAATCTTCTATAAATTATTCGGAGAAGGAACCTGCCTTGCAATGCCGAAGACAACATGCGCGCCAGACTCATCGTCATTGAAGCCTGGTTCAGGGGCTACTGAGGGAGTCCTGGACTAGGGGGTGTCCGGATAGCCGGACTATCATCATCGGCCGGACTCCAAGACTATGAAGATACAAGACTGAAGACTTCGTCCCGTGTCCGGATGGGACTTTCCTTGGCGTGGAAGGCAAGCTTGGCGAGACGGATATGTAGATCTCCTACCATTTTAACCGACTCTGTGTAACCCTAGCCCTCTCCGGTGTCTATAAACCGGATGGCTTTAGTCCGTAGGACGAACAACAATCATACCATAGGCTAGCTTCTAGGGTTTAGCCTCCTTGATCTCGTGGTCGGTCTACTCTTGTAATACCCACATCATCAATATCAATCAAGCAGGACGTAGGGTTTTACCTCCATCAAGAGGGACCGAACCTGGGTAAAACATCGTGTCCCTTGTCTCCTGTTACCATCCGCCTAGACGCATAGTTCGGGACCCCCCTACCCGAGATCCGCCGGTTTTGACACCGATAGGTGCCACCTTACCTGGCCCGGGACCGTTTGCGCCTTTTAGCTCACGTATATGATAGTGCCGCTAGCATCCATATGACAAAGAACCTGGGACGACATGACGAGTCATAAACCCAAGGTGGCGCTAACTTACAGGGACAGGCTTACATGACCCATCAATGAACGTGTTGATCAACAAGGTATGAACCCAAGTCATAGCGAGCTACATGGACTTAAAGGACCAACGTGTGACATTTCCCGAAGGGACAGCCACAGGAACGAAGAAGGACACATGCCGGCCAACCTAAGTGTTCCGGAGCAGTAGCAAGCTACCAAGGCTCAGTGGAAGCACTAGGAGACATTTCCTGGTAAGAGAGGCTTCCAAGAATAAACAACTAGGTTGTCGGATCCCACACATACCAAGCATTTCAATAATCATACACACAATATGCTCGATATGTGCAAATACAACATGGCATCACAACATGACTCTACAACTCAAAGTATTTATTCATTAGACTCCGAGGAGCCAAGTAGTACAAACATGGGTACCATGACCCAACATTCAGAGCATACAAACCAGAAGCACATGCGGAAGCTTAACATGTCTGAGTACAAACAACTTGTGGTTGTCTCCTTTAAGTCTGTTCATAATTCGGAGAGATGGGCGTTGGTTTCGGTCTATGGGCCATGCGAGGGACAACCTAGAGATGATTTTGTTAGCTGGTTGTACCATCTAACTATCCCTCCTGATGAAAATTGGATGCTCCTTGGTGATTTCAATTTTATTCGTTCTTTGGACAACAGAAATCAACCAGGAGGGGACATTAATGACATTTTCCTTTTCAATGAGGTGATCGAACATCTTGGTCTGTTGGAATTGCCGATCAAGGGGAGGAATTTCACCTGGTCCAACATGCAGCAAATACCCCTCCTTGAATAGTTAGATTGGTTCTTTACCACCTCAGACTGGATTTCTCATTATCCCAACACTGTGGTTTTTCCCCTGGCCAAAACTGCTTCGGATCATGTGCCTTGTGTGGTGTCCATTGACACTAGGATTCCTAAATCCAAGGTGTTTCGATTTGAGAACTTCTGGGTGGATATGCCAGGCTTTAGGGATTGCGTTCGTAACTCTTGGGAGGCTCCGGTTTTTGCTGATCTTTCTGCTTCGGCCATGCTAACTGGGAAATTCAAACGGCTCAGATATGATTTGAGAGCTTGGAGTAAGAAACTCTCTTACCTCAAGAAGCTAACGCTGGACTGCAGCAAGGTTATACTCTTTTTTGACCAGTTGGAGGAGGTCAGGCCGTTAGTAAGGACGGAGTTTCACTTCAGAAAAATTGTTAAGCTGCACTATGAGAGTCTGCTGAAATTACACTTTATATATTGGAAGTAGAGGTGCATGATCAGATACATTAAGGTGGGGGAGAAAAACTCCAAGTTCTTCCATGCCATGGCGTCTGAACGCATGTGAAGAAATTCCATAGCTTGTTTGAAAACCGCGGGAATGGCTGATCCGGTATCTGACCATGATCAAATGGTGGGAATTCTATGGGCTTCTTTTAAAAACAGAATGGGCCAGGCCCAAGGCATTTCTATGGGATTCGATCTGCCAAATCTCATCCAGCCTGTCCCAGGTCTGGAAGAATTGTCTCAGCCTTTCTCTGATGAGGAAATTATGAAGGTTTTGAAGGAGATGCCACCTAATAGAGCACCTGGTCCAGATGGTTTCAATGGCTTGTTTGTTAAACATTGCTGGCCTATCATGGAGATGGATTTTAGGCGCCTCGTTTAGGATTTCTATGAAGGGAAATTGTCTCTTGAGAATATCAATGGCTCTCTCATTACCCTCATACCCAAAATGCTCTCTCCTGAGGGTCTAGACGATTTTCGGCCTATTTCTTTGACTAACACTTGCTTGAAATTTCTCACCAAGTTGTTAGCCAACAGGTTGCAGAAAGTGATTCTCAGTTGTATCCATAAAAATGAATATGGGTTCTTAAAGAGTAGATCAATTCAGGATTGCTTAGCTTGGGCATTTGAATACATACACCAATGCAAACAGTCAAAGAGACCCATTATAATTCTGAAGTTGGATTTTGCAAAGGCTTTTGACACTGTGGAACATGAGGTCATTTTGCAGATGCTCAAGTACAAAGGGTTTGATGATAAATGGATTGTTTGGGTTAAAGACATCCTCTCTTCAGGGTCTTCTTCTGTTTTGCTCAATGGCATACCTGGTAAACAGTTTAGGTGCAAGTGTGGTGTCAGACAGGGGGACCCTCTCTCACCTCTGCCTTTTGTAATTGCTGCTGATCTTCTACACTCAGTAGTTAATCAAATGTTCTCCCATGGAATCTTGACCCTACCAATCCCTTCACATGACCAGGATTTTCCTATAATTCAGTATGCTGATGATACTGTGATTTTCTTGTTTGCCAGAGATGAGGAGTTGGTTGCTCTCAAAAATATGTTGCTCACTTTTCAACAATCCACTGGGCTAAAGGTCAATTTTGCGAAGTCTTCCATGATCCATTTAAATATTGACGAAGTGGAAGCTGTCAGGTTAGCTGCTCTGCTAGGATGCAAAATTGGTCAGCTACCATTTACTTATCTGGGCTTACCTCTTGGTACTACCAGGCCTAGGATTGTGGATTTCATGCCCTTAGTTGATGCTTTGGAAAGGAGATAGACATGTAGTTCCTCCATGTTAAACCAAGGCTCCCGGCTGCAGTTGTTTACTTCTATCTTGCAATCTATGCCAATATATTTCCTCTGCAGTTTACAACTACCACCTGGCATCACAAACAACTAGACAGGATTTTTAGACAGTGCTAGTGGAGAGGAAGTAGTGATGCACCAAAACAATCTTTGGCTGCCTGGGACCTGGTCTGCAGGCCAAAGGAAAAAGGTGGACTTGGGGTGATCAACTTGCATATCCAAAATAAGGGTCTTCTTCTCAAGCATCTCCACAAATTCTTCAATAAGGCTGATATTCCATGGGTGACTTTGATTTGGAATAGCTATTATGCTGATGGAGTTCCACATGCTACAGCCCCAATTGGTTCATTCTGGTGGAGAGATATACTCAAGCTCTCTGATGCATATACTGCCATTGCCTTAGTACACATCATAATGGGAGACTCTGCCCTTTTTTGGACTGATGCTTGGCATATTGGTGGCTCTTCCAGACCTCTGTGTTGGAGATTGCCAAGGCTCTTCTCCTTTGTTATCAATGACAAACTCTCTGTGCATGAATTCCTCATTTCTCAGGATTTTTATTCAATGTTTTTCTTGCCATTGTCACATGAGGCTGCACTGGAGTTACAAGTTTTAGAAGCTTGGATCCTGGACTTACGCAGGGACATCTCATTACCAGATGTTTGGATACGGCCTGGGAAATTTGGTGAATACTCTGCGAAGAGATTTTACACACTCATGCACTCCCATTTGCCAACTATCTTACCATGCAAGTGGTTGTGGGATAGCAAGTGGACTATGAAGATAAATGTTTTTGGCTGGTTGCTATTCTTTTATAGGCTCAACACCAAGGACTTGCTGATTCGTAGACATTGGAGATCCCCTATGGATGACAATCTCTGTGTTATTTGCAATGAATATGTCTATGAGGATAGGTTGCACCTGTTTTTAACTGTAACTTCAGTCGCAGAGTGTGGAACTACCTTTCCATTGATTGGACCAGCGGTTATGAGGTGCAGCAATGTATTCAGCATACAAGATCCAGGTTTAAGCATCCTTTCTTCTTTGAAGTTATGCTCACTGCAGCCTGGAATATCTGGATCCTCAGAAATGGAAGGATGTTCAGAGGAGGAAATGCAACCTTTGCTGCTTGCAGATGTAATTTTGTACATGACCTTACTCTTCTAGCTCATAGACTAAGAGTAGATATTAGGGTCAAGTTGTCTGCTTGGATTAATTCACTGGCTTAACTACAGGTAGGTAGGTAGGTTCTGATTTTCTCCCTTCTGCCCTTGTAATTTCCCCTGTATGTACAGTTGATACTTATTTGTTCTTAATAAAGGGCTGTGGGGCTTTACCTCACAGTAAATATTCAAAAAAGGGCTGAGAAGCCTGACTATCTACAAGATCCTGCCAAGGGCACAAGATAGTAGCTGAGGTAACAAGCTAAACATCAAAGTCCATGCGGAACTACTAGCGAGACTGAAATCTCTTTGCAAAAACATAAATTAAGCAAACGTTAGTACAAATGTACCCAGCAAGACTTACATCAGAACTAACTACATATGCATCATTATCAACAAAGGGATGGTGGGGTTTAACTGCAGCAAGCCGGCTTTGACTCGGTGGCTATTCTAGACTACGACTGCAAGTAACTCTTTTGAGGTGGCGCACACGAGTCCACATATTCACCATATCACTATACCACTAGGGATCCACTCCCGTCTCCCTACGAGAATGCCATCCATAGCACTCACGCTTATCTTGCGCATTTTAGAGTATCCACTTTCACTTGTCTATGAGCTGTATAGGCAACCCAGAGGTCCTTTACCGCGGACTCGGCTATTAGAATAGACGATGTTAACCCTACAGGGGTGTTGTAGGTGTCAAAACCGGCGGATCTCGGGTAGGGGGTCCCGAATTGTGCGTCTAGGCGGATGGTAACAGGAGACAAGGGACACGATGTTTTTACCCAGGTTCGGGCCCTCTCGATGGATGTAAAACCCTACTCCTGCTTGATTAATATTGATGATATGGGTAGTACAAGAGTGGATCTACCATGAGATCAGAGAGGCTAAACCCTAGAAGCTAGCCTATGGTATGATTGTTGTTCGTCCTACGGACTAAAACTCTCCAGTTTATATAGACAGCGGAGAGGGCTAGGGTTACACAGAGTCGGTTACAATGGGAGGAGATCTTCATATCGTATCGCCAAGCTTGCCTTCCACGCCAAGGAAAGTCTCATCCGGACATGGGACGGAGTCTTCAATCTTGTATCTTCATAGTCCGGGAGTCCGGCCAAACGTCATAGTCCGGCCATCCGGACACTCCCTAATCCAGGACTCCCTCAGTAGCCCCTGAACCAGGCTTCAATGACGACAAGTCCGGCGCGCAAATTGTCTTCGGCATTGCAAGATGGGTTCCTCCTCCGAATACTTCATAGAAGATGTTGAACACAAGGATAGTGTCCGGCTCCGCAAAATAAGTTCCACATGCCACCATAGAGAGAATAATGTTTGCACAAATCCAATCTGCTGACGTATTCCGCAGCGTGATGTCACGTCACGGCCAGGCCTTTATTCGAATTGTTTTACTGTTCCACCTCAGCGCGTTTAGCGAGGCAGTTTCCTTGGCACGTCTTGTCAAAGCAGAGATCGTGTCCCCTTATTCCGGGATTCTCATCAATACGGGCGTGGGTAACCCAACCGTGCCTTTGGTATGACTCCCTAATTGAAAGCGAGTCCCAAACGGTTACGGGGAGGGCTCTTGGTATTCAACTCCTTTATAAAGAGACCAAGGCTCGACTCCTTTCTTCTCAATCCAATCGAATCCGCCCCTCGCTTCGAGTTCCAACACCCAAAGCTCTAGTTTTAGGCGCTTCGGACCTTCGACGATGTCCGGCTCCGACCTTGAAGGCCGGTGGATGCCTTCCTACGTTACGGAAGAAGATGTGCGAAAGCTGAGTGATGCCAGGTATCTAACCGGTGAAATCTCGCATAGGCTGCCTGCTCAAGGGCAGGCCATTCCCACTCCCCAGCCCGGTGAGAGCGTGGTGTTCGCATCTCACTTCCTTCGGGGGCTAGGCTTCCCGATTGATCCCTTCGTGAGGGGGCTTATGTTTTATTATGGGCTGGAGTTCCACGACTTAGCTCCGGAGTCCATCCTCCAAATCTCATCATTCATTGTTGTGTGTGAGGCCTTCCTCCATATTACTCCTCAGTTTGGATTGTGGCTAAGAACCTTCAAGGTGGAACCGAAGATGATCGAGGGGCAGCACGATGAGTGCGGAGGAGCTATAATAAGCAAGATGGCCGACGCTCCATGGCCCGAGGGCTCTTTTCAAGAGGAGTTCGGCTTATGGCAACGGGACTGGTTTTACATCACAGCCCCCAGGGGCACCACATGGGTGGCGCCACCTACTTTTCGCTCGGGTCCCCCACCACGGCTAGCGTCATGGGTTAATGAAGGACTTATCTGGGGGCCACCCAAAGACGTGCCCTTGCTGCAGGACCGCACTCGAGATCTTCTAGAATGAGATATCAATTTGACCGTAGTGGCGCAAGTTATGCTGATTCGCCTCACACTGCCCTGCAAACGTCGCCCTCTCTGCCTGTGGGAATTTAATCCGAAGGGACCGCGAGTCCTCCAACATTTTATGGGCGCGACACCCTTGGAGATGCACAAATTGTTCTTCGGATCACAAGCAAGGTGTCCGGATTTGTCCAAGGATGCAGGTCTGAGTTGCAATCGTCCGGATGCTAAGGCAAGTAGCCCCGTATTTGGACATGCCATCTGTATTTTCATCATAAGGTTGCCCTTTAACAGAGCTATCCTTTGAACAGGAGTGGATAGCGAAGGCAAAGCTTATTAGGTGTCCAGCCCCCCTGCCTGAGACCGCGCCGAATCCCATGCTAACCAGGATGCTGGAGGTCGGGCTTTTGGCAGAAGGCGATGGGGGGAACCAAGGAGCTACCGCCTCCGTGAAGGAGGCTGTTGGGAAGGGAAGAATCAAAAATTCCCCCGACCAGGGAAAGAAAAGGACTGCCTCTGAAGACCCGGAGGTGATGGCCTCAAAACGGGGGAAGAAATCTTCGCCAGAGGGTTCAGCACCGGAGAACGCCCTGGCCAAATTACGCCCTCAAGGGGACCCGCTCTCCCCCAAGCCGTAAGTGAAGGGAGGGGTTCCATAATGAATGACATTCCTGTTTTATTTCTGAGGAAGATAACCAAAATATTACCTTGCAGTTCGGATCTCAACCCTTCTTAGCAGAGCTCATCTTCAGGGGATCTTCGTCCGGAGATGACAGAGAGCAAAACGCCTCCCCTTGTTGCACCGTCTCACGAGGCAGGCGACCCCGAGGTGTCGTCTCGGAGGGTTTTTCCAAGTCCGCATCCTGGAAAAGGTCATCAGGCTAGTCCGACACCCTCTGGTGCACGGTCGGAGGGGCTGAAGGATCTGCTTGGGAGGGCGTCCATCTCAGAAGAACAGCGTATGTTGATGAATACAGTCATTGGAAGGATTTCATCCGCGCAAAGCGGATTGTACGAGGCTGCCAGGAGTTTACTAACAGGCTTTGAGGTACGTAAAAAGGTGTACCTTTTGGTAGAGCCGCATATTAAATGCGCCATGTATAAATAGTAGCCCCTGAGACTTTGTGTGTCATCAAGAGTGACGGCGCACAGACGATCATAACCCCAGGTATAATATGTCGCCTTTTCTATGAAGGTGGTGAGGCGTACGGTGGCTAGCCGGACTGATGAATCTTCCGAGTTAAAGTGGCAACTTGTCGTAGCAGATGCCGACATCGCGCTTGTAAATAAGCGGCTAGACGAGGCACAAGGTATGTTCCAAAGACACCTGATAAGAGGAGCTCGATGCTCGTGCCTTATAAGATATGTGCTTGATGTAGATGGTGCTGCTGTCGTGGAGAACCTTCGGGCGGAACTTGCCCGAGCCAAGGAGCAAGCAAGGAGAAGTGATGCGGCTGCCGTTAAAGCGGCTGAAGAGCTAAAAGCTGAACAGGCTGCTCACTGCCAGAGCAAGAAAGTAATAGCCGAGATGGCCATAAAATTGAAGGATGCTACCGACCGCTATAAATTTCTTGAACAAGAAGATAGGGCGGCTCAAAAGGACCTTGAAAAGATCACTGCCGAGGCCAAGGATACTCGCTCTGCAATGAGAGCTATGAAGGAGGAGCTGCGTCAGGCCGGAGATATCACGGCTGGAAAGACCTATATGCTGCGGATGAAGTTCAGAGACCCCAAGTATGCTCCGTTAGACCGGGAGTGGAGTGTGGAAAACACTTATCTGGATTTGGCAGCTAGTGTGGCGGACGCGACCGAACACTTCCTCGGCCGAGGTGACCATGGAGTGGAAGAGCTTTTTTGGTCGCAGTTCCATAATCCAGAACGCCCACTTTCGGTATCCGACCGTTTGGCCGCCTGGACGGAGCTGAACAGGTTATCCGGACTCTCCATGAGGTATGTTGCGAGTCGTCTGTGGCCGGAGAAGCCAGAGCCGAAGAGTTATTTTGGCTTGGTGCAGCAGTTCCTTTGTTCGGTGCCGCTTGCTGATGCAATGAAGAGGTCGGCATGCATAGAGGGCGCACAGATGGCTCTTGCCCATGTCAAAACATACTGGGCGGATATGAAGGCCAGTGTTGTTGCATCCCAGGATTCAGACGAAAGCCGAGTACCTGCCGAGCACTACTTTGAGGAAGTTCTTCATGGCGCTCGTTTAATAGAGTCGCAGTGCTCGAAGGATGTCGTGTTTGAATAGCGTGTACTATTGTAAAACGAATATTTTGATGGAATATAAATGCTTTTTATACTTGTGCTTGCAAGAATTATGATGCCCCCTGTGCGGCCGTTTAATGTATATATGTGTATATAACCTGAAAGATGGCAGTCGTTGGCTTCAGCCCCCACGCATAGAATGCGGGGGTGTTCGTAAAAAGGCGCCTTTTCACACTTAATCCAACGTCTTGGTCCTATAAAGGAGGTGGTGGCGCGGAGAACTAGGCAACCAGACTATAATGCTTTATCACTTCCACTTAGCCATAGGAGTTTGAAAGTGGGGCTACTGAATAGCCCATAGGGGCATCGCGCTCACCCGAATTCAGGGCGCGAGTGTGCCTGACCGGGAAGCGGCGCTTCGTTAATGCGGAGAAATCCTAAAGATTACGAAAGTCATCGAGTGGTTGACCAGTCTCTCGCTATATCATGACAGTCAGTTTTTGGCTTTCTCTACTTAGGTGCTCGCCTGGCCGAACCGGGGCACAATCGCAGTAGTTCTCCTGGTGCCGCGTTAGCCGATATAACGGAACGTAAGGCAGCAAATCACAGGAGCCAGGCAAACCCAACATTTGACCAAAGACATGATTCGGAGCTGATGCATATAAGGCCAAACTCGCGACGCCGAACACTCCCTAAGGTATTCGGTCTTTGTGAAGACGGGCCGAAATAGAGCCCTTGGTAAAAAAGCCCCTGGTGTCCAGGTACGCGCAAAAATTCTGGCGTGTCCACATGCCAAGACGCCAGCCTCCTCCTCGGTTATAGCGAAAACCGGGGGATGTTGTCAACAAGAGACAGTAAAAAAGGTTTACGCAGGGTCTTAATCTGAAAAGAATCCTTGAAATGGGTCCCTCCTACACATCTGCGCCTGTGTCTCCGTTGTGCCGTATCCTTGACGGGCGTAGCACGATGTTCGTCTGTGAAAGAGAGGAACTCAGTAAAAAAATAAGCGTGCGAGAAATCTATATTAAAATAAACATAATATAGTTGGAGCAAGAATTGAGCCGTATTGTCCCTGGCATGAACACGCGGAGCCCCTTGTACAAGGTTATGCGCCTATTAAGCATATGTACGTTTACGCCGGACTCGTCGAGCCGTGTCCGGGATAGTAGGGCTGGATTAGTGGGCGTCTGTCCAGGCGGCCGCACCTTTGCCCGTACTTTGGGGGTTAATTTATATTCCCCTGTAATGAAATGATGCCTCGTGGGCCGGGCATTTTAAGTGTAAGGGATGCATAATGCGGTATTGCATTAAAGCGGGCGAAAGCTTCACGTCCCAGTAGCGCTTGATAGCGACGTACGAATGGGGCGATGTGGAATGTTAGCTTTTCGCTTCGGAAGTTGTCGGGTGAGCCAAACGTGACTTCTAACGAAAGGGAACCCATACTCGGGGTATTGCCATGGCGGATTATAGCTGGGTTTACCCCTAGTTTGCGGATTGTGTCCTGATATAACAGGTTCAAGTCACTGCCGCCGTCCATAAGGACTTTTGTAAATTGGAGTCCGTTAATAATCGGATTCAAGACCAAGGCAGTCCAGCCTGCGTTCCGGGCTCCTCTAGAGTAATCCTGATGATCAAAGGTGATTGGTTGTAACAACCAGTGGCGGTGCTCCTCTGGGGCTGGCCGTACGGCGCGTGTCTTCGTAAGCACCGTTCTGTTTTTCCCTTTTTCATCTGAAGTGAATTTACTGTCTTGACTTCTTGTGGGAACTTCTTTTGTTCTCCGGTGTTCTGCTTGCGGGGTGCATCGTCATCCTCGCTTGGTGTGTCGAGCCCCTTGTGTTCGGCGTTGAGTTTGCCGGACTGCTAGAAGACCCAACAATCTCTGTGGGTATGGTTTGCAGGTCTCCCGGGAGTACTGTGGATTTGACATATTTTGTCCAAGATTTTGTTGAGGTTGGATAGCTCGTCCCTGTCATCTTTGGGGGGCGGCTTTTTCTGATTTTGCCAAGAGCTTTTGAATCCGGCGTTTACTGCCGTGCTCATCGGGCTGTTGTCCGTGATCCGGCGCGGTTCTTTGTTATGGCGCGGTTTCCCGTTCCCATCTCTGGGTTCGGACGTATTCAGGTCGCTGTTGCTGCTTCTTGCCAACCAGCTATCCTCTCCTGCACAAAAGTGGGTCATGAGGCTTGTTAATGCGGCCATTGTTCTTGGCTTTTCTTGGCCGAGGTGTCTGGCGAGCCATTCGTCTCGGACGCTATGTTTGAAAGCTGCTAGGGCCTCGACGTCCGGACAGTCGACTATCTGATTCTTTTTAGTAAGGACTTTGTTCCAGAGTTTCCGGGCTGACTCTCCGGGCTGCTGAGTTATATGACTCAGATCATCTGTATCTGGAGGTCGGACATAGGTCCCCTGAAAGTTTGCCCGGAAAGCATCCTCGAGCGCTTCCCAACTTCCCATGGTGTTTTCAGGAAGGCTTTTAAGCCAATGGCGGGCTGGCCCTTTGAGCTTAAGGGGTAAGTATTTTATGGTGTGGAGGTCATCTCCTCTGGCCATGTGTATGTGGAGGATATAATCCTCGATCCAGACTCCAGGGTCTGTTGTTCCGTCGTATGCTTCTATGTTCACGGGCTTGAATCCCGCTGGAAATTCATGATCCAGCACCTCATCGGTAAAACATAGGGGATGTGAGGCGCCCCTGTATTTAGGTGTGCCGTGATGTTCGGTTATTTTTTGCATTGCATTGCTCACTGGAGCTTGCTTTCTTGGCCCATAGATGGATCTAGTTGGGCCAGTTTTTTTATGCGAATTCTTGGACGGATCGCGCACCGTATTGAGTGCGGCGCCCTTTGTTGCTTGAGATCGATCGTGGGGTCGTCTATCCGACCTTGTGGCTTCCTTATTTTTTGACTGTGGGGGCTTTATGGCCTCTTCATCAAATTCCGGCAGTAGTTTCCGCTTTGGATAGCTCTTTGTGTGACGACTGTCGCCGTACTTGTGTGCGGTATTGAGTACTTTGCCCCATCTGATCCTGAGTGCATCTTCTGCTGTTTTGAGCCTCCGCTTCTGCTTTTGCAGGCTACGTGCAGTGGCAACGAGCCTTCGGTGGAGGTTCTGATGTTCCAGCAATTTGTCCGGTGTGAGGTCGTCCGGACTATTATGTTTTCTGAGGATGGGTTGTTCGGATTGTCCGCCCTGTTTGGACGGTTGCTCGATGACATGTTCGTCTTCCATTGATTCGCCCTGCTCTATGGCTGGGTCTTTGTCGAGGTGGAGCTTGCTTTGCGCTTACGCCGCCGCTTTGATTGTTTTTCGAGGGAGCGATCCCTGGTTGCGCCCTTTTGATCCTTGTTGTCATTTCTGTTAGGTGTGTCCACCATGTATACATCGTATGATGAGGTGGCTTTCCAGTGCCCTATAGGTGCTGGTTCTTGTTCGTCTCCTTCATCGGCATCCATACCGTCGATGTCTTCGGAGTCGAAGTCGAGCATGTCAGTTACATTGTCGATAGTGGCTATAAAGTGGGTGGTGGGTGGGTTTCGAATTTCTTCGTTGTCCGCATCCCAACCCTGCTGACCATAGTCCGGCAATGGCTCTCCTGACAAAGAGAGAGACTTTAGTAAATCCAGGATATCGCCAAAGGGCGAGTGCTGAAAGATGTCCGCGGCGGTGAACTCCATGATCGAAGCCCAATCGGGTTCGATCGGAAGGGGTGCGGGATATACGGAGTCCGGAGCGGAGTCCGGCACCTTGGAGTCACGGGCCTTGCGAAGGACTGGGCTGGTGTTCAGCTCTATCGCCGTAGGGATTGCGGCACCTGGGGCGGCGTCCAACCGCCCGTCCCCAATTGGTGCGGTTGGCTCCAAGCTAATGGTCGGAGCGGGCATCTGAGCGACGCTCTGGGCGTTGTCCGGCGGCAGAGCTAAATCATGCCCATCGTGATAGTGCGGCGTGCTCGGCCGTGGCTCGAATCCGTCGAAGATCAAGTCCCCGCGGATGTCGGCCTTGTGGTTTAAACTTCCAAACCTGACCTGATGGCCAGGAGCGTAGCTTTCGATCTGCTCCAGATGGCCAAGCGAGTTGGCCCGCAGTGCGAAGCCGCCGAATACGAAGATCTGTCCGGGGAGAAAGGTCTCACCCTGGACCGCGTCGTGGTTGACGATCGAAGAAGCCATTGGGCCTAAAGGTGACGACATAGAGGAACTCTCACTGAAAGCACCAATGTCGGTGTCAAAACCGGCGGATCTCGGGTAGGGTGTCCCGAACTGTGCGTCTAGGCGGATGGTAACAGGAGACAAGGGACATGATGTTTTTACCCAGGTTCAGGCCCTCTCAATGGAGGTAAAACCCTACTCCTGCTTGATTAATATTGATGATATGGGTAGTACAAGAGTGGATCTATCACGAGATCAGAGAGGCTAAACCCTAGAAGCTAGCCTATGGTATGATTGTTGTTCGTCCTACAGACTAAAACTCTCCGGTTTATATAGACACCGGAGAGGGCTAGGGTTACACAGAGTCGGTTACAATGGGAGGAGATCTTCATATCGTATCGCCAAGCTTGCCTTCCACGCCAAGGAAAGTCCCATCCGGACACGGGACGAAGTCTTCAATCTTGTATCTTCATACTCCGGGAGTCTGGCCAAAGGTCATAGTCCGGCCATCCGGACACCCCCTAATCCAGGACTCCCTCAGGTGTTCTTCTTCACACACGCTCTCACCACTTATCGCCGTTTACACGACATGTACTCGGCAACCTTCAAGCGGAAGCCCAGCGAGGGTGTCGACCACGACCTGACTAACCACACAAGTCCCTTGTCCAGGTTTATTGCCTATTCAGGTTCCATCCGCAGGGAGTCATGCCGATGTTTCCACATACGGCCCAGAACGATGTGTGCATGGTTCCCGAGACACCAACCGGGCGCTCGGTACACCATGCCACGTGCCTACCGTATCACAGCGTACCCCTCAGGTCAACACTGCACACGGCCTCCAGCATACTACAAACACCATAAACTACTTGCAACGCCCGGACAGAGGACAAGGTCTGTTAATAAGTCGAGAGGGTCCATTGGTTTCGGGCCCAACGCGTGGTAGTAGCTGTTCATGGATCACAAACACAGAACTCAGTTCCCGAGAACGGCTTCAATGAGACAACTCACCATGTACTCCTACATGTCCCGTCACCACTACCTTTACCAAATCATGTTCACACACTTAGCTCACACACAGTAGGACATGTTCATCACCATTCCAATTCATCCCCGATGAATCACACCTGACTCAACTCTAAGCAGTAGCAGGCATGGCAAACAAGCATGAGTGAGTAGGCACATCAGTGCTGAAACAACTCCTACTCATGCTAGTGGGTTTCATCTATTTACTGTGGCAATGAAAGTTCATGTAGAGGAAAGGGGTTCAACTATCGCAGCATGTAACAGTTGAATCGTTTTTGACCTAATGCAGTAAAATAGAGCAGGAGAGAGAGAGAGAGAGAGTGGGATTTTATTGGAATGAACAAGGGTTTTTAGCTTGCCTGGCACTTCTGAAGATAGTAATAGATCTTCATCGGTGTCATCGAACACATCGTCGAAACCACGTCTATTGAGAGGGGACAAATTCCGGCAACAGGGAAGGAAACACAATCAATGCAATGCACAATATGATGCACAATCATGACATGTCCTTATGATGTGATTTGAGCTAATGCAACTAGCAACATATTAAATGGAGTTGGTTTGAACCTAGGTTCAAATTTAAACTCCATATGTGAAGGTTTAAATGCCATTTATATGATTTAGCATAAACAGCAGCCATAAGTTCTTCTAACATGCATGAAAACAGTACAGATGGATAGATTGGATTTTTCTGATCATTTTTCATTTATAGTTTATCTTATTTGGAGTTATAGATAAGTTTCTATGAATTTTAGAAGTTCAGAGTATTTTCTTAACTTTATAAATCATTTCTGATTTATTTTAATTCCAAAAAATGTTTACCGCGTCAGCATTTGGTCATGCTAACTTCAGCAGGTCAACAGGCGCCGTCCAGGTCAAACCTGACCAGTGGGGCCTACTGGTTAGTCACTCAGTTAACTAACTAAGTTAATTAGTGTTAGATTAAGCATTAACCTAGGTTAATTAGGGCCTGGGACCACATGTCAGTGCCTAGACTACCCGTCAGGGTTAATTAGCACTAACCTAAACTGAACTAAAAGTTAACAGGGGCGGGCCCGCGTGTCAGTGGTCCTGGGGAGGTCAAATCCTAGGTTAAACGAGTCAAACTCGCCGGACTTGGTCCACGGCTCGTCGCCGTGGAGCCCGAGACGGCGGAGGGGCTCAGGATTTTCCCTCCACTACTAGAAAAACCCCTACTAATGGCGCACCTAGTATGGCCATTAATGGCGCATCTGTGGTGCGCCATTAACAGCACGCCATTAGTAATTTTTACTAATGGCGCACCACATGGTGCGCCATTAGTATCTGGTATACTAATGGCGCACCGCGGGTGCGCCATTAGTATAGGCCAGGGTGCACCATTAGTATGCCTCCCAGGGGCCATGTATATCCAGGTGCTTTGGCATACTAATGGCGCACCACCACTGGATGCGCCATTAGTAACCATGGCATATTAATGGCGCACTTACCAGTGATGCGCCATTAGTATGCTTTGTCATACTAATGACGCACTGTCATGTGATGCGCCATTAGTATGAATATTAGTTTTTTTTATTTTTTTTATTTTCTGTTTTTTGCACAGGTTACAAAATGTATAATTTGACAAAATATAGACAACACACATCAACAACAGATTCATCGAATACAATAGAAGATTAGTCTTTGAATACAATTCATCATATTAGTCTCCGAATACAATTCATCATATTAGTCTCCAAATTGAAAAGACCGAACAAAGATAGAACATTATATTACAAGTCTCGAGACCGCGAGTAGCGAGTTTGTCTTCACATTACAAGTCGATATCGATCATCTAAACTACCATCACATAGAAGAGAGCTGCGGTCATCACGATGAGCATCATCATGATGAAACTCGTCTTCATCCGGTTCCTCCAACGCTCCCTCCCCTCTCCCGCTAGATAGCGGGCGTACCTAGATTCGGCCTCGGCCCTAGTGGTGTACCCTTTGTAACTATTACCGCTGAATCGGTGAACCTGTCTCCGACACTCCTCCCAGTCATCGTAGACTCCGGGAACCTTACCCTTGTACACGACATACGTCGGCATCGCTATGCACTAGCCAAACGAAACGTTAGTACCAATTCACAGACAATACATAAGCAATATATAATTATGCAACAGAACGATCGGAAGAGAAAAGCAAGACATTAATAGCATCGATTACATCTAAGTTGAACGACTCTCGAAACCAAAGAGACATACTACAAGTTCATTAAAGTTTAATTACAACATGAGCCAATCGATGTTTCAGAACTAGACACAGCATCACTGCTTTCGACTCGACTCAAGGGACCGGAGCGTGGATGAAGCCACCGTCTATCGTGGGAGTCATGAAATAACGGTCGTTGTCAGCCTGCATTTGTAGCATTGTGTCGATGTCACTGTTGGACGGTTGATTTCTAAGGTAGAACTGCCCCGAGGTACGAAGGACATCTTGATGGATGATTTCCGCAAACTCCGACTGGATGCGAAAGAATTCTTGTCGGAGGTCCGCGTCCTGGATTGCCGACACGCTCGCGGCCCAATCTTTGAGTTTACTCGGTAGCAGAAGTTGATGATGGTCCCGTATGATCGCCCGCATGTGATGGATGGCGTAGTAGGCACCCTTCTGACTGCCAGGCGGCTGCTTGATGCAGCAGAACATCGTATTGTGGGAGAACACGTGCTTGCCGTACTTACGAATAGGCCTGGTGAAGGTGCCTCCAGATTTGGCGTAGCCGGGGAGAACATCATCAAGAACCTTCTTGACATTTGTGTAGTCTACGTTCGACTGACGGTCCGGGTCGAAATACGTGGCCATGGAATATTTGGGGCTTAGGAGGATGAGCGTGCAACGTGTGTCACTGCAGAAAACACGGAATGTTAAAAGAAAAACGATCGAAATGTAAGAATTCATATGTTACGGGCCGGTTGAGGGGAGGACTTACTCGGGAAAGTAAGGCATGAGGAAGTTATCCTTATCTTGGTTTGCCAGAATGACGCCTTCGAGGTAAGAACTCGCGACTTGCCGGTCCCCAGCGCTGCCCAAGATCTTGGCACGCATGTAGAAGGGGTCGACTATCACGATGTCTGGGGTCTTGTCGCAAATGATCCGCATCTCCATACTCAGCGAAAATAGCCGAACGAAGGTGTAGTGCAGCGAATGAAGGTTCAACATAGCGTGGATGTCATCAAAACGCAGGACGATCGTACGCCCGATGGAGTTATCCACAAAGCCCTTGCCCTCTGGCACCTTGGCCGTGAAAACTGGGTATGCCACATCCTTCTCCCTGAGACGCCGCTTCTCCAAAGAAAGAACACTGTCATGCAGACTCCGCATAGCACCGGTTGCAGCATTGAGCATATTTGTCGGTAGCATCGCCCTACCCGCCACATGCACCCTCCTCGAGATATCCTGCGGTGAAGGTGGCCTGTCCTGAGCACGGATCGTACTCGGTGCCGGCTGGCTCGCACCCTTCTTAGTCTTTCTTTTGCGTGCCTTCTTCTTCTCCTGTAATGGGACCGAGTTCTGCTCACAGACCGCCTTCTTGAGTGTGTTGGGGCTGATAATATTTCGCACCTCGCCTATCTGAGGCTCGGTGAAGTCGGCAGCTGGAGGAGTCTCCTGAGAGCTGAACGTCAGACGGCGCCTATCTGAGGCTCGGTGAACGGGATCCCTCCCACTCGACCTGCGATCTTCTACAAGGAAAAAGTAGCAGCTCAGTCAACCACCATATAATTATACAAGGAAAAAATGCTACTTGGCACAAGTGTTCAGCAATCACCGCACCAATAAGAAAGAACAGAGGACAGTACACAAAATCGTTTGCTAATTCTCAGAATCTCTGCAACAATGCCTTAGTCAATATTCTTGCTTGATACAATTGTTCTTGGAATAATATATCAACAAAGAGAAACTCCCCACACATTTGATCTTGGTACAGACACAAGTGAAAGAATCTGTTATATATATTGGCCATAGCTTACACCAGAACAGTAGCAACTAAACTCTGATTACTCATTTGGTTGAACCAAAAGTCAAACTGATAAAATCGGAACAAGGATCGATAGTACGCTCAGTTTCACTTAAGATATAAAGTATGGAAACTCCATGTTTACCATCTTTGCAGTATAGACAGAGCATATTGAAATTTTGCAGCATAGACAGCACAGTTGATAGAAGCTAAATCCAAAGACCAATGCTCAGATCGCTAGATATTGGTACTCTTAATACAATAAAAACCGGGAGTGCAAAGCAGAGTAATTGGATACAGACCAATGCATCGACATGATCTGATATTGTATCAATGGAACAAGAGAAACAAAGAATTTGCTAAAATGGCGTGTCACACGCAGACCAGATGATACAGTTTCCAATTCAGCAATTCAGCAAACAAAGAATTCTGCATCTAATCAACTACTCTAGGTATGTATGTACATGGCAGACAAAAACACCTAGCAATAGCAACAAGAGAACATAGTTTCGTCCCTTAGGAAAAAAACACGCCAGAGCATGAGAGATGGAGAGAGCAGAGAGAGAGAGGGGGGGATGATACCTTGACGAGCTCCCCTGATGGCGTGGGTAGTAGGGTCGGGGCAGCGTCCCGGGAAGAACTAGGCACACGCGGTCCGAGGTGCGTGCAGCCTGCGCGCGAGAGGAACCAGCATCATCAGGGAACCTTGACGGCGGCACAATCGAATCAAACAAAGGGGGAGGGGGAGGAGAAGAGGACCTTGCGAGACCTTCAATGGCGGGGTCGCGGGAGAGAAGAAGCACGCGAGCAGCGGCGTGGTCGATGGGAGCTGCTCGAGCAGAGGTGGCGGCAGATCTGGCCGGCGTCGAGGGCGGCGGGGCGGCGTCGGGAGAGGAGAGGGGAAGGGGATCGAGGGCGAGGGCTCAGGCGAGGGAGAGAGAGGGGATCGAGGGCGAGGGCTCGGGCGAGGGAGAGAGAGGGGATCGAGGGCGAGGGCTCGGGCGAGGGAGAGAGAGGGGATCGAGGCCGAGGGCCCGGACGAGGGAGAGAGAGGGGATATGAAGTAGGGGGGCACAATACTAATGGCGCACCACCCCTCGGTGCGCCATAAGTATATACATGCTAATGGCGCACCTCGACCTGGTGCGCCATTAGTATTTTTTTTATTTCCGCTTGAGCCAACAGGTTATCTCCCACCTGACCTTATCCACATCAACTCCCCTCTACTAGCTCGACTGGTCAGGTGCCAGTTCTCACACCAGGAGGTCCTGGGTTCGATTCCTAGGCTCCACAAATTTTTTTTATGCATTTAAAATGCTGTTTGATACTTATTTGTATTTAAATATGTTCAAACTTGTTTAAATCATATCAGTAATTTTTTTATAAGACAGTAATAATTTTTTAAAAAATATCATCAAATAGTAATGCCGGTGGAGCGGGGGAGGGTGTGGGGGGTCAGTGGCGGCGGTTGAGTAGGGGAGGGGTGCGGGGGGTCGGCGGCGGCGGTTGAGTAGGGGAATCGAGGGTACGGGGGGTCAGCGGCGGCGGCCGGTGGACCGGGGGGTGCTCGGCGGCGAGGGGGACCGGATCTGGCGAGGTGGGATAGCGATCGAGTTGAAGGGGGATCGAGATCGAGTGTCCATGAAATCTAAAAATATTCATGATAGTTCAAAAAGTGCCCATGAAATACAATCGAGAAATGAAGGCTATGATTTAAATACAATCGATCTTAGCTAGCTATCTGCTAACAATCTTCTTGCCCTTCTTTTTTGCAAATGGAGTTCTTCTGTGGAACGGACGTCCTTTAGGTAGGGTGGTCCTGCTTCTTCTTGTGGTGTATGCTGCTACTTCATCATCGTCGTCATGTTCGATCCTCGGGTCGCCGTACTTGTCAAAGTCTTGCTCATTGGCTACTCCATCCATTCCGATGATCTTCCTTTTGCCTCTCCTCACGACAACACGACTGGTCTTTGACAGGTCGGTAATGAAGAAGCATTGGTCACTTGGGAAGCCAGTACCCATGGCTCATTTTTCGCGGTGACGTTTGCGCCCGCGGTCTTGGATTTGGCTTCGGGTATAACCATGGTGGTGAAATACCGGTCTTCTTTTTGGACGCTCTTGGCCCATCTGACACGGAACATCGGGACCTTCTCTCCAGCGTAGCTCAGTTCCCAGATCTCCTTGATCCTTCCGTAGTATCTGTCCTTGTCGTTACCGGTGTAGGATTCCATCGTTACCCCGGAGTTCTGATAACCATCGCTCTTCATGTCCTTGGCCTCGGTGTAGAATGTGTCGCCATTGATATCGTACGCCTCATAGGTCATCAGGTTGTGCTCGGCGCCCTGTGACAAGGCGAATATGAGTTGTTCTTCCGCGGAAGAATCCTCATGTAAAGGGTACAACAGAAGCTTCTGCTTGAACCAACGCGTGAAACATGAGTTGTGCTCTTTGAGTATATCTCCGTCTGTCCTTTGTTGGCCTCGGTCATTGTACGTCTTCTTAATAAAGGTTTTGTTCTCTACCACCCAAGGATCGACCACGTCTATGTGTTGTAGCGCGACTAGGTTTGCTCTTTCAAAGTCGGCAAGTCGATCCTCGAAGTCGACATGCATTTCGCGGCGACCCTCACGGTGACCCCATCCAGCGAGCCTGCCGAGGTGCCTGTTGACGGGCAGACCAACGGGGTTCTCGATGCCTAGATAATTCATGCAGTAGGAGATGCACTCTTCGGTCAGAAAGCCCCTGGCTATGCTTCCCTCTGGACGTGACATGTTGCGAACGTATCCTTTGATGACACCATTCATCCTTTCGAACGGCATCATGCTGTGCAGGAACGTTGGCCCGAGTTGGATGATATCCTCCACTATATGGACCAGCAGATGCACCATAACGTCGAAGAATGCGGGCGGGAAGTACATCTCAAGCTCGCATAGTATCACCACGATCTCTTCCTGTAGCCTTCTGAGTTGCCTCACGCCAATCGACTTCCGAGAGATGACGTCGAAGAAGTTGCATAGGCCAAATAGCGTTTCACGGACGTGCGCGTCCATGATCCCACGGATTGCAACTGGAAGTATCTGCGTCATCAGCACGTGACAGTCGTGAGACTTCATCCCGCTGAACTTCTGCTTCGCTGGGTCTAGGTATCTGCTTATCTTCCCCGCGTAACCGTAAGGAAGTTTTACTCCTAGGAGGCAGGTGAAAAACTGCTCGATCTCCTCCTGGCTTAGAGTGAAGCACGCGGGAGGGTAGTCATTTCCGGTCTTCTTGGCCTTTTTGCCTTTGCGACGACTTTCTGTGTCCTGCTTCGCCTCATCATCATCATCATCATCATCATCATCATCATCATCATCATCATCATCATCATCATCATATATAGCGTGAAGCTCTTGCCTGATGCCCATTGATTTCAAGTCTGCCCTTGCTTTCGGCCCATCTTTGGTCCTCTCTGGCATGTTGAGCAGGGTACCAAGCAGACTCTCGCACACGTTCTTCGTGATATGCATGACATCAAGGCTGTGAGGCACATGGTGGATCTTCCAGTACGGCAAGTCCCAGAAAACAGACCTTGTTTTCCATACCTTCAGCAGCGGCTCTGGCGCCTTTTGCTTCTTTCCCGGCAGTGGGCAGTCTTTCCAATTTTTCAACAGCTTGTATATTTCCTCGCCGCTCCTCATACACGGGCGTTTTCGGGGTTCGGTTTCACCATCGAACAGATCCTTGCGTTTCCTCCACGGGTCATCATCGCGAAGCCACCTTCGATGTCCCATGAACACGATTTTCGAAGACCGGGGATCTCTATCTAGCTGGCGATACGTTGTGTCATCCATGCACCTTACGCATCCAGAAAATCCATGGACTACCTGCCCCGCAAGATATCCATAACCGAGATAGTCGTGCACCGTCGTGAGCAGTGCGGCTCTCATAGGGAAATATTCTTTCTCTGCGGCGTCCCACGTATTGGCTGGCATTTTCCACAGTGTGTCAATCTCCTCTTTCAGCAGCCCCAGATACAGATTGATGTCGTTCCCTGGTTGTTTCGGCCCTTCAATTAGCATACTCATGTGAATGTACTTCCTCTTCATGCACAACCAGGGGGGAAGGTTGTACATCCACACGAACACAGGCCAGGTGCTATGTGTGCTTCTCTGGCTGCCAAACGGATTGACTCCATCGGTGCTCGCGCCCAGCATGATGTTCCTTGGATCGTTCCCAAATTCTGGGTATTCGAAGTTCAACGCTTGCCACTGGCTCGCATCCTCAGGGTGACTCAGCATCTTGTCTTTTTTATCTATCTCCGGATCATTTGCGTCATCTTCTCGCTTCTTCTCCTCCCTATCCGCGTGCCAACGCAGGAGCTTTGCTACCTTAGGGTCCGCGAATACCGCTGCAGACGAGGAGTGATCGGAAAGTACCACACCACTTTTCGAGGAGCTTTCTTCCTCTTCTTGTATCGAGTGACACCGCACACCGGACATATGGTAGACTCCGCGTGCTCGTCCCGATAAATGATGCAATTGTTCATGCACACATGGTATTTCACGTGCGGTAAATCCAGAGGACACACGATTTTCTTCGCCTCCTCCAAACTGGTCGGGCACTTGTTCCCCTTGGGAAGACGTTCGTGCCAGAATGACATGTTCTCGTCGAAGCATGCGTCGGTCATTTTGTGTTTTACCTTCATCTCCAGAGCCATGAGCGTTACTTTCAGGCTGGTATCCTCGGGCCTGCATCCTTCATATAATGGAGTAACCGCGTCTAACTCAAGTTGATCCATCTTGGCTTTCTCTCGGGCGGCAGCTCTTGCGTTATCCGTCTCCTTGAGAAGCAGCTCTTGAATATGAGGGTCCTGCACCCAGCCCATCGATGGTCCAGCGTCGTCTGCTCCGCCGGCATCATCATCATGTCCTGCATCTTCTACATGATGACTGTGTACAGCATCACCGTCGTGATCATCTCCTGGGGATTCTTCGTCTTCTCGCCCCCCCGAGCCGCGGTGGTTGTCTTGCTGCCCTTCCTCATTTCTTGCCCGGCCCCCATGGACGACTTCGTAGTCATCTTCATCACCTTGCCACCGATAGCCATCCATGAAACCACGCAAGAGCAGGTGGTCCCGCACCTGCCCGGAATCCGGGTCCACAATAAGGCTATTCAGCTTGCATCTTCGACACGGACATCTTATCTCCGTCTCATTCTTTTGAAGCATCTCGGCCTTCGCGGACCTCAAAAACCTATTCACGATGCCTCCGGTCATCGTGCGGACCATGGTCGCCTGCGGGGTAGAGCAAAACGATATTTTAGAACCAAGAAAAAATTTGGCATGACTTTCCCTAAAAATAGGACCAAAAAGAATGCTTAATGCCAAAATTCTCGCCGAAACGGAAATGAATCAACATTCCGGCAAAATATTGGCAACTATCGCATTTCAAATACCGGTACACCTCCAAACACAAACACATATGCAACACCACAAACATATGCAACACCACGAACATACATAGATCTAGCTAGGCCATAAAAAGTGCATGTGCACATTGTTGTAGGGAGAACAACATAAATATAGCTTCCCCCCTTACTTACCTAGCAAAACAAGGTAACTTAACCACTTAATTTGAATGAATCTTGGTGGAAATGAGGTGAAAAAGAGGAGGCACCCGAGACAAGGAGGAGGCGGTGGAGAGAATGAAGTGGGGAGAAAGTGAGTGTGGGAGGAGAGGCTGTCCAAAATATCTTGTTGCTTGCCACTTACTAATGGCGCACCAGCAACAAATGCGCCATTAGTAATCCAGGTTACTAATGGCGCACCCCCTGGTGGTGCGCCATTAGTACTTTTGCAAAAAAAGGAATAAAAACAATAATAAAAAAATAACATTAGTGGCGCACCTTCTGGCTGGTGCGCCATTACTAGTTACAACTAGTAATGGCGCACCACCAGTGGATGCGCCATTAGTATGTTTGGACAGGCGCACTAGTTCAAAAATTTTTTTGGTACTAATGGCGCACCGTGGGCAGGGTGCGCCATTAGTAGTTTCAACACTAATGGCGCATCAGAAGGTGGTGCGCCATTAGTTTATACTAATGGCGCACCAGATGTCTGGTGCGCCATTAGTGTCATTTCCATCTATCGCCCTTTTCCTAGTAGTGCTCCGGCGACCAAAAAAGCAGCGGAGGGTCTCTGCATGGAGCTGGCGAATGCGTCCATCCAACGGGGCAAGTGGAAGCAGCTGGGGTGGCCAGAGCTCGTCGGAAACGAGCTTGTGGCAGCGGACGGAGTTCGGCCAACATCAGTTTACGTGATGCGGGGCATGTTAGGAGCCTTGGATGGTCGTGATCGACTTGCTGGGGTGCGGTGAGTGCGGCAGTGAGTTCGGACGCATGCTTGCACAGCCGTAGCCACGGTGGCGACATGACCGACGGCAAAGAGCTGTCAGCTACGATGGCCACGGTGGTTAGAAGATGAGGACGAGCATGGGGAGAGAGGGGAAAGGGGCAGGGGCTCATGGTGAATCCAACAGAGGCAATGGCGAGGCCTGTGAGGGTCTGGAGCTCGCAAATCCCCGGTGAGGTTGCCAGCGTCCAGAGGTTGAAGATGAAGTCGGGGATGATGCTGCATGGCTTCCGTCGAGGCGTGGCTCGATGAGGAGGAAGAGGTGGTCGAGGCGGAGCTTTTGAGTGCATCAGCGAGGCGAGGCAGTGGCTGTGGCCATGGCGGCAGCAAGCGACAGCGAGGGTGGCGCTCGAGTGGTGCGAGGGAGACGGCAGAGGAGGGGGAGAAGCACGAGAGAGAGTGAGAGAGGTCCAGGGGGGTGCATGCCGTCTGCAGGGGCGCCCAGGCGGTCGAAGGGGCACGCAGGCAGGGTGGAGGTGGCCGGCGGGTGGCTGCACGCGCCGGGCACGCACCCTTGCCTACTAGCGCGAGGAGGAAGGCCACAGAGGCGCCAGCTGGGCTGGGCCAACAGTGTGGGCCGGCGTGTAAGTTAGCCAGGTAAGTTTCCTTTTCTTTTATTTTCTGTGTTCTATTTCTTCTGTAACTTTAGGTCTTTTCTAAAAATGCTAAAACTAAATCAAAAATCATGAAACTCCTCATGCCCACTGTTTGGAATATATCCAACAGTAAACATTTCAGCTTATGATTATTTGGGCATTTAAAAAAATTATAGCATTTAAATGCCCAAATACAAATACCATATGATTTAATTAAGTGACCAAATGCAAATACCATATGATTTAATTCAGTGACCAAAAAAATTATAGCATTTAAATGCCCACATGCAAATGCAAATACCTTCTGTTGTCCTAGAAAAGTGTGCACCATTTTTGTTAGAGGTTCTAGACCAAGGCAAAGATGATGAACATTTTAGAAGGGCATTTCAGGTTCATTGAAAAAGATTTTAGTAAACCCTAGTTGGATTAAGGGGGTGCTGGGGTTTTCTGTCATCCCCATTTCCAAGTTTCTGAGGAAATTAAACATGATGGAGGGCAACTTAAGCACTGACAGACAAGGCCTCAGCTAGGGTTGTGAAAACTCACCCCCACTAAACAAGAATCTTGTCCCGAGATTCGAGATGTGAGGTAAGAAGACAGAAGGGCCACAAAGCATCACAATCTTCATGATCCATCTTGCACTTGATAGGAATGTCGAGTCGATCATCATCTTTGTCTCATCGTCTTGCTTTGAGATTTCCAACTAACATGACAACGAGGGGAAAGAGAAAACTCTAGAAGGATCGATCTTCTCGAAGATCGAATAACTCAGGATCAATTCACGGAGTGAGACATTGAACATCTCTCGAGCTGAGACACGAAGCGTACATCCAGAGGGATGGAGTGCAACAGATGACGAAGGTTCACTAGGTAGGCAACAATTCCACACTTAAGAGGGTGGTGAATGGTTGTCAACGTAGTGAGGATTGAGTTGCAATGATACCATAACAAGACATCTTAGAGGAGGTGACTCATAGAATTATTACCTTAAGTGGCAACAAGAATTGCTGTTGATACATAGATCATTGAAACTCTTTGTACCAGCCTAAGGCAAAACACAATTGATCACTTGAAGGAGTACGAAAGAATGACATACTCAGACTAGGATAGGTGATGTGGACTACCTTGTTGAAGTCAACACAATGGGTGATTTTGCTTATCATCGGAAATGGATGGGTCCCATGGTAGGATGGCACAGTGGCGGTGCAAGCTGGAAAAAATGCAAATGCTAGGAATGATTCTAGTAACTGGGAAGAAGCTCTACTGTTGGAATGGTTATAGCATAACCGAGGAAAACTGGGAGCAAATCCCAATTAATGCCAACGATAAAACCTAGAGCTTGCGTGTGCTCTCAAGAACTTGAGGATTTCCATATTCATCAAGGTTTTACCAATATCCGTGTCAAGGATCCTAGCAACACAACATACTACCATGATGAACGACGATGGACGATGCAGATGCAAGGAAGATAACACCTTCTCAGATTTCACCTTGGCAAGGCCAAGGAAACAAAATTCCGGATGATCGACCGAGAGACATTTAGCACTTCGCTTCTAATGTTCTCCTTGATGTGCTAGCATAACCCATTCATAGATATGGTTTGATATCTAGAACATCAAGTATAAGGTCGGACTTCGGAAACACAAAAATCCATAAGGGACAACTAGGGAGTAAATCTTACAAAATTCTTAGGGGGAGGTGGCCAACTTTCTCAATCAGGATACTACAGTAATAGGTGTTCCGACTGGGTGTGTTGGCCACGACATCCACTTTACCGGGTTACAAAGAGATTTATACTACAGATCTTGGGAAAACCGTCATAACTGCCTGAGATTCAGATCTATTTGGTGCCAGGATTTCCAGACTCATCAAGTCTAGAAAGAAAAATTAAAGTTTGCAACACAAATCGACGAGATGACGTTGCAATATTCCCGGGAAATGGAATACGCTAGTAAGCTCCAAAACATGAGCTGGTTCTATTACAAACATGTGAACACATTGTCCCAAACAAGCATGGCCACGTAGTAGTCTTATAATAAAACACTACCGAGTTCAGATGGGGAACCATCATCGAGGATATCAAAGTCCTTGCATAATGCATGCTCTTAAGAAGGAACTTCTTCTCCTTGAACAAGTAAATCAGTGGCTTGGTGTGCTAGGGAACACATATAGAATAGAGGCGGCCAACCTATCAAACCATAGAGCACTTCGCACATGTGTGACTAACTTGGGATGATTCCAAGGAAGCAAAAAAAATCTTTCTCGAACTCACGGCGGCAACTTACATCAAGTGCACGTGAATTAGAGGAAGTCTCTTCTTTCATCCAAACATTTACCTCATGAACTGGACACGAAGGCAATTCTTACCAAGTTTCCAACACTAGCTTAATGTCCAATGGAATCATGGAGAAGATAAGGATGTTGTCGATGGGCTCAACAACAATTCTTCCAGGTTTCCATATAAATGGAATTCCACAATTATGTGAATGCGGTGATAGCATTGGCCAGACCAAAAGATATAATGGAGTATGCTCGAGGAAAAACCATGAGTAAGACAACATTACGAACATCGTTGGTTCTGATTTGATTTGAGGATAGCCCACACTCAAATCAAAGTTTTGATAAGATAATAGGTCCAACAACTGACCACAGGGAACAATCGATGAAGATATCATCTTTCTTCAACACACACAAATATATCCCTTGAAATGAACTAAGCTAGGCAAGCTCTTATCTTCCAACTCTCCAGGTTATTGTTTAGCCTCTTGTCACGACAATCTTCAACTTCACTCTGAAATTACTTGAACCTTTCAATAATTGAGACTTGTGATTCATCAAGTAAATATACTTAGCATCTACTCAAATCATCTGTGAAGTAAGAACATAACGATATCCATTGCATGTCTCAGCACTCATTGGACTGCACACATCAAAATGTATTACTTCCAACTCAAGATGGCAACGGGGACGAAACCCACCGGGTTTTCCTTGCCCAAACCCATCCCCACGAGAAAAACGCAAACCCGTCCCCGTCCCCATCAACATGCGCGGGGTTAAATTTTTGCCCGTCCCCTAAACCCGTTGGGTTTTCAAAACCCACGGGGAACTCGTTCCCACGAGCAGTCAATGAAAACAACAACATTTGAAAAAAAACATGAGCATATTACAGCAACATGCGACGGCTGGGGGGCCTAGGTTTAGGTTTAGGTGTTGTGTTGTGCGTGAAAGAGAGGCCAGAAGAGCGAGCGACACTGTAGCAACCGAGCATGGGGTTGGTTTGTACTCCAGGGCCTCGACGCTGTGGGGCTCGACTGCTCGGGCAATGTGGCTTTTGGTCCACTTGAGTCAAGATAGATTGGTGCATTCTAAATAACGTATTTTGATGGGTTTTATCGGGTTTCGGTTTCGGGTAGTACTTGGGCTTAAACCCGCGAAATATGTCGGGTTTTATAATATTCCCATGAGCAGCCCTACAGGGATAGAAAGTCGCCCATCCTCGTTCCCTAATAGGGTAAAAACCCGCGGGGACGTGGGTTTCATGGCCCCATTGCCATCTTGACTTCCAACTAGTTCCTTTCTTTTTCCATCTTACTGAAAACGAGGCTTTTTAGTCATCTTGCCCATGTGGTATGATTTGCATGTCTCAAGTGATTAAAAATCAAGTGAGTCCAAATGATCCATCTGCATGGAGTTTCTTCATGCGTACATAACAATAGACATGGTTTGCATGTCTCAAACTTCCTCAAAAAATGAGTGAGTCCAAAGATCCATCAACATGGAGCTTCTTCATGCGTTTTATACCAATATGACTCAAATGGCAGTGCCACAAGTAGGTGGTACTATCATTACTATCTTATATCTTTTGGCATGAACATGTGTATCACTACGATCGAGATTCAATAAACCATTCATTTTAGGTGCAAGACCATTGAAGGTATTATTCAAATAAACAGAGTAACAATTATTCTCCTTAAATGAATAACCATATTGTGATAAACATAATCCAATCATGTTTATTCTCAATGCAAACACCAAATAAAAATTATTTAGGTTTAACACCAATCCCGATGGTAGAGGGAGCGTGCGATGTTTGATCACATTAACCTTGGAAATACTTGCAACACATATCGTCATCTCACCTTTAGCTAGTCTCCGTTTATTTCGTAGCCTTTTATTTTGAATTACTAACACTTAGCAACCGAACCAGTATCTAATAACCTGGTGCTACTAGGAGTACTAGTAAAGTACACATTAATATAATGTATATCCAATATACTTCTGTTGACCTTGCGAGCCTTCTCATATATCAATATCTAGGGTAGTTCTGCTTCAGTAACCGTTCCCCTCGTTTAAAGAAGCACTTAGTCTCGGGTTTGGGTTCAACATTGGGTTTCTTCACTAGAGCAGCAACTGATTTGCCGTTTCATGAAGTATCCTTTCTTGCCCTTGCCCTTCTTGAAACTAGTGGTTTTACTAACCATCAACAATTGATGCTCCTACTTGATTTCTACTTTCGTGGTGTCAAACATCACGAATAGCTCAAGGATCATCATATCTATCCCTGATATGTTATAGTTCATCACGAAGCTCTAGTAGCTTGGTGGCAGTGACTTTGGAGAACCATCACTATCTCATCTGGAAGATTAACTCCCACTCGATTCAAGCGATTATAGTACTGAGAAAATCTAAGCACATGCTCAACGATTGAGCTTTTCTCCCTTAGTTTGCAGGCTAAGAAACTCGTCGGAGGTCTCATACCTCTTGACGTGGGCACAAGCCTGAAATCCCAATTTTAGCCCTTGGAACATCTCATATGTTCCGTGACGTTTCGAAAAAACCATCTTCGGCGCGTCAATTCTAAACTGTTTAGCATTACACAATGAACTATCACGTAGTCATCAAAACATGTATGTCTGATGTTCGCAACATCCACAGACGACGTTCGAGGTTCAGCACACCGAGCGGTGCATTAAGGACATAAGCCTTCTGCGCAGCAATGAGGACAATCTTCAGTTTACGGACCTAGTCCGCATAATTGCTACTATCAACTTTCAACTAAATTTTCTCTAGGAACGTATCTAAAATAGTAGAACTAAAACGCAATCTACGGCATAATTCGCAAAGACCTTTTGACTATATTCATGATAATTAAGTTCATCTAATCAAATTATTTAATGAACTCCCACTTAGATAGACATCCCTCTAGTCATCTAAGTGATACATGATCCGAGTCAACTAGGCCGTGTCCAATCATCACGTGAGATGGACTAGTCATCATCAGTGAACATCTCCATGTTGATCGTATCTACTATATGACTCATGTTCGACCTTTTGGTTTCTCGTATTCCGAGGCCATGTCTGTACAAGCTAGGCTCGTCAAGTCAACCTACACTACAAAAAAAAGACACATCCCTGACATTTTGGGCCGAACGAATTTTTTTTTCTGTCATACATATGACACTTCTATGATGATAATTGTGACCAAACCCGGTATCATCATAGATGTGGTGGGCTCCTACTTCTATGACAAAAAATCATGACAGAAAATGGGCTTTTCACCCTTGGTGGGCCGGAGACGTAGCTGCATGACATTCTTTGGTCCGTCCATGACAGAAAAAACCATGGTAGAAGCGAGGGGGAGGAAAATTTTAGGGAGTTGCCGGTTACGGTGGGAGGTCGGGGGCGGAACGATGCGCGTTTCTCTCGTACGTACGCGCGTGTGTGTGAGGCATTGGCTCTAACTGAACCCGAGCGAGGCGTTGGGCTCGAACTGAACCCGAGCGATTGCACTACAGGCTACGTGTTACTGAACCCGAGCGATCGATCAATGGCTGTTAACTGAACCCGATGGAGCGATTCCTTCG